>NC_136408.1:1815000-2515000 GCF_051521515.1 Lactuca serriola
ATCGATCGCATTGATTTCAATCTTCTGACTTAGGTAAGATGTTACATCGAACTTGATTCTATGAACCATGTAACAAACTCATCGTAGTCGGACTCAATTTGATATGACCGTTAGGGTCGAAATAACAATCATCTCATTAGTCATTACCGAAACAATGGTAACGACATATGTGAATAAAACGAGACCAATTACTAGCTTCTTGGTAACCTTGTGACTTTCCCTGATCCAAGCGTAAGTCTTGTGTTTCCAGTAGTATAGATCTCTACTACTACTCACACCTACGCATACTCGTCCCAAGTGTTGTCTTAAAGTCCCCAAGTCCTAAAATCACAAAACAATTTAACACATACGAATGTCTCCAATTAATCATACAAATTTTCCTAGACTCTACTAGGACTTCTTCCTTGCACATCTTCACTGATCAATTCTACTTCAACTCGGTTGGTGATGGAAATTCCAACAAGATGGGTCAACTTCAAGAATTGCATCAATCGTTCCATCATCCTGCCAATCGAAGATGTACTTCAGACGTACCGTACGCCCTTAAACATATTGTTATTTTATCAGACAAAAACTAAAAGCAAGATACCACCTTCGATATCATCTGATAGGTGTCATTCAATACATCAAATAACAAAACCAGGGTTTATATTAATTCTTGAAATTATTACATAGAGGTTCAAGTTCACCCTATATTATGCCTCTAATAGGCTACACTTCCTGATACAGAGTATATCTTGATATGAACTCTTCATTCTTGAATCCTCGCATTATTTTCTGCTTCATCGAGGATCATGTGGAATGTCGTTGGCTTTGCTGATTCATTCTTCTTTGGGAAATCTCTAGAAAAATGCCCTTCTTTGCTACATCCGTAGCACACCTTCTTTTTGGATGTGCACTTGTTGGCGTAATGACCGTTCATTCCACATTTGTAGCAAGTTACCTCTTCATCGCAATCTCATAATGCTTTAGTGGTACAGTTGGCTTTATAACTTCTTCCCACTTTAGGCAGTCCTGCTTGAAGTTCCTTCTTCATTACATTTTTAACATACCCTTTCGTTGAATGTACATTCATCGGCGTAATGCCCATGCTTTCCACACTTAAAACATGTCACCTCCTCGCCACTTTTTCTAGAGTTTTTCTTTTTGCATTTCCCGCACCATTTTTCTTTACCTCCTCTTTTTCTAGACTTCGAGAACATGTTACTCTTGTCAGACCTTGAAGACCCCTCAAATTTCCTCTTCTTGCCAACTTCAACCTTGTTGGTGATACTACTGTTGATCACCTCTTAGACTGACTTAGCAACCCCGATAGTTATCTCATGAGTAGGTGCCTGGCATACTGGCACAGTAAGTTCGTCCTTACTTTGTTGAAGTAAACGCCTTGTTTCTTGCATCTGATGATCCAACATCATTCATACCATTGTGTATACTCCCGCCATCGTGATTGGCTTAGATGCAGCTGTTAGTTTTAGTGCACTCCCAATCATTTGTGGCTCAGACTGAGGGTTGTCGTTTCCCAATCCACTTTGTGTGTTTCTCATTTCGATCTATACACCAAATTAGGTGAATTTAGATCTCTATTTGGATAGACTTTCAAATCATCCTTATCATTCCGAAACGTTTACATGCTAGTTCTAATATCGTAGTCGTACGCTTAGAATCCTAAACACATAAGGTTTCCAGATCCGGTCGGCAACAGACCATAGATCCGAACAAACAATTCCATATATGGCAATCATATAGCATTTAGCACATAAAAACATTTTAGTCATCTTTCCTAAAATATACTAGTGCTCGTGTCTAAAATATGGCAGGCACTCATCTCACAATCATCGCTTAGCATTATAAGTTTAAGTATAGAAATCTTACAAATTTCTAGTTCGCTTAAACTAATGCTTTGTACCAACTGTGACATCCCCAATTTCACGGCCAGAAAAGACCGATTTGTTTATGCTTTGTTATAAAATAAAAGTAATCTTTTAAAGAAAATAGTTGCGGAATTTGTTCCAAAACAAAATATGATAAAACTTTATCAAACCATTTCTCAAAGAGAATGTGCTTTTCATTAAATAATAAAACCTCAGGATGTCACGTTCCGATACAGACCAAAAGCATAAACAGTATAAAATAGACATTACAACAGTTATTTATAACTACTGAACTATAATCCAAAGTCTCTCTTCATGTCAACCAACTTATGCTCTTGTGCCACTATTTGTGATACAAATAAAACTGAGTGGGTCAGGCTTGGGAGCTGGTGAGCATATAGGGTTTTCAACCCACAATAAAATATTATATTATATTTAATCATCACACAATCAACCCAATTACCCACCCCATTATCACCTTTTTATTTCTTAAAGATTACCCTAAGAATCAACTATTTCTCGTTCATTTATTCCTAAGGTTTATCCTAAGGAATCGACACGAAATCCATCGTTGTCAGGGTTTTCTCAACAGACACTATATCCATAGTTACCAAGCGCTAACTCCATAGTCGTCAAGGTTTATCTCGTTTATTGAAGGTATTGGTTCCAAGACTCCTCTAGCAATACATATCAATGGGTTTTTAGAGTACACCGGCGAACATCAAGTCCACAACACCTACAAGTTGCGAGCCTGCTAGTGTTCCACAGGACTGTCTAGAATAGTCCGTGGTTATCATATCTACTCTGTTGAATGATGGGGGCCATCGTTTGGGTTAAGGTTTCACTTATTTTTCACCTGTCACCCTCGTCTCATGATCTATATCATCTTTCTTCTCATCCTCAAACTAATCTTTCCTCACACACCAATTATTTCATCTACCCATGTTCTACCCAACATATTTGTAGATATAAATTACATATATAGTTTATATCATTTAAAAACCTGTATAAAACTTTCATTTAACATCCATCTCAAGTAAACAAACAACGTATAAACACATAGCACATATTTCATGGCAAATACTTCATATCTATGCGGTAGAAGAAAGTAAATACACACTCACTTGTTAAGATGATTGTCGGACATCACTACGACTCTTCAATTAGTATTCTTTGATGAAACCGAGATATCTTCACAAAAAAACTGGGCCTCTCGCAGGCAGAGCTTCGACTTGAAAATTATTTTCTTCTCGGGATCTTCAGAGCGTCGGGACTTGCTTCGGGTGTCAGGATGATACCGGGGCTTTGGGGGTATAACTTGCACGTAAAACGAGGTAATACGGGTGAGAGAGAAGAAATATGGCAACCAAACTCGACTACCCTTGTGATCTATTTATAGGGTGAATCTGGTCTCGAACGCAACGCGTTCCACCCGAACGTTGCGCGTAGGAGCGGGGTTCCAAAACCTATCTCTTATCCGTTGACTCACCATCGACGTGGCCACTCCGGAACCAAGCACTGAACGCGGGGCGTTCCCCAATTGAACGCAGGGCGTTCCCTTTTGACACGCCTCAGTTTGTGTGTCTTGAACTTTAGAAAATCATAACTTCCGCATACGATCTCCGTTTTTGACGTTCTTTATATCCACGCGTAGGTGAGATTATGCTCTACCACTCTCATTTAGACTCCGTCGGCTTATTTTGATTTTATTTTTATTATATTTTTTTAGTAGGCCGGGATAGGAAAACTCTGTTAGAAATTCATAACTTCTTTATCTGACGTCCGTTTTCGTCTGTCTTTTAACCGCTGCATTACTATCGACGAGATCTTTGATTCTCGTTTAGATTGTTTCGGCTAGAAATCACTCGATCTCATATTCGAACTTTGGGCTGCATACCGCTAAGTCGAAACTTCGAAGAATCATAACTTCCTCATACGAAGTCAGATTTAGACGTTCTTTTTATGCACGCTCTCGGTTTAACGTATTCTACAACTTTCGTTTAGACCACTAAGGCTAAATATCGCTCTATCATAAATTCACTATTTACGTCATGCAGTTGCGTACCGGTTTTGTCACGAAACTTCGACAGGTCATAACTTCTTCATTGTAACTCGGATTTCAACATTCTTTATATATCTGGAATCCTTGTCACAACCACTACAACCTAGTTAAGATTATTCATTCTAAGTAATATTTTATCCAAAAGTCGGAAATCTCCGGATCCACCCCCTCCTACGTCTGAAAGAGAGCGAGCCAGTCGGATGCAAAAAGTCTAGAGTTGTCACACCACCATCCCTTTCGCGGTGGCTAACTGTCATGAACCGCTCAGTCACCGCCATGTTTATATGGCTGCTGTGAACTACCAGTGCCCAACCACCTTCGCCGTTTCAACAAGCATCGAAGACGAAGACCGTCGATTGTAACTGTGGCAGCGAGCGACTAGAAGAAGAAAGATATTGGTTGTCGCATTGTGTTTCACGTGAGTACGAGTGTTTCTGCTCGTGTTTGGATGCGTATTCCAGAATATGTCGTCGTGTGTGTGCTTGGTTGGTCGGAAGTGGAGTGTGTACGAGAGGGAGATGAGAGGGAAAAGATTGGGGGCAACGATGAATAGAAGAGAAGAAGGAAGAGGCGGACGTGAGGATATTTACTAGAAATTGGGTTTTGAAACTGATATTCCTAAATTAAAGGGATATTAATTGATTTATATAATTACAATAATTAATTAAATGTATGATTACATATTTACCCTTTTGAAATGATTGGCCTATATTTATTCATACAATAACACAATAATTACTTTAAATACCTGAACCTAGCTCTCTCTCTCTCTCTCTCTCTCTCTCTATATATATATATATATATATATATATGTGTGTGTGTGTGTGTGTGTGTGACATCCCCAATTTCACGGCCAGAAAAGACCGATTTGTTTATGCTTTGTTTTAAAATCAGAGTAATCTTTTAAAGAAAACAGTTGCGGAATTTGTTCCCAAAAAATATATGATAAAACTTTATCAAAACATTTCTCAAAGAGAATGTACTTTTCATTAAATAATAAAACCTCGGGATGTCGTGTTCCGAAACAGACCAAAAGCATAAACAGTATAAAATAGACCTTACAACAGTTATTTATAACTACTGAACTATAATCCAAAGTCTCTCTTCATGTCAACCAACTTATGCTCTTGTGCCACTATCTGTGATACAAATTAAACTGAGTGGGTAGGCTTGGGAGCTGGTGAGCATATAGGGTTTTCAACCCACAATAAAATATTATATTATATTTAATCATCAAACAATCAACCCAATTACCCACCCCATTATCTCCTTTTTATTTCTTAAAGATTACCCTAAGAATCAACTATTTCTCGTTCATTTATTCCTAAGGTTTATCCTAAGGAATCGACACGAAATCCATCGTTGTCAGGGTTTTCTCAACAGACACTATATCCATAGTTACCAAGCGCTAACTCCATAGTCGTCAAGGTTTATCTCGTTTATTGAAGGTATTGGTTCCAAGACTCCTCTAGCAATACATATCAATGGGTTTTTAGAGTACACCGGCGAACATCAAGTCCACAACACCTACAAGTTGCGAGCCTGCTAGTGTTCCACAGGACTGTCTAGAATAGTCCGTGGTTATCATATCTACTCTGTTGAATGATGGGGGCCATCGTTTGGGTAAAGGTTTCACTCATTTTTCACCCGTCACCCTCGTCTCATGATCTATATCATCTTTCTTCTCATCCTCAAACTAATCTTTCCTCACACACCAATTATTTCATCTACCCATGTTCTACCCAACATATTTGTAGATATAAATTACATATATAGTTTATATCATTTAAAAACCTGTATAAAACTTTCATTTAACATCCATCTCAAGTAAACAAACAACGTATAAACACATAGCACATATTTCATGGCAAATACTTCATATATATGCGGTAGAAGAAAGTAAATACACACTCACTTGTTAAGATGATTGTCAGACATCACTACGACTCTTCAATTAGTATTCTTTGATGAAACCGAGATATCTTCACAAAAAAAACTGGGCTTCTCGCAGGCAGAGCTTCGACTTGAAAATTATTTTCTTCTCGGGATCTTCAGAGCGTCGGGACTTGCTTCGGGTGTCAGGATGATACCGGGGCTTTGGGGGTATAACTTGCACGTAAAACGAGGTAATACGGGTGAGAGAGAAGAAATATGGCAACCAAACTCGACTACCCTTGTGATCTATTTATAGGGTGAATCTAGTCTCGAACGCAGCGTGTAGGAATGGGGTTCTGAACCCTATCTCTTATTTATTGACTCAGCATCGACGTGGCCACTCCGGAGCCAAGCACTAAACGCGGGGCATTCCTTTCTGACACGCGTCGGTTTGCGTGTTTTGAACTTCAGAAAATCATAACTTTTGCATACGATCTCCATTTTCGACGTTCTTTATGATGGGCTTTAGCCATAAGAACATCCTATGTGCTCATGCAAACCCTAATGCTTGGATCTAGGTTTCTCTATTGAACATGCAATTCATCCAAGACTATAAACCCTAGATCTTGTATATAATAATCAATATAACATATAAATTAGGGTTTAGATCATACCTTGATTGTTATGTAGCAATAACAATCTCAAATCCTTATTGTATTGACTTTAGAAAGCTTAGAGTCACAAATGTCACTCCTCAAATGGTTCACAAACACCAAGAGCAAGAGGATGAAGAAGAGAAGAGAAGGAGGCTGCCCAAAACGTGTGGAAACCCTAATCAACAAGTTCACCACGTTTTTGGGGCTTAAGGGTCCTTTAAATAGTGAGGCTATTAGGGTTATCTAACAAGGAAACCCTAATTTGGATGCTTAGGCCCTAAGTAACCCATGGACTCTTTCCTTAACAAGCCTTGGATGATTTCTAATGGTTTTCTCCATAGAATTCATCCAACCTTATAATATAAGGTAATCAATGGCCCAATTGCAATTATCTTATAATTATAATTCCAGTCCCTTAGGTTTAATTAATCTATTTTAGCCACAAACTTAATTCTTATTAATTCTTGACTAATATTAATTAAACAATATGATTTCTCCTTTAATATATTATTCCCATAATATATTAATAAATCATATTTACTCCTTTCTCTCCATAATTCATCCTATCAAGTTGCTTTGGTGAAGGCAACCCAAAAGGACCATGCACCATCGGGTGAAGTACATACCTATTTTGCGTATGACTTCAGATCCTGATCTGCAATCATAGCTTTCCAAAGCCGCTATCAACTCTGATCTTATCAGATACGCGTGTCCTTTAGATAAGGGATCATATATTCCTCCATTCTAAACATCGTATAGACTGAGACATGGATCTAAATCATTCTCTCTTTCTATGTGTTGTATCCCGATTTCCGATTTATGATGGCTGACAATAGAGTACAATTGAACACATCAATTTAGTGCCGGCTTGGCCAAGCGCTTAGGTGCCATCACTAAATCATCGAGAGGCCTACATATATCACTTTTATCCTACTTTGAATAAAAGGAACGGATAGACTTTGACTCGATGTTGGCTTGCACTCACTCACCGAATCACACACAACAATATGTTTTATAACACCAAGTTACTGGTGCGTTTACATATTATCAATGTGCAACTGACTCGCAAGATACAACTCACACATCTCGGTTTCAAGAATATAAGATGTTATGGTCTCACCAATCACTCGTGATACAATCCATGAAGTGATCCAAGTGAACGTGGGTTTAATCCAATGCTCAAATCATATTCATAAGCACTCATGAACGTTGCAGCAAACATCTGCTTATGTCTAATGCTCTTTAGACAATCCACACACCAGTTCACAACAGTCTTCACTCATATCTACTTCCAACATATGAACGACTGTGGCCCGTTCGAATAATTTGACTGTACTCAACCAATTAAATTATTCAGGAAGTCAAAACATGCAAAGTGAAACACAAGAATAATACTAATCCCATATGGCCTCAAACCTTTGAGTATGAATAAAACACCTTTTATTTATCACCATATCGATTACTCATTATTTGTTGTTTCGGGTTATCAACTTCATACTTGAATTATTACAACGCTTGTCCCATGCTCTTAGCATGCACACAATATTTACCTACGGCTCTTACTTTGTGAAATAGATCAAATGAACACATTTCCAATCAAACTCATTTCACAACTCCTAATCCTTTTTCATAAGTGAAAGAATATCAAATTCTTGCCATTTATGGAATATGTTAGATTCTAACATTTTATGCAATGATCCTTTCATAATGTCATTGCACTAAAGTCACAATGACTATTGCCAATGAAATTATGTACAAAGTCCTCTATCGGAGATTGTTACAAGACAATTCCATAGATGTGATGTCTCTCACTCAAAGTACATTCCTTTGAACATCATTTTGCATAAAATTTCTAATCTAGACATAGACTTTCAATATCCAACTCCCAATATGGAAACATTTCCATATTTTCCATATGACAACTCATTTTTAGTAGAATCTTATCTATTCATAATAATGTCGATATAGTCCATCCAATACTATATTTCCAACTACTCACAAGTGACCAATCCTCGGAGAACTTTGGATTGTCCTTTGATAGTTGTTTAATTATCTTAGTCAAAACTGATTCTTGTCCTTTTTCCCTCTAAATGCGCTAGACATTTGGAAAGTTTTAGAATGATCAAATATTATAGCATTTGCAATCGATCCTATACCCGAATCGTATGGGACACGATGCATAAAGTCTTACATAAAGATCTGATACTTTATCAATCTTCTGCCATAATATTTTATGTGCTACGTTCTCACAATTCGAACTATGAAGAGGAATGCCGTAATCATAATCGAAATTTTGAGAACGCACTATGTATCTTTGACTAAATTTATTAACATTCCACAACCTAAGCTTTTAGATTTGAAATTAAGCATAATATTCTCTCCCTTAATTATAGCAAAACAACTATTCAACCCTTACAACTTTGCAAAGTATGACTCTTGTTTTCTATAATTAATGTTGCTAACTTGCAATACTTGCCTTAATAATCATACAAGCATAACATTTATGCTCCCACTATCACCATGATTATTATAAACATAACACTTATGCTCCCACTAGCTTTGACATGCATTCAGAAACAGCTTAACTTTCAGAAAAACAATGCCTATTGAATTTCTTTAAGTTCATATTTCTAATACCCAATGCTTTCATAATCTTTTATCAAGGCTTCCTGAACTTATACACCTTTGTCTTAGATAGCTTATATGTGTGTCTAAACAATTCAGACTAATTGCCTAATCTCACAATTCGAATCATGGAAAGGGATACCGTAACCATAATCGAATCCGAGAATCCAATTTTCACAATCACTATCTTCTTAAAATCTCTTTTAGTGAAAGCATTTCCTCACAGTCATTTTCATGAAGGAGGAAATCTTATGACACTTCAATTTTAATGGTGTATGTGTTCCTATCCATTTGAATTTGTTAAAACCAAAGTTTATGACAAATTCAAACTCATATGGACCGAACCTTCTCAATCTTGATTTCTTGCCTTATGGTAACACGGTTGCCCACCATGTCTTCCAAGTAGTTAAGCAGCTCACCCTTTCCTATCAATGTACTTTTCATTGATCAAGGTCCTTGCCTTTTATGCATTCAAATGAGAACTCATAGGGCTCACATGCATAATTAACTCAATTGGAACGACACAGAAACAAGATAGTGTCAACATGATATGTTGTAAACCTCTACTCGTGTGCTAGTGATGATCGATAAGGTTTATTCCTGATTAGTTCTTAAACTTTTCAAGGCCATTAAGACTCCTGCTGACTCCTTGACATATAAGATTCTTTTGTCAATAAACATTTCTTGACAAACAAATATTCAAGAGTTAGTGTAGCTTTTATCAAGACAAAAACACTTCACAAAATTGGTCCTAGTTCGTCTTTGTCTTATCCAAGACATCACAACTTACCAATTTCAAATGTGCAAGAATAAGAAAACCTTTATCCAAATTCTACATTTGATGAATGTTATAAACCTTCTTAACACTTGTCACTCAATATCACAATCTTAACTCTAAGACTTGTTTTTGGAACGAAGTATGATTGCCTTTTTATTGAACCATTTCTTCAATTCTTGATTCCTCTTCTCAGACAAACAATTGTACTAGGAATTACTTGGAGGATCAATTGAGATATATGGTTCTTAATCATTAAGACCTATCATAAAACATGATAAAAGGTACTCTCTCTTCTTCTTAGAATAAAGGAACTTTTATCTTTCTGCCTACTTGATTCTTCTTATTCGTTCTGCTACTGATTTAAAAATTTTCAATCAATTCAGAATTACACTTAATATTATAAGTATAATCATATTTACTAAACCTTTAGTAAATCATGACGAATATCTTTGTTACTCTTGTGGTGGATTTGATCAAAAACACAACTTTGTGTACTCGATCTCCTAGTCTTTCACTCGACACTTTGTCAATGAATTAGTCTAATTTCCAAATATGAAATTTCTCATTCATCGTGCAACCAAGTTGCATGATTCCAAGTTTCTGTCCAATTGAAACTTGGGTGATGAGAAACTTTCCATATTTGGTAAATTCTTGACATTTCCACTATTAACATAATTAAGAATCACATCCATTCGTTGTAGAAATATACAAACATCAATTTTTCATAACGATTTCATTGCAAGGAAATAAATAAATAAATAAATGAGTCAAAACAAAATTTATTTTATTCATAAAAGCAGCGGAAAACATTTGTCCTTACAATGCAAAATCAACTGAAAAACTATGTAGTCAAAAGAAAAAATTCCTAACAACTCTATCATAACTTTCTAAGCTCAAAATCTAATCTTCAAATCCATGCGATTGAGATCCATTTCTTCGTGATTAGACTCATCTTGCTCTTTTATAAAGCTTCCTCTCTTTTCACTGATCCTGCAAAACATTCAAATGCAATCTTATCACATCATGTATTAAGAATCAACGAATAGGAACTTAATGGAGTTAGATAGTGGATTTTACCTGAAGCACAGCCATACTCTTTGACTCTCCCATCTTCTAGACTCTTCAGGCTCTTAGGGCAGACTTGTATTCAACGCCCTTTCACTTGGCAG
Organism: Lactuca serriola; assembly: GCF_051521515.1. Lineage (NCBI taxonomy): Eukaryota > Viridiplantae > Streptophyta > Magnoliopsida > Asterales > Asteraceae > Lactuca > Lactuca serriola. The sequence continues at coordinate 1,826,037 of NC_136408.1, forward strand.
CAAACGCAGTTCGGTTCTCCTAGAACATCCTCGGAAGCATGGTTGGTTGACTTTCCGAACAAATATGCTCCATTGCTTCGCAAAATCATTTCTGATTCAGCAGCAATGAGCATGTAAGTTAGGTTCAATAAGGTTTTTGTCATGATCCATCATATAATACTTTCTTTTTAACTCATTATATGATTTAGGGAGTGACTGCAGAACCCAGTTCAAAGCCAACTTATCAGGGAATGACGCACCCAACATTATCAATCTATTGATGTGTGATTTCATCCCTAGGATGTGTCCACACATGGGTTTACCATCTTCATGTTTCATTTCCAATAGGGCTTTAGTGATATTGAACCTTTCAATTCTTCGATCTTGTGGGTTAGGGAGAATAATTGGAGGAGGTGGAGGAAGTGAAGCATGATCTCTTGTTCCTCGATCAAATCGTGGAATATCATCTTCACGTGGAATGCTTGTTCCACGGGATTTGGGAAGACCATAGTTGTCGCACTTTGACATCTACAAAATGGGAGAAAAACAAATTCAAGTTAGTTGATTGATCGAGTCCTTAATAAATCACCCAAATGAGATATTAAGGCTAGGACCCAACATAATATTCCACAACTCGGGAGAGGGATGCCGTAACCCAAATTGCAGAACATTTGAAGGTAAGTGAATGACGATTCACTAATTTTCCACCATGAAAAAACGAAAAACAGATTAAGTTTTAAATGCTTTGAAAACTCCTAGATACTTTGAGATTCATTGAACTTTCCAATGGCATGTTTAAATCTCGATATGCCCCTCTAGTTTGTGACTGGGATGCCAAGGATCACAAAGCGGATGTGAATAACCATGCAAACTTACATGGTGCCTCCACATGTTACAATCACCTATTCGATGTGCCGGTAAACCACAAACGCTCCACCGATCTATGAAAAACATTGAGTCACCCTTTGGTACCTTTGCTTAGAACCATTTAGTGTGCCGGTAAACCACACACGCTCCACTAACGTCTTTGCAAGGGTACAAAGTGTAATTTCATGGAATTGAATCAATTCACTTTTGCCTAAAGTAACTAAGATTGGGAATTTGTAAAACATTTAGTTACTTTTGTACTTCATTATAATTATAATGGAAGGTTTCTGTCCTATCATACCCGTTCGGCTAACGACCCTCCACTAGTCAAGAGTGCGGTGGGTAAGAGTGGATACCCATTCAATCGCCATTTTATAGGCAATTTCTTAAACACCCCTTATAGACTAGCTTCGTGAATGAGGCCTACTAACGGTAAGACTGACTTTTACTCATACATATATATAATGTTAGACTTTTAATGTTATATACAGTATAGGGTGTATTTTACACTTTTTAAAATATTAGGTGGTCAATTTTAACAATTATACTTATAATTCAATTAAATTGTAAACCAAAACTTTTATGGATTTATTAAACCTCTTTTAATTATACACCTTAATTAATTAACAAAACCATAAGGGTGTGATATGAACTTTTCAAAACAATACTAGGGTTTTAGAATTTAACATTCCGAAATTAAACCTTTAATCAACTTTTAAATTCCAAAACTTGAGGGCAAGTTTTGAAACATTTCAAAACATTAGGGTTTCAACTATTTAAATTTCAAAACAAAACTTTTGAGTTCAAATTTAAACTATAAAACCTTAAGGGGAAAATTGAAACTTTTCATAACACAAGGATCAAATAACAAATAATATAAATTAAACAATTAATTTTATCATTATCTATATTTGACCTAATTTCAATTTCTTGCAAAATAAGTTACCCAATTAATACAAATAATCCAACTTTAATCATATAAGGAAGTTATTATCTAATCAATTGGTAATTATCTTTTGTTTAATCAAGGATATACTCATAAATATGTATAAAATCGGATTTTAATGACCTAAAACAGATAAGGCAAGTATCCATGAGTAAAACAGCAAGAAATCCCGAAATCCCCTCTTTCTGACGCTTGAACTCGCCGAGTACCCCTATGGACTCGCCAAGTCCACAATGGGACTCGCCGAGTTCATCAGGCAGGAAGGCCAAAAAACAATTTTGCAGCTTAGATAAACATACAAGGCATCAATATAATAGAAACCAATCAAGGCTCTGATACCACTGATGGGTTTTAGCCATAAGAACATCCTATGTGCTCATGCAAACCCTAATGCTTGGATCTAGGTTTCTCTATAGAACATGCAGTTCATCCATGAATATAAACCCTAGATCTAGTATATAATAATCAATATAACATATAAATTAGGGTTTAGATCATACCTTGATTGTTATGTAGCAATACTCAAATCCTTCTTGTATTGACTTTAGAAAGCTTAGAGTCACAAATGTCACTCCTTTAATGGTTCAGAAACACCAAGAGCAAGAGAATGAAGAAGAGAAGAGAAGGAGGCTGCCCAAAACGTGTGGAAACCCTAATCAACAAGTTCACCACGTTTTGGGGGCTTAAGGGTCCTTTAAATAGTGAGGCTATTAGGGTTATCTAACAAGGAAACCCTAATTTGGATGCTTAGGCCCTAAGCAACCCATGGACTCTTTCCTTAACAAGCCTTGGACGATTTCTAATGGGTTTCTCTATAGAATTCGTCCAACCTTATAATATAAGGTAATCCATGGCCCAATTGCAATTATCTTATAATTACAATTCCAGTCCCTTAAGTTTAATTAATCTCTTTTAGCCACAAACTTAATTCTTATTAATTCTTGACTAATATTAATTAAACAATATGATTTCTCATTTAATATATTATTCCCATAATATATTAATAAATCATATTTAATCCTTTCTCTCCATAATTCATCCTATCAAGTTGCTTTGGTGAAGGCAACCCAAAAGGATCATGCACCATCGGGTCAAGTACATACCAAAATAGTTATGGACTTAGACACTAATCCAACACTTTATGTCCACACGTAGGTGAGATTATGCTCTACAACTCTCGTTTAGACTCTGTTGGCTAATTTTGACTTTATTTTTATTATATTATTTTTAGTAGCCCGGGACAGGAAAACTCTTTTAGAAATTCATAACTTCTTTATCTGACGTCCGTTTTCGTCTTTCTTTTAACTGTTGCATTAATATCGATGAGATCTTCGATTCTCGCTTAGATTGTTTCAGCTAGAAATCACTCGATCTCATATTCGAACTTTGGGTTGCATACCGCTAAGTCGAAACTTCGAAAAATCATAACTTCCTCATACGCAGTAAGATTTAGACGTTCATTTTATGCACGCTCTCGGTTTAATGTATTCTAAGACTTTCGTTTAGACCACTAAGGCTAAATATCGCTCTATCGTAAATTCACTATTTAAGCCACGCAGTTTCGTACCGGTTCTGTCACGAAACTTCGACAGGTCATAACTTCTTCGTTGTAACTCGGATTTCAACATTCTTTATATATCCGGAATCCCTGTCACGACCACTACAACCTAGTTAAGATTATTCATTCTAAGTAATATTTTTATCAAAAAGTCAATTTTGATGCTTATCGTCTTTAAATTGACTAGCCCGGATCTACGGGCATTAATATATATATATATATATATATATATATATAGATATATAGATATAGATATAGATATATATATATATAGATATATATATATATAGAGAGAGAGAGGGGGGAGAGAGAGATAGAGAGAGAGAGAGATGGGACTCGCTGAGTCGGTGTATGCACTCGGCGAGTCTGGTCAAAATGGACAATTGACTTTTAGGGTTTGTCAACAAATGGGCCTTGGGCCTGTAGAGGGGTAGAATGGTCTTTTACCTTCCAAAGACTTGCATGAGAGAATATCCAAATATGAAGAGACATTTATTTAGTGAAATTTATTATTGTGACTAGGCGAAGCTTAGGGCAGTATTCTGATATCGAGATTTTATCGAGATTCCTGAGGTGAGTCTTCTCACTATACTTTACCTAGAGTGGTAATCAGAGTTATGTGACAGTGTATCTTGTATGTTGTTTATGTGTTGTGATTTTATGTGATAAGTGATATGCATGATTCAGAGTTTACAGAGTTAGGACCAATGAGTCCACAGAGTTATGGGACTAAGAGGGTCCCACAGAGATATTCGACCAGAGGGTCATCAGAGTTACAACCTTGAGTGGCTGATAGGTGTTTCTGTGGTATTTTGGGGAACTCACTAAGCATTTATGCTTACATAGTTTTGTGTATGTGTTTCAGGTACTAATGATGATGGCGGGAAGGAGTCGGCAGGATCTGTACACACTCATGGAGCTTTTGTTTATATGATTCTAGGATATGTTTTTCTATGATGACAGTGGATACACTATGTTTATTACTATTTTGTGAATGGAAGTATGTTTTAAAATTGTGAAAAATTAATTGAAAAACTTGGGTGTTACAAGTTGGTATCAAAGCCTTGGTTTGAGGGATTCGGGTGCACCTTCGGGCGTATCTGGACTCAAACTGAGGATTTGAGGGATTTTCAAAATGAAATTCACAAAATTTTCTCAAGAGTAAAAAGTTTTTTTTTAAAAGAGCAGAGCAGAGCAGTGTGTACGATTAGCCAACGCCCGAACGGTGATTTCCCAAAATACCCATACATTATGAGTTATGAGATATGTTATGATATGATATGATATGCATGCTAGAGTAGGCTAGGTATTCTTATTAGGACTAGAGTGGCCTGATTTGTGATGCCTTAGCCTAGGGGTTTTGCTGCTAGGAGGTGCTTGAGAGTGAATAGATAGCAGCGAGGAGCTGATGAGAGATTTGCTAGAGGGTAGACTATGTATAGAGAGAGTAGAGTACTTGGGACTTGGGATCCTAAGAGGAGGACTTGGGGTGAATATTGTTGTGGATTGGACGGTAGTATTGGCCCCGTACTACCGAAGACACCGGATCAGTGCACAGCCCAAGTAAGAATCCTTAGGGTACCAGGGATCAAGTAGGAATGAGATATCGAGTGTGTGTACGCTCGAGCGAGTCTCTGATATCTTGTGTTGTATTTGAGAGAGACATCATGGTTGGGACACGCCACAGGCCAGGGACTAGCGAGGGGGTGTGAGCGATGAGGAGCTCCGCCAGATGATTCATGATGAGGTGGCTTCTACCATCCGCGCTGAGATTCCAGAGATGTTCGGGTCTATCAAGACCACATTGATTGAGACTTTTGATGAGCGGTATGCTCCTCTTACTGATGTTGTTGTTGTTGCAGCCACTGCAGTCGTTGCTGCAGCCAGGCCGCAGGGGGGTGACGCGTTGTTTTACCGGGAGTTCAGCAACACGAAGCCACCAGAGTTTGATGGGACTCAGGATCCGATAGTCGCGATGAGGTGGATCTCTGAAAGTGAGGGGTGCTTCTACACATGTTCATGTCCGGAGCATCTGAGAGTTCGGTTCGCGCTGAACCAACTTTGCTTGGGGGCGAAGGACTGGTGGAAGTTTGTGACAACGCACTACTTTGCTGCAGAGCTTGCTGCGGTGACCTAGGAGAGGTTCGCCGCTATGTTTTGTGATAAGTATGTCCCCCGGTGGAAAGGGAGCGTTTGGCCCAGGCGTTCTTGACCCTCAAGCAGGGTACTGAATCTGTTACGGTGATCACCAGGATGTTTCATGAGAAGGCGATGTCCTGCCCTGAGCACGTTTTTTTCGAGCAGGCACGTATGAGTCGGTATTTGAGTATTTTGAGGAGAGACGTCTGCGAGTTTGTGGCGAACTTGACGTACCGGAAATTTGTCGAGCTTCAGGCAAATGCCCGGAAGAGGGAGATTGAGCTAGAGACTCAGGACAGGGAGGAGGCGGAGTCTCAGGGGAGGGATCGGCGACCGGCACAGTCCTAGCCGGCTGCCAAGCGGACTAAGCCTGCCGATTAGAGATCAGGGAACCAGAAGGGTTGCACTTGTGGCAAGTGCGACAAGAGTTATGAGGGGGTGTGCAGACCAGGGTCTTGCTACAAGTGTGGCAAGGAGGGGCACATGGCCAAGGATTGCCCTAAGGGATTTGCAATGTGTTTTCACTGCAACCAGACCGGACATCGGAAGGCCGAGTGTCCGCAGTTACGAGGGTCAGCTCAGGGAGCTTCTCAGGGATCTGTCCCTGCTGCTGTTCGAGCTACGGAGAGTCGGCCGGTGAAGGCCGAGGCGCCGAAGGCTCGCGGGAGAGCCTTCCAGTTGACAGCGGAGGAGGTCCGCGCAGCACCCGATGTTATGGCTGGTACATTTCTTGTGTGTTCTGTACCTGCTTTGGTGTTATTTGACTCGGGTGCGAGTCGGTCTTTTGTGTCGTTAGCCTTTAGTCGGCACATCAGTATTCGTCAAGAGGCGTTGAGTCGACCTTTGCGAGTTTCCATAGCTGACGAGAGAGTAGTATATGCCACTGATGTGATTCAAGGATGTGTACTCGAGATCTTCGGCGTGGAGTTTCCGATTGATTTGGTCCCGATTGCTATGGGAGATGTCTGTGTCATCATGGGCATGGACTGGTTGAGCAGATTTGGAGCGATTATCGACTGCGAGCGACAGCTGGTGACCATACGAGACCCTAGTGGGGGAGTTCTTACGGTTTATGGCGAGGGTACCCGTCCTGGGTCGGCATTTTGTTCAGCCGCGTGAGCGAGGCATAGTCTACACCAGGGCTGCAGTGGGTTTGTGGCTTATGTGGTGGATACGAGGGTAGGTGCAGAGAGACTGAAGTCGGTCGATGAGGTTCCGATAGTGCGGGAGTTCCCGGATGTTTCCCCGAGGAGTTTCCGGGTGTGCCACCCGAGAGGAAGGTGGAGTTCCGTATCGATTTGGTTCCGGGGGCAGCAACGTATCGCCTTGCACCTCCAGAGATGCAAGAGTTATCCTCGCAGCTTCAGGAGCTGCTGGGAAAGGGGTTCATATGGCCGAGTAGCTCGTCATGGGGAGCGCCTATCCTTTTAGTCAAGAAAAAGGATGGTTCACACCGGATGTGCATTGATTACCGGGAGTTGAACAAGCTGACGGTCAAGAACCGTTACCCCTTACTGAGGATCGACGATTTGTTCGATCAGTTGCAGGGAGCGTCTTGGTTCTACAAGATTGATTTGAGGTCTGGATATCATCAGATGAGGGTGCGTGATGAGGATATCCAAAAGACAGTGTTCAGGACTCGTTACAAGCATTACGAGTTCGTAGTGATGCCTTTCGGGCTCACCAATGCACCGACGGCGTCCATGGATCTCATCAACAGGGTGTGCATACCAATGTTGGATCGTTCGGTGATCGTGTTCATTGATGATATATTGGTGTGTTCAAGATCCAGAGAGCAGCATGAGGAGCATTTGAGGGAGATCCTTGGAGTTCTGAGATCGGAGAGGCTTTACGCCAAATTCTCCAAGTGCGATTTTTGGTTACGAGAGGTCCACTTTCTAGGACACCTCATCAACCAGAATGGGATATTGGTCGATCCGGTCAAGATTAAGGCGGTGATGAGTTGGGAGGTGCCGAGATCCCCTTCGGAGATCAAGATTATCCTGGGGTTGGCTGGTTATTATCAAAGATTCATCCAGGATTGTTGTTCCTCTCACCAGGCTAACCCAGAAGGGCGTGACTTTCAGTTGGGGCCCGGAGCAGCAGGCCTCATTCGAGACACTTTGCTAGAGATTGTGCGAAGCCCCAATGTTGGCCCTTACGGAGGGAATGGAGGACTTTGTAGTATATTGTGACGCATCGATATCGGGACTAGGTGCGTTGTTGATGCAAAGAGGTCATGTGATAGCATACGCATCGAGGCAGCTAAAGCCTCATGAGACGAGGTATCCTACTCATGACCTGGAGTTGGGGGATGTGGTGTTTGCCCTCAAGATCTGACGTCACTATTTGTATGGGGTTCGGTGTACCATAACACGGACCACAAGAGCTTGAAGTATTTGATGGATCAGCCCAACTTGAACATGCGTCAGAGGAGATGGTTGGACATGGTAAAGGATTATGAGTGTGAGATCATGTACCACCCGGGTAAGGCTAACGTGGTAGTCGATGCCTTGAGTCGCAGGGCAGAGAGTGTCCCTTTGCGAGATATTTGTCTGAGGTTGACAGTGATGACTCTGGTGTGGGAAACCATTCAGGAGGCCTAGGTAGAGGCCATGAGACAGGAGAACCGCAAGCGAGAGTGGGTGATTGGACAGATATCTAAGTTCATTGCTGATATTCGGGGGCTTATGACCTTCCAGGGTCGGATTTGGGTGCCATTTGAGGGCGGAGCACGTGCCATTTTGATGGAGGAGGCGCACAGGTCGAGGTTTTTGATCCATCACAAGTCCACTAAGATGTATTTGGACCTGAAAAGAGACTATTGGTGGCCCTGTATGAAGAGGGATGTGGCGTGGTTTGTAGAGAGGTGCTTGACCTGTCGGAGGGTTAAGGCTGAGCACCAGTGTCCGCATGGCAAGTTGCAGCCGCTTGAGGGTCCCCAGTGGAAGTGGGAACAAATTTCCATGGATTTTATCACCAAATTGTCGAGGACTGCGACAGGTGTCGATGCAATTTGGGTGATCGTCGACCGGCTGACAAAGAGCACTCATTTTCTTGCTATCAACGAGAGCTCTTCTGCGGAGAGGCTGGCAGAGGTGTATGTGAGGGAGGTGGTATCGCGGCATGGTGTACCGATCTCGATTGTGTCCGATCGGGATGTGCGTTTCACTTCTAGATTCTGGAAGAATTTCCATGAGGAGTTGGGTACTAGGCTGCATTTCATTACCGCTTACCACCCACAGACGGACGGACAGAGTGAGCAGACGATTTAGAAGCTCGAGGACATGCTTCGGGCATGTATGTTGGATTTCGGAGGGAGTTGGGACACGTATCTGCCTTTGGCTGACTTTTCCTATAACAACAGCCACCATTCGAGCATCGGTATGCCTCCCTTCGAGTTGTTGTATGGGAGGAAGTGTCGAACTCCCATCTGTTGGGGAGAGGTAGGACAGCGAATGATGGGTAGCACGAAGATAGTGCTTCAGACAACTGAGCAGATACAACAAGTCAGGCAGAGGTTGCTGACGGCTCAAAGTCGTCAGAAGAGCTACGCAGATAGGCATCGCTTGGAGTTACCTGCGGAGTTGAGTCAGATTCATGATACCTTCCACGTGTCTCAGTTAATGAAGTGTATTGCCGATGAATCGGCGATGGTACCGTTAGAGGATATTCAGGTGGATGTGAGCCTGAATTATGTTGAAAGGCCAATTGCGATTCGGGATCGGAGGATCAAGGTTTTGAGAAATAAGGAGGTGTCCTTGGTGCAGGTTTAGTGGCAGCATCGGAAGGGGTCCGAGCTGACATGGGAACCAGAGATTGAGATGCGTGAGCAGTATCCAGAGTTATTTGTAGAGCAAGACTTCGAGGGCTAAGTCTGATTCTAGTGGGGGAGAATTGTAACATCCTGAATTCGGGTATCCTAATTTAATTATTTATTTATTGTTTTATTGAGGAACTCGACGAGTTGATGCCTCAACTCGTCGAGTAGAGTCTGATCTTTTGGCGCATTTTCACGCACAGACTCGACGAGTTGGGACCCGACTCGCCGAGTCGGTGCTGATTAGGAAAACCCTAATCCCCGGGTTTGGGAGCCTATTTAAAGACCTTTATGACCTTCATTTGCGGCCATCTTGTTCCAGAGAAACCCTAGAGAGCCAAGATAGTGAGTTTGAGGGCAAGAGGAGACTATTTCTTCATCTTTTTGTGTGGTTTTGCTTGAAGGAAGATAGGAGCACAAATCTAGAGTGTGAAGGGGACTAGATATGAGCTAATCATCTCGTGATATCATCTTTGGAGGTATAATCCTTTCCATTATGTGTTATATTGGTTGGACTTCTTGATTTTAGGGTTTTTACCCTCATAATATGCAAGATCTAGTGAGTATGAGGTCCTCTTTGGGATTATGACATCTGTAACGCCCGTAGATCAGGGCTAGTCAATTTAAAGACGATAAGCGTCAAAAAGGATTCCATACATATAAAGAACGCCGAAATCCGAGTTATAACGAAGAAGTTATGACCTGTCGAAGTTTCGCGACAGAACCGGCACGACACAACGCGACATAAAAAGTGAATTTACATTAGAGCGATATTTAGCCTTAGAATTCTAAATGAAAGTCGTAGAATATGTTAAACCGTGAGCGTGCATAAAAAGAACGTCCAAATCTGACTTCGTATGAGGAAGTTATGATTTTTCTAAGTTTCGACTTAGCGGTATGCAGCCCGAATACTCGATTTGAGATCGAGCGGTTTTTAGCCGAAACAATCTAAACGAGAATCGAAGATCTCGTTAATAGTAGTAAAACGATAAAAAGATAGGCGAAAACGGACGTCGGATGAAGAAGTTATGAATTTATAACGGAGTTTTCCTGCCCCGGCCTACTAAAAATAAATTCAAAATTAGCCGACGGAGTCATAAGGAACGTTGTAGAGCGTAGTCTCACCTACGCGGGGATATAAAGAACGTCGAAAACGGAGTTCGTATGAGGGAGATATGAATTTTTGAAGTTTATTAAATAATTTAAATATTAAATTTAAATATAAATTTCTGATATTATCCAAGGGGGGGGAGTCAGCGTTCTTATCCGAGTTACGCCCAGCGTAACTAGGATTTACGCCCAGCGCAAATCGTGAATCCAGACCTTATAAAAGGGAGTCGAGTGCAACCGATTCATTTGCTCATTTCTTCTCTTTCTCTCGCGTTTTTGCATCGTTTTTCGTGAAAGAATTATCCCGAAGCCTCGGTATCATCCCCGAGCCCCGAAGCAAGTCCCGAGGCCCCGAAGATCCCGAGAAGTGAAGTTCCCGAGCCGAAGCTCTGCCCGCGAGGAGCCCGGTTTTTCTGAAGATCTTCCAAATCTACCGAAGAATACTACTTCTACAAGTCATAGTGCTGTCCGAGCACCGTCTAATCAAGTGAGTGTATACTCCCTTTCATAAACACGATAATAATACAAGTATTGTTTAAGTGTATTAAGTATATTGTTGTTTATATGTGTGAGTGTGTGGTTACTTTCTTCTAACACATAAGTATGAAGTATTTGCTACGAAATACGTGCTATGTGTTTATATATTGTTGTTTATTTGAGGTATTGGTGGAATGGATGAACTATATAGATTTTAATGAGTTAAACTGTATATGTATTTTATATCTATAAATATGTTGGGTAGGACATGGGTAGATGAGATCCATGAGTATGGATCAGATCAAGAGGTTAGTTTTAGATCCGTGAGTAGGGATCAGATCAAGAGGTTAGTTTTAGATCTGGGAGTATGGATCAGGTAAAGAGATAAAACTTGTTATTAGTTCGGGAGTATGGATTAAGACTAAGTTAATTGTCCCTAGTCCGGGAGTATGGATTAGGCACACTTATTGATCCAGGAGTATGGATCATATCAGGATTAAGGTATAGTTAATTGTCCCTATTCCGGGAGTATGGATTGGGTACAACTATTGATCCGGGAGTATGGATCAGATCAGGAGGTTAGTTTTAGATCCGTGAGTATGGATCAGGTAGTTTTAGATCTGTGAGTATGGATCAGGGGAAAAGGTTAGGTTTAGATCCGTGAGTATGGATCGGGTGAAGAGGATAGTTTTAGATCCGTGAGTAGGGATCAGGTAAAGAGGAAAATTGTAGATACGAGAGTTTAGATCGTGTCGTTGTGAGGATCGATGGGGTGGGATAAGAGTTGCCTTTATATGGTGAAATTGTACAAGTTTGAATGTTCTATATTTATAAATATATGATATAACATTGTGAGATGAAAACCCTATATGCTCACCAGGCTCCCAAGTCTGACCCACTCAGTTTTCTTTGTATCACAAGTATCGATATGAAGACATATTTCACAGAGAAATTTAAAGGAGATATAAATCATTAGTGTAATTGAATGTACGCTCTGTTTATGTTTATATGTCTGTATCGGAACATGACATCCTGAGGTTTTATTATTAAATGAAAATACATTCTCTTTGAGAAATGTTTTGATAAGTTATTATCATATCTTGTTTTGGGAATAAATTCCACAACTGTTTTCTTTAACAGATTACTCTGATTTTATAAAACAAAGCATAAACAAATCGGTCTTTTCTGGCCGTGAAAATGGGGATGTCACAGTTGGTATCAGAGCATTAGTTTAAGCGAACTAAGAATTTGTAGGAAATTTCTAGACTTAAACTTAGAATGCTAAGTAATGATTGTGAGGAGTGTGTCAAAAATATGGTAGGTAGTACACCTAAATTGACACAAGCACTAGTTTATTTTAGGAATGATGCCTAAAATGCTTTTATGTGCTAAATGTTTTGTGTGATAGCTATTTTGATGCTATTATTTGTTCGGATCTATGGTCTGTTGCCAACCGGATCTGGAAACCTTATGTGTATAGGATTCTATGCGTATGACTACGATATTAGAACTAGTATGTAAACGTTTCGGAGTGATAAGGATGAATTAATTATTTATCGTGATTGAGGATTTGAATTCACCATATTCGGTGTGTAGATCAAAAATGGTAACAACCAGAAGTGGAGTTGGGAACGTGAACGAAGACAAGAATCAACCACCTGTGATTGAGCAAGCACCTGTTGTAGCAGCAACACCAGAGCCAATGACGATGGTTGGGGTGCAAGCGATGATGCAGATGATGTTGGATTGCCAAATGGAGGAGACAAGGCGATTACTCCAACAGAATCGTGAGGAACTGTCACTTCAAGTGGAAAAGCTCGAAGTGAATGGAGGGCAGTCGGAGAGAGGTAACTACAGTGGGACTGTTGGACAAGCAGAACCCCCAGTGGCAGAAAGGAATGACTTGGAAAGGGAAAGAAACAGGGATGGGCATATGTATAAAAATTTCTTGGGCGCCAAGCCGCCAAGTCTTTCTGGAAGCCCAAAGCCTGTTGAGATTATGGACTGGATCTCTGAAATGGAGATGGTGCTTAAGAGTTGCGACTGTAGCAACAAACAGAAGACTGTCTTTGCAGTTAGACAACTGAAGACCGGAGTCTTGAGCTGGTAGAAGTTACTGGCAGATATGATGCCTCGAGGGGAAGCCCTTATAATGTCTTGGGAATCATTCCTGGAGCAGTTAAAGATGCAGTACTGCTCAGAGATAGATCTGATTGATCTGAACAATGAATTCCAGAACCTGAAGAAAGGTAAATTGAGCATTGATGATTATGCTACTGCATTTACCGAAAAGATGAAGTTATTTCCATATTTAGTGCCAACTGAACTCTCAAAAATTGAGAGGTTCACAAATGGACTGCCTACCGACCTTGGCCCAACGGTCAAGATGGCAACTACTTTGAAGACAGCAGTCTGAGTAGCTAAAAATGTGGAGACCCAATTAAAGGAAAGGGGCCTGGAGAGAATCGAGGTGGGCAAGAAAAGAAAGATTGAAGGATCTTCAAGGTCCGATGAGAAGAGAAATTTTCCGAATTCTGATTCGAAGAAGCTCGAAGAAGGAGCACAATGGTGTGACAAGTGCAAAAGGAAGCACATTGGGGAATGCTCTAAAGAAATGACATGTTTCAAATGTGGGAAAACGGGTCATTACGCCAGCAAATGCCCAAACAAAAGAGAAGCCTGCTTTAAGTGTGGTGAAGAAGGACACTTCAAACAAAACTGCCCAGGAAGGGAAGAGATTACAAAGCCAAATGTGCCGCCAAAGCCAAAGGCAAGAGCATTTCAAATGATCCTTGATGAAGCAGATGGCAATGCAAGGAATCAGGAATAAGGATCTTATATCTAAAGATCAAGTCATAAAGTAGCGATATGAAAAGTAACATGTGGTGTAGCCTATTAGAGTCATAGTATAGGGTGAACTTGAACTTTTGTGTAATCGTTTCAAGGAATTAATATAAACCCTAGTTTTGCTAACTGGTGTGTTGAATGATTGTCTGATTTTCTTGTATGGTGACTTGGTCGACTGTGGGACAATACTTGGGACGAGTATGAGTAGGTGTGAAAGGTAGTAGATGCATATACTAGCGGAAGCACAGGACTCGCACTTGGATCAGGGAAAGTCACAAGGTTACCAAGAAGCTAGTAATTGATTCCGTTTTGTTCAAGTGTGTCATTACCCTTTTTTCGGTAGTGACTAGTCAGATGATTGTTAATCCGACCCTAGTGGTCATATTCAAATTGAGTCTGACTACGATGAATATTTTATGTGGTTCGGAGAACCAAGTTCGAAGTAACATCTGACGTAAGTCAAAAGATTGAAGTCAATGCGATCATTGGTATCGCGCTCGTTGTTCATAAAGGTGTACCTAGAAATGCTACATGCTGAAATGTGATTATATCACATTAGAATATGAAGGAAGGTATATTCCATTCTGAATTTAATTTTAAAAAAGACCGAGTCTAAGCGTTGCATTGTGCGATGAGAGGTCAATAGAGCACGACCCATCGGTTTGTTACAATAGATAAAGGAAAGTATTTATCCTAAGAAGAAGAATGAGTCCACAATAAGGACTTATTTGGTAACTCGAAGGTTACGATTAAAAGTACAACATAGTACGATAGGCAGATGCAAGATGGAGTATCGTCTGCGGTCAAGAAATCCATAGAGTTAAATACTCTTTCGAGGAAACATAGAAGTTATGGTTATTACCTAGGATGAATAGATAGTGTATGGAATCATTATACAAGTTCTATTTTTGTTGATGATTCCGGGACGTAATCATCCTAAGGGGGAGATAATTGTAAAGCCCGTAGATCAGGGCTAGTCAATTTAGAGACGATAAGCGTGAAAAATTACTTTTTGATAGAAGAATATTTAGCAAGAATAATCTTAACTAAGTTTTAGTATATGTTACAAGGATTCCGTACATATAACAAACGCTGAAATCCGAGTTATAACGAAGAAGTTATGACCTGTCGAAGTTTCGCGACAGAACCGGCACGACACAGCGCGACATAAAAAGTGAATTTACATTAGAGCGATATTTAGCCTTAGAATTCTAAATGAAAGTCGTAGAATACGTTAAACCGTGAGCGTGCATAAAAAGAACGTCCAAATTTGACTTCGTATAAGGAAGTTATGATTTTTCTAAGTTTCGACTTAGCGGTATGCAGCCCGAATACTCGATTTGAGATCGAGCGGTTTTTAGCCGAAACAATCTAAACGAGGATCGAAGATCTCGTTAATAGTAGTAAAACGATAAAAAGATAGGCGAAAACGGACGTCGGATGAAGAAGTTATGAATTTATAACGAAGTTTTCCTGCCCCGGCCTACTAAAAATAAATAACAAAAATAAATTCAAAATTAGCCGACGGAGTCATAACGAAAGTTATAGAGCGTAGTCTCACCTACGCGGGGATATAAAGAACGTCGAAAACGGAGTTTGTATGAGGAAGATATGAATTTTTGAAATTTATTAAATAATTAAAATATTAAATTTAAATATAAATTTCCAATATTATCCAAAGGGGAGGGGGGAGTCAGCGTTCTCATCTGAGTTACGCCCAGTGTAACTAGGATTTATGCCCAACATAAATCGTGAATCCAGACCCTATAAAAGGGAGTCGAGTGCAGCCAATTCATTTGCTCATTTCTTCTCTTTCTCTCGTGTTTTTGCATCGTTTTTCGTGCAAGAATTATCCCGAAGCCCCGGTATCATCCCCGAGCCCCGAAGCAAGTCCCGAGGCCCCGAAGATCCCAAGAAGTGAAGTTCCCGAGTCGAAGCTCTGCCCGCGAGGAGCCCGGGTTTTGTGAAGATCTTCCAGATCTACCGAAGAATACTACTTCTACAAGTCGTAGTGTTGTCCGAGCATCGTCTAATCAAGTGAGTGTATAGTCCCTTTCATAAACACGATAATAATACAAGTATTGTTTTAGTGTATTAAGTATATTGTTGTTTATATGTGTGAGTGTGTGGTTACTTTCTTCTAACACATAAGTATGAAGTATTTGCTACGAAATACGTGCTATGTGTTTATATATTGTTGTTTATTTGAGGTATTGGTGGAATGGATGAACTATATAGATTTTAATGAGTTAAACTGTATATGTATTTTATATCTACAAATATGTTGGGTAGGACATGGGTAGATGAGATCCGTGAGTATGGATCAGATCAAGAGGTTAGTTTTAGATCCGTGAGTAGGGATCAGATCAAGAGGTTAGTTTTAGATCCGAGAGTATGGATCAGGTAAAGAGATAAAACTTGTTATTAGTCCGGGAGTATGGATTAAAACTAAGTTAATTGTCCCTAGTCCGGGAGTATGGATTAGGCATAGTTATTGATCCAGGAGTATGGATCAGATCAGGATTAAGGTATAGTTAATTGTCCCTATTCCGGGAGTATGGATTGGGTACAATTATTGATCCGGGAGTATGAATCAGATCAGGAGATTAGTTTTAGATCCGTGATTATGGATCAGGGGAAAAGGTTAGTTTTAGATCCGTGAGTATGGATCGGGTGAAGAGGATAGTTTTAGATCCGTGAGTAGGGATCAGGTAAAGAGGAAAATTTTAGATACGAGAGTTTAGATCGTGTCGTTGTGAGGATCGATGGGGTGGGATAAGAGTTGCCTTTATATGGTGAAATTGTACAAGTTTGAATGTTCTATATTTATAAATATATGATATAACATTCTGAGATGAAAACCCTAAATGCTCACTAGGCTCCCAAGCCTAACCCCCTCAGTTTTCTTTGTATCACAGGTATCGATATGAAGACATATTTCACAGAGAGATTTAAAGGAGATATAAATCATTAGTGTAATTGAATGTACGTTCTGTTTATGCTTATATGTATGTATCGGAACATGACATCCCGAGGTTTTATTATTAAATGAAAATACATTCTCTTTGAGAAATGTTTTGATAAGTTATTATTATATCTTGTTTTGGGAATAAATTCCGCAACCGTTTTCTTTAAAAGATTACTCTGATTTTATAAAACAAAGCATAAACAAATCGGTCTTTTCTTTCCGTGAAAATGGGGATGTCACAACATCAGATCTGGACCATGAGAGGTCCTAGAGTCATTACCTTCTATCTTTTTGCAAGCAAATAAGCAATTGGAGACTAGGTTGCCATTTCTAGTGTTATTTCTCCATTTGAGGCTTGTTTTGGGTTGCATGCACGTAAAGGTTGCACCTTTACGTGACTTTTGAGTGTTTAAGGGTTAGATCTATGATTTGGCTAAGCAGATCTGACCTCAGGCAGTTGTATGAGCAAGTCCATGGAGGAAACTCGTCGAGTCCATATGTAGACTCGAGGAGTCGTACCGGGTTGCCCCGGGGTATGACTCCAGTGGTGACCCGGTGAGTGAGGGGTGAGACAGTGAGTCGAGTGAGGCTTAGAAGGGAAGAGTCTGTGGGGATGATGGGACTCGCCGAGCCGTCGTATGCACTCGGCGAGTCTGGTCAAAATCGACAGTTGACTTTTAGAGTTTGTCAACAAATGGGCCTCGACCTGTAGAGGGGTAGAATGGTCTTTTACCCTTCCAGGGACTTGCATGAGAGAATATCCAATTATGAAGAGACATTTATTTATTGAAATTTATTATTGTGGGCAGAGGCTAGGGCAATATTCTGATATCGAGATTTTACCGAGATTCCCGAGTTGAGTCTTCTCACTATACTTTACCTAGAGTGGTAATCAGAGTTATGTGACAGTGTATCTTGTATGTTGTTTATGTGTTGTGATTCTATGTGATAAGTGATATGCATGATTCAGAGTTTATAGAGTTAGGACTAGTGGGTCCACAGAGTTATGGGACTAAGAGGGTCCCATAGAGATATTCGACCAGAGGGTCATCAGAGTCACAGCCTTGAGTGGCTGATAGGTGTTTATGTGGTATTTTGGGGAACTCACTAAGCATTTATGCTTGCAGAGTTTTGTGTATGTGTTTCAGGTACTAGTGATGATCACGGGAAAGAGCCGGCATGATCTGTACACACTCATGGATCTTTTGTTTATATGATTCTGGGATATGTTTTTCTATGATGACAGTGGATATACTATGTTTATTACTATTTTGTGAATGGAAGTATGTTTTAAAATTGTGAAAAATTTATTGAAAAACTTGGGTGTTACACATGTTTTGTTGGAACACACATGTTTATTCCTTTCTAATTTCCGCCAGTACGTTGGAGGCTTTTGCGGCAAAAATAAATGATTGTCTGAGAATGATTCCCCCATTCTCAACATTTTTTATTTTCTCAATTGAACTTAATATATATATATATATATATATATATATATATATATATATATATATATATATAGTCCGAATTCGGTAATAACCCAAAAATTGATAGGAACCGCGAGAACTATTCTATACCAATCATTCCGTCAATGTTAAAAATATCAAACTAATTTACTTGGTCATGAAACGTTTGCACGCGGTGCACATGCATAGAATGTAATAAGGACTCGAGGGTATAATAATACGCGACGAACGTCCATGGAATGTCATTTAAATGTTTTTTCATTTATTTTAGTTATTTTTCGTTCTCTTTTTGTTTTTGATTAATAAAATCATTTTTATAAATAGATATATCCTCGGTTTTAATGTTTTTAAATTTTTTCGTTTTATTTCATTTTTTTGTTGTTTTTTTAATTTTTTTTAATTTTTTTTGTTTTTAATTTTTTTTTCTGTTTTTCATTTTTTTTTATATATTTTTACTACACACTTGAAGATAGTATGGATTTTTTTTTTTTTGCTTTTTTTTTTGTGTTTTTTATTTTTTAAACTAAATATGGGTTTGAGTTTTTAATGTTTTACAATTACAAAATTTTAAATAAGAAAAATATTAAGGATCATAATATTTTTCGTTCATACATTTTTTGAATCGTATTATTTTTGGATCATAAATTTTTTGAATCTCAGTATTTTCAATCATAACGATATTATGCATCATACATTTTTGGATCATATTAATTTTGATGATTTTAGTTTAGATCATAATATATTAAATTAAATAAAAATTTTGTTCAATACAACATATGGATCGTTATATTTTTTGAATCATTTAATTCTGAATCATAAAAAATATAATAATTAAGGATCATTAAATATTTGAATCAAAATATTTTTAGATCATAACAATTTAACGATAATAAACGTATTGAATCAAAATATTTTGAATCATAAATATTTGAATTATCTCTATTTGCATCATAATATGTGCAACATTTTTTAGAAAACTTTTAATATTTTAAAATCAAGTTTGGTATCTAAAACATCTTATTTTTTAAAACTCTTTTTACAAAGTCATTAGGATAGTAAGTAGAAGAATTTCTTAAATTTTTATAATTTTTAGAGAATTTTTTTCTGTTTGGTTTTTTTTTTAAATAATATATATATATATTGAAATTTTCATTATTATGCTCATTTTGTAGAGAATTAAATTTTAAGAACTTCGGTCTTTTCACATTTTTTTCAAAGAAAAAAAAAATTATGGCCGAAAAACTAAGCATGTGGAAAAAAAACCACCCAACCAATAAAGGGCTGGACATTTGTCATGCTAGGAGGTGGGGGCACGTGTCAGCTCTTGGACAGGCCACATGGCCGGATTTTCACTTTCTTTTTTTTGCTTTTTTCTTTTAATATTTTTTAACTTTATCACTTGTACCCTCCAAACAATTAACCTTCCCCATAAATTATCAAAATCTCGCAAATATTACGAGATTGTCATATCATCTCGTGATATTTTGACGATAAATAAAATCGAATCCTGACTATTTATTTTTTCAATCTTAATGCCAAAAAATTTCCTCGCGGTTCCTACCATTTTTTGAGTTCCTACTTTATATATATATATATATATATATATATATATATATATATATATATATATATATATATATATATATATATATATATGTAGGGTTAGGTTAATGTGTTTCTTACATTTATTGTGTGCTAGAATGCACTAATATGAATTTAGTAAAATTAAATAATTATTTAATTAAATAAAGATAAATATTAAATGATTTTCATATATGTATGTATATTAAATGATATCTATAATTATAATTCTCCTTTTATGGAAACTAATTAAATTCGTCTTTAATGTCAACAATAATATTCTTTCAGAATAAATTCGTATTTTGGTTTTTTATGTATAGATTCGTGTTTTGTTTAGGACACACTTACTTAAAGTATAATAAAGTTGCATGAAATATGAAGAACGAGAATGTATTCTACTAGAATACAATCTCTTTCTTCTTGATACAAATTTATTCTAAAAGAATATTACTGCTGACATTAATGACAAATTTAATTAGTTTCCATAAAAAAGAATTATAATTTTAAATATCATTTAATATTTAAAAACGAAGAAAATATAAAAACGAATTAGTATAACAAACTTACAAATTAAAAGCTCTAAAAATGGTCATAAGACCTCAACAAAATTAACACAAAAACTCTTAAGTTTGTTTTCTTTCTGACATTTGTATATGATTTGTATGCATGTCTTTCCAAAAAATTGGCCTTGTTATAGTAAACTTTTCACTAAATGCTAATTATACATAATATCAGTTATAAAACTTTTGAGTGTTAAATCATAATTAAGAAAATTTTGAGTTGCATTAATTAAAAAAGAAGGTTTCAAATGAATGTGGTTTGAAGAAGTTAAAAAAAAGGGGTTTCAAATACATGAGATTCAAGAAAAAGTGTTAGCTTTATATGTATGTATGACTAGGCGTAACCTTCGCACGTTACGTAAGAAAGCATTCAAGTGGTTAAAATAATTATGGGAAAAAATAGAAA
Source organism: Lactuca serriola (assembly GCF_051521515.1). Classification (NCBI taxonomy): domain Eukaryota; kingdom Viridiplantae; phylum Streptophyta; class Magnoliopsida; order Asterales; family Asteraceae; genus Lactuca; species Lactuca serriola. The sequence continues at coordinate 1,846,761 of NC_136408.1, forward strand.
TATGTTGAAATTTACGTTTTTAGTAATGTTTTGGGCATTAACCGAATTATCAAATAACATAAAAATCCATCAACTTATATTTTGATATTATCTAATATAGTCCATACCATATAAACTTTACTTTTACTTTTATAATATCCAATATATATTACAAGTTTTTGTATAATATTAATATAATCTACTCTTTTTATGTCCGAAAATATTTTTTTTGGATATAATAAGAAATAAGTTCTTTTGAATGAGCTATTAATAAACAATATTGAACTAATAAACTTTCTATTACACTATTTATATTACACCAAAACATCCAAGGTTTCATATTTGAACTTTCAAATATTAAACACTGAAATTAAGAATGAAGTCATACAAAATATATCATTATACATATATGTCATCAAGAGTTTTAAAATAATTCGATTAGTAAATATGAAATTTAATTTTAATTACATATTTTGCAAGGCGTACGTTTGACTTTATGCTGGTGCGCCGAGAATCCTCTTTCTTAATTTGTACCTAAAAAATTAAGGTGAATAGGAATATAAAATAGATATTACTAAGCATTAATATAAATAGTTAAAAAGGGTATGTGGATCTCCTACCACCGGTTAAAGACAACATACCTCACTAGTGATATCGATTCCTATGTGAAATTGAAGTAGTCATTTCATGTACACCTTGTTTTCTAATTACATAAAAAAATATGAGTAACCAAACATAAAATTGTTATCTTTACGTAGGAAAACTATTTTAGTTAAATAACAAATTAAATAATATAAGTTTAAGAGTTAGGAGTTTTAGAACATTAATATTTTTATTAATCAATCAATTAAGTAACACATGTTGAAATTTTTACAATCATTATTAAAAAAACATTTGAAATATTAGATTTTAAATGAATTTTGGTTGAAGTTTTTTGACCTCTTTTATAATATATATATATAAATATATATATATATATATATATATATATATATATATATATATATATATATAAAGAGAGAGAGAGAGAGAGAGAGAGAGAGAGAGATGGAAAGTATAACATATGTACAAGTTTTAATTAATTATCTTTTTGAAACGGTACAATTACAAAACAAAAAAAAACATATTTAAAATACTAAATTAAATATTTTCGTCATCACCCTATATAACATATTATCAATATATTAACGATTAAACCACAATATACAACGATTGTATTACAATAATCTAAAAATGAAGAAAATATAAAAACGAATTAGTAAAACAAACTTACAAATTAAAAGCTTTAATATAATAGAATATCACCAAAAGTGTATTACAATAATCTAAAAACGAAGAAAATATAAAAGCGAATTAGTATAACAAACTTACAGATTAAAAGCTCTAATATAATAGCATATCTCCAAAAGTGGTCATAAGACCACAACCCAACACAAAAACCTTCAAGTTTGTTTTCTTTCTGAAATTTATATATGATTTGTATGTATGTCTTTCCAAAAGACTAACCTTATTTTAGTAACTTTTCACTAAATGCTAATTAAACATATTATAAGTTATAAAACTTTTGAGTGTTAAATCATAATTAAGAAAACTTTTGAGTTGTATTTGTTCAAAAATGGGGTTTCAAATGAATGTAGTTTGAGGAAGTTAAAAAATGAGGTTTCAGATGCATAAGATTCACGAAAAAATGATAGTTTTCTAAGTATGTATGATATATATATATATATATATATATATATATTATATATATATATATATATGTCAAAAGTTGATTGTTACACATTATACTCTTCATCTATTTATATTCACTATAAGATAATATCTTGAGTTTCGAATGAATACAACTGTCAATGTGTTAGAATGGGAGATTCTTAGAGAATTCCACTTATTACAAACTAGGTGTAAGACCCATGTATTAAATGGGTTAATTAAAAATAAATAAATATAAAAGTCTATATCTTTAAGAACTTTGAATTTATAAGGAAATAAGAAAAATAATGAATTATTAAAATTTATTTTTTTATCTTTTAAATTTAAACAAAAAACAAAATAAACTAATGAGCTTTAACTTGAGAATTTTTAAATAAGATGGTAAGTCCACTAATAAAATTAATATTCATTTATTGCTACATTTATCGTAATTATTACATTAAATTATTATGTGAAATTTATTAAAATAGAAAAATGAATAAAATAACATGTGGAAAAAAATGAATTCAAAATAACCATAAAATGTCATTTGACAAAAAAACCTTCATTTTATTAGAGTAGATTATTGTGTTAGAATAAATGTAATCGTCACCCAACATGTATGTAAATAGATAAAAACAGTTAATTCAATGCATTTTAAATGAATGTAACCGTCACCATACCTTTACCCAAGTCCTTCATCTTACATACAAAAAACTGAAACAAAACAAAACTTTAGCGAGTGTCCTAGTTGAAACATGACGGGCTTCTTTGATTTGGGTTTAGGATTGATTTGATCTTGGGTAAGGTTTTATCTACATGTGTTTATAATTTTTATTTTCAGACTAAACAAGAAAATTACCTGAAATTATCAGAACCATTCGTGTAATTTATTCATTAATTAATAAATTAATGTGTCACTTTGCTTATTGGTTCTTACTACTGTTGTTGCCATAGTTATGCATTTTCTATTATATATATATATATATATATATATATATATATATATATATATATATATATATATATATATATATTAGGTATAAGACCTATGTATTACATAGGTTCATTTAAAAAAAAGTTAAATATGAAATTATAAACATTTGAGAAGGTTGATTTTATAAGAAAAAGTTAGAAAAATAATGAATTATTAAAATTAAAGTCTTTTTTCTCTTTTAAATCAACACACGTTTATACCCTTTGCATTTGATACTTTCGGTTTCCTTGTGCCAGAAGCTGTGGAGCTACTTAATAAAGTCAAACGAGCCATGCATAGTAATGTTATGATTTCAAGATCTATAGATATTGTTTTTAAAAGAATTAGTTTTATCATCCAAAAAGGGTTGCGGCACAAATCCGACTATCAAGGCATCTAGTGTCTCTGTGTATGTCTCTTTTAAGAGCGTGTATTTTCCCAAATCTGACTATCATTAACCAAAAATATAGTTTTACATTACCGTGCATCGTGTGAATATTCACGAAGTGAATGTAATGCGAAAAATATCGTAATACTGTAGTATTTGTAATAGGTGACTACTGCTGTACTAACTACCTTAAAAACAAAAGGCGTTTAAAGTAACATGTGATCGACCTGTATCCTGCTACTGACTCTAGTAAAACGACGATGTAAGACGCCGTAAGAAATGACATTTGGCACCCGTAGACTTGCAAGTCCCACTGTAGCGAGCAGCAAGGTGTAGGATAGTCAATCCAGTATAGATCTATACACAAACTCATACACTCCCCAATTAAGGAGATTCTGGATACAAAAACGGTCATGGCTTAGTTACTTAGTATTTATCATCAATACTTTTAATGAAGGGAGAATTTATAGTCTCTGTCCTACCCGTTCGGCTAACGACCCTCCACCAGTCAAAGAAGCGATGGGTGAGAGTGGAAACTCATTAAACTGCCATTTTATAGGCAGTAACCTTATACCCCCCTTATAGACTGGCTTCGTGAATGAGGCCTACTAACGGTAAGACTGACTTGCTCTTATACATACATACATATATATATATATATATATATATATATATATATATATATATATATATATATATATATATATATATTAACTTATAATATTATAAAGTATAAGGGTTGAATTTTAACTTTTAAAATTCTAAGGGCTAAACTTGGAAGAGAAACTTTTCAAATTCTAAAACTTGAGGGCAAGTTTTGTAACTTTCAAAACTTTTGTATTCCATAACTTATGTGTTTAAAGTAGTTTTAATTAAAAAAACGCTTCAAGTTCCATAACTTGAGGACAGGTTATGGAAGACTTTAAACTAATTAAGAAAGTGACTCTTCATAATTCATAACTTATGGAAACTTTATGAGTTTAACTAAGGTTACACATATTTTATTTAATGAAGAAACTCTTGAACCTCCACAACTTGAGGACAAGTTATGGAGTCATAAAACCATTTAATGAGAACAAGACTCTTCGTTTTGTAACCTATGACAATTTTTATGAGTTTTAAGAAACTTAAATGTGACTTTTCATGTAACTCGAGGACAAGTTACACAAACACATTTTAGAATCAACTTTTAGATTAAAATGGATTGAAAACAACTATTCAATTAACTTTTCTATTAATCTAAGCAACTCATATGAACAAAGATAATTCACATCAAACTTTTCCATGTAATTAGCAATACTCTTAGACTAATACAAAACATGAATCTATTGACAATTATCTTTGAAATTGGATTAGTTTGAACATTACCACATCAAAAAATAAGTTTATAAGTTCAAAAACAACTTAGGGTAATGTTCCTAGTCCATTTCTAGCCAAAACAGTCGAATATATGTGGTCTGGGGGTCCATCTCGTCGAGTGCATGAACCAACTCCGCGAGTTTGATCGTTTTGAACATTTTTAAGACATGGGCTCGTCGTGTGACATCCCCAAAATCACGGTCAGAAAAGACCGATTTCATTTATGCTTTTTAAAATAATTTCAGAGTAAATCCTTTTGATTTAAAATTGTTGCGGAATTTGTTCCCAAAACAAAACATGATAAAATAATATTTATCAAAGCATTTCATCAAGAGATGCATTTTCATTATATAATCAAAACTCGGGATGTCATGTTCCGATACAGACCATAAAGAATAAACGATAACATTACAAGTCATTCAACAAATATATACATATACAGACTTGTAAACAAAAAAACTCAATAATTCATCCATCTTACGCCCTTGCGCCACTTCCTGTAATACAAATAAAACTGAGTGGGTCAGGCTTGGGAGCCTGGTGAGCATATAGGGTTTTCAACCCACAATAAATAAATTATATTTAATTTCACCAACCAACAATAACCCGATTACCCATTCCCGTTATCCTCACTTTACGTCCCTAAAATAACATCTATCTCAAGGGACCTAATCTAGGATTTTCATCGGGACGGACATTACTGCTAAGGGGTTTCATCAACAATAGATATCCTAAAGGCAACCATGAGGGGGATAGAGTACACCGATGAACACATCGTTCACAACACCTACAGGTTATGAACCTGCTAGCATTCCACTAGACTGTCTAGAAAGAGTCTGTGGTCGTTATCCATACTCCGCTGAATAACTAGATCAACAACAACAACATCGAGGCCTCTCATCTGTTTATTACACACCAACTATCCAACGTCCGTTTTCGCCTATCTTTTTATCGTTTTACTCCTATTAACGAGACCTTCGATTCTCATTTAGATTGTTTCGGCTAAAAACCGCTCGATCTCAAATCGAGTATTCGGGTTGCATAATGTTAAGTCGAAACTTCGAAAAATCATAACTTCCTCATACGAAGTCAGATTTGGGCGTTCTTTTTATGCACGCTCTCGGTTTAACGAACTCTACGACTTTAGTTTAGATCACTAAGGCTAAATATTGCTCTAACATAAATTTCACTTTTTACGTCATTCAGCGTTGTCGGTTCTGTCGCGAAACTTCGACATGTCATAACTTCTTCGTTATAACTCGGATTTCGGCATTCTTTATATCTTCAGAATCCTTATTTCGACCACTACATCTTTATGCAAAGATATTGGGATTATCACACACTTCAAATTTGACGCTTATTTTATTCTTAATTCATTAAATTATAATAATTAAGAAAATAAACACATAATTCACATAATACTCAAATATTTCATCATTAATACTTCAAAAAGAGTTACAAGGGTTAACCTAGACTATTACATCAATGATAATGCCTAGCCTGGAAACGCGGGCATTACAATTCTCTCCACCTTAGAATGATTCCGTCCCCGGAATCACATATCAAAAAACAAATGCGGATAGCGACCCATCATGTCACTCTCCGTCTCCTAGGTGAGATTCGGCCCATTCGTGTGTTTCCATCGGACAAGCACTAACTCGACCATCTTGTGTTGCAACTTCTTAGTCTTTCGGTCAACAATTGCCTCTGATTCTTCAATCAACCTTTTGTTCTCATCGATACTCAACTCCGAAAGTGGAATCATGTCGGGAACTTCCCCCATGAACTTCCTCAAATAACACACATGAAAAGTGTTATGAATTCCATTCAGTTCTTCTGGTAGTTCGAGCTTGTAAGCTTGGTTCCCAATCCCCTGAAGAACTTTAAACGGTCCAATAAACCTTGGACTTAATTTTCCCCTTTTTCCAAATCTTATAAGTCCCTTCCATGGTGAGACTTTAAGCAAAACCGAATCCCCAACTTCAAAAGTCATCGATCTTCGCTTTTTGTCAGCATAGCTCTTTTGACGATCCTGAGCTGCTAACATTCTTTCCCTAATTATTTTCAACTTTTCAGCAGTTTGATGAACCATCTCCGGTCCCATAAACTGCTTTTCCCCAGCCTCAAGCCAACAAGACGGCGTACGACACTTCTGTCCATACAAAGCTTGGTAAGGTGTCATCTTAATGCTCGAGTGGAAACTATTATTGTAGGAAAATTCTACCAAAGGTAAATGTTCATCCCAGTTACCTAGGAATTCTAGAGTACATGCTCTCAGCATATCTTCAAGCGTTTGTATCGTTCGTTCGCTCCGACCATCAGTCTGCGGATGGTAAGCTGTACTTAAACACAACTTGGTACCCAATTCCTCTTGTAGACTTTTCCAAAACCTCGAGGTGAAACGGCTATCACGATCCGACACAATCGTTAACGGAACACCGTGAAGCCTCACAATTTCCTTCACGTAAGAATTTGCAAGCTTCTCCATAGACCATTTCTCCTTGGCTGCTATGAAATGCGCACTCTTAGTGAATCGATCAACGACCACCCAAATCATGTCGTGACCATTCTTTGTTCTGGGCAGTTTAGTGACAAAATCCATAGCAATGTCTTCCAACTTACCCATAGGCACAGGCAATGGTTCTAAACTCTCGTACGGTTTCTAATGTTGTGTCTTTACTCTCGCACAAGTCACACACTCAGCCACATACTTTGCAACATCAAGCTTCATCGTCGGCCACCAGTAGTAGGGTTTTAGGTCCCTATACATTTTAGTGCTACCGGGATGAATCGAGTACATGGTTTTGTGAGCTTCTTCCATCAGAAGATCTTTGAGTCCTCCTGTCTTAGGTATCCAAATCCGATCTTGGAACACCTTCAGTCCATGACTGTTTACACCGAACACCAACATTTTGCCCAAACGTTCCTCCTTTTGGTCATTCTTTTCAGAAGCTTCCTCTTGAGCTTTCTTTATACTTTCCACAATGGTCGAGACAACTTAAATTCTCAACGCTCTTGGCCTTTTCCTTTCAAGATTGACTTTCCGACTGAGAGCATCAGCAACAACATTAGCCTTACCGGGGTGGCAAAGTATCTCGCAGTCGTAGTCTTTAAGTAATTCTAGTCAGCGTCGTTGCCTCATATTTAATTCCTTCTGACCAAAGAGATATTGGAGACTCTTATGATCAGTGAAAAGTTTGCACTTTGTTCCATAGAGGTAATGCCTCCATATCTTCAGAGCAAAAACTACCGCTGCCAACTCCAAATCATGAGTCGGGTAGTTCTTTTCATGCTCTTTCAGCTGTCGAGATGCATATGCTAGCACCTTTTCTCTTTGGGTCAAAACACAACCCAATCCAACCCCAGACGCATCGCTATAAACAACGAAGTCTTCAACTCCATCGGGTAGAGAAAGTATCGGTGCCTCGCATAGTTTCTTCTTTAGCTTCTCGAATGCTTCTTTATGCTTATCATTCCAAGCATAAGTAGCTCCTTTGTGGGTCAAAGCTGTCAACGGAGTAGCGATCGAATAAAAGCCTTGGATAATCCTTCAGTAATATCCGACTAATCCCAAAAAGCTTCGGATCTCCGTGGGACTTTTCGGTTGTTCCCACTTCATTACAGCTTCAATCTTTGCCGGATCAACCATTATCCCTTCTTGGTTGACCACGTGACCCAAGAATTGGACTTCACGAATCCAAAAATCACACTTAGAGAACTTTGCATACAACTTCTCCTTCTTCAAGACTTCTAACACTTCTCGCAAGTGTCTTCCATGCTCCTCTTGGCTTTTCGAATAAATCAGAATGTCATCTATGAACACTATCACAGATTTATCTAGGAACGGATTACAAACTCTGTTCATTAAATCCATGAATGCTGCTGGAGCATTGGTTAGTCCAAACAACATAACCAAAAACTCGTAGTGTCCATATCGGGTTCTGAATGCAATCTTCTCTATATCTTGCTCTCTTACTTTCAGCTGATGATATCCTGACCTTAGGTCGATCTTTGAAAAATAACTTGAACCTTGTAGTTGATCGAACAGGTCATCAATCCTCGGAAACGGATATCTATTCTTTATAGTTGCCTTATTCAGCTCTCGGTAATCAATGCACATTCTCATACTTCCATCTTTCTTCTTCACAAATAACACCGGAGCTCCCTAGGGTGATGAACTAGGTCTAATGAAACCTTTGTCCAATAACTTCTGAAGTTGCATCATCAACTCCTTCATCTCTGTCGGTGCTAATCGATAAGGTGCTTTTGCAATTGGCGTTGTTCCGGGCAACAAGTCAATACGGAGTTCCACTTGTCGATCAGCCAGTAATCCAGGAAGATCTTCGGGAAATACTTCCGGATAATCACACACAACAGGAATATTTTGGATCACCTTCTTTTCATTCTTAGCATCGATCACGAATTCTAAGTATGATGTACACCCCTTGGTCAAACATTTTCTGGCTTTCATTAGAGAAATGATTCCAGAATTTACTTTGCGTTTATCTCCATACACCATAAACGACTCTTTCCCAGGCGGGTTTACTTTGACTATTTTCTTCTTGCATAAAGTTTCGGCGTCATTGGCGCTAAGCCAATCCATTCCCAAAACGATGTCGAAACCGTTAAGCCCTATAGGCAATAATTCCTCGTGGAACTTATTCTCATTCAAGTCAATTAAGATGTTTTTCATACGATGGCTAACAGATACAAACTTGCCACTAGCAACTTCGACTAATAAGGCATTATCTAGTCTAACAACAGGCAAAGCTAGTTTTCTACCAAATTCATGCGATATAAATGAGTAGTTGGCTCCAGAATCAAATAAAATTTGGGCAGGCAATGTGTTTACGAGAAAGGTACCTGAAGTGACATCAGCTTCATCTTTAGCAGCTTCCAGTGTCATCTGTAATGCTCTCGCCTTTGGCTTTGGCGGAATGTTGGGTCTAGCTGCCTCCTTCTTCTTCGGGCAATCCCTCGACATGTGTCCCTCCTCACCACAACCATAGCAAACCTTCTTAGAGAGGGTACATTCATTTGCATAGTGCCCTGGCTTTCCACATTTGTAGCATGTGGCCGCTACCTCACATTTTCCATGATGCTTCTTCTTATATTTGTCGCACCATTTCGCTTCGCCTCCACTTCCCCTCGAGCCAGACTTCGAGAACTTGTTTTTCTTATTGGACCCTGAAGTTCCATCGAACTTCCTCTTTTCACCAACTTCTATCCTTTCCAGACCATTTTCCTTCTGCTGGGCCTCCACATTCTTAGCTGCATGAACAGCCGTTTTCAGAGTAGTTGCCATCTTGACTGTCGGACCAAAGTCGGCAGGCAGTCCATTAGCAAACCTCTCAATCTTGGAGAGTTCCGTTGGCACTAGGTACGGAAATAACTTCATTTTCTCAGTGAATGCAATAGCATAGTCATCTATGCTCATCCTCCCCTTCTTCAAGTTTTGGAACTCATTGTTCATATCAATCAGATCTACCTCTGAACAATACTGCACCCTTAGTTGTTCCAAGAACTCCTCCCATGACATTTTCAGGGCTTCCCCTCGTGGCATAGTATCTGCCAACAACTTCCACCAACTCAATACTCCAGTCTTCAGTTGTCTAACTGCAAAGACAGTCTTCTGTTTGTTGCTACAGTCGCAACTTTCAAATACCATCTCCATTTCGGAGATCCAATCCATTATATCAACAAGCTTTGGGCTCCCAGAAAGACTTGGCGGCTTGGCGCCCAAGAAGTTCTTGTACATTCGCTCATCCTTGTTGTTTCTCCTTTCCGGATCGTTCCTTCGTTCTCCTAGAGTCCCATCTTGACTCATAATGCGACTATTGTTCCCTTCCTCCGATTGCTCGGGAATCAATTCGGGTTCCTCAATAGGTATGATAGGTTCGTCCCTATTATCATGCAACATCTGTCACATCTCATCCCTTTGTTCGGCTAACATAGCCCGAATCATGGCTTGCACCCCAGCCATTGTTATTGGTTCTGGTGCTGCTGCTACAACGGGTATTTGCTCAATCACTGGCGGTTGATTCCTGTTTTCATCCGCGTTTCCAACGCCACTCCTTGTTCTCACCATTTTTGATCTACAGACCGATTAAGGTGAAATTTAGATCTTCATTCACGATAGATTTCAAGTCATCCTTATCACTCCGAAACGATTACATGCTAGTTCTAATATCGTATACATACGCTTAGAATCCTAAACACATAAACCTTCAGATCCGGTTGGCAACAAACCGTAGATCCGAACAAATAATATCATATATGGCAACATATAACATTTAACACATAAAAGCATTTTAGGCAACTTTCCTAAAATAAAATAGTGCTCGTGTCTAAAATCCAACAGACACTTAACTCAAATTTCCACTTAGCATTCTAAGTTTAAGTCTAGAAATCCTACAAATTCCTAGTTCGCTTAAACTAATGTTCTGATACCAACTGTGACATCCCTAAAATCACGGCCAAAAAAGACCGATTTCATTTAGGCTTTTTAAAATAATTTCAGAGTAAATTCTTCTGATTTAAAAGTGTTGCGGAATTTGTTCCCAAAACAAAACATGATAAAATAATATTTATCAAAGCATTTCATCAAGAGATGCATTTTCATTATATAATCAAAACTCGGGATGTCATGTTCCGATACAGACCATAAAGAATAAACGATAACATTACAAGTCATTCAACAAATATATACATATACAGACTTGTAAACAAAAAAACTCAATAATTCATCCATCTTACGCCCTTGCGCCACTTCCTGTAATACAAATAAAACTGAGTGGGTCAGGCTTGGGAGCCTGGTGAGCATATAGGGTTTTCAACCCACAATAAATAAATTATATTTAATTCCACCAACCAACAATAACCCGATTACCCATTCCCGTTATCCTCACTTTACGTCCCTAAAACAATATCTATCTCAAGGGACCTAATCTAGGATTTTCATCGGGACGGACATTACTGCTAAGGGGTTTCCTCAACAATAGATATCCTAAAGGCAACCATGAGGGGGATAGAGTACACCGGTGAACACATCGTTCACAACACCTACAGGTTATGAACCTGCTAGCGTTCCACTAGAGTGTCTAGAAAGAGTCTGTGGTCGTTATCCATACTCCGCTGAATAACTAGATCAACAACAACAACATCGAGGCCTCTCATCTGTTTATTACACACCAACTATCTATCCATGTTCTACCCAACATATTAGTAGATAAAAATATATATTTTTATACATAGTTTAAAACCTGTATAGCATTTTCATTCAATACATATTCCACATAACAGATGAGGCACACCCACATAACACGTATTTCATAGAAAATAAATCAGATCTATGAGATAGAAGAGAATGAATATACATTCACACATATAACAACAAAATTATACACATAACACGTATTTCGTATAAAATACTTCATAATTATGCGTTAGAAGAAAGTAACTACACACTCACTTGATCAGAAGATGATCGGACAGCACTACGGCTTGTAGAAGTAGTATTCTTTGGCAGATCTGGAAGATCTTCACAAAAACCGGGCTCCTCACGGGCAGAGCTTCGGCTCGGGAATCTTACTTCTCGGGATCTTCGGGACCTCAGGACTTGCTTCGGGGCTCGGGAATGATACCGGGGCTTCGGGATAATTCTTGCACGAAAAACGATGCAAAAACGCGAGAAAAAGGGAAGAAAAGAGCAAACTACTTGGCTGCCCTTGACACCCTTTTATAGGGGCTGGAAGGTTGAATTACGCTGGGCGTAATGACGATAAGATCACTGACTCCCCCCCCCCCCTTCGGATAATATCGGAATATATATATAAATAAAATATCGAAAATGATTAATAAACTTCAAAATTTTATATCTTCCTCATACGAACTCCGTTTTCAACGTTCTTTATATCCACGCGTAGGTAAGACTACGATCTACAACTTTCGTTTAGGCTCCGTCGGCTAACTTTGACTTTATTTTTATTATTTATTTTTAGTAGGCCAGGACAGGAAAATTTCGTTATAAATTCATAACTTCTTCATCCGACGTCCGTTTTCGCCTATCTTTTTATCGTTTTACTCCTATTAACGAGACCTTCGATTCTCATTTAGATTGTTTCGACTAAAAACCGCTCGATCTCAAATCGAGTATTCGGGTTGCATACTGCTAAGTCGAAACTTCGAAAAATCATAACTTCCTCATACGAAGTCAGATTTGGGCGTTCTTTTTATGCACGCTCTCGGTTTAACGAACTCTACGACTTTCTTTTAGATCACTAAGGCTAAATATTGCTCGAACATAAATTTCACTTTTTACGTCATTCAGCGTTGTCGGTTCTGTCGCGAAACTTCGACAGGTCATAACTTCTTCATTATAACTCGGATTCCGACATTCTTTATATCTTAGGAATCCTTATTTCGACCACTACATCTTTATGCAAAGATATTGGGATTATCCCACACTTCAAATTTGACGCTTATTTTATTCTTAATTCATTAAATTATAATAATTAAGAAAATAAACACATAATTCACATAATACTCAAATATTTCATCATTAATACTTTAAAAAGAGTTACAAGGGTTAACCTAGACTATTACATCAATGATAATGTCTAGCCTGGAAATGCGGGCGTTACACGTCGAGTCCCCTGATGGACTCGCCGAGTCCGTTGTCCAGACAGCAAAAAACTTCGATTTTTAAGCAGTTTTTGCAAGTGTAACAAGAAAACAAGCCTAGTTTGTGATACCACTGTTGGGTTTTTAGCATTCTAACACTCCTATGGTGTACATGCAACCCTATAAACCTTGGATCTATGTTTTCTCTATTATACATGCAAATAAGAACTTTCCAAGGCTTTTGATCCTGACTAGCATATTATGAGGCAACTATACTTCAAAAACTAGTTAGATGACATACCTTTTGGTGTAGCTTGATGTCTTCAAGCTTTAAGAGCTTAGCCCCAATAGTGTGGAAGCCTCAAGTGGAATCACAGATCACCAAAACACCTTGGAAGACTTTGAGAATAAGAATACTTTGGTTCTCTCTAGTGAAATCGGCTAGCCCTCTTAGTGGACCCACACTAGTGCCAATTTCATCAACCAATGACATCTTTATATAGTGTGGAGACTAAGGTTAAACCCATGACCTTTCATTTCATATGATCCATGGGTTAAACACTCCATGGACTATCCATGAAAGCTTAGCCCAACCTAAATGAACTTGGCTCATTCCATATATATAAGAGTCCATATTTAATTAGTTCATTTTGATCACTTAATTAATTCTAAATTAAGTCTTGATCAATACTAATTAAATAATATGATTCCATATTAATATATTAGAACTTATAATATATTAATATAAATCATAAATATACTATTCTCAAAAGACTATCCATATAAATTGTGTCGGTGAAGTGCAACCCAAATGGACCATGTCGGGTCGTGTCAAGTACATACCAAATATAGTTATGGACTTAGACATTAATCCAACATTTTCTGCATTGGCAATTTATGGTCTTTACTTTGATGTTTGAATAATATACTCACTTTAATCGGTTTTAGAACAACTCTTTGTATGGTTTACTATTTTAAAAGTGAAAATTTTACTATGAATTTTTATGACGTTACAGATAAGATAATGGCGTTTATAGGTTTTGGTGATAGGTGGTGGAGTTGGATTACCGATTTATTTAGAAATTCCAAGTCTTCTATTCTTGTCAAAGGGATCCCCACTAATGAATTCCAGATGTTTAAAGGGATGGAATGTGGGAGATTCAAATATGGTCCTCTCTTATCTTTTATTATTTAGAAATTCCAAGTCTTCTATTCTTGTTTATTATTGTTATGGAAGGTCTCCATGTGGCTATGGAAGATGTTGTGGCTTCTAGATGGTTTCGGGGGATAAATGTGAGAGATTCAAATCTGGTCCTCTCTTATCTTTTTTATGCAGATGATGCTTTGTTTTTAAGAGATTCGGATGAGCGAATGTTCAGAATGTTATTACTATTCTTCATTGTTTTTATATGGTCTCCGGTTTAAAGATTAATCTCTTTAAATCTAGTCTTTTGGGTGTTAGTGTAGACTATTCAGAAGTTATCATCATAGCTTCTATTATTGGGTGTGCTGAGGTTCTATCACTTTTTCGTAACTTTGGATACCTATGGTTGGGTCTATGGATCGGGTTAGAATTTGGGATGAAATCATTGATCAATTTCGTAATAGATAATATTCTTGGAAAATTAAATTGCTTTCTATTGATGGCCGCCTCACGCTTATCAAATTGCGGTGTCTTGGGCAGTTTAGGTATTTATTTATTTTCGATTTTTAGATTACCTACTACTATTTGTCATTTGTTGGAGTCTTGTAGAGCTTGGTTTTTTAGGGTATGAAAGAAGATCAAAGGCATACTCATTAGGTGAAATGGGATGTGGTTCCAAATTCTAAAGATAAAGGTGGTCTAGAGATTGGTAATTTGGATGCATTCAATCTTGCCCTTTTTTATAAGTGGAAGTGGCATTTCCTTCATGAAGTAGATTCTTTATAGGTGAAAGTTATCAAAGAAGATGGAGCTCTGGTAAGGGGTTCTCGGTCTCTTAGTGGGGGAGGGGTGTGACAGAAAATTTTAGGATTTATAAGCCAATTGCATGATAGGAATGTTATTGATTCAAATTCTATGTCTTTATTGGTTAGCGATGGGTCTATTTCTAGGTTTTGGGATGATAAGTGGTTTGGTGGTTTGTCTTTTAAATCCCAATTTAACAGATTGTATGCTCTTTCCTTAATGCAAGGAGGCCTAGTTCGTGATTTTTCGTCTTCGGCAGGTTGGACTTTCTCGTGGCGGTGGCAAGCTTCCTTCTTTTGGGGGGCATAATTGGACCTTGTTTTGACTGAGTAGCCTTTTCATATCTTGTAAGCATAGCCTTCACATTATAATAAACATTTTCGGCCTATATCATCAAAATAAAATGTAATGAATAGTTAGTTTCTATTACATCAAGAAACCTAAAATTTAACATAATTACATTTACCTTTCTACAGACGTGTGACTTTCCCATTTCAAGCCATATATTTCCATTTGCTTGCCTGCTACCTATTGTGAAAATTAATTCTACAAAATTCTTATTTATAGATTAAATAAATTCATTTAGCATATCTTACCAAATAATGAAAATGAATTTTACCCTTCATCAGCATGTTTCCATCTCTCCTTCTTGTTATCATATATATCAATTCATGGCTTATATATGATAAGATACAAATACAATCCTTTATTTCAAAATTCTAAGCATATTGATTAAATCTAATCTGAAATAAATGAAAACATTCAGATAGATAAAGGAGAAATTTAACATATGGTTGGTGTAATATCATCATAATTGTTTATATTTAAGCAACTCTGAGGATTAGATGACACAATATACCTTAAAAAATTATGAATTTCGATGAAAATACAAGTGTTTGTTATGGGTCT
This sequence comes from Lactuca serriola, assembly GCF_051521515.1. Taxonomy (NCBI): domain Eukaryota; kingdom Viridiplantae; phylum Streptophyta; class Magnoliopsida; order Asterales; family Asteraceae; genus Lactuca; species Lactuca serriola. The sequence continues at coordinate 1,862,631 of NC_136408.1, forward strand.
GAAAAGATGTTACCTGTAAGATCAATATTGATAGTGATTATTCAGTTCAACAACGAAAAGTTGATGAAGGAGGCAGATTAGGAAAAGATATTTAGTTAAGCACGTTAGGGTTAATGTGTGTGTATGGGGGGAGTACCTGATCGGTTACCTTATTGAAGATTGTATCGGTGACGTATGGTGGTCATAAGAAATGGTTGATGGAGAATCAAGAGAGAAAGGAGAGAGACATAGGAGATGTGGTTTAACGGTGGCTATATGGTGTATAGAGGAGATTAGGGTTTTCAAGTTAAGAGCGTAAGTTACAGTTAGACATAGTAAAGATTGATGGAAATTAACCGTGTTTGATCAAAACTTTGTTTAAAGGTGATGTCAGCAAAATGATCCAAAGATGAAAAAATAGAAATAAAATGTAATAAGAGACCATATTTTTTTCCATTTTAGAATTAAAGTTTTCTTTTAATATATACTAGAAATTGGGTCGGAAGATACTGCTTTGTAAAGTAAGTAGCATGTTGAATTGCATTGAGATAATCTAGTAAATGAAGATAAACAATGTCATCTAATTACATAAGTAAAGAAATCTAAATAACTATTTCTTGCAATAAATGAGGAAAATAAAGAAATTGTCTCACAAATTGAACTTTATTGCCATGTATGGCAGCGGTCAGAAAACCAATCCGGAAAATATAGACCGTTATTTTTTGTCCGTTAATATGAGGGTAATTTGGTCTTTTCATGTATTAGGGACTGAATTTGTCACCATGGGTAAACTATATGGACCATTTATGTAATTTTGGCGACGGTGGTGGTGGTGGTGATGGCAGATGGTGGGTGCGTTTATGATATTGGGTGGGTATTTTCTAATAAATAAAACATTAATTTAAAACCAAAAGGAGAATGTTAAATCTGATAAACCACAGGGACCACTCGTGTAATTTTGTTTAACAATAATAATAATAATGATTAGGGACCATTTCTGCCAAAAGACTAAATACTAATAATATGTAATAAAATGCGAGAGTTATGAAAAATTCAAACAAAAATGAAAGGGTTGTTTGTGAACAAAAGCATAAAGGTGGAAGGTCAACGTTTTAAGTTGGAGTACTAAAATTAACAAAAAAGATATCACTTTACTGTTAAAATCTTCAAAACTTTAATATATATATATATATATATATATATATATATATATATATATATAATAATTAGAGATTAGAGATGTGAACTTAACTTGGTACTTGACTTGTTTTCGAAGTAACCATCGTCCATCAATAACGAATTTAATCCTATTCTAAGAAGAAAAACAGTATTATTTACAAAACGTTATGGAAAATATTCATATTTGTTACGCTGAAAGTATTTTTGGGATTTAAAAATCATTAAAAATAATTAAATTTTAATTACTAATCAGATATTTTCCTTTTTTCCCGGTCATTATATATTAGAATATTAGAGATTAGAGATGTTCACAATACTTGACTTGAGGTAACCATCTTCCATCAACGAATTTAGTCCCTTTTTAAGAAAAAAAAAAAGAGTACTATTTACAAAATGTTATGGAAAGTATTTGGGGATTTAAAACCATTAAAAAATAATTAAAGTATTATTTTTTAAAAAAAAAACGGCAGAATTTTAATTAATAATTAAATATTTTCCTTTTTCCCCAGTCATTCTCTTTCATATACACTCACGAGCGTGTGTTTTTCTACCGGAGTCCGTGAGTAATTTTGTTGGGGTCTAAAAACTTCTGTATATATTTTACAGAAATATCATAATATTTAAATATCACAATTACTTTTCTAACATGAATTTCAGATAATGTACATCATAAATAATTGCATACATATCGTATAATGAACATTATTGTGGCAACAAATTAAGGAACAAATCTTGTTCACTTCATGAAATTTAAGGTTAGGGAAAAAATAATACTTTAAATTATTTCCAATTACTAATTATTTTTAAAAGCTTTTTTTAAACAAATTTCCATAATTATTCTTGAAGTTTGAATTTTTTTCAAATTAACCATCAATTATTTTTTTTAACCATTGAGACTTTGAAAATACAAATAAAAAAAAGGACTAATTGTTATAAGAGGTTTTTATATCCCTAAAACTTTAAATTACATAAAAGTAACTTTAATTTCATCTTTTTATGGTTTAACCATCGGACGATTATTTATGATTTAACCAAAAAAAACATTTTTAGCAACAACAACGTTTATTTTTTCACCCCTAACTTCATATTTAGTAATTTTGATAGTTTTTAAAATAATTTGTCATATCATCAATATAGCTTGAAGATCCCTTTACACACACTGTTAAGTTGGGTATTAAAAAACAAATTATATATATATATATATATATATATATATATATATATATATATATATATATATATATATATATATATATATATGGTGTTAGGTTATTGTGTTCTAACTATCTATTATGTGAATGTAAAATTGATTATTGAGCAATCATTTTAATTGTTTTAAGAAAATAATTAATGCATATTAAATATTGAATATTTAATTAATAATAGATATTAGAAATATTTGAACTTTTATATATATATATATATATATATATATATATATATATATATATATATATATATATATATATGGTATGGAGGTTTCTTGGGTTGAACTCATTCAACAAGAAGAGTCTAATTAATGTATCCTTGTTTTCTCTTTCTCTACGCGTTAAGCTTCGCTATTTTTTCAGCAGGTTAATTATATTCTGATTGAAATTGGATGATAAGTTACTACTTTATCTATTGTTTTTCTTCATCCGATGTTTTCTGAAAATCTGAATGTATGGATATTGGCATTGTACAGATACGTTATGCGTAACAAGAGCTCGAAGATCGTCAATGGCAAGCACAACAGAAATGGTGAACCTATCGTTCCAAGAGAATCATGTAGGTATCGGTTCTTGTAATATATATATATATATATATATATATATATATATATATATATATATATATATATATATATATATATATATATATATTTTTTCTATAATTAGCCCAAACCTACCAGAACTAATGAAAGTTTGCCACTAATTTCCACTGATTCTATCGACCATCGTAATCCATCACAATTGATTTAGTGGTTATAAGAAACCAAAAACTGAAGTGGATTAGAATCTTCCGACACAAAATGATCCTTATAGCGACAGAATGTCTTCATGACTAGTAATTACTTATCTACTAGTCTTGCAAAACATTTATTCAGTGCAGTCCATTGAACGAAACTGGTTTCATACCCATAAGGTTCCAACTTTTGAAATAAAAATGAAACGAATGAGACTAACTCTCCTATTAATTTCTATTCAGTTTGGTTCGAGTTGTACAATAAATAAATCTATTTAAGAACTAAGAGCATCACAGTAGTTAACCATTTATTTTATTATATCAAATAATAAATATATATCCTTTCTACAATACATATGTTTTTATGTTACTTAATGAACCATTTAATTATATATATATATATATATATATATATATATATATATATATATATATATATATATATATATATATATATATATATATATATCCGAAATCAACCTACTTTTTAGGTAGATGTCATTAATGTAAAATTGTGGATAAAAATATTTTATTTTATGAATATAGAACGATTATAGATATAATTTTTTTCTACAAAATATATAATCAAAATCAAGTTATCTGAATTTTCAATATATTTCTTTGTCCACTAGAATCAAATATAAATAAAAACCAACTTATTTACATATGTAGACCAGTCAAAATTAGCATTTATAAAGTTCTGATATTATATATATATATATATATATATATATATATATATAGAGAGAGAGAGAGAGAGAGAGAGAGGAGTTACATATGCTGATATGCAGGCGATGGGAGTTGGTGGTGTTTGAGTTATCGGCCATGAGGGGGGTTGTGGCTTATGGAGTTATGGTAGTGATGGAGGCAGAAAGAGGGCTTATCGGGGTGCGAGGTGAATGATGGGGTCGTTTGTTAGGGAGTTATTTCATTTTGTTGTTGGTTTACATAATTGGTCTATATGGTTTAGAAAGTGAATAATTGGTCTAAACCAAGTAGCTACCTAACGAAATTACAACAAAACACCGCTTATGAAAAAAAAAAAATTGAAACCATAATGATTGATGATTGTCTGTGTCGAATTTTTTAAACTTAGACGATCTCGTACCTGCGAGTCACAGGTACCATTTCTATAATTTACTCTTAGCTATATTTTGTAATAACAATATAGCACAAGACCAGCTTGTAGTTTACTCTAAAATCATGAATAATTGGTAAGTTGGTAACAATGATTGATTGATGTTGCTTTATGTGCTTCATATATCTGCCTTGAAAATGACAAAAGATTAAAAGGGTCACGAGATTGCATTTTCTGTGTTTAGTATTCTCAATTTTTAATTAAATGCATACAAAAGTTATACTCCAACAAATATTCACTCTATATTTTTATATGTTCAGTAAATTATTAGGATACATTCGATAGACCAAGTATAATAGGCATTTAAAAGAAAAACAAAAACCTTTATTAATGAATGTTTTAAAATAACAATTAATAAAACACGATTTATATTTTTGGTCACTTATTCTTTACCTTTATTCAATAGGTCACTATTTTTTTTTCAACGTGTGAATTTTAATCGGGTAATTTTGATATCAAATGTCATAATGTTCTCATTGTCACCACCGGAAAGACCTAAACAAACATATTATGTCATATGGACATATTGAATGTTACTTTAATAAACATATTATGTTATATTAAATGTTACAGTTTTTTGAGGTTGAAATCTACCCCAATGGTACAATAAAACAAAAATAATAATAATAATAATAACATATTTAATACAATTAAAAGATAAGTAACATAAAGATAAATGTTCTTACTATTGGTTATCATTTTATAACATTAACCCTTTAATTTTTAGTTTTTAAAAGTTGAAAGTTGTTTTAATTTACATAATTTCCTTGTAAATATTATTGCAGGTGGTGGTGAATAACGGTATTGTCCAAATCACTCTTTCAAATCCGGAAGGACATCTTACGGGCATACAGTACAAAGGAATCGACAATTTACTTGAAATAATGAATGATGAACCTAATCGAGGGTAAAAATGTGATTTTAGTTATTCATTTGTTTCAAGAAATGAAAGTTATAGTTTATTAAGTCCATGGTAATTAATTAATTGTGAGGTATTATTGTAAAAGAAAATATAGTTGAGGTATACTTGTAAATCTTGTTAGAGAGTTAAATGAGATGACAAGCTTAGTTGTCATTCAATTAATTAAACTCTACCATTTTAAGAAACAATATTGACATTCAATGGATTGTGAGTTTAATGCTCATTGAACCCATCAATGAAAAAAAGGAAAGTTTTATAACTCTCAAATAAAAATTTAAATATGTTTCATTGAATTTTATAGAGTTTAATGCATTGTACGAAAAAAATAGATAGAGTTGTATGAAATATAAAATATTGATGTGACAATCCATTGAAGTCCTATGGAGTTCGATGCATTGTGGATATCCTTTTTAATTATGTGAAATGGAATGGATATATGATTCAAATCAAGGGTATAATTAAAAAGTTTCATTTCAATATTATTCGTATAGAAAAATTTACACAATAAATTCATTTATATCAACTGAAGTGAAGTTTTTATCTTTTATCAGTTTCATAAAACTACAAAACTGATAGATATATGAATATTGTCGATTTTGTTTTGGTTTTAGTTATTGGGATGTTGTATGGAGTCCTCCGGGAAGTGCTGGAACCAAAGGTACTTTGGAAAGGTAATTTCATCTCGATCGATCGAAATAGATCTTGTCTCTAATTGCCCTTTTAGGTTTAAGTTAATTAAGAAATTACTCTCAAATTGTTTTAATTAACGAAATCGATGATATATGATTTTAATATTACATAATGAACTGCAGGATTGCAGGAACAAGTTGTGAAGTTGTAATAGAAACTGAAGATCAGGTGGAACTCTCATTTTCGAGAACATGGGATTCTTCTGATGAGGGAAAGTTAGTCCCTCTCAAAATCGACAAAAGGTTCTCAAGATTGCTACATTAGTTAATTAATACTATAATTAATTGGTCAATAATATTCACATTTTTGTCCTGGTCCATGGTGAGTAAGTAAATGAGCTAGAATTGATCATCATCTTGCTTAATTGGTGTTAATTTACTAATAATTAGTTGACTAGCTACCATGAATATGGTATATATATTTGCAGGTATATTTTGCTTCGTGGATCATCAGGCTTTTATACCTACGCAATTTACCAACATTTAGAAGAATGGCCAAGTTTCAATCTTGATAATACCAGAATTGCTTTTAAGTTGAGGAAAGACAAGTACGTACATAATTTCATTTTCATTTTATTCTTAGAAACAATATGATGCATATTAAGTTAATTGCAAAGATAATAAAATATTTAATTAATTAGGTTTCATTATATGGCCATGTCTGACGACCGGAAAAGGAATATGCCTTTGCCAGATGATCGGTTGCCTGGAAGAGGTGAAGAATTAGCCTATCCAGAGGCAGTTCTCCTTGTTGATCCTGTGGAGCCTAACTTCAAAGGACAGGTTACATCGTAATTAATTAATTAGTTATGATTAAATTAAACGTTAGTTGCATAATTTGTATGAAATCATATATATATATATATATATATATATATATATATATATATGTGTGTGTGTGTGTGTATGTGTGTGTGTGTGTCAGGTTATATGATATAAATATATGTTACAGGTAGACGATAAGTATCAATATGCTTGTGAATTAAAAGATCTTCGAGTCCATGGATGGATTTGTAAGGATCCTAGTGTGGGATTTTGGCAAATTACACCAAGTAATGAGTTTAGAGTTGGTGGTCCTATTAAACCTGAGTTGAATTCTCATGTTGGACCCACGACTCTTGCAGTAAGTTAATTAGTCCTACAAAAAAATCATACTCGTAAAACATGTGAGATAAATAATGAGAGTACTTCATTCAGGTATTTGCAAGTACTCATTATGGTGGAAGCGATATGGTGATCAAATTTTCTCAAGGGGAGTCGTGGAAGAAAGTCTTTGGCCCCATTTTTATATATCTCAACACTGTTTCCGATGAAGAAGACCCTCTTACGCTTTGGGATGATGCCAAAAACCAGGTTAATTTAATTTGGTTTGCTTTTTTATTTAAAGTTAGAAAGAAAGCTCCCCATATTTTCATATAATTATCCATCGAACTTCATTGTTGTTATCTATGTTTCAGATGTCTATTGAAGTGGAGCTCTGGCCATATGACTTTCCCGCTTCTGCTGACTTCCAATATGCTAATCAAAGGGGTGTCGTTAGTGGTAGATTACTTGTCCAAGATAGGTGCGTAATTAAAATCCCAAATCCTAGCTACCATCGTGTATATATTATCTGGAACTGGAATCCTTTGCATTATTTAAACACTTGTACGCATAAAATTAGGAATAATGACTTAACCACAATTTTATTTTATTTTTTCAAAAAAAGTTAATAGTATGTTAGATTTCACTATATGAAATTCTAAAAACGCATGATTTATATGTAGGCTTATTTATGGCGATGATTGCATATCAGCAAAGGGTGCTTACATCGGGTTAGCACCACCAGGGGAAGCGGGATCATGGCAAAGAGAATGCAAGGTGAAGTACTATTATTCAAAAAAAATCTTTTACACAATTTTGTCAAGTAGTATTTATTATGTGATCGATCCATCTAAAATATTTCTTTTCATTTGCAGTTACTATTCATACTAATTAATTAATTACTTAATTTGCTCTAATCATAACTAGAAATATCAATTTTGGACTGAAGCAAATGAGGATGGCTATTTTGAAATACCAAACATAATCATTGGTGAATATAATCTATACGCTTGGGTCCCCGGATTTATTGGTGATTATACAAATTCAACCATCATCAATATTACTTCAGGTCTAGTACATACTTATTAATCAACAAGTTATATAACTTTGCAAATTTTATTTTTCTTTTTAAAAAAGAGGTTATAACTAACAAAAAGAATAAATTAACATTAATTAACAGGTGTTAATATTCACATGGGTGATCTTGTATACGAGCCCCCAAGAGATGGTCCAACTTTATGGGAGATAGGATTTCCAGATCGCTCAGCAGCTGAGTTTTACATCCCTGATCCTGACCCGATATATGCCAACAATTTTCTTACTCATGATCCTAACAGGTTAGTAGTTCTTACTAATCGTAAAACACCAAGACATTAAGACATTATATAAGATCATTATTGATTAAACAGGTTTAGACAATATGGATTATGGGACAGATATTCAGATTTGTATCCCGATGAAGATTTAGTATACACGGTTGGAGAGAGCAATTATACCAATGATTTCTTCTTTGCTCATGTTCTCAGGTCCTTCATATTTTATTCGTCCACTTTAATTTGTTATGTTTTCTTTTTTGTAATACTTAATTTTCATATATATAAGTTTTACAATTCTTTAATGTATTTTTATAGGAAAACAAACAATGACACTTATGAGAAGACAACATGGACGATCAAGTTTAACCTTGATAATGTCAATGAAAGTGAAGCATATATACTTAGATTGGCACTTGCTTCCGCACATCAATCTAATTTGCAGGTATATATGTTTATACGTAAATATGTTCAATATAGAAAAATTGATCATGTTTGAATTAATTGTGATTTTTAGGTACGTATTAATGATTTGAACAAAGATCCTGTGTTTTCAACCGGGAAAATTGGTGGAGACAATGCAATTGCAAGGCATGGAATACATGGTGTATATTGGTTATTCAACATTAAAATACCATGCAACTATTTTTACACTTGTAGAGAAAATTTAATCTACTTAACGCAAGCAAACAATCAAAGTCGTTTTCAAGGAGTAATGTACGACTACATCCGTTTTGAAGCGCTTCCAACTTCCATAGTTAAAAAAAATTGATAACTATACAAAATGTCATTTTAAACACACACACACACACACATATATATATATATATATATATATATATATATATATATATATATATGCAATCACAAATAATGCATTATATTTTTTACTGTTTTGGCTTTGTAAACGCTACAACATCTTGGAGTTGGTCATTAGCTTCCATGAAGACTAAAAGGACCGGACATGGTTTTTGAAACAATTTTCTACGTATTATCCAAAGTAATGCATACAAAATTAAATAATCAATAACGAAATAAAAGTAACCAACTACTTCTAACTTCTGCATATGAATGGAATTACTGAAAAGAATGAACAATTGACTACCGCGAAAAAAAAAAAAGGAAAACATGAGTTTGATCATATCTGTAACACCCATAAAATTCGAGCCAATTTAAAAACCTTCAAAATTATATAAAACCATTCAGTTATTACAATTTGTTTTCAAAATAGTTTAAAACATCAGAGTTCCCAGAAATCATAATCATCAATTGAGGAAGTGTACGGTCACGCATTCTCCTTCCCGCAGTCATCCGTTGAACCTGAAACAATAAACTGAAACTGTAAGTCCGAAAGCTTAGTGAGTTACCCCCAAAATACCAACGTCATACAACCATAATCATATCATATCAACAAATACAGAACAACCATACATCACGAGTCTACAGTGTGACTGGTCCACGTGCACCGGGCCTTCAGTCCACCTGGTCCACTCCTTGAGTCTGCAGTATGACTGGACTGCCCGCACCAGGCCTTCAGTCTATCTGGCCCACTCTCCGAGCCTCGGTACATCTAGACCGACCTCTCGGGGCCTTCAGCCTATCCGGACTGCTCGTCGGGCCTTCGGCCTGACTATGTGCCCTCCGGGGTCTGCAGTCTATTCGGTCCGCCTTGGGTATGTTGGCCTACAACACAAAGCAGGACCCGCCTCAACCCATCCCCAATCAACGACCATGTGCACATATAATAGATAATCACATAATAGTCCATAGACAAACAAATCGATCTAGCATATCATATAGCATAGCAACATCCTAACCATGATATCGACCTAATTGGTCACTAACATATCATCATCCTATATACCAGGATACCGACCTAAACCAGGTCACTAACATAATACCATCCTTACTACCAGGATGCAGATCTAACAGATCAAAAAACATATCATACAAAACCAGGATACAATCCGAGAAAGAGCCGCCCTTGGTGCCTTAGACCCTGTTGATATAGTGAGGATAAATCACCTCGCAACGCCGATCTGAACTGAAGACATGAGCTCCCGAACCGCTATCTCACTGGAATCCCGAACTATCACATAATAAATACCAAGTCATTACACAACATAACAAACTTGGAAAAAGGGGTCCACTCAATCCATCATGTCCATTCTCTTTTATTGGGCCAAGGCCCAATTCCAAGTCCATAACCTTGATAGTCTTTATGCAAGGCCCAATATTGGCCCAACTTACTAAATTGGGCCCAACTTCCTTATCAGGCTTAGCCCCATGATCCACCACCACCAAAACTGCTCCAAAACATATCTACTTAGAAAGTCCGGCAAAGCCCAAACCTTACTAGCCCAAATCACCAAAAGTCCACAGAAGACGTACGATGGGCGTACCCCAAGGCTACGCGGGACATATGCGAGTCTCGCGTTAACTGGAAAACGGGCCATTGACTTAGTACGTTGGGCGTACAGAACCGTACGCTGGGCGTACGCAGGGTTTCACCAAAACCTTAATAAATGCTTAATGGCTTAAGCACTTAAGCCCAAACTCCAGATCCAGTGACCAAATGTGCCTAGGACTCATAAAGTCTCGAACTTTATCGCTTTGGACGTCCAGAAAGCTCTTAATCCAATGTCTTAATCCATTAAGACCCTTCTACTACATGTATGGGACATGTTTAAGCCATTGGGACCTCATTTTTATCACTTAAGACCTCCCCAAGGTCCAGAAATGACAACTTATCTCGTCCAAAATGCATCATGCACCATATTGGGGTTTTGGGACAAGAAATGGTTCCATAATGCTAGAAAGGATAGATCTATTACTTATGAGCATAAAGTTTGAAGCTTTTTACCTCTTGGAGCTTCTAGGGCACAACACAACCTCAAATATACAAGCCAATCTCCTTCTTCAACTATTTTTTGCAATGACTTCCTCTTCAAGAGCTCAAAATACCCACCAACTCACTCTCACACACAAGAACTAGGGTTTGGGGATGTTTCTGGAAGATGAAGGCTGAGAAGGAGGAGAGAAAATGAGCCATAAGGATGATTATATAGTCCCCAACCCGAGATATTAGGGTTTCCTTCTGCTATGATTACGCCCAACATACACAAGTGTACGTTCAGCGTACCCTTATGTACACACTGTGTACTCCTCTTGGTCCCAAAATTACAATTTAGCCCTTAGGCTCTTCATGGATTTACCTTTCGATCCCCATGGAATACAAATGACAAAACCTAGGATGTTACAACTCTCCCCCACTTAAATTTGATTTCGTCCTCGAAATCATTCTTTACCATCCCTGGTAACCCGACATCCTGAGGGCACCTCCTCAACCATGACATCCGAAGACTTTTGTAGGAGACTAAACCCAATGGGGATCTTTTCATTTCAGAGAAGATGATTCCACAATCCCATGCGGCACACAATACTTCACCCTCTGAACCCGCAATCTGGAAACTTGGATTTGGTCTGACTCCCAGGCTGACCATTCATAATATCCATCGCTAGCTCTCTTTCCATTACTACTAACGGACTATTCAACCCTGGGAACCGGAAGTTCCTACCTGAAATAGAACCCTGGGTCATAATATGTTGAATCCCTGCCCCTACGACTCACTGTTGGCCCGCACCAGGCATTTTGGCCTACTGCATAGAGCAGGACCGCCTCAGCCCGATCAAGCACAACATGCCATCTAATAGACCATCAGAGGAAAAAAATGTCCACTTAATACCGACGATAATTTACCATGTCGTTCCTTGCCATCCACCACTTCAATAGAGTACAGTCCTGCAAGCGATTACCCCAACAACATACCTACCAATACCGGCCCACCAGTACGACACTCATATCTATCCCATACCACCCTTCGGGTGGGAATACTAATATGCTATGTCCAATTGATCATAGGGTCCGGTCATCCTCAGGATGGAATGCCCTAGATTGAGATACCAACATGTCGAATCAATTCAACCATCAAGTTGAAACTCTCAGGGTTTGTTGGCCTACTGCCTCAACCCTACCGCTCATCTCGAGCCTTCGTGCCTACGACTTTCAGTCGGCCCGCACTAGGTATCTTGGCCTACTGCATAGAGCAGGACCACCTCAACCCTACCGCTCATCTCGATCCTTCATGCCTACGACTTTCAGTCGGTCCGCATTGGGTATCTTAGCCTACTGCATAGAGCAAGACTGCCTCAACCCTACCCACATATAATGTGTCGCCCTAGATGATCAGGAGAAAGATCTAAACCGAACGCACTCCTACAAAAGGCATAACCAACACAATCTCTATGCCCACAACCTATGACTAGAATACCCTTACATGGTCCTCGACATAGGTTGCCCTCTCCGACCCTCAGCTCATGACTGGAATGCTCCCGGTAACTTATCGACACTGTTGTCGTCATCTCAGTTGTCCCAACGCTCCACCCTGGAGATTTATATCTCCTCCACTGCCCAAAAGGGCCTAATCAAAGTCCTTCCCAACACCAACAAGCACCACAGTACTGAAACCTCACTCCACAATATCCACTTGTAGAGCAAGTTGCTACGCCATATCATATATATATATTCAGAACCTGATCATATAACTAACTGTTAGGTCCAGAAGGTGTTGCGTCTTGGGCTCGATAGTTAGTCCAGTTTAGTCTCCGGTATGGGCCTGTCCATCCGTGAGTTATTTTGTAGGGTTTTACATTTATAGATGCTTGCATGCATCTTAGAAAGCAAGATTTTGATATAGAATTTAATAGCGTTCATTGATCTTATCTTTTGTAACCCTAATATCCTCTACAACGGAAGTTCTTCATCGAGCTCTGCTGAGGATTGAATCAATTGAATCATTCGACACATTCAGATTCATTCTTGTGCTTTATCTTACTGTTTTTCGCTTTCTTGATTTACCTGTTATAAGATCTAATCGATCAAAGAGTTTTATAAACTCATCAATTGGTATCAGAGCAGGAGGCTGTGTAATTCATACACATCTCTTCTGTGAAAGAAGTGATTAGGGTTTATTTCGCATTAACTGATATTTATTGAGTCGTCACTCCATAATTGACGTATCTCATTATTTATTCGTTTTGCCCTAATATTACATATTACAAGTCTGATCTTGCAACAGGTGAAACGATCAAGCATGGACGATTCTCAATCTAATCCTATCAACATCTCAAACAATATTGGATCTACAACAAAGATTCCAATTCTTTACACTCAAGATTACGAGGTTTGGGCGCATCATTTTGAAGACTACGTCATCGGATCTGAAGATAATGGGTATCTAATATGGGAAGCCATTGTGTCTGGACCATTTGCTCATTCAGGAACATCCAAAATTATTAAAACTCAGAAGGAGTATAATGATTTGTTAAAAGATGTGAAAGACGTCGCTCAGGACGAAAAGGAGAAGTTTCAGTGCAACATCAAAGCTTTGAGACTGATTCGATTTGCTCTTCAATCTGACACGTTTAGGTTGGTGAGTTCCTGCAATACTGCTAAAGAAATCTGGGATCGGCTGCGAGAGCTGTATTCCACAGATGAAGATTTGGAGCACTCAATTCAGACCTTGCTTTTGTCTGAGTTTGGAGAGTTCAAGCAAAATCCCGATGAGTCTGTTACACAGACGTTTGATCGCTTCAATCATATTCTTAGCAAGATGATCAAACATGATATCGAAAGGAAGCTTATTGAACAGAAGGTCACTTTTCTGAATGGATTAAGATCCGAATGGAGAGCTGTTGTGTCTACAGTTAAAGCACACGAGCAGCTCAAGTCATATTCGCTGGCGAAACTGGTGGGAATTCTGAAATCCCAAGAAAAGATAATGATGAAAGAGAAGAGTGTGGTCTCAAACTTGGGGTCCTTGGCCCTCCTGTCTAAAAGTAAGAATGCAGTAGAAGACGAAGATCTAAACCTGGAGGACTACGATCTAACTTCAGCAGATTATGCTATGATGGTGTCCAATCCTAAAAGGTTCATCAAGAAGAAGTTTCCTACCAATAAGAACCGAAATTGGCAGGGAAGCTACAATTATAGAACAAGTAAGGGAGGAGCCGAAGGCTGAAGAACCAAAGAAAGAGGTGAAGGTTGAAGCGGATTCTGGTGTAAGCTGTTATTACTATGGAGGAAAGAATCATTATGCCAAAGATTGTGTTTTGAAGAAAATGACCGAAAAAGATGAGGAGAAAGATGAAGAGGCAATCCTTATGAAAAAGCTGGAGGAGATTAAAAGGAAGAAAGCTGCTACTAATCCTTCTATGAATGCTCTTATTGTACAGGGTTCAGCAGAGGATGACGAGTTCGGTGGCGTACAGGTGTGGTCGACCGACTCAGAAGATGATGAGGTGAGAAAGCCTTCTCATGGAAAGGCTTATGTCGCAAGAGGTGGTGAAAGCAGTGGAAAGTGTCTGATGGTGACTGACGTATCTCACATAACAGGATATAATACTGATGGTGAAAATGAAGACACCAAGGAGCGAGAGGACTTGTGCTTCACAGCAAAACCTCTCAGTGTGCAGATCAGCGAACTTGATGAACTGATCAAGAAGGTACAGTCTCTTTTCATTTCGTTCAAAATTCCACAGAAATCATATGAAAAGGAATTAAATAACTTAAATTCAAGAATCTCAAATCTGGATAGTTGTTTAACTCAAACACGGGTCACAAATTCTAAACTAACTGACCAAATAAGCAGGGTGTCATCCAAGAGTGAGGAGCGAAGGATGTGGATTGAGCAGAAGGAGTCGGAGTTAATTAAGTCTAAGGATGAAAACATTTATTTGCAAATAGACAATTTGAAATTGTTAAAACAAAGGAATGTTTTTTGTTTGATTGCTAAAAGACTTTATACTAACATTACTCAACTGCATCTAAATTGTGAAATAGGGCAGAAGATACATCGCATGATTCTACCCTTCCTTGAGTTTAAGGAGGATGAAATCGATGCCGAAGCATACAACTGTGAAAGTGTTGTATCTTCCGATGATGTGAATCCTACTTATATGTATGGTCTGGACAAAATAGAATCTTTTATAAAGTCCAAAGACCATAAGGACATGCTTAAAAATCTTTTGGATGAAAACGATAAGCTGAAACTCAGGACTGAAACCATACAAAAATTCGACTCATTGAGTGCCAATTTAAGTTCAGAAAATAAAATTGATGTTAAAAACGCATCTGAACTTAATGAGGACGATGATATGAGTGAAATTTCTGTAGAGGATGAAGTCGATTGTTCTGAGTTTGTCAAGAGCGAACCCGAAAACCACAAAAATCTGATTTCTGAAAATTCTGTGGAATTCGCTCGTTTGTCCAAAAATAAGTCCCCGACCCTTGAAGAAAAGGTTGTTGTGTACCAAAAGGTGAGAACCACACCGAATCAAGTATTTAAGGTCACAGGAGTAACCAAACATCAAACAGCCGAACTCACTGCCATAGTGAACGAAGATAACGCAGATGGCTGTGATGAGTTTTTCTGGTCAGCTCCTATAGATAATGCAGATGAAACAGTTGGTCTGTCAGAGCGAACGTCCTGGAAAACTAAAGGAAGATATGTACCAGAGCCGCTGAATAAGCCTGACAACTTTAACGTGCCAAGTACAAGTGGCGCAAAAGAAATACCTGTAGAAGAAGTCACCTCCACAAGCGAAACCTTATCTATGAAGAGTGAACCGGCTGTCAAGAAGCTAAAACAAAAAGCTAACATCCATAGACAACCGAAACAGGTGAAAAATCAAAAGCAGCAGAGAAACCTGAGATACAAAAAGAATCTCTCAGAGCGAAAGCAGTTTTGGCGTTCTCAAAATGCTCACTTCTCTTATCCTAATAAAGATTCAAAATCAGGGAAAAAGACTTTCGGGCCACGTTAGGAACAGAACCGAAAGGATAGGTTCGGTCCTGAAAGCAACAGCAACCGAAAGGACAGGTTTGGTCCCGAAAGCAACAGCAACCGAAAGGACAGGTTCGGTCCCGAAAGCAACAGCTACCGAAGATCCAGGTTCGGTCCCTCTAATGACCATAAACAAAAGGGTCATTTAGAACCTCATGTCAGGAAAAACTCCCAGTCTAAATTCTCTCTTTCAAATTCTTCTCATTCTCAATCCTTTTCTAAACCCAATTTTGTTCCTGCACAAAATTCAAAATCATCAACAAACTTAAAAGGAAAACCGAAGATTTCCTCTGTCAAGGAAGACCAAAAGCAAACTAATGCCCAAACACCAGAATCTGAAACCAAAACGACTACAACTAACCCTAATAAAATCAAAGTGTTCACAATTAAGAGGAAAGATGAAACTACATTAATAAAAAGAACATATCTTGTTGATGTTTCTCTTACTATTCATGTTCCTGTGAAAAGCTCACGTGGACCCAAGAAACTTTGGGTTCCTAAATCTGCTTAATTTTTGCAGGTGATTAGTGACGAGCAGTTTGACGAAGAATGGTACATTGACAGTGGCTGCTCACGTCACATGACAGGAAGGAAGGAAGAGCGGAGGGAGTTTCGATCTCTTCAAAATGGTGGTAATGTCAAGTTTGGTAACAACTCCTATGGAACGATAAAAGGTTATGGGATGATAACCAATGGAGACTTCACAATAAGAAAGGTGGCGTACGTTGAAGGGTTGCAGCATAATTTCATTAGTGTATCTCAACTGGTGGGCGGTACCGGTCTCAAAGTTTCATTCGACAACGAAGGTTCAGAAATCATATAAAAGAAATCTAAAAAGGTCATCCTTAAATCATATCGAAAAGGCGAAATGTTTCCTCTAAATCTCAAACCAATCAAAGGAAATCCAGCTATATGTCTTTTGTCCAAAGCTCATTCTGACGAAAGCTGGTTGTGGCACCGAAGGCTCTCACATCTCAACTTCAAAGACATCAACAAGCTTGTCACCGGAGGTCATGTTCGGGGTCTTCCCTTGCTCAAGTTTGATCAAGAACACTTGTGCGCTGCATGCGAAATGGGGAAACAAAGTCGTCAAAGTCACCCTTCAATTATAAACACAAAAGTTGTTGAACCACTTGAGTTGTTTCACATCGACTTGTGTGGTCCATCATCAATCGAAAGCATTGGCGGTAGCAAGTATATTCTTGTTATTGTTGATGATTTCTCACGTTTTACATGGGTGTTCTTTCTGAAGCACAAATCTGAGGCTACACCTAAGCTAGAGATGTTTATCAAGCAGGTTGAAGTGCAACTGAGAAAAGTCGTTCGCAACATTAGGAGCGACAATGGACTGGAGTTCAAGAACAGAGAATTTGAAGAATTTTTGGCAGAAAAATGAACCAGTCACAACTTCTCAGCCCCCTACACGCCTCAACATAACGGAATTGTCGAAAGGCGAAACCGATCCTTGTGCGAGGCGGCCCGAACTATGCTAAGTTTCGCTTCTCTTCCTTTATATTTCTGGGTTGATGCTATTGCTGCAGCATGTTTTACGCAGAACAGGTCTTATCTCAACAAGCGTTTATCTCTTACTCCTTATGAGATCATCAATAACAGGAAGCCGAGCGTAAAATTCTTCCATGTGTTCGGTTCGCGATGTTTCACCTTCAACTCTAAAGAACATCGTAACAAGTTTGACATTAAAGCTGATGAAGGAATTTTTCTGGGATATTCTCTTACTTCAAAAGCATGTCGGGTTTTAAATAAGCGTTCTAAAAAGATTGAAGAAACATATTATGTAACTTTCGATGATAGCTACATCAAGAAGCTAAAGACTACTGAAGGAGCAATTGGAGAGATTTTCTCTCAAACAGGTCAAGTCACGGCCACGATTGCTAATTTGTTCGATTAGTTTGTGGACTTATTCGATGAACCTGAGAAAGCTACTCTCTCGGAAGCCAAGGCAGCAGACAACAAAATCGATCAACTGAAGCAAATTGTTGAAGATGCAGCCAAACAAATGGGTGAAGGAGAACAAGTTCCAAACGAACCTCCTCAGCACGGTACTTCAGTTGAGGGGGAGAATCCATTTTCTTCAAATCAACCGAACTCACACTTTCAGGGGGAGAATTCTATTCCTGTAGCACCCAAAAGCTCTGTTGGATTAGTGTCTAAGTCCATAACTATTTTGGTATGTACTTGACCCGATGGTGCATGGTCCTTTTGGGTTGCCTTCACCAAAGCAACTTGATTGGAGAAATGAATAAAGAGAGAGGTTATTATGATTAATTAATATGTTATAAGAATAATATATTAAAGGAGAAATCATATTTGTTTAATTAATATTGGTCAATAGTTAATTAAGAATTAATTTTGTGAGCAAGTGTAATTAATTAAACTAGAAGGGCTGAATTGTAATTATGTGATAGTTGCAAAATAGGGCAATGGTTATCCTTGTTAAAGGATGGACGAATTCAAGGATAAGGATATCCTTAAAATCGTCCAAGGCCAAGAGATAAGGGTTTTTCTAAGACTTATCTTATGGTTGCTTGATGGGCAAGTAACTAGATAAGGATAAGGACTGAAACCCTAATCCCAACCCTATATAAAGACCCCCAAGGCCTTAGAATTCGTGCAGTTGATCCCTAGAGCATCTAAGGACGAATTCCTACCTCTCTCCTCTCTCTTGATACCTTCTCCACTTGCTTATGGTGTTTGTAAGCCATTAGAGGAGTGACACTTGTGACTCTAAGCCTTCCAAAGTCAACTCAAGGAGAAATTGGGATTGTTATTACTACATAACAATCAAAGTAATGTCTTAAACCTAATTATATGTTAATATTGATTTCCATATGCTAGAATTAGAGTTTATAGTCTTGGATTCAAAGCATGTACAATAAAGAAACCTAGATCCAAGCATTAGGGTTTGCATGAGCACATAGGATGTCTTATGACCAAAACCCATCAGTGGTATCAGAGCCATGATTGGTTTCAATTGTATTGATGCATTGTATATCTAAAAAAATTCGTTTTTTGGTGTTTTGGAGGCTGGACTCGCCGATTCCATAGCTGAACTCGCCGAGTCCAAGGTGACTCGACGAGTCCAGGCTTGACTCGACGAGTCAACTCGTCAGATAGAGCTTATCTCGGGATTTCTTGCTGTTTTTGCATTGGGATAGTTACCTTATCATGTTAGATCAATATTAATCCGATTATATGATATATTTGACTATATTTTTGATCTAATTGAAGATATTTATCAATTAATAAGATAAATGTTTCCTTATAAGATAATTGATTAATTATTTTGAGTAAATTGATAAATTGTTTTGCAAGAAATCATTAAACAAATCAAATATGGATAATTATGTAATTAAATGTTAGTTTAGATTATTTGTTATTTGATCCTTGTTGTCATGAAAAGTTTCATATTTTGCCTTTTAGGTTTTATAGTTTAAATTTGAACCCAATAGTTTTGTAGTTTTGAAATTTAAATAGTTGAAACCCTAATGTGTTGAAATGTTTCAAAACTTGCCCTCAAGTTTTGGAATTTAAAAGTTGATTAAAAGTTTAATTAGGAATGTTAAAGTCTAAAACTCTAGTATTGTTTTGAAAAAGTTCAAATCACACCCTTATTGTTTTGTTAATTAATTAAGGTGTATAATTAAAGAAGTTTAATAAATCCATAAAAGTTTAGGTTTACAATTTAATTGAATTAAGGGTATAATTGTTAAATTAGACCACCTAGTATTTTGAAAGTATAAAATACACCCTATACTATATATAACATCAAAAGTCTAACATTATATATATGTATGAGTAAAAGTCAGTTTTACCGTTAGTAGGCCTCATTCAGGAAGCTGGTCTATAAGGGGTGTTTAAGGAAATTGCCTATAAAATGGCGATTGAATGGGTATCCACTCTTACCCACCGCACTCTTGACTAGTGGAGGGTCGTTAGCCGAACGGGTAGGATAGGACAAAACCTTCCATTATAAGTATAATGAAATATAAAAGTAACTAAATGTTTTCATAAAATTCCCAATCTTAGTTACTTAGGCAAAAGTGAATTGATGCAATTCCATGAAATTACACTTTGTGCCCTTGCGAAGACGTTAGTGGAGCGTGTGTGGTTTACCGGCACACAAAATGGTTCTAAGCAAAGGTAGCAAAGGGTGACTCAATGTTTGTCATAGTTCGGTGGAGCGTGTGTGGTTTACCGGCACATCAGATAGGTGATTGTAACATGTGAGGGCACCATGTAAGTTTGCATGGTTATTCACACCCGCTTTGTGATCCTCGGCATCCTAGTCACAAACAAGAAGGGCATATCGAGATTTAAACATGCCTTTGAAATGTTCAATGAATCTCATAGGATCTAGGAGTTTTCATAGATTTAAAACTTAAATTTCTTTTTCGTTTTTCATGGTGGAAATTAGTGAATCGTCATTCACTTACCTTCAAATATTCTGCAATTAGGGTTACGGCATACCTCTCCCGAGGAATATTGTGTTGGGTCCTAGCCTTAGTATTTCATTTGGGTGATTTACTAAGGAATCAATCAATCAACTAACTTGAATTTGTTTTTCTCCCGTTTTGTAGATGTCAAAGTTCGACAATTATGGTCTTCCCAAATCCCGTGGAACAAGCATTCCACATGAAGATGGTATTCCACGATTCAATCGAGGAACAAGAAATCATGCTTCACTTCCTCCTCCTCCTCCTATTGTTCTCCCCAACCCACAAGATAGAAGAATTGAAAGGTTCAATATCACTAAAGCCCTATTGGAAATGAAACATGAAGATGGTAAACCCGTGTGTGCCCACGTTCTAGGAATGAAATCACACATTGATAGGTTGATAATGTTGGGTGTGTCATTCCCAGATGAGTTGGCTGTGAATTGGGTTTTGCAGTCACTTCCTGAATCATATAATGAGTTCAAAAGAAAGTATTATATGATGAATCATGACGACAACCTCATTGACCTAACTTACATGCTCATTGCTGCTGAATCAGAAATGATTTGGCGAAGCAATGGAACGTATTTGTTGGAAAAGTCAACCTACCATGCTTCCGAGGACGTTCTAGGAGAACCGACCTGCGTTTACTGTCAAAAGAAAGGGCGTTGGATACAAGTCTGCCCAAAGAGCCTGAAGAGTCCAGAAGATGGGAGAGTCAAAGAGTATGGCTGCGCTTCAGGTAAAATCCACTATCTAACTCCATTAATTTCCTATTCATTAATTCTTAATACATAATGTAATAAGATTGCATTTGAATGTTTTACAGGATCGGTGAAAAGAAAGGAAGCTTGGTGAAAGAACAAGATGAATCTAATCACAAGGAATGGATCTTGATCGCATGGACTTGAAGATTAGATTTTGATCTTAGATAGTTATGATAGAGTTGTTAGGAAATTTTCTTTTGAAATACATAGTTTTCAATGGATTTTGCATTGTAAGGACAAATGTTTTCCGCTGCTTTTATAAATAAAATAAATTTTCGTTTGACTTATTTATTTATTTGTTTATTTCCTTGCAATGAAATTGTTATGAAAATTGGTGTTTGCATATTTCTACAACAAATGGATATGATTCTTATTTATGGTGTTTATGGAAAAGTCGAGAATTTACCAAATAGGGAGAGTTTCTCATCGCCCAAGTTTCAATTGGACGGAAACTTGGAATCATTCAACTTGGTTGCACGATGAATGAGAAATTTCATATTTGGAAATTAGACTAATTCATTGACAAAGTGTCAAGTGAAGGACTAGGAGATCGAGTACACAAAGTTGTGTGTTGATCAAAGTCCACCATAAGAGTAACGAGATATTCGTCATGATTTACTAAAGGTTTAGTAAATATGATTATACTTATAAGATTAAGTGTAATTCGGAATTGATTAAAAAGGTTTAAGTCAATAGCAAATGAATAAGAAGAATCAAGTAGGCAGAAAGATAAAAGTTTCTCCATTCTAAGAAGATGGGAGAGTACCTTTTATGCTTTATGATAGGTCTTAATGATTAAGAACCATATCTCAAATGATCCTCTAAATGAGTCTTAGTACAATTATATGTCTAAGAAGAGGAATTAAGAATTGAAGAAATGGTTAAATCAAGAAGTCAATCATACTTCGTTCCAATAACAAGTCTTAAAGTTAAGACTGTGACATTGAGTGAATCAAGAAGGTTTATAACATTCATTAAATGTGGTAAGTTGTGATGTCTTAGATAAGACAAAGACCAACTAGGACCAATTTATGAAGAGTTTTGATAAAAGCTACACTAACTCTTGAATATTTGTTTGTCAAGAAATGTTTTGACAAGAGAATCTTATATGTTAAAGAGTCAGTGGGAGTCTTAATGGTCTTGAAAGGTTTCAAGAACAAATCAAATAAACCTTATCAATCATCACTAGCACACGAGTTGAGGTTTACAACCTATCGTGTTGACATATTTGGTTTCTATGCCAATCCAATCGAGTTAATTATGCATGTGAGTTCTATGAGTTCTCATTTTGAACGCATAAAAGGCAAAGCACCTTAATCAATGAAAGGTACATTGATAGGAAAAGGTGAGCTGCTTAACTACTTGGAAGACGTGGTGGGCAGCTGTGCTACCATAAGGCAAGAAATCAAAATTAAGAAAGTTCGGTCCATATGAGTTTGAATTTGTCGTAAACTTTAGTTTTAACAAATTCACATGGATAGGAACACATACACCGCTCAAATCTAAGTGTCATAAGATTTCCTCCTTCATGAAAAATGATTGTGAGGAAATGCTTTCACTGAGAGAGATTTTAAGAAGATAGTGATTGTAAAATTGCATTCTCGAATTCAATTATGGTTACGGTATCCCTTTCCATAATTTGAATTATGAGGTTTGGCAATTAGTCTTAATTGTTTAGACACACATATGAACTATCGAAGGCAAAGGTGTATAAGTTCAAAAAACCTTGATAAAAGATTATCAAAGCACTAAGTATTAGGAACATGAACTTAAGAAATTCAATAAGCATTGTTTTTCTGAAAGTTAAGATGTTTATGAATACATGTCGAAGCTAGTGGGAGCATAAGTGTTATGTTTTATAATAATCATCATGATAGTGGGAGCATAAATGTTATGATTGTATGATTATTAAGGAAAGTATTGCAAGGTTAGCAATATTAATTATAGAAAACAAGAGTCATACTTTGTAAAGTCGCAATAGTTGAAGCGTTGTTTTGCTATAATTAAGGGAGAGAGTATTATGCTTCATTTTAAAACTTAAAGGTTTAGGTTGAGAAATGTTAATAAAATTTAGTCAGAGGTACAAAGTGTGTTCTTAAAATTTCGATTATGATTACGGCATCCCTCTTCACAATTCGAATTTTAAGAACATAGCAAATAAAACATTATGCGTCGTGTCCCATACGCTTCAGATATAGGATCAATTGCAAATGCTTTAATGTTTGACCATTCTAAAATTTTCCAAATGTCGAGCGCATTTAGAGGGAAAAGGGACTAGAATCGGTTTTGACTAAAATAATTAAACAACTATCAAAGGAATCCAAAGTTCGACGAGGATTGGTCGCTTGTGAGTAGTTGGAAGTATAGTATTGGAAAATATGGAAATGTTTCCATATTGGATGGACCATATCGACATGATTACGAATAGATAAGATTCTATTAAGAATGAGTTGTCATATGGAACATATGGAAGTGTGTCCATATTAGGAATTGAATATTGAGAAATCTATGACTAGATTATAAACTTCTATGCAAAAGGATGTTCAAAGAATGTACTTTGAGTGAGAGACATCACGTCTATGGAATTGTCTTGTAACAATCCCCGATAGAGGACTTTGTAATATCATTGGCAATAGTCTTTGTGACTTTGGTGCAGTGACATTACGAAAGGATAAGTTGCATAGAATGTTAGAATCTAGCATATTCTATAAGTAGCAAGAATTTGATATTCTTTAACTTATGGAAAAAGGATTTAGAGTTGTGAAATGAGAAAGATTGGAAATGTGTTCAATTTGATCTATTTCATATAGTAAGAACCATAAGTAAACATTGTGTGCATGCTAGGAGCATGGGACAAGTGTTGTAATTCAAGTAAGAAGTTGATTAACCGAAACGACAAATAATGAGTAATCAATATGGTGATAAATAAAAGGTGTTTTATTTATGCTCAAAGGGTTGAGGCCATATGAGATTAGTATTATTCTTGTGTTTCACATTTGCATGTTTTGACTTCCAGAATAATTGAATTTATTAGGAATAATCGAATTATTCGAACATGCCACAGTCGTTCATATGATTGGAAGTAGATATGAATGAAGACTGTCGTGAATTGGTGTGTGGATTGTCTAAAAGAGTATTAGACATAAGCAAATGTTTGCTGCAACGTTCATGAGTGCTTATGAATGTGATTTGAGCATTGGATTAGACCCACGCTCACTTGGATCACTCCATGGATTGTATCACGAGTGATTTGTGAGACGATGACATCTTATATTCTTGAAACCGAGATGTGTGAGTTGTATCTTGCGAATCGGTTGCACATTGATAATATGTAAATGCACTAGTAACTTGGTGTTATAAAACATATTGTTGTGTGTGATTCAGTGAGTGAGTGCAAGCAAGCATTGTATCAAAGTTTATCCGTTCCTTTTATTCAAAGTAGGATAAAAGCGATATCTTTGGGCCCCTCAATGGTTTAGTGATGACAAACGTAAATGCTCGGTCGGGCTAGGGCTAATTTGATTTGTTCAATTAGTCAGTCGTCATAAATCGAGAATCGAGATATAGTACAAAGAGAATGATTTGAAATCATATCTCATATGATATCTAGAATGGAGGAATATATGATCCCTTATCTAAGGACACGCGTATTTGATATGATCAGAGTTGACAGCGGCTTTGGAAAGCTACGATTGCAGATCGGGATCCGAAGTCATGCGCAGAATAGTTGTTAGACTTATCCAAGTGGGAGACTGTTGGATTAGTGTCTAAGTCCATAACTATTTTGGTATGTACTTGATCCGATGGTGCATGGTCCTTTTGGGTTGCCTTCACCAAAGCAACTTGATTGGAGAAATGAATAAAGAGAGAGGTTATTATGATTTATTAATATGTTATAAGAATAATATATTAAAGGAGAAATCATATTTGTTTAATTAATATTGGTCAATAATTAATTAAGAATTAATTTTGTGATCAAGTGTAATTAATTAAACTAGAAGGGCTGAATTGTAATTATGTGATAGTTGCAAAATAGGGCAATGGTTATCCTTGTTAAAGGATGGACGAATTCAAGGATAAGGATATCCTTAAAATTGTCCAAGGCCAAGAGATAAGGGTTTTTCTAAGACTTATCTTATGGTTGCTTGATGGGCAAGTAACTAGATAAGGATAAGGACTGAAACCCTAATCCCAACCCTATATAAAGACCCCCAAGGCCTTAGAATTCGTGCACTTGATCCCTAGAGCATCTAAGGACAAATTCCTACCTCTCTCCTCTCTCTTTATACCTTCTCCACTTGCTTATGGTGTTTGTAAGCCATTAGAGGAGTGACACTTGTGACTCTAAGCCTTCCAAAGTCAATTAAAGGAGAAATTGGGATTGTTATTACTACATAACAATCAAAGTAATATCTTAAACCTAATTATATGTTAATATTGATTTCCATATGCTAGAATTAGGGTTTATAGTCTTGGATTCAAAGCATGTACAATAGAGAAACCTAGATCCAAGCATTAGGGTTTGCATGAGCACATAGGATGTCTTATGACCAAAACCCATCAAGCTCTGCTACACCCGAAGGTCCTGTAGCACCCGAAAGCTCTGCTACACCCGAAAGTCCTGTAGCACCCGAAAGCTCAACTACACCCGAAAGTCTTGTAGCACCAGAAAGTCCAGCTACACCTGAGAGTTCTGTTGCACTTGAAGGTACGAACCAACCTGAAAATCAAAAAGATTCATCAGTCGAGGGGGAGAATTCCGATATGTTCTACGATGACGATAATCAATCTGAATTGGAAGAAATGGTCAATGCCGAACTGGATCTATCTTATGATCCAAATTATCCTCCTCTTATTAAATGGACTAGAGATCATCCTGTATCTCAGATAGTGGGTAATGTTTCTGAAAAGGTCCTGACCCGATCCCAACTGAAGGCAAAGCAATCATCTCTATTCTCCAAAGTAGAATTCTGCATGTATAATTCTTTCGTATCCAAAGTTGAGCCGAAGACAGTTAACACGGCTCTTGATCATTCCGATTGGGTTCAAGCTATGCAAGATGAACTCAATGAATTTGAAAGAAACAAACACCTAAAGATGCCTCAGTCGTTGGTCTCAAATGGGTATTCAAAAACAAAATGGATAATGAGGGTAATGTAATTCGAAATAAAGCTCGTCTCGTGGTGAAAGGATACTGCCAGGAAGAAGGAATTGATTACGAAGAAACTTTTGCTCCGATAGCAAGGCTGGAATCCGTTCGAATATTTTTGGCCTACGCTGCACACAAGAACTTCGAGGTCTACCAAATGGATGTAAAATGTGCCTTTCTGAACGGAGAACTTGAAGAAACAGTTTACGTGGAGCAACCTCCTGGTTTTGTGAATGAAAAGTATCCAAATCAATGTTATATTCTGGACAAGGCAGTTTACGGTCTGAAACAAGTGCCTAGGGCATGGTATGAAACGCTAACTAAGTTCTTAAAGATGTCAAAATTCAAACAAGGTTCGGTTGACCCAACCTTCTTTCGTAAGAAGGAAGGTAACCACCTTATGATTGTTCAAATCTATGTCGATGATATCATCTTTGGCTCAACGAATCCTAGCTTAACAGCTGAATTCAGAAAGTTGATGGAGACTAAATTTGAAATGAGCTCAATGGGCCCGATTAACTTTTTCCTTGGTTTAAATATTAGTCAGGGACCCGAAGGCATCTTTATCAACCAGGAAGCATACACCAAGACTCTTCTTGCTAAATTCGGCATGATGGGAGACTCAAAGGTCAAAGTTCCAATGGCGTTCGGGACCAAGCTCATACCATCCTTGGAAAAACCGGCAGTCGATATAACGTTATACCGCCAGATGATTGGTTCCTTGATGTATCTCACAGCTAGCAGGCCCGATATAATGTTTTCTGTGTGTTATTATGCTAGGTTTTCAGGTGAATCCTCGTGAACCACATATGCTAGCAGTGAAAAACATACTCCAGTATCTGAAACGAACCACCTCCCTCGGTCTATGGTATCCATCAAACTCATGTTTCTTCGTTCAAGCCTACTCGGATGCAGACCTTGGAGGATGTGGTTTAGACAAGAAAAGCACCACAGGAGGCTGTCAATTCCTAGATGGGAAGTTGGTTAGCTGGCAATCAAAGAAACAGACATGTGTTTCTCTATCTACAGCCGAAGCAGAGTACATTGCAGCTGCCTCCTGTACATCTCAAGTGATTTGGATCCAAAGCCAACTCCGTGATTATGGACTCAATATGAAAAAGATCCCACTATATTGCGATTCAGAAAGTGCAATTAGGATCTGTCATAACCCAGTGCAACACTCCAAGACCAAGCATATAGCACTGAGGTATCACTTTATAAAGGATCATGTGGAAGATGGAAATGTTGAAATTCACTTTGTTCGAACCACTGATCAATTGGCTGACATCTTCACCAAAGCTCTTCCTGAAGCAAGTTTCAATAAAATTCTACAAGGGCTAGGAATGATGGAATCGGAGTCGGTACCAAAAACTACTTCTCAAAACTAAAAGTCGGAAGCAAAATGAACCGAACGTTCGGGTTCGGTTCACGTGTGTGCCGAAATGAACCGAACGCTCAGGTTCGGTCTTATTCTCTTATCTTCGCTTATCACTCAAAGGTAGTTTCTTTGTCTGTAAACCTTTTGTATCCTTTTCTCAATTTCATCTCTCTTATTTTCAAAGTCCTTTTCTTTTTTCAAATTCATTTTTTTTGCAACCGAAATAGACCGAACGCTCGGGTTCGGTTCCAAATTTTTTTGTTTTAGACCAACCCCCTAGTACATTACCTGAAACAACATTAGAACAACCCCATGTTACATTGAGTGAAACAATTGAGTCAACCCCTGCCTATATACCAAGAATTGAAAGCCCTTTGACTGAACCAATGATGGGAAGCACATGTCCTAATGTTGATGGTTAGGATGATACATTTGAATGGTGTGAACCTTCTGGTGGGACTCCTATGGAACAAGATGAACCAAATAGTGAAAAAGCAAGTGAAGACAGTCAGGCTAGTAAAAACATTCATGATAGTGAAGACAATGAAGATAGTGAAGACAGTCAAGATAGTGATTACATAGTTGAAGATAATTTGTTAGATGATCCAGAGGTTGGTATGAAGAACTTTCACCTCAACATTGACAAAGAGGTGGAGTGGGTTGGAAGTTTTCCTGATGATCGAGATGAAACAGTAGAAGGTGATGAAGAATTAGAGGTTATAGACACTAAAGAATTAGTATCTGCATCTTCATCATATGAGGGTGAAGCTAGTAAAAAAGGAAGAAGGTAAGAGATTTACTAAAAGCACATAAGAATGAAGCAGCTGTTGTCAAAGATCCATTTTACATCCACCAGACTTTTAGCACAGCCAAGGAAGTTAAACAACAAATTTATCTTCATTCCATACAGAGTATAATGGAGTTAGACTTCGTCAAGAATGAAAAAAACAGGATTAAAGTGGTTTATAAAGGGATAATACCAAACCTTGGGATATTAGAAATACGCGGGACCAGCAAAATCAATGACAAAGTGGGACCAAGTCAAAAGAAAAAGAAAGTGAAAGATGTTTCTATTCATAAATGCCTATGGGTCCTACTAGTGAGTAAGTGGAAGAAGACATTAACTGGACTGTTAAGACCTATGAAAAAGCAACATACATGTCTTCAAACAAGGAAAATTAGGGCATGCAATTACAAGTTTCTCTCTGAACAGATTATTGACACCATGGAGTCAAACCCAGAAATACCACTTAGAGCATTACGTGAGATGCTTTAGAATGAATACCAAGTTGGATTGTCAGACATGAAAGTTCATAGGGCGAAAACGAAAGCCTTGGAATCAATTAGGGGAGATTTTGTTGCTCAGTACTCGTGTCTAAGAGACTACTTACAGGAGGTGCAAAGTAGAAATCCAAACACCACAATCAAACTTCAAGTGCAAAGTGAACCATGTTATGCATCTAAGACCAGGGTATTTGAACAAGTATACATTTGTCTTGGTCCACTGAAAAGTTGCAGCAGGGAAAAGAGATTTACTAGGGCTTGATGGTGCATTCATGAAGGGTCCATACCATGGTATGATCCTAATAGCAGTGGTATGTGCATAATCATATTTTAGTATTTGATTAATGTTTGACCATAGTTAATTGTTTGCTTATTACTATGTTTAACATGATAACTCAGGGTTTAGATGGGAACAATTGCACATACCCTTTGGCATATGCAGTTGTTGAAGCAGAGAACTTTAATTCATGGACCTGGTTTTTAACTAACTTAGGAGATGATCTTGGTTTGTATGTAAACTCCAACTTCACTTTCATATCAGACAGACAGAAGGTAAATAAATTTCTCTATTCATTTTCACCTGCATGTTTTACAATTCAATAAGCAACTTCATTCTTTTGATGATTTAGGGGTTATTGCCTGCACTTGAGAAACTTTTCCCAACAGCAGAGCATAGATATTGCCTAAGGCATCTTCATGAGAACATGAAACGTAAATGGAGGGGCAAGAAATTCAAGGATTGTCTTTGGAATTGTGCAACATGTACCACCATACCACAATTCAATAATGCCATGGAAGAACTAAATAAATTTACCAATGAAGCATATGACTGGCTTAATTCTATTCCACCCAAGTACTAGTCCAGATCCCACTTCTCAGGTATATAATATTATGTTGATAAGTGTATAATT
The DNA here is from genome assembly GCF_051521515.1 of Lactuca serriola. Taxonomy (NCBI): domain Eukaryota; kingdom Viridiplantae; phylum Streptophyta; class Magnoliopsida; order Asterales; family Asteraceae; genus Lactuca; species Lactuca serriola. The sequence goes on from NC_136408.1 coordinate 1,892,725, forward strand.
TTTAAATATAATCTAATACAATTATGTTTTATCAGGGAGGGCACATTGTGATGCTTTGTTGAATAATATGTGTGAGAGTTTGAATGCCAAGATAGTGAAGGGTCGTGATAAGCCAATTATTAGTTGCTTGGAGTTTATTAGGGACTATATCATGAGGAAAATTGTCATGGTTCAAAAAGAATTTGACAAAGCTAATGGCCCATTAACTCCTACAACCACTAAGACCCTTCAAAAAATTAAAGAAAGGGCAGTACAGTGTAGGGCAGTGTTCTGTGGCAATGGGAAGTACCAGGTTAAAGTGAAGGTACTAATTAGTGTGTGGTTAATATGGACCAAAAAACTTGTTCATGTAACAGGTGGGAACTGACAGGCATAGCCTACAGACATAGTATAACAACTATATGGGATATGAGGCTCAACAATGAAAATTTTGGAATACCTGAGACAGGGGTTCACCTAACATATTGGCTCAGGACTCGGAAAGACATGTATGTCTTTAAAGTTGAACCTATTAATGGGAGGTTTTTGTGGGAAAAAAGCACATGTCCTACCAAGTTGATACCACCAAAGTATCGTGTCCCTATTGGCAGTCCAAAAAAAAAGAGAAGAAGATCTGCAACAGAAGATGATGGAGTGTCCACAAAATGGAAATCTGTAACATGCACAAAATGTGGAAATGTGGGCCATAATGGAAGGACCTGCAAGGGACAATCATAGGCTGGGAATGGAACAAGAGAAGGTGCAGCAGGGAATGCACAAGAGAAGGTGCAACATGTAGCAGTGGTGGTGTAACAAAAGGAGCTGAGAAGAAGGGAAAAAGCCCCATGCTTTGAGAATTTGTAGTTTGGTATCATGATCATGAAGGATAACTATGTTTTTGTTAGGCATTTATTGCCGTATTACTTTGTTGTTATGTTTTGTGTTTTGATACTTTGTTGCTATCTAGGATAACTATTTGTATGCCATAACACTATGTTGCTATTTTGGATGTCCCTTTATGTTAATGGTAAATAGTTATCTTGGATATTTTAAGTTTTGTCCTTTTTTATTGTTATATTGGATGCTACATGTATTGAATGGTATATTGCATATGTTACAAATACCACATTCTCATTAAATTTGAACACCAACTGATTACACCACATTATGATTACACAACATATTGTAACTGGAATTGAAGGTTTTTCTTAATACAAATAACAATACAAAATACACATAACAAAATACTAACAACTTCATTACTAAACCTACACTTTATATATAAGGACTGAAACAAAAAAAAACCCAGCTAATAACTAGGTAAAGCTTCAATTTGTGATTGTGTTCTTCAAGTTTCATCCTAAACGCCATACAATCACAGTCTTGATCATAATCATTCACTCATCCCATGAACTTGCATAATGGTCCCTGAACCAATTAAAGTAGATGAAGAATTAGGGCAAAAGTAGAGAAGATGAAGAACGAAACTAAATCACTAACCTTACCTTTACTGTACAAGCATAGTAGAGTTTCCCAGGGTTTCTTTTGCTATAAGATGTGCGAATCACTGCAGTGGCTCCACAATTGCATTTAATATCGATCATTGCTATTTATTTGGAAGAAATCGATCGAACGAGGGGAGGAGACGAAGGAGAGGATAGCAGAGGAAAAGAGGGTTGCAGTGTTTTATAAGATTTTAAGGTGCAACGACATTAAGAATGGACACAAACCCTGAAAAGACGAAAATGCCCCTGCGTACAAGGCACGTAGGTAACTTAAACGGAAGCCTTTAACAGTTAACGTGCATAGGGACTAACCGTGCAAGATAAATAACAATGAGGGACCATCCGAGTTAAATTTTGGAAATAAGGACTAAATACGCTTTCTGACATTTGCACGAGGGACCAACGGTGTAATTTACCCAAGGATGAAATATCACATTTCACATTAAGTATAAGGAAGGAGAAAGGACCAAATATGTAATTTTTACTCATGTGAAAAGACCCACCCTATGGACCGTAGTGCAAAAACCGCCCTTCAATTTCACATCGAGTGTAGAAAAGAGGGAGAGGACTGCCCTTCTGTATAAAAAGCAGCTCTCTTCTCCGATTCGAGGGTTAACCCAAACACATCCACCAACAGAACCCTTTTCTCTATACTCTTTGGGCTTCTGGGGCCTCATTTCTCTTGCACATAAACCCTTTTACTCTCTTTCTTGATTTTCAATTTACTTTGATGTTTATGAATCCCTTGTTAATCTCTACACAACTAGGTCAATCTGTTCTGCCCTCTTGTTTTTCTGTATGATTTAATCGATTATCCTCGATTTGTTTGACTGTTTCATATCAAATTGATATTTTTTGTTTTTGTTTTTGCAGTATAAAGGAGTGTAGAGGAGTAAAGAAGAAGGGTTGTGAATCTTATGGCGGGTACCCTAAGATCGAGCTTGCCGTCGAGGTTACGGCAGCTTTTATCCGGTGAAGGACCTATCGGTCCGAATGTTAAACTTGACTCTGAGACTGTAAGATTTTTGCCTCCTTTTAGTAATTCTTCGCTTCCGTGAAGTGTTTATGCGTGGTTTTATTGGGGGTTTCTTGTTTTTGGTGTTGAATTTGGTTTATTGGTTGAAGTTAGGGCTGCGTTCTGTTGGTGTTGTTGTTTCGAAGTTCTTATGTCGATAAATAATTAATTGATGTGGAGGTAGGGTACTATGTGATTTAAATAACATGACTAGAAGGGTTCGCCTTGCTACATATAGTAATTGTATGCATTCAGGTACAGTTTCAAGTGTCACTGGATCTACATTGTATTTAGGGTTTGTAGTTTTTAGGCACACCAATTAAAAAAAACAACAATTTGAGTTTTGATACAAAAACTAATACTCTCCAAGAGTCCGAATGTAAATAGATGTGGACTTCCTTTCAAATGTTGTTGGAGTTATGCTTTTTCTTCCCTGGATGTTTTAAAATCCAAGTTTTAAGTACAAAAGTAACTGTGTTGTCGTTGATTCTTACTTATGATGCAATTAGAGTGGCGTTTAAGCATATTATCTGATATAGAACAACATCATTGAAATATTCTGTGGGGTTTCTTGTGGTGTATGAATGTGATTGATTAATAAATATCATATTAGGGCTAGTTTTTGGGGATGCTTTTCTTTATAGCAAAATTATGACTTGTTAACTTCTGTGCTCTTGTTGATTCCTAGTTTATCCACAATCAAATTAGTAATTATTGAAGCCATGATGAGTTCTAATAGCATGATCTAAGGATTACCTGTATGTAGTTATATGACCCTTGTTTGTGTACTTTTGGAAGATACGAATGGGATGTATGTGCCTGAAGTAGATTTCAAGATTTTATGCGCTTTTTCTACCCTTCTATCGCTTTATTGTAGTTTTGTATTCATTCATTCTTTTATCTGGTTTCCTTCCTAAAGGGGTGCATTTTTGTTGAACTTTTTAAAACCTACTTCTGTTTGTAAGTATATATGCATCCTGTAGCATAAGATTATACACCACAATTGACATAGGTGTTACCCTGATATATTTAGGGCAACATAAAGAAAGAGAGGAAATTCTTCATTTTGGTTACTTTCATACTCGGTTGGGGGATCATAATGGGGTATCTAATGAAAATAAGGCTATACTTATCAGTAGGATATTAGATTCTTGTGATGCTTGCAGAAGATTATTTATTCGCTTATATTTTGTATTTCTTGTCTTTACTACGTTAACCATGCCATTTTTTTTGCAGCCCCCAAAAGTGAAGGCATTCATTGACAAGGTGATTCTGTGTCCATTGCAAGACATAGCAATCCCTCTTTCAGGTTTCCACTGGGAGTACAGCAAGGTGATAAGATCATATTCATACCCTTACTCCGTGCCACCTTTTGAGTTTATATACTGCCTTTAGTTTGCTTAACCATGTGATTGTTATCAGGGAAATTTTCATCATTGGAGGCCACTGTTTCTGCATTTTGATACATACTTCAAGACATACTTGTCTAGCAGGAAGGACCTTCTTTTAGCAGACCCTTTAGAAGATGATACCCCTTTCCCTAAACAATCTGTTCTTCAGATTCTGCGTGTCATGCAAATAATTCTAGAGAATTGTCACAACAAAAGTTCCTTTGATGGTTTAGAGGTATAGTGATATCCATATATTGTTGCTCTTTATCAGTTACATTGTGTGATATATATATATATATATATATGTTTGTCTCTAAGGGTTGGTTTGTTTGTTCAGCATTTCAAGCTGTTGCTTGCATCAGCAGACCCCGAGGTTCTCATTGCAACCCTGGAGACTCTTTCTGCATTGGTGAAAATAAATCCCTCAAAGCTTCATGCAAGTGGGAAGCTGGTAGGATGTGGTTCAATAAACAGTTGTCTTTTATCATTAGCGCAAGGATGGGGAAGCAAGGAAGAGGGTCTGGGCTTATACTCATGTGTTATGTTAAATGAAAGAACCCAAGATGAAGGTCTAACCCTGTTTCCATCTGATTTACAAACCGAAAACGACAATTCTCAAAACCGTGTGGGGTCCACTCTCTATTTTGAGCTGCATGGTGGTGATGCTACATCTACCAGCACAAGTGTTATTAACATCCCTGATCTTCACTTGCGTAAGGAGGATGATTTGTCTTTGATGAAGCTGATGATCGAGCAGTATAGTGTGCTCCCTGAGCACAGGTTCTCATTGCTGACTAGGGTTAGATATGCTCACGCCTTTCGTTCTCCAAGAATCTGCAGGCTATACAGCAAGATATGCCTTCTTGCTTTTATAGTTCTTGTTCAGTCAAGTGATTCGCATGATGAGCTTGTGTCCTTTTTTGCTAATGAGCCGGAGTATACAAATGAGTTGATCAGACTAGTGAAATCTGAAGACACGATACCTGGAACAATTCGTACGCTTGCAATGCATGCTCTAGGATCCCAGCTGGCTGCATATTCATCTTCTCATGAAAGGGCACGCATTCTGAGTGGCTCAAGCATCAGTTTTGCTGGTGGAAACCGCATGATTCTTCTTAACGTGCTGCAAAGGGCGATTTCGTCTTTGAGCAACTCTAGTGATCCCTCGTCCATCGCATTCGTTGAGGCACTTCTTCAGTTCTATTTGCTTCATGTGATATCCACATCAAGTTCCGGGAGTGTTATACGGGGATCAGGAATGGTTCCGACTTTTTTACCTCTGTTAGAGGACTCGGATCCTTCACACATGCATCTCGTCTGTTTAGCTGTGAAGACACTGCAAAAGCTCATGGATTACAGCAATTCGGCTGTGACTCTGTTTAAAGATTTGGGAGGGGTAGAGCTTCTAACCAACAGATTGCAGATAGAAGTAGGTAGGGTGATTGGTTCAGAAATAGGAGATGACAATAGTTCAATGAGCATCGGGGAGTCCTCGAGCAGTAATGTTGACTGGCTGTATTCTCAGAAGCGGCTCATCAGGGTTTTATTGAAAGCACTTGGTTCTGCTACTTACGCCCCAGCAAATTCTACAAGACCTCAAGGGGGTCATGATGTTTCATTGCCTGCCACTCTTTCCATGATCTTTGGAAATGTGGATAAGTTTGGAGGTGATATATATTCTGCAGCTGTCACTGTCATGAGTGAAATGATCCATAAAGACCCAACTTGTTATGCTTCATTGGATGAATTAGGTCTTCCAGACGCGTTTCTAGAGTCGGTGAAAGCTGGAGTTGTACCTTCTTCAAAAGCCCTTACTTGTGTTCCCAATGGTATCGGGGCTATCTGTCTCAACACCAAAGGCCTAGAGTCTGTTAGAGAGACTTCAGCATTGACGTTTCTGGTTGATATTTTCACCGATAAGAAATATGTACTTGCAATGAATGATGGAATTGTGCCTTTGGCGAATGCTGTTGAGGAGCTTTTGCGTCATGTTGCTTCACTCAGAGGTACCGGTGTAGACATGATCATTCAGATTGTTAATAAAATTGCTTCCATAGAGGATGGTAAGGCCAGAGCAAAATTGGGGAAACTTAACAATGAGAGTAATTCTATGGATATGGACATGGAAGATAAAGAAAATGTAGGTCCGGTTCTTGTTGCTGCCACAGATTCGGTTTCTGAAGGAGTTGGTGATGAGCAGTTTATCCAGTTGTGCATCTTTCATGTCATGGTCTTGGTTCATAGAACAATGGAGAATGCTGAAACGTGCAGGCTGTTTGTTGAAAAAGAGGGGATCGAAGCTTTGTTGAAGCTTTTATTAAGACCAAGTATAACACAGTCATCAGAAGGGATGTCGATTGCTTTGCATAGCACCATGGTTTTCAAGAGCTTTACGCAACATCACTCTGCTCCATTAGCACGTGCCTTTTGTTCTGCTCTTCGTGATTATCTCAAGACAACTTTGACAGGATTCGGTGTTCTTTCAGGATCCTTTCTGCTTGACCCCAAAGCCACTCCAGATGCTGGAGTTTTCCCTTCGCTTTTTCTTGTTGAATTCCTTCTGTTTCTTGCTGCTTCAAAAGACAACCGATGGGTCACGGCATTGCTTCAAGAATTTGGAAACGAAAGCAAGGATGTTTTAGAAGATATCGGGCGTACTCATCGTGAGATTTTATGGCAGATTGCACTGCTTGAAGATGCCAAATTTGAAACCGATGATGACAGTGACAGATCAAGATCCTCAGAACCTAATGCATCAGAATCCGAGGAGCAAAGATTCAACTCCTTCAGGCAGTTTCTTGATCCTTTATTGAGAAGAAGGATGTCCGGATGGAGTTTTGAATCCCAGTTTTTTGATTTAATCACTCTGTATCGCGATCTTACACATGCGTCTGGTGTTCCACAACGACAGAGTACGACAGATGGTCCTTCAGCCCTACATCTTGGAGGGGTCCACCAATCACAATCACAATCACAGGCGTCTGCGTCTTCTTCAGATGTTGCTAGTGCCGGTGTTGGCTCAAGGGAAGTTGACAAGCATAGATCGTATTATTCTTCTTGTTGTGATATGATGAGGTCGCTCTCTCTGCACATTACACATCTGTTCCAAGAGCTTGGGAAAGCAATGTTGCTTCCTTCTAGAAGACGAGATGACATGGTGACAGTTTCGCCTGCTTCAAGATCAGTGGCTTCTACATTTGCTTCCATCACATTGGATCACATGAACTTTGAAGGTCACATGAAGCCTTCTGGATCGGTATCATCCTGGTCACCAAAGTGTCGTTACCTGGGCAAGGTCATAGACTTCATCGATGGGATTCTCCTGGAAAAGCCCGACACCTGCAACCCTGTTCTATTGAATTGTTTATATGGTCGTGGTGTGCTTCAGTCGGTTCTCACCACATTTGAAGCTACCAGTGAGTTGCTATTCACAGTCAACAGGACGCCTGCATCTCCAATGGATACCGATGAAGGAACTCCAAAGCATGAATCAGAAGAAACAGTTCGTTCGTGGATAGATGGTCCTTTAGCCAGTTATGGTAAACTTATGGATCATCTAGTGACATCATCTTTTATTCTGTCGCCATTCACCAAACATTTTCTTACACAACCCCTTGTAACTGGCGATATTGCATTTCCACGTGATGCGGAAGTTTTCGTGAAGGTTCTTCAATCCATGATTCTGAAAGCTGTTCTTCCTGTATGGACACATCAACAATTCACTGACTGTAGTGACGATTTCATTGCTACCTTGATATCTATTATCCGTCATGTGTTTTCTGGGGTTGAAGTGAGAAGTGTAAGCAGTACAGGATCGCGTCCCTCTGGTCCTCCCCCAAATGAAACAACTATATCCACAATTGTAGAAATGGGATTTTCCAGAGCTCGAGCAGAGGAGGCTCTGAGACAGGTGGGGTCAAACAGTGTGGAGTTGGCAATGGAGTGGCTGTTCTCACATCCAGAAGAAGTTCAAGAAGATGATGAACTTGCTCGTGCACTTGCTATGTCTCTTGGTAATTCTGGAACAGACACAAAAGAAGCTACTACAAATGAAAGTAGTCAACAGATTGAAGAGGAAACCGTGCAGCTACCCCCAGTTGATGACCTGCTGTCTACTTGCAAAAAGCTTCTAGAAATGAAAGATTCTCTTGCCTTTCCGGTTCGGGATCTTCTTGCAATGATATGCTCTCAAGATGAAGGTCGATACAGGTCAAATGTTATATCGTTTATTCTAGAACAGGTGAAGCTTTGCAGTGCCAATGCTGATGGTGGAAAGAACAACATGCTATCCTCCCTCTTTCATGTCCTTGCTTTGATTCTGAACGAGGATAAGGATGCAAGAGAAGTTGCTTCCAAGAGTGGTCTGGTTAAGGTTGCAGCAGATCTTTTGTCGGAGTGGAACTCCCGTTCACACGAGAATGAGAAACTGATTGTTCCTAAATGGGTGACAGCCGCTTTTCTTGCTATCGACAGGCTGGCGCAGGTTGATCAAAAGTTGAATGCTGATATTTCAGAGTTGTTGAAGAAAGAGGATGTGGGCAACCAGAATTCTGTTGTTGTGATAGATGAGGACAAGCAAAATAAGTCCATGGGATTATCCTCAAAGCATATTGATGTGGATGAACAGAAGAGGTTTGTTGAGATATCATGTGGGTATTTAACGAAGCAGCTTCCTGCTGAAACGATCCATGCTGTTCTGCAGCTATGCGCTACACTTACAAGAACTCACTCTGTTGCTGTTAGCTTTTTAGATGCTGGAGGTTTGCCTTTGCTGTTATCTTTGCCTACAAGCAGTCTATTTGTTGGGTTTGATAATGTTGCTGCTACTATTATTCGCCATATTCTTGAAGATCCACAGACTCTCCAACAGGCCATGGAAAGTGAAATCCGCCATAGTATTCTGACAGCTGCCAACCGACAGTCTAACGGAAGGCTCACACCCCGTAATTTTTTGTTAAATTTGACGTCTGTCATCTCAAGGGATCCTGTGGTTTTTATGCGGGCTGCACGATCTGTGTGCCAAATTGAAATGGTTGGTGAGCGTCCATATGTTGTCTTGCTAAAAGACCGCGAGAAGGATAAGGTTAAAGAAAAAGAGAAGGAGAAAGACAAAGAGAGAGGAGAGGAAAAAGATAAGCCACTGACTCCTCAAATTGATGCAAAGTTGACATTGGGTAATGCCAAACTACCTGAGGGAAATGCTAAGAATGCAAAAGTTCATCGTAAGCTTCCTCAAAGTTTTGTTACAGTAATTGAGCTGCTTTTGGAATCAGTTATTACTTTTGTACCTCCTCCAGAAGACAAGGCAGCGGCAGGTGGAGAGGGTTCTTCAGTGGCTGATATGGAAATTGATGTTGCTTTAAGTAAGAGTAAGGGAAAAGCTATTGCCTCAGCAACCGAAGAGAATGGAGATAATGGCCAGGAATCATCTGCATCTTTGGCTAAGGTTGTATTCATTTTGAAGCTCTTGAAGGAAATTCTGTTGATGTATGGTCCATCTGTTCATGTTCTGTTACGAAAAGATGCCGAAGTTAGCAGCAGTCATGGTCATGGTGGGGGCATATTTCACCACATTCTTTGTAAGTTTCTTCCTCACCTGAGAAGTTCCAAAAAGGAAAAGAAGTCGGATGCAGACTGGAGGCACAAACTAGCAGGTAGAGCCAGCCAGTTGTTGGTGGCTGCTTGCGTGCGTTCTACAGAAGCAAGGAAGAGAATATTCATAGAGATCAATAACGCCTTCAGTGATTTTGTTGATAGTTCTAAAGTTCACAGGCCTCCTGGAAATGATATCCAGGCTTTTGTTGATCTGCTTGGTGATGTACTGGCTGCCCGCTCGCCTACCGGTTCTTCAATTTCAGGAGAAGCTTCTGTTACATTTATAGATGTTGGTCTTGTGAGATTGCTTACACGAACTCTTCAAATGTTGGATCTGGATCATGCTGATTCCATAAAGATTGTACCAGGGCTTGTAAAGGTTCTGGAGTTGGTCACTAAAGAACATGTTCATGCTGCTGAGGCTAATACCACAAAGGGTGAGAATTCAACAAAAGCTCCTGATCATGGCCAACCTGGGGGAACGGATCATACTGGTGATATAGATACATCTCAGTCCACAGAAACTGCAGCTTTACCTAATTCAAGCTCTGCACCTACTGAAGTTGCTGAGGGTTTTAGCACTGTTCAAACCTACGGCGGATCTGAGGCTGTTACTGATGACATGGAACATGATCAGGATATTGATGGAGGCTTCGCCCCTCCAAGCGAAGATGATTACATGCATGAAAATTCTGAGGATGCAAGGGGACTTGAAAATGGACTTGGTTCTGTTGGGATACGATTTGAAATCCAACCTGATATTCGTGAGAGGCTTGATGAAGATGACGAGGATATGTCGGGTGATGAAGGAGACGAGGTTGATGAGGATGAAGACGGGGACGATGACGATGACGGACACAATGATCTGGAAGAAGATGAAGTCCATCACTTGCCGCATCCAGACACCGATCAAGATGACCATGAAATTGAAGATGAGTTTGACGAGGACATGATTGAGGAAGAAGATGAAGACGACGAAGATGATGATGGTGGAGTTATACTAAGATTGGGTGAGGGAATGAATGGGATAAATGTATTGGACCATATTGAGGTATTTGGTAGAGACCATAGTTTTTCCAACGATACCCTCCATGTGATGCCTGTTGAAGTATTTGGTTCCAGACGCCAAGGCCGTACCACATCCATCTATAATCTTTTGGGGAGATCAGGTGATAGCTCTGTTGCGTCTCAGCACCCACTTCTAATGGAGCCTTCTTCATCACGTGCAGTCTCTTCCAGACAAGCAGGTAACTTTCTTTCATTCTCTCAATCCCTTCTCTTGTGTACTAAGTTGGTTTTTGGTTTTTGTGTTTGTAGATAATGGTCGTGATGGGCACATTGAAAGAAATTTAGAGTCATCCTCGTCGCGGTTAGATTCGATTTTCAGGTCTTTGAGGAACGGTCGCCATGGACAGCACGGACACCGCCTTAGCATGTGGAATGATGACCAGCAAAGTGGTGGATCTAATGCATCCAGCATCCCTGTAGGCCTTGAAGATTTGTTGGTTTCTCATTTGAGGCGTCCAACTCCTCCTGAGAAGGCCTCAGCCTCTGATCAAGAAAAAGTGGAGGAGGGTCAGCAGACGAAAAACGAATCCCAAGAATCAGCTGGGATGGTGCCTGAAACTGAAACTGCTGGTGAAAGCAGCAGTAATGATGATCAAGTTCCTCCTTTGAATGGCTCTGGAAGCACGCCTGCAGTAGATGATGAATCTCAAGAAGGGGGCACAGATGCAACTTTGGGTCAGCCTCATGATATGCAGTTTGAGAGCAACGATAGTGGTGTGCGGGATGTTGAGGCTGTGAGCCAAGAAAGTAGTGGAAGTGGAGCTACATTAGGAGAAAGCCTTCGGAGTTTGGATGTTGAAATTGGAAGTGCTGATGGCCATGACGATGGTCCCACAAGGAGAACAAATGTATCAATAAACGCGAGAGATGCATCCCTTCATAGTGTAACAGAAGTTAGTCAAGAAACAGACCAAAGTGATCCTGCCGAGGATGCACCACGTGATCGTGATGGTGCTGCTGGTTCTGCACCAATCGACCCTGCGTTTCTGGATGCACTTCCCGAAGAGTTACGTGCTGAGGTTCTTTCAGGCCCACAGGGGCCGGGACCGGTGGCAGCACAGCCACCTGCAACCAGCGAACCACAAAATGATGGAGACATAGACCCTGAGTTCCTTGCAGCACTTCCTCCAGACATCCGGGCAGAAGTTTTGGCTCAGCAACAAGCACAAGGGGCTCACCGAGCCCAAGAATTGGAAGGTCAACCCGTGGAGATGGATACTGTATCCATAATAGCCACATTCCCTTCAGAACTAAGGGAAGAGGTATGTTTTCTCTTCCTGTAATTTTTAAGTTTCTTTTTTTTTTCATGTATTTAATCTTTTGTTTTTGTTCATATGTTCAGGTTCTTTTAACATCATCTGATGCGGTTCTTGCTAATCTGACACCTGCTCTTGTTGCGGAGGCAAATATGTTGCGAGAGAGGTTTGCACGTCGTTACAATCGGACACTTTTTGGTATGTTCCCAAGAAGTAGGAGGGGTGAGTCTTCTAGAAGAGGGGAAGGAGCTGGATCCAGCATGGATAGAAGTGGTGGGATCATTACCCGTAGGTCAAGTGGAAGTAAGCCTGTTGAAACTGATGGAGCTCCTCTAGTTGACCAAGAAGATCTTAAAGCAATGATTCGGTTGCTTCGTGTAGTTCAGGTGACAGTTTGTTACTTACACCCGTATTCATACATGCTAAACATTCTCTCTAAAGCTTTTGTTTGTTTTTGCCACAGCCACTATATAAACCTCAGCTCCAGAGACTGCTCTTGAATTTGTGTGCTCATGGTGACACCCGTTCTTCTGTGGTAAAGATATTGATGGACCTATTGTTGCTTGATATAAGAAAGCCTGGAAATAACTTGAATGCTTCTGAGCCATCATATAGACTTTATGCATGCCAAAGTCATGTGATGTATTCTCGTCCTCAGTGCTTTGATGGTAAGGAGATCTTATCATTCATATTTGTATTTTTTGAAGCTAAAATCAATCCACCTACCTTTTGTTCTAGGGGTCCCTCCATTGGTGTCACGCCGTGTTCTAGAAACTTTGACGTATCTGGCCAGGAATCATACATTTGTTGCAAAACTTTTGCTTCAGTTCAGATTCCCTCCTGATAAGTCTCATGGAAAAGCCATCATGGTTGTTGAAGATAATGAAACAGAAAAGCTGCAGGGAGATTTCTTGGCTATAACAATGCTGTTGAGCCTCTTGAATCAACCGCTTTATTTGAGAAGTATTGCACATCTTGAGCAGGTAGAGTTTGCACATTTGTTTCTTTTGGTAAAATCTTCGATACATTTTTTTTTTTAAAAACTAAAAGCTGTTTGTGTTTCAGCTTCTGAACTTGTTAGATGTGATCATCGACAATGCGGAAAGCAAGCAAGCGCCTGCTCCCGTATCTGTTCCTGAAGAATCAGCTGCTCAGATGTCCACATTAAATGCTGATGATGCTGGTGGCTCAGGCTCAAATACCAAATCACCCAAAGCTGATGATGCCTCTAAGCCCTCATCTTCTGGTGCTAATACAGAATATGACTCCCACACTGTGCTGCTAAGTTTGCCACAAGCAGAGCTACGGCTTCTATGCTCGTTGCTTGCACGTGAATGGTATGTGATCATTTCTTCACTTTGCTCATAATATATATACGGGAACTTGTTGTATTAAACTATAAAGTTTGTTGTTTTAGTTTGTCGGATAATGCATATGCTCTTGTGGCGGAAGTACTGAAGAAGCTGGTGACAATCGCACCACATCACTGTCATTTATTCATAACAGAGCTAGCTGGAGCTATGAAGAATCTTACAACATCTGCTATGGATGAATTACGCCGATTCGGTGAAATTGAGAAAGCACTTATTACAACTACAGCTTCAGATGGAGCAGCAATTTTAAGGGTGATACAGGCATTAAGCTCACTTGTTACTTCACTTAATAATCAAGAGAAGGACGAGACAGTTGCTGAAACGGATCAAGCTGCCGCCCTTTCTCTTGTTGGGGACATAAATGCAGCTTTAGAGCCTCTGTGGACAGAGTTGAGCACATGCATAAGCAAAATAGAAAGCTATTCAGATGCGTCTTCACCTTCACCGGATATGTCCGAGTCATTGACATCAAGACCTTCGGGTGCAATGCCTCCACTTCCAGCTGGCACTCAGAATATCTTGCCATATATCGAGTCTTTCTTTGTTATGTGTGAGAAGTTGCACCCTGGGAGTCCACAGGATTTTGGTATTATGGATGAGGCGACGACTTCAAAAGTTGATGAAAAGCATGTGGTGTTTGTGAAGTTCTCAGAGAAGCATAGGAAGCTTCTGAATGCATTCATCCGCCAAAACCCTGGCCTGCTTGAAAAATCCTTCTCCCTGATGCTCAAAGTCCCTCGTTTTATTGATTTTGACAACAAGCGGTCTCATTTTAGATCAAAAATCAAACATCAACATGATCACCATCACAGTCCTTTGAGAATCTCTGTCAGACGTGCATACATACTTGAAGATTCATATAATCAGCTGCGGATGAGATCCACACAAGATCTCAAGGGTAGGCTGACTGTTCACTTCCAAGGAGAAGAAGGGATTGATGCGGGTGGACTTACAAGGGAATGGTATCAGCTTCTATCAAGGGTTATTTTTGACAAGGGAGCTCTGCTGTTTACAACTGTTGGCAACGACTCAACATTCCAGCCAAACCCTAATTCCGTTTATCAGACAGAACATCTCTCATACTTCAAGTTTGTTGGAAGAGTGGTAAGTTGCTGCTTGTTTTTCGTTGTTGTTCTTTCTTTCTGTAGCTAGCTTATGGATTTCTGTTGTGGTGTTGTAGGTTGGGAAAGCACTGTTTGATGGTCAGTTGCTTGATGTTCATTTCACAAGATCGTTCTACAAGCACATCCTTGGTGTGAAAGTGACATACCATGATATTGAAGCCATTGATCCGGGTTACTTCAAGAACTTGAAGTGGATGCTTGAGGTACCGTCTATATATTTGACAATGTAACATTTGAGGAAAAAAGTAGATGTATTATTGAACAAGTTGTCTTGATTTTGTGCAGAATGATATCAGTGATATTCTGGATCTAACATTTAGTATCGATGCGGATGAAGAAAAGCTGATATTGTGCGAAAGAACAGAGGTAAAAGAAAAGTCAAGTTTTAGAATGTTAATGGATTTTATTTTATATGGTGATTGATTATGAACGAATGATATATGATTTAGGTGACGGATTATGAGCTGATCCCTGGTGGAAGAAATATTCGAGTGACGGAGGAAAACAAACATAAATACGTGGATTTGATTGCGGAGCATAGATTAACGACAGCCATACGTCCTCAAATCAATGCTTTCTTGGAAGGTTTTACCGAGTTGATTCCTCGCGACTTGATATCCATCTTTCATGATAAGGAGTTAGAACTCCTGATAAGTGGCCTTCCAGATATCGACTGTGAGTTGGACTTTTTCTAGATAACAATATATGCTTGTATTAAAAAAAACCATAAACATGCTTGTTTAATATGTTGTTTTTCAGTGGATGACATGAAGGCCAATACAGAGTATTCTGGGTATAGTGCTGCATCTCCAGTTATCCAGTGGTTTTGGGAGGTTGCTCAAGCTTTCAGCAAAGAAGACAAAGCTCGTCTCTTGCAATTTGTCACTGGTACCTCAAAGGTATATTCATATTTTGGCAACAACTTAAATAATAAATGGATTCAATGCCTAATCATTCTATATATATATTTGCCAGGTGCCTTTAGAAGGATTCAGTGCTTTGCAAGGCATCTCTGGATCTCAAAAGTTTCAGATTCACAAAGCATATGGAAGACCTGACCATTTGCCCTCAGCTCACACCTGGTAATAATTTTCATCACATGATCTTAAATCCCTTATTCAGCATAGTAGTTAATAATTTATATATATATACATATGTATGTATGTATGTTTGTTGGTGGATGCAGTTTCAATCAGTTGGATTTACCAGAATATCCTTCAAAGGAACATCTGGAGGAGAGGCTGCTGCTTGCAATTCATGAAGCCAATGAAGGATTTGGTTTTGGTTAAAAGAGATGAGAGATGTAGATAATTTTTTTTTTTTAATTTTATCATGTCCTTTTCAACACGGGATTCCAGCAGTGTTGATATACTTGCTTACTGTACAGTTTCGGTTTGTTAAAATTGTAACTTGTTCTTAATTAATTAATTTCCTTGGTTGGGTTGCTGCCAATTATATCATCTTATCTTTTAGATTACAAGCTGGTTGGAAGGATTTTTGCTAAAATTGTATATTGGACAACGGCTTTGGAAATTGCATATTAGTAGTGATTTCAGCTTTCATCGGAAATCTACTCTTTCTTGTTTATTATTCTGTATTCTACAGACTTGTCTAATTGCTTTGTAAGCTGGCTGGCTATTGATTGATCTTGAATGTTTGCTTATGTGTTCTATACAATACTTGTTTTTGTTTCGGTCCGGCAACTGGGTTATAAGTGGCTAACCGGGTGAGCAAGTTTCAAACATTTCTAAAATGGCTCATTTCGGACCTTTGACTACATGACTGTAATCTGTACTCACCAAATCATACATGATATTGTGTTTTATAACATGTTACAGATGCGTTTTCACAACACCAATGCATAACCAGCTTGTAAATCACAACTTCATGTATTTCTATCTAAAGAATAAAAAATATTATTGTCTTAAAATTATTCATGATTGAATTCATGAAAATAATCTTTAAGCGTGGGTTTACCCAATAATTTAAATCTCCATCCATTTTCTAAGTACTCATAAATATTATAGCAATCTTGTTGCAATGTTTAATATCCATAAACAATCCATAATTGATTCATGCCAGTTTTAAATCACTATTAACTTCTAAAAGCATGAATGGTTGTGTAGTTTTGAATAATCAAATTACTTAGAAAGTTAAACATGCAAAAATGAAACACAAGAATAAACAATTAAAGAAGGCAGTATGATACTCATAAATAATTCTTTATTATCCATTCACCAAAATCAATTAGATTTATTTTGTTACAAAGTTTCAACTTATCAACTAACTACTAAAACTAATATAATATCTCAAGTCAATGCTCCTAGCATGCTGGTTGTGTTTAACCCTGCTCAGAGCCTTCAACAAAGGATTTGCAGGATTGTCTTCCAATGCTCCTAGCATGCTGGTTGTGCATAACCTAGGAACGGAGATTAAAGTTCTGTTCCATAACACTATCAGGTGTCGATGTACGGTAGCTTTGTACATGATGACTAGAAATGGTGAGACCCGACCAGACAACTGTTAGCGGTATTTCTAGTCACCCCACAGAGTATGTGACAACACTTGATCATTCTAGACGGTTTTGTGAATTACGTTGCTAGCGTAGATGAATTGGAAAACCATATTCATCAAATATTCTGACGACCCATAAGCCTTTATGACTTACACTTGCAAAGGAAGCCCCTAGTTGTGTAGTCAATCTTTAAACAATTCATCAGACGAGATAATTACTTCCTAATAATCTTGAACTAAGATTTGTGAGGATCGGTAGGATTAGATATGTAGGAGTATAAGCCAATATGGATTTAGTATGGTAACAGTTGGTTTTGCGGGTCTGATAATTAAATAATATTATCATATCAATATCGTGGGATTGAAATCCCTATGTATCTCACCAGGTTTCCTCAACCTGACCCACTCAGTTTATATGCATCACAGTTATCAAGACTTAAGTTATTGGAACTTGATTAGGAACCTGAGTGATTAAGAGACAACCTGCAAAAATATTCAAGACCATCATGTCTTTACGTTGTAACTTATGTATCTGTATTGATTATGACATCCTTAGGGTTTTAATATTTTGGAAACTATGACATCCCCAAATTCACGGTCATTTTAAAAATTTTATTTATGCTTATTTGAAATTAAGAGTATTCATTTTAAAGAATAATATTGCGGAATTTGTTCCCAGAAAACATGATAAATATATTATCAAAGCATTTCCGAAGAAATGTATTTTTATTTATATTAAAACTTTGGGATGTCATCGTCAATACAGAAACATAAGCATGAACAGACCTTACATTCATTTACACTAGTGATTTACATCTCCTTTAATCTCTCAGTGTGATATAACTTCGTATCGACACCTGTGATACAAATAAATGAGTGGGTCGGGTTGGGAAACCTGGTGAGTACATAGGGTTTTCAACCCACAATAATAAAGTTATTATGCTTCATCATCAAACAATTAACCCAATTGCTCATCCCCATTATCTTCTTTATTCTTAAGGATCTACCTTAAGAATCATCTATTCTTCATTTATTCATTCCTAAGGAATAGGAACAAAGTCCATCGCTGCCAATGTTATCTATTAGGCACAACTGCCAGTGTTATCTTTTAGGCGTAGCTGCAAGGATTATGATGTTCTCTATTAGGCGCATCTGTCGATATTATCATTTAGGCGCAACTGCTAGGATTATGATGTTCTCTATTAGACACAATTATCGATATTATCCTTTAGGCGAAACTGCTAGGATGTTTAGAGTACATCATAGTTTAAAAACATCTACAGGTTGTGGCGCAGCTGCCAGTGTTCATCTATATCATCCTTTATCATTCATTTACCCATCTTCACCCAATATTTTTATAGGTATAAAATACATATATAGTTTACATCAAATAAAACAAGTATATTCGGTTCATCCAACATGGATATCAAGAACGCAGATAATATGCACACATAGCACATAATTTATATTAAATACTTCATATCTATGTGTAAGATGAAAGTAACTATGCACTCACTTGTTAAAGTAATGATTCCAAACTCGGGCAGCGCTTCGCTTCTAACGATTCTATTTTCCTACGACGAAACCTAATATCATTACTGCTAGATTTTAGTCTAATATTTATTGCGACTATTTATAAGCGATATTGTGTAACGCTCGCAAATCCGGGCTAGTCAATTTAGCGGCAATAGGGGTCGAAAACGACTTTTCGACAAAAGATTATTTATAATAAATAATCTTAACCAAGTTTTAGTATATGTCACGAGGTTTCCGTACATATAAAGAACGCCGAAATCCGAGTTATAACGAAGAAGTTATGGCCCGTCGAAGTTTTACGGCAAAACCGGCACGACACCGGAGAGCATAAATAATGAATTTATGATAGAGCGAGATTTAGCCTTAGCAATCTAAACGAAAGTCGTAGAATATGTTAAACTAAGAACATCGATAAAAAGAACGCCCAAATCTGACTTCGTATGAAGAAGTTATGATTTTTCGAAGTTTCGGACTAGCAGTGTACAACCCAAAATTCGAATATTAGATCGAGCGGTTTTTAGCCGACACGACCTGAACGAGAATCAAAGATCTCGTTAAGAGTAGCGTAACGAGAAAAAGATGGGCGAAAACGGATGTCGGATGAAGAAGTTATGAGGATTTAACGGACCAATCCTGTCCCGACCCGTTAATAATATAAAATTTAAAATCGAGCAAAAATTAGCCGACAGATTCTAAACAAAAGTTGTAGAGTACGTTCCCGCCTTCGCGTGGATATAAAGAACGTAAAAAACGGAGCTCGTATGCGAAAGTTATGATTTTTAGAAGTCGAGAATGCAATTTGCGAAGGCTGATAAAGAACTGATGACGTGGCGCATTGTGGGCCGTCCATCGCTGATCAGATCTCGCTTCGGATGAAGAACACGTCGCCCTCGCTTACGCCCCGCGTCCGAAGCCAGTACGCACCGCGTACCCTCGCCCTTATCTCTTCCGGAGTGCAAGCCAGCTGGTCCGAGGTGGCGCCCTTATCCGATGGTTACTCCCCGCGTAGGTCCGAGGTACGCCCAGCGTACCGAGGCCTCGCAGGGCTATAAAAAGGGGCCGAGATTTCTTCATTCTTCACACCATTTTTCACTTCTCTCTCTACATATTTTCTCTCTCTAAGTGCTATAAACCCCCCTAAGCCCTAGTTAAACCCCTAGCACCCTAGGGAAGCCCCGAGGCTCCCGGAGTCCCGAGAAAAAGGAGTTTTTCGGTTTCGAAACGCTGCTCCAATTAAGTTCCGGTTTTCGATAAAATTCGCTGTAAGTGTGCTACGCTTACGCAATTTTTAATATAACTTTCAAATAATTATAGGAATGTTATTAGGTCCTTAAAATAATTATTTGGGCTATTATTATGAGTTATATCGAGTATTATTAACGCTTAATAATACTCGGACTAATTAATTTGTCGCGGTTATCGTTAAACTAAACCCTAGTGGTATCGATACTAGGTTTTATCAAAGGAATATCGTTTTGAGAGTATCGAAGCGCTGTCCGAGTGCTGAGTCACCACCTACTCAGGTGAGTGCATAGTCCCTTTCATCTTACACATAGATATGAAGTATTTTAATATAAATTACGTGCTATGTGTGCATATTGTTTGAATACTTGTTGTCTATGCTGGATGAATGATTTATACATGTTTTAAATGATTTAAACTGTATATTTATTTTATATCTACAAATATGTTGGGATAAAACATGGGTAGATGAAATAGTTGGTGAGTGATGAAATAAAATAATGAGAGATAGGTGATGATAGATAGGTGATTATGAATCGGTGATGTAGGATACTACAACCTTGTCCGACAATTTGGAGATGTAGTCATCTACCAGAGTATAGATGGCGACCACGGACTATTATAGACAACCCCGTGGAAACACCAGCAGGCTAGCAACCTGTAGGTGATGAATTACGAGTTCAGGCGATGTTGTAACTACGTATTCATGCGATGATAGTCTAACCCTTATTATGAAGTACGAGTCCAGGCGATGTTGTGGCTACGTATTCATGCGATGATAGACTAACCATTATCATGATTTACAAGTCCAGGCGATGTTGTGGCTGCGTAATCATGCGATGATACCCTAACTCTTGCTAGACACATATTGAGGGAGTAATCCCCGGATTAGTATTGTCTATGCAATGTAGGCGATGATCCTTAGGTAAAGTTCGTAAGAACAATCATATAAGGAAATACGATGTAAGGAGATGAAAAGTAAATATGATATAAGAGATGACCCTTGAGATAATATCTTTAGGGAAGACTAAAAGAAGATAACGGGGATGGGTAATTGGGTTGATTTTTTGATTGTTTAAACATAATAACTATATTATTGTGGGTTGAAAACCCTATGTACTCACCAGGTTTCCCAACCTGACCCACTCAGTTTATTTACATCACAGGTGACGATACGAAGTGACATTACACTGAGAGATTTAAAGAGATGTAGATCACTAGTGTAAATAATTGTAAGTTCTGTTTATGCTTATGTTTCTGTATTAACAATGACATCCCAAACGTTTTAAAATGAAATAAATACGTTTCTTCGAAAATGTTTCAAAAACGTATTTATCGTGTTTTTCTGGGAACAAATTCCGCAACATTTTTATAAAATGAAGTACTCTGATTTTTATAAAGCATAAACAAAATCGGTCTTTTCTGGCCGTGAGAATGGGGATGTCACATATTGTTTTATAAGTTTTAAACAATACTTTTCAACCACTATGTACAGACAGAGGCCAGACATGAAACATCGGAGGGCAGGACCATTTTGACATTATATCACTTCTAAAATCCAATAACCCTATGCGGCCCTTCAAATCAGATTACCCATACCGCGAGTAGTTAAAATATATTATAATAACACTTTGTATATTATATTTTATAATATATATATATATATTGTTTACAAGTTCATAATAACGATAATAAACTTAAACATAAGCTATACTTAAAGTAGGGTAAGCATAACTCACTTACTAGGAAATGTTTGGTTAGGAACCGCACTCTGCGGGGGCAGAATTTCTGAGCCAAAAAAATCTTCTTTTCGGAGCCTTCTGGCGCTCCGGGGTTTTCCTCTAGCGATTAGAAGTTACTAGGGCTTTGGGAGAGGTTTAGAGAGAAGTTAAAGAGAGAAAGAAGGGTTGAGGTGTGAAGAAAATGGGAGAACCTCGCATGCTATTTATAGGCTGGAAATTGGCTCAACTCGGTGAGTTATGGGCCTCCAAATCCTCGTGTTGGTGTGCCACATGTCACCATCTGGTGGCAAGGTGTGGGGAGAAAGCAAGGGCTCAAATCGTGGCACGTCACCCACTTCGCAATTGCACCCTTTCCACTTCTAAATTCTGTAACTTCTACATACGAGCTCTGTTTTCGATGTTATTTATATCCACGTGTAGGTATTAACAATATCTACAACTCTCTTTTTGACTCCATCAGCTAATTCTCGACCGATTTTAAATTTAACCGTATGAGAAGATTACACTGTTTAACAACCGTGTAAAATTCATAACTTCTACATACGGACTCCGTTTTCGACTGTGTTTCTATCGTTAAACTCCTATTAATTAGATCTTAAATTCTCATTTAGGTTGTGTTGGCTAAAAATTGGTCGATCTAAAATTCGAATTTCAGGCTGCATACTGCTATGCCAAATCTTAGAACGATCATAACTTCCTCAATCGAAGTCAAATTTTGACGTTCTTTTTATGTACGTTCTTAGTTTAACATATACTACAACTTTCATTTAGATTACTAAGGATAAAAAGTAATTTATCAAAAATTCACTTTTTACGAACCCCGGTGCCGTGTCGGTTTTGCCGTAAAACTTCGACGTGTCATAACTTCTTCGTTATAACTCGGATTCCAGCATTCTTTATATGTATGGAATCCTTGTGACATATACGATAACTTGGTTAAGATTATTTTCTTTAAATAATCTTCTATCAAAAAGTCATTTTTGACGCTTATTGTCTCTAAATTGACTAGCCCGAATCTGTGGGCTTTACAGAAATGAACATTTGTAATCAAAATGATCTTTTGTACTGAGATTTACTGCAAATATAAATAAATGAGTTTAAAAGCGTAAAGAAAAAATTTAATTGGTTCTGAAAATTAGAGGATGTCACATATGTAGTGTTACTTTCTATCGATATGCTTAGATCTATCATGATCCTTTGGTTCTTTTGTCAAAGCAACCACATCTTCATTATTGCAGAACAGTTCCATTGGCTCTTGAATTGTCGGGACTACTCCGATATCTCTGATGAAATTCTTTAACTAAGCCGCTTCCTTTGATGCCTCACTCGATGTGTTATAGTTTGACTCACAAGTAGACTCATCCACCATTGACTGCTTGGAACTCTACCGAGTCATCGCTCGTCCATTCAATAAGAAAAACCCGGCCATATTGAGAACAAAAGTTGTCACGATATGTTTGAAAGTTGGCATCACTATAACCACTCACTCTCAATGTATCATTGCCACCAAGAACTAAGAACATTTCTTTTGTTCATTGCAAGTACTTGATAATATTCTTAACCGTTGTCCAATGAGCTCTGCCAAGGTTTCCATGAAATTGACTAACCATGCTCAAAGCATAAGCCACATCAGGGGGAGTATATGTGATAACATTCATGATCGATCCTATAGCCGAAGCATATGATGGGGCTCAAATCATGTCATATATTTCCTCCTTAGTACTGGGACTTTGAGTCTTACTTAACTTAACAGTACAGTGCATGGGTAAATCCCCTTTCTTGGAGTTCTCCATATTGAAACACTTCAATATTTTATCCAAGTATGTACTATGAATGAGACTAATAAGTCGTCTCTTTCTATCCCTCAAAATCCTTATCCCAAGAATAGTTGTTTCACCTAGATCCTTCATAGACAAACACTTCCCAAGCCAAGAATTCACTACTTGTAAGGTTGGAATGTCGTTTCCTATAAGAAGTTGGTCATCAACATACAACATTAGGAAGGTCATTATACCTAAACTATCTTTGAAATACACACATGAATCGACCTCGATCCCAGAGAATCCAAATTCTTTGACCTTCTCATGGAAGCAAAGATTCCAGCTACGAGATGCTTGTTTCAATCCAGAAATGGATTTCTCAATATTACACACTCTATCAGGATACTTGGCATGTACAAAACCCTCTGGCCAACTCATGTAAACATTTTCAGTCAACTTCCCATTTAGGAAATCGGGTTTAACATCCATCTTCCACACCTCATAATCATAAAAGGCAGCTATGACAAGCATAATCATGATTGACTTGATGTTAGCCACTGGTGAGAAGGTGTTATACTAGTCAAACCTTTAGATTTGATTAAATCCCTTCGCAACCATTTGTAACCTACTGTCTTCCGATAAGGTTCATGATCAACCAAGTTCCACACTTGGTTATCATACATGGATTGAATCTTGCTGTCCATTGCCTCCTTCCATTTGGCAGCCTCAGGGTCTGCCATCTCTTCCTTGTAGTTAGCAGGTTCTTCCAAATTTATCAGTGTTATATCACTGATAAACGTATCCTCATTATTAGGCGTGTCAAACCCAACAAATAATAGGGGTACAAGGGGCTCCAAATACACTGCTATAATGCACTAAAAAGTAGTACAAGACAAGTAGGGTCGAACCATGGAGACACTGGATAAAAGTCTATACCTCTTTGCGTAAGGTACTTTGGTCACAAATGGGGTTTTGTTTGCAAATTTCTAGTAATGAAAATAGCAATCTACTTTAAGAACGGACATAAAATGAATTAAACTTGTAAACATGTGGTTAAAATGGTTCCAGTTCTAGGTCTTAATGTTGACATTTAACTTGATTATGAATTGATGTAATTCATGATTGCTATTCTATGTTGATACTAAAAGATATTAACACGCTCTAATACCTCTCGCTTGCCAAATTATCTAACCAAAACATGCTTTTTACTAGACCTAGCTTTACTAAATCAACATAAACATGCTCTTAGATTGTATTGAAAAACTACATTAAGTTTTGTACAAGCTTCCTAACAATGTTCATTTTTTCTCATATGCTCAGAAGTGTGAAAACATGTGATATATGTTTTACAATAAGAAAACTTATTGTTTGCTCCCAATTATTAACTTGATAGAACGTTTAGGTGCCCTAAAAGTTAATTAACTACACAAAAATTCAATTCATGAAAGTGGTCAATCAAACACAAATCAAATTCAAGGGTTCTAGTTTAAACAAAACATAATCACTAGAATAGAATCATAAATCAAACATCAAATTGCATGCTTGAAGTCAAGCAATCAATATGTTTTGAACAAGAACTAGAAATTAAGGTTTCTTAATTCTTATCCACACATGTCTAAGAACAAATAAAGCAATGAATAAGATGAAATTGAAATGTTTACTGCTTACAAAAGGAAATCAAAAGTATTTACAATGATTAGTATCATTCAAGAATTCCCAAAAATCTCCAAAAATCGCCAAAAGTTGCTCCCAAAAATCGTCTCCTCTGAAAAATGATCTCTCTCCCCCCCCCCCCTTTACTAATGCTCACAAGCCTAACTCAAGGCCATGCATTTTTGGCATGGCCATGCCATTTGCTCATGTGTCTTTACCATGTGTTTTTGGCATGACCCGTGTTTTTTTGCTAAAAGTCCAATAAGTCTTCCAAGTGGGGTCCTTCTTCAGTCTAGCTTCACCCCGATTCATGTTGCTCAAAAATAAGATGAAAAAGGACAAACACGACCCGTGTCGGTGTGACACGAACCATGTTTCAAATGTAGTTCTTTGCTATGATGACATGCAACAACCCGAGTTATGTCTTCATGTTTTCTTCTATGGCATGGCCGATCCATCTTCTCTTCATACTCCAATGCCCCCTATTCCATGTTCCATGTTCCAAGCTCCATGCTCCATGCTCCATGATGCCTACAAAATAAATCAAAAATAGTGAAGTACCAAACATTCTTAATAAAATATGCAGTTGCCCAAATATTTAATTAAATGCAAGAATTATGAAGTAGAATGCTATGAAAGGACGAAAATAAACATGCAAAATAGGTACATAAAATGCACCTATCAAACCTCCCCAAGCTTAGAACTTTCTTGTCCTCAAGAAAGAACAAAATGAAGAATCACCCTAGAGAAGACAATGGGAGACCAAAAAGAAACTAAGATGAAAAGAACGAAATGGATGAAAAGGACCTAAAGGGAATTAAGAGTGAATGAAGGCAATAAAAGAAAAACTAACGAAAATAACATATGTACAAAAAGATTAACAAAGGTTCAAAGGTATTTTTTTCAAACATCAATGCAATAATCAAAACAAAATGAGCGAGATTCAATCCAATTAACCTCATTGTATCATACAGTCGAAGGTGTGCCTGTCGTGCCTTGAGATAACTTGGCACTAACCCCACAAAGATATATAACATTAAAAACAAGACTTTTAGCCACTCCCTAACACAACTCAACAAAATCAAAGTTACAACACTTGTTCACTTTTACCGATATTGGATTAGCACATGGAACAAATTATGGTCTTACTCTTGCGAAAACATATGTGATGAAAAATATGCTCAACCATATTTATTTTATATAACATGAAAATGACCGACTCCATCTATTTGTTGACTAACAACAATCTTTTTCTAAAAAATATTTTCTAAAAAATCTTTTCTAAAAATTCCCTAATATTTACCTAGATTGGTTACATGTTTCAGACCACTTACATCAGTCAAAGTAGTTAACAATTAGTCCCGATGTCATAAGTTCATGTTTAAGTCCAAGTGGATCTTTTGACAACCAAACAGTTTTCCTAGTTATATGTATTCATGCAACTCATGTTGTTAACAATTAGTCCCGATGTCATAAGTCCACTTATTGACTTTTTTTTTTAACTCTTTTTTTTCATTTTTTCTTAACTCTTTTATATTTTGTCCCTACAGAACTCCATTGAATTTCTGTTCACGCATGTAACGTCCCAAAAATTATAACGTAAAAAGTTCATTTTTAGTTTAACCATAAAAACCATTTAATCATTTCAATCATTCAAAAGTATAACAGAGTAAAAATAGTTGTCAGAGTATAATTTCCCAAAATCATATAGTGCGGAAACATGGGTGGATGTGCTACGATCAAGTCGGGCCTTTCCCTCTCGAACCGGGAGTATATGAAAAACATTTTAAATGTAAATCATAAGCACGAAACTTAGTGAGTTCCCCCAAATACCACATACCATACATATATGTCAGCTCAAGGTTGTGTTGGGCCTATTTCATCCTTGAGTCTATTTCAACTCATGTGTTAGCCCAAGCCGTACTGGGTCTATTTCACCCCCGAGTCTATTTCAACTCATGTGTCGGCTTAAGGCCGTACTGGGTCTATTTCACCCCACATATATATAGCAAAGAGGCATACAAACATACATACATACATCACGAGTCATAAAGACTACAAACACATACAATCCTAGTGTCCTACATTATAGTGAGCAAACTCACCTGAATCACAAAGCTGGCTAACACTCAGCTCAACACCGTGTCAATCACAACTAACTGCTCTCCTGTCAAATGATGGGCGCCTAACACCTCCTGTCAATCCACACAAGGTAAATCCTAAGTCTACCTTATAAAACCAGAATTTGACCAAAAGTCAGCCCAGACCAAAAGTCAACGGTCAAAGTCAAAGTCAACAACCCAACGTCAACTTATCCATCCTTACGTCGTGACAGTCCTTGGTCATGTTGTGAGATCTCACTTGGTCCGATTCCAACTCATCCCGACTCACCTCAGACATGAAAAATGTAACGTCCGTGTTTCAAGGCTAAGCAGTAGTAGATGATGTAATAGTCTAGGTCAACTATTGTAACTCTTTTTGAAGTAATAAAGATGAATTATTTGAGTATCATGTGCATTTATGTGCTTATTACTTATTTATAAATGTATAATAAATAAATGATGAAAATAAGCGTCAAAATTAAAGTGTGAGGTAAACCCGATATCTTTACATAAAGTTGTAGTGGTCGAAACAAGGATTTCTTATATATAAAGAATGCCAAAATCCGAGTTATAACGAAAAAGTTATGACTCGTCGAAGTTTCGCGGCAAAACCGACATGGTACCGGGGAGCGTAAAAAGTGAGTTTATGATAAAGTGCTTTCTAGCCTTAGTAATCTAAATGAAATTCATAGTATACGTTAAACCGAGAGTGTGCATAAAAAGAACGTCAAAATCTGACTTCATATGAGGAAGTTATGATTTTTCTAAGATTTGGCATAGCAGTGCACAACCCGAAATTCGAATTTTAGATCGGTCGATTTTTGGCCGACGCAACCTAAACGAGAATCGAAGATCTCGTTAATTGTAGCGCAACGGTAAAAAGACAGACGAAAACGGACGTCGAATAAAGAATTTATGAATTTTTAACGGACTTTTCCTATCTCGCCCTATTAAAAATATAGCTTTAAAAATAAAGTCAAAATTAGCCGACGGAGTCTAAACGAAAGTTGTAGGGTACGGTCCTGCCTACGCGTGGATATAAAGAACGTCAAAAACAAAGTTCGTATAACGAGTTATAAGTTATAATAGCATATTTATGTATTAAAATAAAGTATAAATCATATATACGTATACATATATATACAAATGTATATATCATTAGAAAGGTATCGACGATGTGGTCATCATAAGACTATTGTTGAGTACTTTCAACATTAGTTTAGTACAAATATTGTCACAACTGGAAATTTTGTGTCATGTAATCTATACATTCAAGTTAATGTGAATCAAAAACTTAAGAGCATGTGTGATACCTACTATTATGACATCAAAAACTTCAATCAAATACATCATACAAGTGCTACAAATAGTCAACAAGCAATTGGAAACCCTATAAGTTCTTGTTTAAGTCCATTTTAGACTAGGACTTCCTTATTGGACTCAATGGACCAATAAGCTTCCAATTTGACTATCATGGGCTTAGAACCCTTAATTGGGCTCTAATTGGACCCACATTAATTTATTTCAACATTTTGGGCCATATTGGGCCTAGAATGAAATAAATTAAAAGTTTTGGACCATGATTAACCTAAACTAGCCCAACAAAGTGTGAAAAATCATGTTATATTTCTTTTGGGCCAGCAATCATCAAACTTAGCTATAACATGGGCTTAAGGGCAAAAAGCCCAAGAATCTTCTCACACCTTCCTCATTCTCGGCCCAAGCCCAAAAGAAGAGAGGGTTGACTTTGTGAGTGACACCTCACCATTACCCAAGGGACTTCCATGCAACATATCACATACCTCCATGCATGTATCACCTCAAAGATCTATTCCTTTCTCTCTCTCCCTCACTCTCGGCCATTTTCCAACACACACACACATACACAAAAATCTCTCAAACTCTCTCAAGAACACTCCTCCCTCTCCACTCAAAGATCTCGAAATTTAGGAAGCTTTCAAGAGGATATTTCCACAAATTCTTCATCTAAGGTAAGATTATACTTGGATCTATGACTTAGATTCTTTTTGTCATCAAAATCTTTTCCTAATCCATGCCAAAACCGTGATCTTACCTCTTAGAAGCACATCAAACTCGAGATCTTCAAGAAAAGGGTGCTAAGGCCAAAAATCACCAAGTTTTCTTCCATCCTTTCTTCAAAAACCGAAATCACACCCTAAGGTGAGCTTCATACCCCCTATTTTCTGTTTTTATGAGTTTTGCGGGGGGGGGGGGGGGGGGGGGAATATAAGTGAAAGTGTAGATCTATATTTGTTTTTGTATGCCTTGTATGATTCTATGCTTATGTGGGTGTTTTTGTGTGTTTATAATGTTGGATCTAGCCATTAACCCCTAAAAATCGAGATATACTTTATGTTAAATGATATTAGCATCAAATATATTTCTACATACAAAGTGTTCCAAGAAAAATAGCTAAATGGCTTAATAACATTTTATTTGGGCTAAAAACTTAATTTTTGGACATAAAATGTTAAAAATATAAAGTTAAAGGACCCAAAATGACATATCACGAATTCTGATGGATGAGGAGTGTCAAAACAGTTTCAATAAAATATTTTCTGGAAATATACTCATTTGGAGGATTAAAAATATAAATTTCAAGCTTAATGGGCTAAAAATGACAATTTCGGCCCAATAGGGCCCATTATGCGAAATTTTCTGTTTTGGAGGACCAAAACTGTGTTTTTCTGTAAAACAGTGGACTACTAGTGTTCCAAGTACTTTTCAAAGGTTTAAAATGCTTTTCAAATTTAAAAAGGACCAAAGTTGCAAAAATTTTCCAATTTGGGCCAAAATTGTAAAAACTGCGAAAAAGAGGGGTTATAACCGAGAAAACTGCATTTTCAGGGACTTAAACTGTTTTCAATGAAAAATATGCTGAAAAATATTAATTTCAATAATTTTTGGTGTTAAAATGTCAAGAAAAATGATTTAAGGACCAAACCGAAAAGTTATTTAATTAGAGGGTTGAAAAAGTAAATTCTACAAACAATGAGGGGCTGAAAACAGAAAATTTTCAAGGCTAATTCAATACACTCAACTTGATCAAATATTGGCACCGCGACTACCGACGAAATACAATACACAACAATACCAAAAATCGTTGTTAAACGAATTGGTTCGGTCTCGAACCAATAAAAATCCGAAACTACTAACGCGACGATAACTCGATTCATACAAGTAACATTTGGGAATTCAATACACACGTGAGAGTGCACAGACGTCTACGCACCATCTTTGGGCCCCAAAGTGTAAAATCTTGTTTGTTGGGCCTAGCTAGCCCAATGACCTGATCTTAAGGCCCGAAGACTTCTACCTTACGAGTTGTTGGGTCTTACATGATCTAACACAGCGTAAAAGGACTTTCAATGGCTTTTATACTGTTGGTCCCCAAGGGTCCTATGGTATTGCTAGTAAAGTCGGTATTTTATGCGAGGCGGGTCAAGGGCCCCTCGTACCTTTTTTTTTATCCCTAACCGGTTAATGGAGTCATCGGGGTCTTCGTGTCCTCTTTCTCTTCGGATGTGGGATTACTCGTAGTCAGGGCGGTTGGATAACGTGATTAGTACGGACGACGCCTACGGGATCGTTAGTATAGTTATAAACAGGTCGTTTGTGTAACGCGTGTTTATAGCAATTAATCATGCGCAAAAATAACCCGACGTCGCTTGGAATTAATGACTTCACGCGCTGCAATGGTTTTATTTTTAACTTCATGGAATTCAAAGAATTAGGAAAACATCGGGTTTTCCTAGGGTTTTCAATACACATGGTTTTCAAAATGTACACAATTTTGATGAACATTTTTCTTACAACTATAGAAACAAACAAGCATACTTATGGATCTTCACAAATGTTTTCAAAAGCTCTTTTCAGAAAATATCGGATTTTTTGGTGGTTTTCAAAATGATACAAAACATTGCTTTTCAAATACCGCTTATGAACTCACCAACATTTCACATTTTGATGTTTTTCAAAATACTTGTATTCTCAGGTAACCAGTGAATCAAAGGAAAGTGTACTCAGTGATGGCTTGCAGTTTACTTATTAATGAACCGAACAATTTACTTTTGGGAATGTAATGATTAAACAATGTACTTCATGTAAACTTTATCGGTTGTACTATATTAATGCATGGTGACGAATGTTGTTACGTTTCATATATATTCAATGTTATGGTATTCAATTAAGTCACGACAGCCCTCGGACGTTTCCGCCGTCTGGTTCGGGGGTGTGACAAATATCGTTAAATCTATTTAAAATAGTATTATGAAGGGGTGTTTAGTCGTTTATATAACTATAAGGTCATTAAGTAATTATAGAGGGTAGTTTTTGAAAATTCAATTACTATAAATAAGAGCCTTGGGTTCTCATAGTTCTTGCACCATTCTCGTGAATCATGAGTCTTTCTCTTCTTATCCCCCGTGCATTTCGGTCCCTCGTGATTCGACTTCTTTTTCTATAGTTTTAGTATAGTAAGGTGAGCGTTGAAGCGCTGGACGAATCTTTCTTAGAAAGATTCAACGACGAAGTTCTGCCCCTGCAAAGCTCGACTCCTAGCTAAAATCCCCTTGTAAGTAAGTTATGCTTACCCTATTTTAAATATAGCTTATATTTAAAATTAGTATTGTTATTATGAACTTATAATAAATATTTGGGCTATTATTATGACTTCTATAAGTGTCTTTATAATATCTTTTTAACTACTCACGGTACGGGAATCTGGTTTAAAGGGTCGCATAGGGTTGTTGGATTTCAGAAGTGTTATATACCAAAATGGTCTTGCCCTCCGGTGTTTTATGTCTGGCCCCTGTTTGTACATAGTGGTTGGAAAATATTGTTTTAACGCTTATATAATAATAATAATAATAATAATAATAATAATAATAAGACTAATAATTAGTCACGATAAATATTAGACTAAAATCTAGTGGTAATAATGCTAGGTTTCGCCGAAAGAAAATAAATTAATAGAAGCGAAATGCTGTCTGAGTTCGGTATCACCACCTTATCAAGTGAGTGCATAGTTACTTTCATCTTACACATAGATATGAAGTATTTTATATAAATTACGTGCTATGTGTGCATATTATCTTTATATTTTCTATCTATGTTGGATGAACGATGTTATACATGTTTTAAATGATTTAAACTATATATGTATTTTGTATCTATAAAATATTGGGGTGAAACATGTGTAGATGTAATAGACGATGTGTGATAAAATGATGAGAGGCCTCAATGTTGTTGTTGTTGATTCTGTCATCTAGCGGAGTATGGATGACGACCACAGACTCTTCTAGACAGTCCAGTGGAACGCTAGAAGGCTCGCAACCTGTAGGTGTTTGTGAACGATGTGTTCCCCGGTGTACTCCATCCCCCTCATGGTTACCTTTAGGACATTTATTGCTGAGGAATCCCCTTAGTAGTAGTGTCCATGCCGATGATGATCCTTAGGCTAGGTCCCTTATGATAGGTGTTTAGGGGACGTAAAGTGAGGATAACGGGAACGGGTAATCGGGTTATTGTTGGTTGATGAAATTAAATAACTTATTTATTGTGGGTTGAAAACCCTATGTGCTCACCAGGCTCCCAAGCCTGAACCACTCAGTTTCATGTATTACAGGTAGTGGCGCTCGAGCATAGATGTGATGTTTTGGATGAGGGATTACGAATATAGGCATGTAGATATGAAATAATGTAGTAAGGCTTATATTGTACTGTTTTATGCTTTTGATTTGTATCGAACATGACATCCTGAGTCTTTTTAATGAAATACATTTATACGGAAATACTTTGATAAATCTTTATCATATTTTTACTTTGGGAACGAATTCCGCAACACTTTTATGTAAAATATTACTCTGATTTTCAATTAAGCATAAACAAAATCGGTCTTTTCTGGCCATGAAAAATATGGATGTAACATCCCAAAATATCAAGAGTAGAGTAGAAGGGCTAATAGAGTAAATTGGGAAAGAGTGACTCGGCGAGTCTATGGTTGGACTCGGCGAGTAGAGTTGCGACTGGGTCGCGTGTTAAGTAGTCGACTCGGCGAGTCAGTAAGATGGACTCGGCGAGTAGGCGCTGAGTGGAGAAAACCCTAATTCCCGGGGTTGAGCCCTATATAAAGAACATATCAGCCCTCTCTCAACCTCTTTATTCATCCTCAAGTCCAGAAACCCTTAGCCTTCGTGTGTGAGTGATCATATCTCATTTGGGAGCTTGAAGGAGGTGTTTGTTGAAGGAATTTTGTGAGTTTGAAGGCTTGGAGCAAGGGGCTTTGCTTGGATTCAAGTTTCATTGTAGTTGGGGTGTTCCTTGGAGGTAATATCTCGTTCTTGGGCTGTTGTTATGTTGTTTCTTCATTTTGGGGTTTGTGGGGAGCTTGTCTTTGAATGTAATTGGAGTCTAGAGGTTAGATCTGAGGCTGCTACCTCAGATCTGGAATGGAGAAGAGTTGGAATGCATGAAAGTCCCTGTGTTGAGTGTTGGATGAAGCTATCATGTCCCAAACCTTAGCCCTAATGTGCAAAATGCATAGATCTCTTTGGATTCACGTAAAGTTTGCCACTTTACGTGATGGATGAGTTGTAGGAGGCTAGATCTATGTTTTGGAGCAATTGCATGGCCTGGAATGCTTCTGAATGGATTCAGACCGGTGGTACTCGGCGAGTCACATGGGTGTACTCGACGAGTTGCTTGAAGACGAGCTGGAACTCGACGAGTTGGAAGAACAACTCGGCGAGTTGGATGAAGATGGCCTGGAACTCGGCGAGTAGGTTGAAGATAGCCTTAGACTCGGCGAGTCTGTTCTGGGGCTCGGTGAGTCTTGTCGAAGAGTCCCAATATTTTCTGGTCGAGTCGAGAATCGGTGAGTCAAGGGATGACTCGGTGAGTTGTGTGCGAGTGGACTCAGAGTTGTTAAACTCAACGAGTCTCGGGGTGACTCGGTGAGTTGGGTCGCGGATTGAGGGAAGTTCTGAGTATGGGGACTCGGCGAGTCATCGGGTTGACTCGGCGAGTAGAGTCAGTCAGGGATTGACTTTGACCTTGTCTTTGACCAAGGGTTGACCAGTGGTTTCCAGGGGCATTGTGGTAATTGTTGATTATTGTTTTGAGTTCAGTGCATTGGTGGTTGTCCAGTAGTGGAGATCGTATCAGTGATCAGAGCAGCTTGGGTTATCTGTTCAGTCGGCAGTTTCGAGGTGAGTTATCCTCACTATATCAACAGGGTCTAAGGCACCAAGGCCGGCCCTTATCGGATTGAGATCCGGGTAGTTGTTATTACGTTACTGCTTTGATATATTTGCATCCTGTGAGTTAGGATGGTATATGTTAGAGACCTGATTGAGATCGGTATCCTGAGAGTTAGGGAGATGCTGTATTAGTGACCTGTTAGGTCGGTATCCTGGTTAGGATGGTGGTATGTTATGTGATCTGTTTGATCTGCTTGTTGACTATGAATTGCTATATGATTGTATGTATATGTACACATGGTTGTTTGGACTGGAGTTGGGTTGAGGCGGGTCCTGCTTTGTGCTGTAGGCCAAGATACCCAGGGCAGACCGGTTGTCCCGAAGGCCCAGCGAGCGGTCCGGATAGGCTGTAGGCCCCAAGAGGGCGGACCAGACGTGCCGAGGCTCGGAGAATGGACCAGGCCGACTGAAGGCCCGACGCAGGCGGACCAGTCATACTGTAGACTCAGAGAGTGGACCGGGTGGATTGAAGGCCCGGTGTGGGCATACCAATCACACTGTAGACTCGATGTATATGGCTAGACTCGGAGGGTGGACCAGGTGGACTGTTGGCTGGTGCGGCGGACCAGTCACACAGTAGACCCGAAGTGCATGGCTGTTCTGTGATCGGATATGTTATGGCATGTTATGCGTGTATGGTATTAGTGGTTGGTATTTTGGGGATATCTCACTAAGCTTTCGGGCTTACAGTTGTGGTTTCATGTTTTTTAGGTTCTTCAGGAGACTGTGGCAAGGCGAAGGTGTGATCGTACCGCTCCTCATGATTTTATAGTGATGTGATTCTGGGAATACGTTAAATGTTTTGTATTGAAAACCTTTTTGTAAAGATTTTAATGGAATCGAGCTGTTTTGAAAAATTTTAAATTGGTTGTATTTTTCGGTCGTTACAATGGATATCACAAAAAGTTACTGGAGCTGACCTCACGTCATGAGAAGCCTCTTCTCACGTCATGAGCTCCAAGAAGCTAATATGTAAACGGGGTCATTCCACCCTCACGTCGTAAGACCCCATGTCTCACGTCGTGAGAACAATACAGTATGAAGCCAAAAGTCCAACTTTTAAGTCCTTAATTTATTTGGCCTTGAACTATTACTTTCTAGGAGGTCTTATAATTCCATAATACACTAGAAATTCGATGCATTTAAGACATATATGTCCAGTACATGTCTAGATCTCATTTGGGTTAAAAGTTGAAGAAAAGACATCCAACTTTCATGCAAGGTTTCAAAACTCAACCATTCATCAAATCTGAACTCCATATCACTCTTAAGGCCCTAATAACTCATAAAGTTGCCAACTTTATGGTTTCCATCCATCAATCTTGCACATCCAAGAAGAAAAGTGGAACAAACTTAGATATAGCCTCATATAACAATAAAGGAGGAAGCTTTGACACTTAGAAAGGTCCAAAAACAATGTGAGGTTATGATGATGATGATGATGATGATTCCTTACAAGCTTCTTTAAAAGCTCACATTCTTCTTCTTCTTCCAAACCAAGGAAAGCTCCAAAATGTCCAAAGATCAAGCAAGAATGAAGACTAGGGTTTTTTCTGAGGTTAAAGAGGATTTGGAGGCTGATAAGAACCCTAAAATGAGTTTAGATGTGCTTAAATACGAAAAAAAACCCTAAAATATCATGGGCTTGGGCTACATCAGCTCTCACGTCATGAGCCTCTATGTCTCACGTCGTGATACCAGTCCCGAACAAAAGTTTTCATACTCTAACTCAACCGCCTACAATCGCCAAGTGACTTATTTGTCAAAAATCCCAAAATACCCTTAAAGTCAAACTTAGTCAACCATGGTCAAAGTGAAGGTCAACAGTCCATGTTGAACCCAACTCGTTGAGTGCATCTAGAATCTCGTCGAGTTCCTTCAGTGTCCAGAAAACAGGGAAAAACTATAGCTAACTTGTCGAGTTGTCTCATCAACTCGTCGAGTTTACTCAACATCCAGAAGACGGGGAAACCCGATCCAACTCGTTCAGTTTCCAGGGCAACTCATCGATTATAAGTCCCTAATTTGCCCGTGTATCAATCAGATCCGTTTGATGGTGCGGAATCCCAATCAAACGGATGATGTCAGATCAAATAGAAGAGAAGAAGAAGAAGAAGATGATGATGAATCTTGTATGATATGATTAGAATGAAGATCCGGATACAAAAGATTCACACATACAAAGCTTCTCTCTAGTTTCTCTTTCTAGAACACCTTCAAATGCACACACTTAAGCTCCTCTAGTGTTCATCACCCTTTCCTCACACCCCTCACCCTTATATATACACACGGGAAACATGGGCCGTAAACTCTGTTTACGGTCGTAAACTCACTTCCTGACCGTAAAAACATATACAATATTACCTAACAAATCAATTTCCTTGAAAAGCAAATTATAAACCAAAATATTGACCCAACATCAATTTTTACCAGTCTTAACCTATTCAGCTTTTTTCAGTCAAATCTAAATCCTATACTACAGATCCAGTCCCTTAGGGTTAAGTTAACACATAAAGTTGCTAACTTTACATCCATGCAAGACATCAAAAGGGATAAAAACGCCTAAAAAAAGCTTATCAAGGGTCTTAGAGCATGAAGGAGGACCAAGACTTGATAAAGTTGACAACTTTAAGTACATAAAGGCCCTGAGATATCCAGATCTAAAGCCAAATTTTCATATCATGCTGTAACATCCCGGAATATCAAGAGTAAAGTTGAAGGGCTAAAAGAGTAAATTGGGAAGGGGAACTCGGCGAGTCCATGGGTGGACTCGGCGAGTAGGGTCGCGACTTTGGTCGCGTGTTAAGTGGCCGACTCGGCGAGTCAGCGGATGGACTCGACGAGTAGGCGCTGAGTGGAGAAAACCCTAAATCCGAAGGATGAGCCCTATTTAAAGGACATTATACCCTCTCCCCAGCCTCTTTACCCTCTGTAGAAGTCCAGAAAGCCCTAAGATGTGATTGTGAGGGATTAGAATGCATTTGGAGCTTGGAGAAGTGATTGTGGAAGAAATCTCGAAGGAGAAGAGACTTGGATCAAAGGGCTTTGCAAGGATTCGGATTAATCTTCTCTTGGAGCTTCCTTTTGAGGTATTATTTCATTGTTTGAGCTGCTATTATCTAGATTCATCATTTTTGGGGGTGTTAGAGATCATATCTTTTGATGTATTGGAGTTTAGAGGTTAGATCTGAGGTTGCTACCTCAGATCTGGAATGGAGAAGGGTTAGAATGCATAAAAGTCCCTGTTTTTGAGTGATTGATGGAACTATCTTGTCCCAAACCCAAACCCTAGAGTGAAAATGCCTAGATCTCCTTGGGTTCACGTAAAGATTGCCACTTTACGTGATGGATGGCCTTAGGAGGGGTAGATCTATGGTTTGGATCATCTGCATGGCTTGGAAAGCCTCTGTATGGATTCAGATCCGGTGGTACTCGACGAGTCACATGGGTAGACTCGGCGAGTTGCTTGAAGATAGGCTGGAACTCGACGAGTTGGAAGAACAACTCGGCAAGTTGGATGAAGATGGCATGGAACTCGGCGATTTGGAAGAACAACTCGGCGAGTAGGTTGAAGATAGTCGTAGACTCGACGAGTCTGTTCTTGGACTCGGCGAGTCTGGTCGTGGGGTCTAAGTTTCTTTTGGTAGAGCTGTGACTCGGTGAGTCAAGGGATGACTCGGTGAGTTGTGTGCGAGTGGACTCAGAGTTGCTGAACTCGGCGAGTTGAGTCGCAGATTGGGGAAGTTCTGTGTATGGGGACTCGGCGAGTCATCGGGTTGACTCAGCGAGTAGAGTCAGTCAGGGGTTGACTTTGACCTTGTCTTTGACCAAGGGTTGACCAGTTGATTTCCAGGGGCATTTTGGTAATTGTTGAATATTGTTTTAAGTTCAGTGTACTGGTGTTTGGCGAGTGGTGGGGATCTTATCAGTAGTCGGAGCAGCTTGAGTTATTCGTTCAGCCGGCAGTTTCGAGGTGAGTTATCCTCACTATATCAACAGGGTCTAAGGCACCAAGGCCGGCCCTTTATCGGATTGAGATCTGGGTATTTGTTGTATGTTATTGCTTTGATATGTTGCATCCTGGTAGCTAGGATGGTATATGTTAGAGACCTGGTTGAGATCGGTATCCTGAGATGTAGGGTGATGCTATGCTAGTGACCGGTTAGGTCGGTATCCTGGTTAGGATGATGATATGTTATGTGATCTGTTTGATCGGTTTGTTGACTGTGAATTGTTATATGATTGTATGTTTATGTGCACATGGTTGTTTGGACTAGAGTTGGGTTGAGGCGGGTCCTGCTTTGTGTTGTACGCCAAGATACCCAGGGCGGACCGGTTGTCCCGAAGGCCCAGCGAGCGGTCCGGATAGGCTGTAGGCCCCAAGAGGGTGGACCAAACGTGCCGAGGCTCGGAGAATGGACCAGGCCGACTGAAGGCCCGGCGCAGGCGGACCAGTCATACTGTAGACTCAGAGAGTGGACCGGGTGGATTGAAGGCCCGGTGTGGGCGGACCAATCACACTGTAGACTCGATGTATATGGCTAGACTCGGAGGGTGGACCAGGTGGACTGTTGGCTGGTGCGGCGGACCAGTCACACAGTAGACCCGAAGTGCATGGCTGTTCTGTGATCGGATATGTTATGGCATGTTATGCGTGTATGGTATATGTGGTTGGTATTTTGGGGATATCTCACTAAGCTTTCGGGCTTACAGTTGTGGTTTAATGTTTTTAGGTTCTTCAGGAGACCGTGACAAGGCGAAGGCGTGATCGTACCGCTCCTCATGTTTTAGTCGTGATGTGATTCTGGGAATACTTTAAATAAATTGTTTTGAAAACCTTTTTGTAATAACTTTAATGGAATCGGGTTGTTTTTGAAAAACTTAAATTGGTTGGAATTTTTCGGTCGTTACACATGCTCAAATCCAAGAAAAATCCGAAACTAGGCTAATAATGGCCATAAACTTTCATAGAAGAAGATCTAAGCAATAAAGGGTCAAGGTTTCGACTTTATACCTCAATGTAGCTGCAACACTGGAGGAAATCCCAGATTTACTGCCTTCTACTCAATCTATCTTCTTCAAGCTTCTAGTTCCTTTCAAATGAACACCAAAAGTCACTCCCAAAGCTCTCTCTCACACACACACAACAAAAGATATAAGGCTTGAACTAGGGTTTCTCTGGGCTGTAAACACGATGAGGGAAGCCACAAATGAGCCATAAGTTCTTTATATAGGGTGCAAAACTAGAAAAATTAGGGTTTTCCTTTCTAGCGTCTACTCGTCGAGTTGGGGCTTCTAACTCGTCGAGTAGACCCTTCATCCTGCATCCATAATGATCCCTACTCGACGAGTTGGAGCTCCCCAACTCGTCGATTCCCAGTCCAAAATCCTAAAATTTTAGAGAATTAAATAATACCAGGAACGAGCGTTACAACACGAAAGACCCCCGGGTGCTCATCCAAAATCTCCATGATCCCTCCTTGATGGTACCGAACATCACATGAGTCGCATCCAAGATATTGTGTATGATCCCAGTCATGAAAAACTTACGTATCCTTTCATCCATTGGTTCAACATTAGCGCCTGAATTGGAACCAGAACCAAAACTATAACCTCAGGTAACCACCACTATACTGAAAGACAACAATGCGAAAGTTTAGAACATAACTGGAAGCAGGGTTCGAGAGGAATTGAATGGATTGTCTGATTTCCTGGAAGGTAATAAAGAGTGATTTCGAGGACGAAATCTAATTTAAGTGGGGGAGAGTTATAACAACCTATTTCGAGTCGTTCCAAAGTTCGGGACCATGACCCGATGATCAATTATCATAAGGATTCGGGCCTTAGGAATGAGAGGTTTAGACCCATTTGGACGTGGGTAATGTAGATTATGTGATCCAAGAGTTTGGTTTGTGCTTTGGACCCCAATGGTATAATGGGAAAAGTGGTGTTTCAGACTTCTTTTATGAATTAAGGATTTTTAGATTGATGTGTTTTAAGTTAAAACTAATTAGATAGGGTTGTAGAGCTCACAAATACCTTTATGTGGATATAAATATCGTCAAAATCGGAGTTGAAACGAATAAGTTATGACCATTTGAAGTTAGGACGATTTTGGGTTAAAATGCGTACGTTGGGCGTACGAGGAAGTACGTTGGGCGTACTAGGGTATCCCTGAGTACGCTGGGCATACCAGGAGTATGCTAGGCGTACACGATCAGTGCCCAAACCCTATTTTTGTGGTTTGATCCCTATTTAAGCTCATTAACTTCCCCAAACCCATTCCATTCTTAGCCTCCACCTCTCCAACACCCTCCCTTGAAACCTTAACCCTAGGTTGAGCCTTGTGAGAAAAAAGGTGTTTTTAAGTGCTTTGGAGTGTTCTTGGTGCATATTGGAGAAGAAGGATCTCATTGGATAAGTGTTGGTTGCATTGGAGCTTGTAGATCTAGACTTTGTTCACCTTGATCTTTTTTCTAGAGGTATCAAGCTTGAATCTTGATGATACATTTGTTAGATCGAGCTAGTTGTGGGTGTTATGAGCTTTTGGTCACTTTAGTGCTTAAAGTTTAGATCTTGAAATTTTGTGACCTTGTTATGGATAAAGTTTGAAACTTTATCCATCTAAACATCATATTGATTCAGATATGAAGGTTGGAGACTTGGACTTAATGGATTAAGTTGAAAAGGATGCACTTTTGGTCCCTTGGAGACTTAAAGACTAGATCTTGGTTGTTTGGACCATTCTAATGGATAAATTTGGAAACTTTATCCATTATGGAGTTATTAGGAACCATAAAAATGTGATCTTGGACCTCCTATCCCCTTAATGCAAGAGTTAAGATGTCTTAATGGATAAATAAGTTAGGGTTTTGGCTTTTGGACTTTTTCTAACCATGGAAAGTCATAAAGGTGGAAACTTTATGACTTAATTCGATGTTTTGAGATTAGATTTGAGTTTGGAAGTTTTGGTCTTAAGCATTAAGTCCTAAAATGAAAAATGGTCACCAAGGGGGTACGTTGGGTGTATATATGCGTACGCTCAACGTAATGCATGTCTTCCCAATTTCATGCTGTAGCGAGTTGTACCTCAAGCATCAACGAGCAGTATGTGGGGCATACGAGTCTGATACGCGTGACGTACTCGTAATGTTCTCCTTTTGGGCCTTTTAGGCCTTGGGTCTTTTGGAAGTTGGGCCATGAGTTGTTTGGTCAGATATGGGAAGGGTAAATGGTCTTTTACCCATGGTAATAATAGAGAATGACATATACCTTCGATTATGGGGAATTATCTTAATTATTGACTAGGGATAATTTGGTTGTGTTTAGTGTGAGGACCCTGGTAGCAGTAGTGTGTGTGTTTCGGTTATCTCAGTTTGAGGTGAGTCTCCTCCTAATGTTTCGCATGTCATTGACAGATCTATACCAGGCGGGGCCCAATGAATACCGGGCGAGGCCCGATGGATGTATGTATGTATGCTATGTGGTATTTTGGGAAACTCACTAAGCTTTGTGCTTACAGTTTTATGGTTATGGTTCTAGGTACTTCCGGTTCGAAAGGGGAATGCCCGGCTTGATTGCAACGCATCCACCCATGTTTCCGCAGTTTGTGATTTTGGGATTGTACTATGATAACTATTTTTACTTTGATATGCTTTTGAATGATGGGAAAGGATAAATAATGTTTAAGGTTGAATTAAAAATGAAATTTTTACCTTATAATTTTGGGGATGTGTACAATAAGAGTGG
The DNA here is from genome assembly GCF_051521515.1 of Lactuca serriola. NCBI lineage: Eukaryota > Viridiplantae > Streptophyta > Magnoliopsida > Asterales > Asteraceae > Lactuca > Lactuca serriola. The sequence goes on from NC_136408.1 coordinate 1,934,609, forward strand.
TAACAAAATCATAAGTATGAAATCTCTTGTGGATACGATGCAATCAGGCCGAAGTCTTCCCCTTGGAACCAAATATACCTAAAATATTTAAACCACAAAACCATAAACACAAAGCTTAGTGAGTTCCCCCAAAATACCACATACCATACATAACGCGATGGGTCTATATCAACCCCAAGAGGATACTATGGGCCAAATCATAGTCTTACTCCCCACCATGGGCCAAATCATGGTCTTTACTTGTACAAGTTATAGAGGCCAGATCCTGGTCTTCCATACAATTACCAGGGGTCAAACCCTGGTCTTTCATGCAAATGCCAAATGCCAAACCCTGGTCTTTCATACAAATTTCAGGGGCCAAACCTTGGCCTTCCATGCATATATCACAAAGATAACTAACATCCTACATATTATAGTGAGAAAACTCACCTTGCAATGAAGTCGTTAGCTAATAAGCTCACATAACTGAAAAGTGGGTGCTACACACCTCCTATAGAATCATACAAGGTAAACCCTTAGTCTACCTTCCAAATCTATGAATTTGACTAAAAGTCAAACCCGGTCAAAAGTCAACAGTCAAAGTCAACGTCATTTGACTTCCACATTATGGTCATCCCTTGCCCACGTCGTAGGACCTTCTCGACAAAATAGTCGTGGTTTCCATTTTCGCCACATCGTGGAACCCATTTCGTTACTTCGTGGCAACAAGCTAAAAACATCTTATTTGCTCAAGCTCTTAATCAGTTAAGTCCTTATACCATACTTTCCATAAGGCTTCTAGGGGCTCATATAAATCTAAACTTTATGGACATGTATGCCCCATGCATTTCCTTCCCTAAACTAGGTCAAAAATATGAGAAAAGGGACCTAAAGCTCATACCTGATCACAAAAACTACACCAAATCCTAGATCCAGAAGATATAATGACCAAGGGATTAAGGTAAGCCATAAAGTTGAAAACTTTATCACTTTCATCCATCTAAAGCTTAAATATTGAATAAAACATACCAAATAACCTAGATCTAAAAGTAAAACATCACCAAGAAGAGAACTTGAGAACTCACAAATGGTCCAGAAAATACACACAAGGAGTAGGGCTGGGCAACTTGCTTGATCTATGCACAAGAGTTCACTCTTCTTCCTTCTAAGGCCACAAAACACCAAAATGAGCTCCAACACTTGCAAAGAGCTAAGGTTGCTCAAGAAGACTTTAGGAGGTGATGGAGGTTGAGGGTGAAAGAAACCCTAGCCATCACATTCTTTAAATAGGGCCTTAAGCCCGAAATTTTAGGGTTTTCCTGAACAACCGTCACCACTTCATGACCAAAACATGTCCACGTCGTGGCGACCCAAGCGAAACACGTGTTTCATGCGGAGCTTCCACATCGTGACGATCCCTTCACCACGTCGTGCCCAACTGAAAATCCCAAAAATTAAACAAGTTTAAATAATACCTGAAACCGACGTTACAATTTTAATTTAATCGATATTTCGAAAGGTTTTTAACAACTTATGACGCCACACTTTAATAAAATGTCGTTATATATATTGTTTTAAAGTCACGCCTTACAAACGACGTGACTTATTATGACTTATAAAAGTTTGAAGGTTAATATTACCATTAAATCACATTTAACGAAGTTATTTAGAACTTTGACTTATTGTCAAAAAAAGGTTAAAGTTTTTATTCATATAACGCGTCCAATGAGTTAAAATCGGTTAAGACAAAAGTAACATACTTTTTTAAAAATAAATGTTAAAAAAAAAATTTCTTTAAAATTGAATAATTGAACAATAAATTAATGTAAATATATATACTATGTTGAAATCATAAAAAATATGTTTAAAATAGGCAAAAAGTGGTCAACATGATAGCAACTATAGAACACGATCATAGACTTCTCAATGTCAACAACGTCATGCCAAAAACAGTCCATAAACTATCACCTTCTTTTAAAAGACGCCTTTGACTCATTATTTTGTTCATTTAGGTCCTTTTTTGAATCACTTATTACAAAATGGTCATTGATAGGTGTGTAGACTTCCGTTAGCTTAACTTTCAGCCTATGATCTTTCTATTAAGAGATATTCTCCTACTTAATATTTCTATTTATTTTATTTTATCATTTTTAGACTGAGACAAATGGAAAGTCAGGGCCGACTTTATTAGTAATTAAACAAGGATAGGGCTTAGGGCCCCCACTTTTAAGGGGCCCCATTTAACCCAAATACTAAATACATATCCATATCTGAATTTGAATAACGAGGCCTCAAAAACTCTGTACATCTCTTCTACAAGCGATGATTCTTCTTCTCCATTGTCGAAATCTGATTAACGATTCTAGAAAACTCTATACATCTCTTTTCAAAGCGATGATTCTTCTTCTTCTCCATTGTCGAAATCTAATTAACGATTCTAGGCTTCTTCTTCTCGATTCTTGAACACTCTGAACCGCTGAAATACATTACAATATGCTCTTTTTTTTCCTTATCCATTCTAGGCTTCTCCATAACTAATTACTCCATTGTTAAAAAAATTCGGATGATTCAAGTCTATCACAGAAACGATATGTGCACTTTTTTCACATTTTAGTTTTTATTTCCATTATCTGTCATCTGATTATCTAATTAGGATTTAATATTTAAAGTCGATTTAGGGTTAATACTTTTTAGTTATTATTTTTTTCAGTTATCTGATTTTTGAGTCGATTGTTCATTGATTACCACAAATTACTGTATAATTCTATTCTAAAATCTATTTTCTATAATTTTAGTTTTTTTTTTTCACAGAAGAGGTATTTTTTCAAGCGAAAAAGAGAAAATATAAATAACAACAGGACGATACAATTGCAAAATCAGATCATTAAAAGATATGATTATCAAGCGAAAAAAGAGAACGAATATGAACATTTTCTCTGTTTTCAGTTTTTATTTTTTCACTAAAACAATATTTTTTTCCGTTTTCCAAATTTGAGTTTTCCAATTTCCATTATCTTTCTATAGTTATATTCTCAAATCTCAAGTCATTAGGCTACATGCATAATAACATTATGTATTAAGTATAATAAATACCAAAGGGCCCTAAATTTTTCGTTCGCTTAGAGCCCCAAACGGGTTGAGCCGCCCCTGATGGAAACAATGCCTAGTGATTTTTCATTTCACATAAACTAGTTATCATAAATATAATAAAAGTGTATTCATTTTATTTAATATAACAAATGCCAAAATTTTAAATGTATAGGAAAATGGTAAGAGAAAAAAAAAGTAGAAAGATATTTAATTTATCTTCTTTTAAATAAATGCTAATCTAATACACCAATGTAACAACGAGACTTGAATAATCAACCTCTTAAATAAAATATATATTTTCAGCTAGTAATACCAATAGGTATAAGCCTTTTGGTTAGCACATGATCTTTCTAAAATTAAAAAAAAAAAACTGAAAAATAAAAGAAATAAGATAAACACATGATATTGTATTTTAATTTAGATTGAAGATTAATATTAGAGGATAACAAGAAAAAGTAACGAAAAAAGAAAGAAAGTTATATTCACATTGATCAGATTCTAATCATTTTTATATTCTGAAAATTACTTCAATTATTATCATCTGATTTAATCAAAACTGTATTTGGAAACAAAGATACAGAAACTGAAACAGTTAAAAGTTGGGGGACTACAATTGATAACTTGATGGGTGCTGTTTGTAACTTACCTCGAGAAATCCCCATCCACACCTTCCCTTCTCTTGATCCCAAAGATGTCTTGCACACACAGTAAACAAAAAAAGCAAAATATTTGGATAGAATAATGTACGACATTCAATGCATTAGATACAAGTGTTAATGCGTTAGTGTTCTAGATTTTCAACTTTTGCTTTGGAAAAAGAAACTACCATAAATTTAGGCTCTGCTCTTCATCGTATGGTAACGTACAAAGTATAATGCATTAAATACAATTCTGCGAAGAAGTGATTCTCTGGATTCTGCAGTTCCTGCTCTGGAAAAAGGAATTACCAAAATTTTGGGCTCTTCTGTAGAGTCTAGACAGTCTCAATGGTCTACAAATCGTGCGTTTTTTGACCCTTTTTACTTCCCCTTCAATAATATTCCCACCGGTTTCCTTCCCCAATTGTTATGACTAATGAGCCTTTGCGATCTCTTTCTTCTTCAAAGGACTTCAATTCGATTTCAGTGGTTTTAGGGTTTTCATGATGATGTGTAGTGAAAGGTATTGTTGTTCATCGTCAACAACAAGAAGCAGAATGAACTGGGTGTAGAACAAAAGAGGATTTGCTTTGTAGAAATGTCTCCGGTCAAATTCTTGTTTACGTTCCTGTTCATATCAATCATACTATGGCTTCTGTTCATGTAAGTAATCAATCAATCAATCATCTATGCTCTGTCATATTATTTTGTTGTATTTTAAGGGAGAACTGCTAGTCCTGGAGCTTCAATTTTGGAGTTATTGAGAAATATGACCGAATAGATTACTACATTTGACTATGCAATATGCATTGCTACGTTTGCACTCAATGTTTACATGAATGGATTGAATGGGATTACTGAAATTCGAGATCATAGTTCAGTAACGTGGCGCTTTCCCTTTAACATTTTTTTTTTTGATATTTGTTGAAGTGCCAAATCCATTGGTTCTGCTAAGTTGCGTGCAATGTTGTCTGAGTATACTAATGCCATATGTAGTGCTGATCTTTTGTGTGGCTGGTTTATGAATGGTAAAATTTAGATCACTGCAGTTTTAGTCTCTAACTTTGTAAGTGGGGGAGCGGGTACTTTATTTTTTGATCTTTTTGGATAAATTGGGAGATTACTCTTACATGGTACACAATCTTTATCTTTTCAAAACGCCAAGTGCATCATTTTTGCTAATTTCATTACAGATTATGAGTGTAGGTTGTCAATTTAATGCTATCACTTTCAGGCTTACAAATAGAACCACAGCTCATGTAACCCGTTCTCTCCTTAGATTTTTTTTTCTCATGTTATTGGTATGTGGAGGTGCATATAAACTGATTAGTGCGATAGGAAGTCACAATAATCAAGTTTGAGTATTCGGTAAACTGGTTATCTTGCAAAACTAACTAATATTGCATTACGAATCCTATGATTCCTATCTGGATATTGATTGTACTCTAATTTTGGAGTAGTACTAAGTTTTGTGCAATTAATGGTTCTTTAATGAAGGAATACGCTGTAACTGGATCTCATCGTCTTGTGTTCAATTATGCTTTGTTTAGAAAGGCATTCATTATAATGCATCAGTGTAACTACAAGTTCCAGAGAACTTAACTAAACATCTTATTACAGATCTGCTTCCAAGTTTGTGGCTTGGACTTTGAGTCGGATTATGAAAGCATCAGTGGCATTTAAAGTTAGTGGATGGAAATGTTTGAGGGATGTTACAATCAAGTTCGAAAAGGTTATTCATCTTTTGCTTTGGTCACTATATCTGATTAAATCTTTACTCTACTTGATGCTTCTACTTTAACCTCTTCTGTGTTGGGCTAGTTTATTATGGTCTTCTAACATACATCTAATTGTATTTCAATTTGTTTTCTCCTGCTAAGGCTGCTGTTTTTATTTTTTGCATGTCAAAATATATTTTGTGGTTCGTAAACGACATGCACATTGAACTAGTCATGTTTAATTGGTTTACATGCTCATCTGAAGTTCTTATATCAGAAACCCTATTAGACAGTTCATCTTGATGTTATGGTTGTCAATTTGCAGGGTGCGGTTGAATCTGTTTGTGTTGGTGAAATCAGATTTAGTCTACGACAATCCTTGGTTAAATTAGGAGTTGGTTTCATGTCTAGGGATCCAAAACTGCAGTTGTTGATAAGTGACATAGAAATTGTTATAAGGGCTTCAAACAAAAATGCAAAAAAATCAGAGTCACAAAAATCTCGCAGATCCCGCAGTAACCCAGGCAGAGGAAAGTGGATGGTTGTGGCTAATATGGCAAGATTCTTATCCATTTCTGTCACAGATTTGATTGTAAAGGTAAGTTGTTCATGATGAAAATTCTTATGTTTACAATTAAAGTCCTTGGTGTCCTTTCTTGCTTACTACTTGTTATAGTATGGTCATTTGCTATCTTTTGCTTTGTAAGTGTTTCATGTTCTCAACTGTTTTTGATTTTACATTTTATATGGGGGCAGACACCAAAGGCTACTGTAGAAGTTAAAGACCTGGGTGTTGAAATATCTAAAGATGGTGGTACAAAGCCTTGTGTCCTTGTGAAGTTGCAACTTGTGCCTGTTGTTGTTCATCTGGGTGATCCACGTATTAGTTTTGATCAATCATCAAGCTTTTGCAATGCTGAAAGCTTTACTGCAGGCCAGACATGTTTTGCATCGATAGAGAAGGCTTCTGCTCCTTTCTTTTGTGAAGAATTCCATCTCTCGAGTGAGTTTGGTCATGATAGGTTGGTTTTCTTTATTTTTTATTATGTTTTCCCACAAAGAGATCTAAGGAATAACGACTTCTTTCTTGTCTTTTTTCCCTCTGATTTTTGTTCATCTAAGGAAGCTCTAGTACTCACCTTTTTTCCGTGCACTAGGGTTGTTTGTTGAGTAATTTTATATCACAAGAACAAATTGTTATTATTACTATTATCGAAACAAGAAAGTCTTTGGTCTTGGTGTTGGGTGTTGATAGTCTGTTTTTTTTTTTTTTTTTTTTTTTTTTTTTTTTTTTTTTTTTATTCCTTATTCTCTTCACCACTTATTTCATCTAGTAACTATTCGAGCTTTTGTATTTGATACTCTTGCTGCAGAGAAGCGGGTATTGTAGTAAAAAATGTGGACATATCTATTGGAGAAATTGCTTTGAACTTAAATGAGGAGTTGATCCCTGGAAAGAAGTCGACTGATACCCAAGTTGACGATTTTTTACAATCAACCATTGAACACACTGTTGCCAAAAAGAAAGAAAATAAACAATCTCCTCTTTTGGCTGTTACCAAGTACACTTCATTCATCCCAGAAAAGGTTGGTCAGTGCAGAAGTGCTGTATTTGTTACTTTTATTTGTTTGTCATCTCTTCTGTTGACTTCATTAATCTGCATCCTGTAATAGGTTTCTCTCACTTTGCCAAAGTTAAATGTGAGGTTTGTGCATAAAGAACACTATATTGTTATGGAGAATAACATCATGGGCATCCAGTTAAAGAGTGTGAAGTCAAGGTTTGTTGAGGACATTGGAGAAAGCACACGTCTTGATCTTCAGTTAGATTTCAGCGAGATTCATGTATGGCTGTAATGTTTCATTTTCGGGTTTTCTCAATGTCATTGATATTGTTCATAGCTCCTTTCCTGATGATAATTTCTTCTTTATGATGTAGCTTCTTAAAGAAGCTGAAAATTCTGTGGTGGACATATTAAAGCTTGCTGTTATTTCTTCAGTTTACATTCCATTACAGGTGCATTTATATGATTTTCATACATAGCTTCAAAAGGCAGTGAGATAGATGACTTTTAATAATTTTGCATCTTTTGGGTGACATGTTGATTGTTTATTTCCCCTTTTCAGCCTACATCACCCATTAGATGTGAAATTGATGTTAAGCTTGGAGGCACCCAATGCAACCTATTTATGGAAAGATTAAATCCATTGATGAAGTTGAGCTCCTCAAAGAAGAAAAAGATGGTGCTTGGGGATGAAAATGCTAATCCAGTTCCAGTAACAGTCCAGACAAGTAGTTCTAAAGCCATCATGTGGACATGCACAGTTTCAGCTCCAGAGATGACTATCGTGCTTTTTAATCTGAGTGGATTGCCTATATATCATGTAAATGATTTATCTTGTCATACTCTCTCTCTCTCTCATGTTTAAGCTAATGTTTTATTGGAATTTCTTACTTTCAGGGTTGCTCACAGTCGTCACATGTCTTTGCCAACAACATATCTAGTACAGGCACTGCAGTTCACCTGGAACTTGGGGAACTGAATTTGCACATGGCAGATGAGTATCAAGAATCTTTGAGAGAAAGCCTTTTTGGTGTGGAAACAAATACTGGTTCCCTATTGCATATAGCAAAGATCACCCTGGATTGGGGAAAAAAGGACAGGGAGTCACAGTCACCTCAAGAAGACAGTTCTAAGTTTATATTGGTTGTGTCTGTTGATGTAACTGGAATGGGTGTGAACCTGACATTCAAGCGTGTTCAGTCCTTGTTATCAACTGCTTTGTTGTTTAAGGCACTGTTGAAAGCTTCATCTCAATCTCTTAAAACATCCACACAAAGTCGGGCAGGGAGGTCAACAAAAACATCTGGCAAAGGGATTCGGTTAGTGAAGTTTAATCTGGAAAGGTGCTCTGTAAATCTCTCTAGTGAAGTAGGCTTGGAAAATGAAGTTGTCCAGGACCCCAAAAAAGTGAATTATGGATCACAAGGTGGCAGGGTGACTTTTAGTGCCTTAGCTGATGGGACTCCACGTACTGCAAAAATAGCATCAACAGTTTCTGATGAGCACAAGATGCTGAAGTGTATTGTAGGCCTGGATATTTTTCATTTTAGTTTGTGCTTGAACAAGGAGAAACAGTCGACTCAGTTGGAGCTTGAAAGAGCTAGATCTGTGTATCAAGAGTATCTGGAAGACAACAGTACTCGCACAAAAGTGACATTGTTTGACATGCAGAATGCAAAGTTTGTAAGGAGAGCTGGAGGTCTTAAAGAGATAGCTGTTTGCTCTCTTTTCAGTGCCACTGATATCACATTCAGGTGGGAGCCCGATGTTCATTTATCATTGGTTGACCTAGGGTTGAGAATGAAGCTACTGATCGACAACCAGAAGCGTCAGTCTCAGGAGGACAAACTCCTGAAGGGGATGTATGGTAGTGGAAATAACGGACATACAAAAGAAGACTCTGTGGGATCATTTGAGTCAGAGAAGAATAAAAAAAAGAAGGAATCTCTTTTTGCTATTGATGTCGAGATGTTTACTCTAACTGCTGAAGCTGGAGATGGTGTTGAGGCCATGATTAAGGTTCAGTCGATTTTTTCTGAAAATGCTCGTATAGGTGTACTTGTTGAGGGACTAATGCTCAGTTTTAATTCGGCAAAAGTGTTCAAGAGTGGCAGGATGCAGATTTCCCGCATACCGCATGCTTCAAAGGATTCAGGTGGTAAGTGGGATTGGGTGATTCAAGCATTTGATATACATATCATCATGCCATACAGATTGCAACTGCGTGCTCTTGATGATTCCATCGAGGAAATGCTGCGAGCTTTAAAGCTTGTTACTTCTGCTAAAACAAAAGCAATATTTCCATCCAAAGAAGATGCTGCGAAACCTAAGAAACCTAGTTCTAGTTCCTCTAAAATTGGTCGTGTAAAGTTCTACATACGTAAGTTGACTGCTGACATCGAGGAGGAGCCTCTACAGGGTTGGCTCGATGAACACTATCGACTGATGAAAAACGAGGCTCGTGAAGTGGCTGTTAGGTTGAGTTTGCTTGATGCAGTTACTGCAAAAGGGACCCAGTCTTCTGCAGTTGGTGATACAGATGATTCTGTTTATGAAGTTGGTGGAGAAGAGATGGATGCATCATCTATTGAAAAACTTAAGGAGGAAATCTATAAGCAGTCATTCCGGTCTTATTATCGGGCATGCAAGAGTCTTGTGACAACAGAAGGATCAGGTGCTTGCTCTCAGGATGGATTTCAGTCCGGTTTTAAGCTTAGCACCTCCAGAACCTCTCTTTTTTCTATTACTGCAACAGAGCTTGATCTAAGCTTGTCAGCAATCGAAGGTGGTGAAGCTGGGATGATAGACTTTGTACAGAAGCTTGATCCAGTTGCTCTGGAATATAAAATTCCATTTTCTCGCCTATATGGATGTAACATTAATATGCAGACAGGCTCTCTTGTTATTCAGCTAAGAGACTATACTTATCCTCTCCTTGCTGGAACCTCTGGTAAATGTGAGGGCCGAGTTGTGCTCGCTCAACAGGTCAGAATATAATTATCTTGTTATTTTCATTTTTATTTTGTTTTTCATGTATAATAATCGAAGATGAAATTCTGAATTGTGGTTGCAGGCAACGCCTTTTCAACCCCAAATGCTGCATGATGTCTACATTGGTAGATGGAGGAAGGTGCAAATGTATCGTTCAGTTAGTGGCACAACTCCACCAATGAAAACATATTTGGATTTGCCATTGAATTTCCAGAAAGGAGAAATATCTTATGGTGTGGGTTTTGAACCATCTTTTGCTGATTTGAGCTATGCCTTCACCGTAGCTTTACGTAGGGCCAACTTAAGTGTCAGGAACCCAAATGCTTCCAACACTACCCCCCCAAAGAAAGAAAAAAGCTTGCCATGGTGGGACGAAATGAGGAATTACATGCATGGAAAGACCACATTATGTTTTTCAGAGAGCACATTTAACATTCTTGCTACAACCGATCCATATGAAAAGTCTGATAAACTCCAAATTACTTCTGGGCATATGGAGCTCCGACACTCGGACGGGCGTATTCATGTTTCAGCAACGGATTTCAAGATGTTTACAAGCAGTTTGGAGAATTTGCTACGGAATTCAACGGTTAAGCCTCCAGCTGGGACATGTGGCGCTTTTCTAGTGGCCCCTAGCTTTACTCTCGAGGTTACAATGGACTGGGAATGTGAGTCGGGCAAGCCACTTAACCATTTTTTGTTTGCGCTTCCTTCTGAAGGTGTCACTCGTGAAAAGATATACGATCCTTTCAGATCCACTTCACTATCGCTGAGGTGGAATTTCTCTCTCAGACCCATCCCCTCAGGTAATGGGTTTGTTGCATTTGATGCAGCTTTGCATGACCTGTCTAAATTGGAGAACGATTCAATTAGCTCACCAACTTTGAATGTTGGGCCTCATGATTTTGCTTGGCTCATAAAGTTCTGGTATTTAAACTACATTCCTCCTCAGAAATTGCGTTACTTCTCTCGATGGCCTCGATATGGTGTCCCTAGAATCCCTAGGTCTGGTAACCTCTCTTTAGACAAAGTCATGACAGAGTTTATGTTCCGAATTGATTCAACTCCAACCTGTTTAAGACATATGTCATTAGATGATAATGATCCGGCTAAAGGGTTGACATTTAAGATGACAAAGCTGAAATTTGAAATGTGTTACAGTCGTGGCAAGCAAAAGTACACATTCGAGAGCAAGCGTGATATTCTTGATCTTGTCTACCAGGGTCTTGATCTTCATATGCCTAAGGTATTTCTTAACAAAGACGATACCACGAGTGTTATTAAAGTTGTACAAATGACAAGGAAAAGCTCAAAATCTTCATCCACGGACAGAGTTGTAAATGAAAATTCAGGTAATGCCAAAGGAACCACGGAAAGGCATCGTGATGATGGGTTTTTGTTGTCATCTGATTACTTTACAATTAGAAGGCAATCGCCAAAGGCAGATCCTGCTAGATTGTTGGCATGGCAGGAAGCTGGTAGAAGGAATCTTGAGATGACATATGTTAGGTCAGAATTTGAGAATGGAAGTGATAGTGATGAACAGGCAAGGTCTGATCCAAGTGAGGATGATGGGTATAATGTGGTGATAGCTGATAACTGTCGGCGGATCTTTGTGTATGGATTGAAGCTGCTATGGACGATTGAGAACAGAGATGCTGTTTGGTCTTGGGTTGGTGAGTTATCTAAAGCATTTGCACCTTCAAAGCCTTCTCCTTCACGTCAATATGCCCAAAGGAAGCTACATGAAGAGACCCAGCTGCAAAATAAAAATGAATCTCAATCTTTCCAAGAAGACGCCTCCTCAAAGAACCCATCTGTTGCTCAAGGTGCAAGCTCTTCTAAACAAAAGGAGGCATCAGGTTCAGATCCATCTCTAGCAAATTCAACTAAAGCACATAGTCAGTCATTCGGTGCTATTGGTAAGCGCAAACCCACATTAAGAAGCATCCATTCATGCAACATTCATCTGATCATACTTGGTTTTAAAAAAAATAAAATTTTAATTGCTAGACAAACATGGATTTGATGACTCTGATGAGGAGGGAACCCGCCGTTTCATGGTAAACGTTATTGAGCCACAGTTCAATCTTCACTCAGAAGATGCCAATGTAAGTATTAAATGCGTTGGATATGACATGAGTTTTAGAGTTTTAGCTGATTGTTTTATGGTGAACAGGGTAGATTTTTGCTTGCTGCTGTAAGCGGGCGGGTGTTAGCTCGGTCGTTTCATGCAGTTTTGAATGTGGGTATAGAGATGATCAAACAAGCACTTGGGAGTGGAGATGTGAATAATCCTGAATTGACATGGAACCGCATGGAGCTGTCAGTGATGTTGGAACGTGTGCAGGCTCATGTTGCTCCAACTGATGTTGATCCAGGGGCTGGACTCCAGTGGTTACCAAAGATTAGAAGAAGCTCATCAAAAGTAAAGCGTACTGGGGCTCTACTTGAAAGAGTATTTATGCCATGTGATATGTACTTCCGTTACACCAGGCACAAAGGGGGAACAACAGATCTCAAGGTCAAACCTTTGAAAGAACTTGCATTCAATTCTCAAAACATAACAGCCACCATGACCTCTCGCCAGTTTCAAGTTATGCTCGATGTTTTGACCAATCTACTCTTTGCCAGGCTTCCTAAGTAAGAATATTATTATTATTAATTCACATTTCAACTGGTCGGTCGGTCGATCTGTTGACTGAAGTTTTTAATCTCAGGTCTCGGAGAAGCAGCCTTCCGAAATCTGCAGAAGATGATGAAGACATTGAGGAAGAAGCAGATGAGGTGGTTCCTGATGGTGTTGAAGAGGTAGAGATAGAACGAGTCAACCTTGAACATAAGGAGCGGGCACGGAGCTTGCTCTTTGATGATATCCGGAAGCTTTCTGTTTTACCGGATGCTTCTGGAGACGTTTCTTCAGAGAAGGAAGGGAATCTTTGGATGATAACATGTGGAAGATCCACATTGGTAAGATTCAAAACCTTTCAACTAATGCCATTACTTCATTATATGTCTGTATATATGACACACTGGATGCGTTTGCACTTACAGGTGCAAAGACTGAGGAAAGAATTGGTAAATGCACAAAAATCTAGAAAGATGGCTGCTGCTTCTTTGAGGATGGCTATGCAGAAAGCTGCACAATTACGACTTATGGAGAAAGAGAAGAACAAAAGCCCTTCATGTGCTATGCGCATATCTTTACAAATCAACAAAGTCGTTTGGGGAATGCTTGTGGATGGGAAATCTTTTGCAGAGGCTGAGATAAATGACATGGCAAGTGTTGAAACAAGTTTATATAAAAGTAGTTTTACTTTTTTTTTTTTTATTTTTTATTTTTTATTTATTTTTTATTTATAGCTAATAGATCTGAGGGATCATGTTATGAAACATGTTTTTGTTTGCAAATGCAGATATATGATTTTGACAGAGATTATAAAGACGTTGGTCTTGCTAGATTCACAACAAAGTACTTTGTTGTGAGAAATTGCCTGCCTAATGCTAGGTCTGACATGCTTCTGTCAGCATGGAATCCTCCTCCTGAATGGGGAAAGTATGTAGATATTTCTTCTGCTCCAAGGCTAGTATAGTAGGGTATTTACTGACACATCCTTTTTTTTTTTTTTTTTTTTTTTTTTTTTTTTTTTTGGTTTTTGGCTTCAGAAAAGTGATGCTTCGAGTAGATGCAAAACAAGGGGCTCCAAAAGATGGCAACTCGCCTATTGAGTTATTCCAGGTACTCAATTGAAAGAATACTTTATCAAAATCCCAAGTGAAGTAAATAATACAATCTTTATTCATTATAGGTGGAAATTTACCCGTTGAAAATACACTTGACCGAGACGATGTACAGAATGATGTGGGAGTACTTCTTCCCTGAAGAGGAGCAAGACAGTCAGCGGCGACAGGCTAGTTTAACCAAAATCTCAGATTTTCCTCAAAATAAATATAAATAATAATAATAGAATATTTGTTTTTTTTTTTTTTTTTGAGAAATAGGAAGTTTGGAAGGTGTCAACTACTGCTGGTTTACGAAGAGCGAAAAAAGGTTGTGCAGTGAATGAGGCTTCTGCATCAACCAGTCATTCAACTAAGGAATCAGATGGATCCTCCAGATCAAGTGCTTATGGTGTGGCATTAACATCCTCTATCCATGGTGACGCCATGCATGTGAGTTGCTTTAAAGTGTTAATAGATAGAGATTGTTTTAGGTTTTGTATATGATGAATGGATAATGGATTGGATGATTTATGCAGGCATCAAAGCTGCAGAGTGCAAAAAACACAGCACCGGAGCTGGGGAGAAGTTGTTCTTTTGACAGAAGGTGTGAAGAATCAGTAGCAGAATCTGTAACAAACGAACTTATGCTACAACTGCAATCTTCAAAGAATGAAACAATTGGAAGCCTTGAGCTACAACAAGATAACGAGTACATTAAATCCAACAAATCAAAAGACTCCAGCAAAACTAGTGCAAAAACCGCACGTTCTTCTCATGAAGACAAGAAGATAGGCAAACCAAGCGATGAGAAAAGGTCGAGGCCGAGGGTGATGAGGGAGTTCCATAATATCAAGATAAGTCAGGTAGGTTGTAAAATAAATAAATAAATAGTTATGGTTATATTTTTGTAATGTATATGTGATTTGTTAATGGACTGGAACAGGTTGAGCTGCTAGTGACATACGAAGGATCACGGTTTGCTGTAAGCGAGCTATGGTTGCTGATGGATACATTTCATCGTTTAGGGTTCACTGGAACTTGGAGGCGCCTCTTCTCAAGAGTTAAGAAACATATAATTTGGGGGGTTCTCAAATCAGTCACAGGAATGCAGGTAGGTATGGTATTATGAAAACATAATATATAAGTAGTGGATATATATATATATAAAGGAATTGGTTTGCATTGCATTGCAGGGTAAGAAGTTCAAAAATAAATTACTTGGTCAGGGAAAAGAAGCAGCAAGCAGTCTGTCTGGTATCCACAGCACGGATCTGAATCTGAGTGACAGTGATGGGCCTGGTGGTGAGCAGGTGGAGGTCCCAATAACTTGGCCCAAAAGGCCTCCTGAGGGTGCAGGGGATGGATTTGTGACCTCCATCAGGGGATTATTCCATTCTCAGCGTCGTAAGGCCAAGGCGTTTGTGCTCAGGACAATGAGAGGTGAAGGGGAGAACAACAGCAACAATAATAATAATGAATCCGAGAGGATGAGTGGCGGTGTTGGGGGTGAGTGGAGTGAAAGCGATAACGAATATTCCCCCTTCGCCAGGCAACTCACCATAACAAAAGCCAGGAAGTTGATCAGACGCCACACCAAAAAGTTCCGTTCAAAGAAAGGTATCTTTATTTTTCCCTTAATATTAATTACAAAAAGAAAAAAAGAATCGGATTATGCCATTGAAAAAGCCGTTTTTTTTGGAAATTTTAACACTTCTGACCAACTATGAAAGTTGTTCCATTTCAAAATTTTAGCATTTTTACATATTATATTACCCCTCATTTAGCCAACTTTTATCTTACAATTACATGTTTTTCCTTCCTTTTTTTAATGGATTTAAAAATGAAGTTGTAAGAAAATGAATTTCAGCACAGGGTTTTACATGCATGAATTTGACAACTTTTACATGTATTTCTACAATTTTTTTTTATGAAGTTGTAAAAAAATGATTTTATAAAGAAAAATAAAAAACAAGTTTGTAAAAACACTAACTGATAAAATAAAATTAAAAAAAAAGTTTGCCAACAGATTTGTAAAAATAAAAAGTTGGGTAAATGCGGGGTAAGCTATGAACCTGGTATAGCAGGTGACAGACCACACTTACAATTGTAATTATTAAGAAAAAAAAAGAATACTAGTATATGTGAGAGTGAGTAAGCAAGCGTGTTTTTGACAGGTATTATTATATCTCCACACTCACACTCACAGCGAATAATAGATTCATCACTTCCATCTTCACCAATTGAAACCACACCATACGAAACAAACTCCTCCAGTGGATCCGAATCCGATCCGTATGAGGATTTCCTCGAATTCCAACAAAAATCCCTAACTTCACCTCCTCCTCAAACAACTTAAAAGAAAAAAAAACCATACTTTTTCCCAACGCCTTGCCAAGGCTGAGTAATTTTGTATAATGTATAATGTATTATTCTTATTATTATTATGTATGTATGTTTGAATTATGAAAAGCAGGCTCCCCAATCATTGCTTGCTTGGTAATGATACGTATAGATATACACAAAGGATTGTGGTTACTCATTGATATCAATCAGACTTCTTGTATTGTATATATATATTATATAGCCAACCACAACACAAACCTTTCACTCTCATCCCCCCCCCCCCCCCCCCCCCCCCCCCCCCCCCATTTTTTTTTTCTTTATCTATGTAATTTGTATAATTGAAGCTGAAAATAAAGCAAGTTTATGGGAGTATTTTGATGATTTTTAAATTCTACATATCAATTTCTGGCTCTTACTAACCGCCCAATCTGCTTCTCAATCCGTATTTTCTGGGTGGATGGATGGATTATAAAACATACACCTACATCTACACCCTAGCCGGTGAAGGTTTGCATTTTAAAAAAATTACTTACCAACGCTATCTACTATCTATTTTACGAGTCACCTCCGTAAGCATCAAACCCAAAACTAATGAAATCCAGAATTCCATTTCTTGGATGGTGGCACTTCAGTATCACTCTCATTTTTTGAATGCAACAATCCATATGAGTGCTTAAAAGTTGAGGAAAAATTCTGCATAGAGTGGGGAGAAAAAATGACAGTCTAAAAAATTTAATTTTTTTTTTTTAAAAGTATATATGTTTAGGGCTGTGTAACTCTGACTATAATTATCAAAATCAGTTCAACTTTTTAGCCTAATATGTAGTCAAGACAACGAAAAAAAACATCAACCCAATTGAGCTTCATATGAGAGTTATGCGTTCAAAGTAAAGGAAACCACAAAAATATAAAAATGAATTCCGGTTCGATTGTGGTTTTTACTTGGAACGAATGGCACTAAACCTGCTAGTCTTGATAACCGAAAATCATAAAAATAGGTGAGCTAAGTATCAATCCAAAAAAGGTATATAGTACCGGTTCAATACCATCGATGCTTTTGCTCACCAATATTCTATATTTCTTAGTAGAACAATGATTATACATTTTTTTAGAAATATCTCAGTCGAGATCATAGACAAATATTATTCTTATAATGTTATCAACTCTCACAAAACAACCAAAACCATCAACTAGAAACAACTAAAACCCTTCGTCACTCTACCATCTACAAATAAATCGACCTATTTTTTCACTACTTTTATTCCATTATCCCGATTAAAACCTGCTCATACCAAAGCTAGTTAACCGAGGCTCAATAGGTTATCTGTGTCATTATTGAGTAAGGAGTAACAATTAAAGTAAAGATTTGTTGCTTAAAAGTTAAAACAATTGTATATCGTATGAAAGACGCTGATTATTTTCATAGTAACCAAATAGTACGGTAGTCGTGAACTATGTCATCAATAAAATAATAAGGCGGGAGTGCTAGTACAATATTACTACAATTTATTTTACCAAATATTGCTCATTGCATAACGATGTCATGTCAAACCATTCATTCTTGTGGTAAGCATTAGGATATGTGTGGCAAAAATAAGATGAATTTGGTGTGACAAACAAATGAACACGACAAATATAACTCATCTCTAGATGATTGGATTGAATGACAAAGTAAAACTAACAACAACATAAAGAACAATAGATAACTCCAAAACTGGATTTTTAATTGATAATAAAAAACTGTCTAATAAACAAGGAAAACGAATGATTTACAAGGAGAAGAGAAGCTTCATTACATAACCAGAGAATCTCATAATTGATTAGGATAATATCCTTAATCAATTATCTAAATCAAACTCAAACATTCATGAAATCCAAGAACAATCTCCAAAATTGTATTATGGTTTGTTTTTTAAATTTTATTTTACAAATCAATAATAGTTTAATTCGTGAAAATTAAAAAAAAAAACAACTTTTAAAAAAATATGCATACATACAAATTTCTATGTGCACACACATGTACATCAACATTTGTATATATGCACATCTTTTAAATAAATGTTTTTTTTAAATAACTGAAAACAAACGACTATTTTGTTTTAATTTTTTTTAAATAACTGAAAACAAACGACTATTTTGTTTTAATTTTTTTTTAAATAACTGAAAACAAACGGCTAAGGCCCAAAACTTTTTTACGAATATCTGAGTTTTCAAATAATTCTATCTCTCTCTCTCTCTCTCTCTCTCTCTATATATATATATATATATATATATATATATATATATATATATATATATATATATATAGTCAGGTTCATGTGAGACCACTATATTTTGTGAGACGGGGAGATGCAATCCTAACCACTCATTTTTAGATAAAAAAAACATTTTTAAAATGCAAAACATTTGAAGATTTTTGAATTTTTTAAAATAATATTATTTTCGTCACCTTTTTATCCAAAAAAAGAATAAAAAAATATATTTTTTTACCAATTTTTTGAAATATCTGTGAAATATATTCTAGTAGAATATTAAAATATTTTAGTAGAATATTAGAATATTTTATATATCTGACAAATCTACTGGAATACTATAATAATTTAACATTTTAAAAATCACATTGGATTATTTACAGTGTAATATTTTATTAGAATATTTCATGTATTTTTCAAAAAAAAAAATAGTAAATTTTATTTTTCTTTTTATTTTTTTAATTAAAGAAAATGACGTAAAATATAATTAAATTTTTTTTTTTGGACTTTTCTTTTTATTTTTTATTTTAAAATTATTTTTAGATTGCGTCTCATGGTATCACAAAATTAACGAGTAAATTACACGAATGGTCCCTATGGTTTGGGATAATTTGCGTGCTTAGTCCCTAACTTATTTTTTTAACTCGGAAGGTCCCTACTATTTGTTTTTGTTACGCGCTTGGTCCCTACTGTTTGTTTTTGTTATGCACTTAGTCCTCATATTATCTAAAAATACCATTATTTAAATAGGCAAAAATGGTGGGGTAAGTAAGGTAAGGTGTGAGCGGTAGGGTTGAGAGTGTGTTTGTTTAAATAAATTAAAAAATAAATGGAAAAATAGTCTTTTTAGGTAAGACAGGGACCAAGTGCGTAACAAAAACAAACAGTAGGGACCTTCCGAGTTAAAAAAATAAGTTAGGGACCAAACGCGCAAATTACCCTAAACCATAGGGACCATTCGTGTAATTTACTCCAAAATTAACATGGTCTTAAATGAATATATATATATATATATATATATATATATATATATATATATATATATATATATATATATATATATATATATCCTCTATTATAATAAAACACTCTTTTATTTGTCCACGTGACGTCTTCTCATCCCATAAATTTTGAATGTGATTTTCCAAATTTACCCTCGACCTTTATTTGAATTTGTTCTAGAATTTTGCATTCAAACTTATCTCCCCATTTTTTCATTCTAATAATGCTGGAAAATAGCAACCGCATCCCACAAAATTAAGCCGCGATTTTGTGAAATCATCTACATATTTGCTCTCAATTTCAGCGTCACATAAATATGGAAAGAAATAAATAATTCTTTCCGACTTCATTCCAAGATTTTAGCTTTAAAATTTCCAAGGTTTTTGTGTCAATTATCGATATATTTGCATGAATGAAGAAGGTAATCTCATCGAATTATATCCCAAATCACCAGGATTCTCAATCTCGCTATTTATATTGTACCATTCCAACCCATTATTTTACGCTATTTTTTTAATGTTTTCTTTAATTGTTCATCGACCCAAAGGTTTTTCCTACAATTGGAGCTGTTAAACCCTAAATTCTATCTAAAATTGAAGGTTAGATTCTATTTCAGTTGGTACACTTTTTTTTTTTCTCGATTATATTGTTTTTATCTTCATAATCATCGATTGAATAGTTGCCACCACACACCCACCACCACGAACAAATACCCGCACGACCGCACCCACATCACGGTCTATTCTCATTGACTAATTAATCATTGTTTTCTTTTTCAATTTGAGATGTCGGTCATTCTTGATACACGAAATTAAGTTATTCCATATTCTCCTGGTTGTGGTTTACCTAAAGGTTTTTACATGCAAAATTGGGTTACGAAGACTCTGATTCTCAGTGGGCTCCCCATATCATGCAAGGTATTTTTGATGATTTTTTTTTTGTGTGTGTATGTGCTAACAATTTTGTGATTCTTGTGGAACAAAAATTGGATGCCAGGCTTTAAATTTATGAGTTTTTTGTGGGTAATGGCTGCAGTCTATTTTTATCATTTGTTTGTGATTAAATATACCGTTTTATTGATTTCTAAAGGGTTAAACTTAGTTGCAGGAGAAAATGGGGATGAATTTGCAACAGTTTCAACACTATTTATACGATTAGTTCATTATAGGAGCTCCGTATTTATATGAATCAAATTATTCAAAATTGCTTTTTTTTTTTTTGTTAAATATTAGACTAATATGTTTATTATTTGACGATGTGTTTTTTGAATATCTTAGTGGAAAAAACTTGGCAGGTCTTGATCTGTTTAAGTTTTATAATTTAAACAACTTTAAAGTAATTATCTTTGGATCCTAGTTTGTTAGTTTTTTCATTTGAAATGGTAGCGTTGACCTAAAAACATACTTTAAAAAAGAAGAGATTTTGACTTTGACTTTTGATGTCAAAGAAAACCTTTTATTTTTTATTTGATATATTATCCAACACATTCATTTTGGTTGTGATATTTTAAACTTTTTTTTATATATTGGTTTATTATTGTATTCCATCTTCAATCTTCTTACTGTTACAACATTTCTTACTGTTACAACATGTACATTCGTTTTTATGTTTATTTTCATTACAAAATTATCTTTTCTATATATATCAAGCACTAAAAGAGGGTTCTTTTTCAAATGCAACATTTTTTTACATGTTAATATTTGAACATATTTTTTAAATGAATCATTTACCTTTAGATCAACTATGAAAATTCTAATGTACAACAAATATTGTTTATGTAATTTGACTAAAACGAACATTTTTTTCTTAACGGTTTGTTAAAATTTAATTTTGTTGTTTTAATGTTTTAAATAATATTTTAAACAAAACATATATCTTATTAATTCAATGAAAATTTATAAACCATTGATTTTTTATTGTCATTTTTAATTATCAATATAAATTTTCTTTTTTACCCGTGGTTTCCACGGATTATAACCTAATATATATATATATATATATATATATATATATATATATATATATATATATATATATATATATATATATATATATATATATATAGTAACGTTCAAAAAAATACAAAGTAAAATTTCATTTTTTAAAACAACCCAAAACATTTTTTCTTTTAATGAAAGACAATCAAAATGTAATGTATTCTCAAACATTAGATTGAATCATAAAAAGATAATGTAGAATAAAACTCCATGGGATGCAGTGCGATCAAGTCGAGCTCTTCCCTTTGGAACCAGAAGTACCTAAAACATTTAAACATAATAACGTAAACACAAAGTTTAATGAGTTTACCAAAATACCAAGTAACCATACGGGCTCCGCCCAATTAGTATAATGGGCCTGCCCATCATACATAAATGGCTCCATCCAATTCACTTAACAGGCCCCACCCAACATGTAATGTCCGCAGATTCGGGCTAGACATTTAATATATAATATATAATCTTAGCTAAAGATGTGGTAGTCGTAATGACTATCTTGGTGATATAAGAAGTGCTCCAATTCGACTTCGTATGAAGAAGTTATGCTTCTTTAAAGTTTTGCGATTTAACTCTACGTGTCATAAATAGTGAGTCAGAGAGAGATTGACTATTATCCTAAGTAGGCTAAACGAAAGTTGTAGTAATCGTAAAAGCGAGAATATGATGTAGAGAACGTCCAAATCTGACTTCATATAAGGAAGTTACGGTTTTTAGATGTTTCAGTATAATAGTGTGCGACTCAGAAACTGAATTTTAGATCGGTCGATTGTTAGGCAAAACAATCTAAACGAGATTTGAAGATATCATGAGTAGGAGCTAGTTGATATAAAGACAGTCGAGGACGGATGTCGTATGAAAGAGTTATGATTTTTATACGGACTTTAACAGTCTAAGCATGTTAAAAATATAACTTTAAAAATAAAGTGAGAATTAGCCGAAGGAGTTTGAATGAAAGTTGTAGTATTTGTTGATAGCTACACACAAATATAAAGAATATCGAAAACAGAGCTAGTATAAGAAAGATATGAATTTTTGAAAAACTAAAAATTTGTATGCGCGTGGTGCAGACGCTTCTAGAAGTAGTGAGGTGGACCACCCAAAATTTGACACGTGGCAACAGGGCAGAGGATCAGCGTCGCTGAAGCAAGCAACAGGCCTTCAAAAGCACACGCCGCACCTAGTAAAAATGGTTATAAATAAAAGCCTTCAGCTCCCATTTCATTCTCACACCTTCAACAATCTCTCTACATTTCCTCTGAGATTTTAGCTCGATTTCCCTTAAATATTAGAAGTATTAGTAGAGCCTTGAGTCGTCGAAGAAATAGAAGTGTTTGGTTCGAATTTCTGCCTGCAAACTATCCAGACTTTTGTCAGAAATCTTTGTAAGTCAAGTTGCACTTCTTATGCTTCAAGTGTAACTTATATTTATATTCATAGTCGTCAATATGACTCTATAAATAAGATTTATCAGTGATTCAATATCACAATATCTATTGATCTACTTATGAGGATGATGTTTACGCTGGATTTAGTGAGGTGTTTAAAACAGAGATTTTCAAATAGTATACTCTGTATACCAAACGGGCCCTGCCTCTGATATGATCCTACCTGATTGTTCCTTACTTGACAGATCTTGATGTAGACATTGTGATCAGTGAGGAATCTAGACTATTATTAGTCACCAGGGGTATTAGACTAAGACTTAGTATTAATCATACTTAGGTGACATCATAGGAAAGGCTAAGGTATTAGGTGAAGCTTCACCCAAATCACAAATCATCCACCTAATTCAAGTGAGTTCATAGTCCCTTTCATGAACATGATTTTAGTACGAGTATTAATTAAAGTATTAAATATCTGTCGAAAACTTTATACGTGAACTATATGTTTATTTCCTGGATTATGTGTTAGAAAGGCATTTGATGATGTATGATATGGAACCAAATATGGTTCTATATGTGTTAATAAGATTAGAAGTATTAATAGAGATAAATAGATAGATAGATAGATAGATAGAGAGATAAATATATTAATACCTAAATACTTTGTACTACATATATACACTAAATTAGGATAGTGTTGTATAAACAGAGTTTGTAATGGGAGCTTAGTAGTTATGCCCTTTAATGATATAAGAGTTATTATATAGATTCCTAGTTCAATTATGTTCGGTATTGGGTAGTCTCGTTTGGAGAATGTGTGTAAGTTAGGAACCGAGAGTAGGGTTCTATTCTGTGATACTTTCAGGTGTCGATGGTATGAAATACGTACCGGAGTACAAATCGTATTCCTTTTTGGATGACCGTAAATGGTGAGTCCAAATCAAGAAACTATTATGGTATGTCTAGTTATCTCTTAGAGTAAGATGACACAACTTGATCATTCTAGACAGTCTTTTAAATTACGTTGCTAGTGTGTGTTCATAACCCACAAAAATAGATGATATGGGATACCATATTCATCAAGTACTCTGATGGCACGAGTACCTTTATGACTTCACTAGCCAAGGAAAAGCCTAGCGGTGTAGTCAAGCCCTTTCTTTTAAATTGTTTATCTTCCTGATAATTGTGGACTAGGATCTGTGAGGAATGATTGGGGGTGGGTATGTATAGGTATGAGGTTTTATAGACATCCAAGTCATATATATATATATATATATATATATATATATATAACAGTTGGTTTTGCAAGATTAAGATATATAGGGCACAAATGAGGCAACCCTAGGACTTAGTGCCTTTAAATAGGGCACAATCTCGGGATATAGGGTTTTGAACCCAGCCGCCACCACGTCGTAGCCAAGGCCTTGCCACGTCGTGGTAATTCATGGTTGTGTGTTTTCTAAATCGAGCTGCCACATTGTGGTCAATCCATCACTACATCGTGGCCAAGCCAAAATCCCCAAAACTTACATTTAAAGAAATTAAACCTGGAAGAATCATACCTGAAAGTGGATGTTACAACTCTTACCCACTTGAATCATATTTCGTCCTCAAAATTCGCTATTGCAAGTAATTTTGGGTAATGCTCCCTCATCTTGTCATCGGGTTCCCAGGTCTATCCGGAACCCTTCTGGTGCTGTCATTGCACTTTCACTAAACCCGCTACCTTGTTGCGCGGGGTCTTCATCTTCTTGTCAATACTCGCAACTGGTCTCTGTACGTAATTCTAACGCTCATCAACCTAAATGTCATCCAAAGGAACCACTAAGGAATCATTGCCTAAACACTTCTGTAACTGAGAGATATGAAAGGTATTGTGGATATGACTAAGCTCCATTGGAAGATCCAACCGATAAGTAACCTTTCCCACCCGGGCAATAACCCTGAACAGACCGATGTATCTGAGGCCTAACTGTTGGGTTTTATAGAAAATAAAATTGTACAATGCGGAAAACAATTAACAAGTAATAGGGCACATGCATCCTATAATAGATCTATGTTATATACCTTGATAGCAACATACAGTGGACAACTAAACCTAGCATAACCATAGTGTAATTCAGAATTACCAAGTATAGAGTTACATACCTTTTGATTTGTTGTAGTAAAAAAATCACTTCAATCTCCTTGTAATGTAGGTCTTCGAGTGCTTAGAACTAAAATGATGATCTCTTTAATGGCTCACACCCAAATCCTAGAACTAGAAGACAAGAGGAGAGAGGAAGGAGGAGATTTTCGGCCAGAGTATCTTCCAAGGAAGGGTATGCACGGAAATTATAACCCTTGGGGTCCTATTTATAGTGTGGATGAGACAAGGAAAACCCTAGATTTGAATAATAAAATATTCAGATTTATTCTATTCAAATATAGTATCCTTATCAGCTTTAGGAATATTCTAGAAACCCTAAAATCCCTCCTAATTTTGTTCTCCACCTATATGGGTTCTAGAATCTTCATTCCTTTCTCATTTATGAACAATTACAATTCAACCCTTGGACCTTTAGTAAATTCAATTAATCCTGAATTAATTCCAGATTAAATATTAATTAAATAAACTAATTTTTTTTATTATGTTATCTTTGTCATGTCATGTCGTGTTTGTCATTTTCTAATCGGTTCGTTTTCGTGTTAGTTACAAAAAACATGACATCGTGTCGTGTCGTGTTCGTGTTACATAAAACTTTGTCGTGTCGTGTCGTGTCAGACAAAAACACGACACAATGGCCCGATTTTCCACCCCTACCTTTCTTAAGATTATGTCGCTCAAGGTTACAATCTTGGAGTATGACTCTAAGACTTGTTTGGGAACGAAGTATGACTCATCTTCTTGATTTAATCATTTCAACAATTCACGATTCCTCTTTTTAGCCATATAAATGCACTAAGATGTCTTTAGAGGATCAATTGTGATATGGTTTTCCATAAGCATTAAGATGATCATAAAACATGATACTAAAGTACTCTCCCATATTTTCAGATTGGAGAAACTTTTATCTTTCTGCCTAATTTGATTCTTCTCATTCGTTCTGCCATACATTGAACCTTTTCCAATGTTTCAGAATTATACTTAAACTTGTAAGCATAACCATGTTTACTAAACTTTAGTAAATCATGACGAATAGTCTTATCGATTTTTGTGATGGATCTTGACCAGCGCACACCCAGTATACCCGATCCCCTAGTCCTTCACTTGACTTACAGATACATGTGAACAAGGAATTAGTCTTAATTTACCAAAGATGAAAATTCTTATTCATCATACAATACAACTTGCATGATTCCAAGTTTCTGTCCAATCGAAACTTGGGTGATGAGAATCTTTCCTTATTTGGAAAATACTCGACATTACCACAAACGAAAGAATCAAACTCATATTGCTAACATAGAAACATAGAAACATCAATTTCAAAAATGCCATTGTAAGGAGATAAAAAATAAAAACAAAATTTTATTTATTTATAAAATGCGGAAAAAACTTTTCCTTACAATGCAATTACAAAATAAAACTATGTTATTACATATTTCCAAGCAATCTACCAAAATTTTTAAGCAGCAGCTCAAAAATCCGATATTCGAACCATGCGATTGAAATCCATCTTCGCTATCAGATTCAACATAGTCTTCCTTTAAGCTTCCTTCCGTTTTCATGATCCTACAAAACATCAAAATGCAACCTTGTCACATCATGTATTAAGAATCAACAATTAGGAACTTAATAGAGTTAGGAAATATACTTACCTGAAGCAGAGTCAAACTTTTTGATTCTACCTTTTCTCAGATCTTTCAGGTAGTCAGGGAAGCTTCGCAACCAATGCCCTTTCTCTTGGCAATAGAAACATATAGACTCTTTGGGAATGGTACACGGGACAATCTCAGACTTAGCCTTTCTCTTTCCCTTGGAAAGAGAAATCTTTTATGGACTTCCAATGTTTCCATTGTCAATGTCCACGGAAGTTTGGAGAGTAGATATTCCAATCAAATTTGCTTTTCCAGTGCGCCAAATCATTGCTGATTCAGTAGCAACAACTAAATCATTGCTGATTCAGTAGCAACATGGTCACAAATTTGTCCAGGAATGAATGACACACTCAGTTCATTAAGTCCATGAACACCGCCGGTGCATTTATTAATCCAAAGGGCATCACTACAAACTCGTAGTGACCATAACGAGTTCGAAAGGTTGTTTTGGGAACATCTCCTTCCAAGACTCGCAGCTGATGATACCCGGATCTCAAACCGATCTTTGAGAAATTACTCGCTCCTTGGAGTGGTCGAACAAGTCGTCAATGCATGGTAGGGGATATCGGTTCTTGATAGTGAGCTTGTTGAGTTTCCGGTAATCGATGCACATGCAGAAAGATCCATCCTTCTTCTTTACGAATATGACTGGTGCTCCCCAAGGTGAGAAGCTCGGTCTGATCAATCCTTTGCTGAGTAGTTCGTTTAATTGGCTGGATAATTCTTGCATCTCAGCTGGCACTAGACGATACGACGACTTAGCTACCGGGGTAGCTCCGGGAATTAAATCGATCCTGAACTCGACTTGTCATTCTGGTGGGAATCTTGGAAGATCTTCAGGGAAGACATCAGGAAAATCGCAGACTTTTGGAATGTCTTTGAGGTCTTTTGCTTCTTTGTCCTTATCTACTACGTGGGCTAAGAAGGCACAATACTCCTTACGCAGGTATTTCTGGGCTTTGACGTAAGAGATGATTTGTAAATTGGTACCAGGTTTGTCACCATAAATGACAAGAGTTTTGCCGTTTGGCAGATTTAGGCGAACGGCCCTTTCGTGACAAAGTATATCGGCATGGTGTAGGCTTAACCAATCTATATCGATGATGACATCAAAGCTCTTTATAGTGATCAACATTAGATCGATTTGAAATGAATGTTCATTTAGAGTTAGTGTGCAGCCTATGTACATATCGTTTGTGCTTTCTGTTCTACCATTTTCCATTTCTACTGTAAATATCTTACAGAGTGATTGAGTGTTCTGTTTTAGTATGTGTTTGAATTTATGACTCACGAAACTCCTCTCCGCACCACAATCAACGAGTATGCATGCATAAGCGTTATTGAGGAGAAACGTACCCGTAACCACCGTGGGATCAACTATTTCTTCATTCCGCCCTATTGCCAGCACTCTTCCTATGCCGCCAACATTCCTTGCCTTAGGACAGTCTCTCTTGTAGTGTCCAACCTCAACGCATCCATAACACGCCTGGCCCACATCGACTCCAGGGACTTGGGTGATTGGTCGTGCCGGTGCCTTACAGAAACGGGCAGTATGCCCTTTCCTGTTGCAGTTGTTGTAGTGCATCTCCTAACAATTTCCGTTGTGATGGAAATTGCATTTGCTGCACTTTGGTAGGTTCCCATAATGTTGCTTTGCTGGTGTAGAGGCAACATGAGCAGCATTGGGGGTAGTAGCGGCATGGACCGCCACTATTTGTTGCTTCTTGGAAGGTTCCTGTGAAAATTGACTCTTTCTCTTGTTCCCAAACTTCTTCTTGTTTTTTTTGTTGGTACTGTTGTTGTTGTTGTTGTTGTTGTTTCCTATGGTTTGCTCTGGAACAATAGTCGCGAACCCTTGGAAGACTCCATGGTCAACGAGAGGTTGGGCCAACTGTTTGGCACTATCGAAAGTGACTAGTTTGGAAGCTAGTACACTTCCTTGGATCTGGGGTGACAGTCCCCAGATGTATCTCTCGATCTTCTTGCTCTCTAGAGCAACCATCCCTAGGCAAAGGATTGCCAAATCACTAAACCTATTGGTATAGGTTGTGATGTCCGAGCCTACCATAGTAAGGCCCCAAAGTTTTTGCTCTAGCTTTTGTACTTCGCCTATTGGACAGTACTCTTGCATTAACATTTGCTTTAGATTTTCCCAGCCCATAGAATTAGCCACTACTAGAGTTAGTGACTTGACATGGCCATTCCACCATGCCAGAGCTCTCTCGGAGAATGTACAAGCAGCAAACTTTACCTTGCTCACTTCCAGACATGCACAGATCTCGAAAACTGCTTCTGTTTTCTCTATCCACTGCGATAGAGCCATTATCCCTCCAGATCCATTAAAAGATATGGGCTTGCTATTGGTGAATTCCTTGAAGGAGCAATCTCCTAAACGACCCTGACGTTGACCATTCGTAGAGCTATTTACTCCCCCTACGGAACCATTATTACTCATTTGTGCCATTGTTGCTGTCACTGTAGCTATTATAGTGGCTATCAAGGTGGCATTATCCGTTGATGGGGGTGGTGGTGGTGGAGGTGTTGCGTTGTTGACACGACATGTAGATTTACGGGGCGGCATCGTGCTGCTAAAGAAATAGAATGAAGACCATAAGTCTTTAATGATTGGAAGTCGTGTGTTAATAAATTTGCTATATTCATCAATTTATGAATTTGACTGACCTACCCAAGGTTTTAGAACTTGATTCATAATAAAAGTTAGTATAGTGATAGATAAACTTATGAATCTGAGTAGTATTCAATGAATTAACACATAAAGGATTTCTTCATATATATTAAACATACGTTGAGTTACATTTTGAAGTTAGGAAAATTTCGACCCTTCTAAGGATCTCCGGTACAGAAGTTAAAGAAAAGTAAGACTTTTATCCGAGTTCTTATTCTATAACAAATTTTTTGGGATTCGGGCAAGTACTACTTGCGACGTAGTTTGCGCTTGGAGCTCGACTCCGTGTCTGATTGATTTGCTTCCATAAGACGCCTATCGAAAACGGCTTGTTGTTCCCTCATTTCCCTTATCTCAGAGAGGGTTGCAATCAGTTGCGTTTGGAATGTGTCGGTGCGGAGTTGGGCATCATCCTGCAACCTATCCAGTCGACGGATGTCGGAAGTGTGAACTTGTACTTCCACGTTGACTTCACGAATCCGGTTTGCTTGAACCCTGGATTGATAGGACTGGTTGGCTAGTTTGCCCACCATGACTGGGAGTGCTCGGTCGGCTGAACCTCCACCCCCGACATCGTAGAAGTCCCGACACAAACCGTAGGGAGGACATAATCCTTGATGTCGGCTCCAATGGTGAATGTGACTTCCCCAAATGGGAGTTGGTCCCTGAAAGTTTCCCCTAAATGTGGGAGGTTGAGCGACTGGTGGGTTGATTACTTCTGGCTCCGAGTTTATCCCATAGTCTTCCCCTTCCTCCAACTCTATATGTTCCTTGTCTTCTTCGGGGTCCTCCTCTACCCATCCTCCATTGCCCTGATTCGGGTAGTAGGGATCCCCGGGTGGATAGAATCTAACCATTGTGTCTGTATGAGAATAGAGATATGAGAATTGTCAAGGAATTTTAAAAACATGTAAATCTAAACATGTAAGTTAAACTATTGTATTTACCAAATAATCCTATAGTATTTAAGTTTGTATGTTTGATACCAGTGTTATTTTGGTAAGTTTTGACTTGTTGCTCACTATGACCATTACTCGACATACATTAGTCCGATCTCGGATAAATATAGTTGATCAGACTATATTCGTCCCAAATCCGATTACATATTCCGAGGCCTAGTCGTAGTGCCCAACTTGTCTTAATACTTCTTGTATAGTTCTAACCATGAAAATAAATCGTTGTATGCATGTATTTGTGCTTTTTCGACCCAATAACTTAAGTTAAATGAAACGCGATTTAGGTGCAACAACGTTTTGTCAGAGAATTTTTGTCCCTATGCATTTATAGTTTGTATATCCTATGTGGTTCGATATACTTATTTCACTATAAACAATGCTCTGATACCAATCTGTCACACCCCAAACCAGAACGGCGGAATCGTTCGAGGGCGGATGACTTCATGTAGTATCGTAACAGTTGAATACATAGTAAAGAAAGTAAAACAACCAGCATATATATAATTTAAAAGTTACATTGTTGAATGATACTTGTTTCAAAACAAATTACAATATGATGGCAAAATGAGTTTTAAACTGACGCCTTAGCGTCACTTCTCCAAAAGCTGAAGTTTACCTGTATTACTGAATCCCTGAGAAATACAAGTAAATTTGAAAGAGTAGATCAGCGTTTAAGATGGCGAGTTCATAAGTATTTAATGTCAATGTTTGTATAAATTCGAATGAAATTGTTTGTAGATTTTTGAAAACTGCTAGAAAATCCCATATTTCCTACTAGTATAAAAGTAGTCTTCTACCAAGACCCGACTGTTTTTGAATGTTTGCTTCTAGAAATCCAATATTTTTCCATAAGTGTGTGGTAGTTTAAAAGTTCCAAAACTGTAAAGCAATAGTGTTTTTCATGCCTAGAATAGTAGATTTATGTATGTATAAAATCACTAAGGCATTTGATAACCCCGTAAATCAACATGTTTTTAATACTCCATGTGAGTTTTATAACCATGCTATTGACCCAGACTGCCTGTAACAACGTTCTTCAGGCGCTGGAATGTTATGACATTTGTCACCCCATATCTGCCGGTCTAACTGTAGCTAACCGTTTAGGTGCGGGATTGTCAATCCCGTATAGATCTATACACAAGTATCTCGCTCTCCTTACAAGGGATTATAGTATATAATACAGGAATTTAACTGCATACTTGAAAGTACATGAAGTTGAATGTCTCACAAAACTTAGTATCAAATAGATTTACATATGAAAAGTCCAATTATTCTTGTATATGAAAGTAATTCCTTGATATAGTACTTATAGTATGTAAAATCTCATGAATATCTAGTAAACTATACCTATTATAGTTTTTCCAAATGTGTGATTTGTTTGTATGATAAACCCTAGTGTAGTGTCGACTTTGTATGTAAAGTATAACATTTGTTATAACATTATTGAATATTTATACTCAAAATATAAAGAAAGTGTTTGATATTTATATAACAAAAGTATAGCAAAAGATTGATGTTTTTCACACGAGGATAACCGTGTGTACTTGTATTCCCCCCTTAAAAGTGTATAAAAGCATTTACAAAACATTTGAAAACGTAGTTATAAGGGTATGAACTCACTTGGTAGTAGTGAAGAAGTCGAGACTAAATTCGAGCAGAACTTCGACTGGAGAAAGCTGAAGATCTCGGGAATCTCGGGAGCGTCGGGACTTGCGTCGTGAGCTAGTGGTAATACTGGGGCTTCAAGGTAATCTTAGAGGGACTCGAGAGGTGTTCGGTGGAGGAAATAGTGAGAGAATAGCAACCAAACCCGAAGCCCTAGCCTCCCTTTTATAGTGCTGGGGGCACTCATGAATGCAGGGCGTTCCCCTGAGTTATCATGGATTACGTACTGTTGATTCGACAGACGGATGGGACTGGCTCTGTGCCCTGAACGCAGTGCGTTCCCTGAAGTAACGTAGGGCGTTCCGCTGAGTCATCATGGATTACGTACTCTTGATTCGACAGACGGATGGGACTAGCTCTGTGCCCCGAACGCAGTGCGTTCCCTCAGACCTGCCTCGGGTTTTGTGCCTCGATCTTGTAAAATGCATAGCTTTCGCGTACGAGGTCCGTTTTCGACATTCTTTATATGCACACGAAGGTGAGAATATACTCTACAACTCTCGTTTAGACTTCATCGACTAATTTTGACTTTATTTTTAATAATATATCTTTAATAGGTCGGGACTGGAAAAGTCCGTTAAAAATCCATAACCTCTTCATCCGACATCCGTTTTCGTCTGTCTTTTTACCGTTGTACTACTATTGACGAGATCTTCGATTCTCGTTTAGGTTGTGTCTGCTAAAAATCGCTCGATCTCTATCTTGAGTTTTTAGTTGTCTACCGCTATATCCGAAACTTTGAAAAATCATAACTTCCTCATACGAAGTCAGATTTGGGCGTTCTTTTTATGTATGTTCACGGTTTAATGATATCTATGACTTTCATTTAGATACTTAAGGTTAAAAAGTATTTTATTAAAACTTCACGTTTTACATTTAACCGTATTGACGGTTTTGCTGTGAATCTTAGGTTGGTCATAACTTCTTCGTTATAACTCGGATTTTAGTGTTCTTTATATTTCTTAAACCCTTGACACGATATCTATCATTTATGAAATTCAGTAGAGACTTTTGAACATTTTATTTTTGACGATAATTTCATTATATCAAAAGAGATTACAATTCATGACTTTTTAGGTCATTACATTGTTTCGAAATATGGGGTTGTCACAAATAGAGGTGAAGATGTACACCTCAATGGGTTGCGACATCCATACAGGCTATGAATCACTTGTTGGTATCAGACCTTCGCATCAAATAGAAGAAACAAAAGGTAGAATATGTAGTTACCTGGAGCAAAGCGGTGGAGGTATAGACTTTGTGTGTAGGGTTCGATTACGAAGGACACCGAAAACAATATAGAGGTTGAACCCTAAATCAACAGTGAGATTGGGAAGAATAGGAAGAAACAAACGATAAATTATGTGGCCCTAGTCTGATCGAAGCTGAAGCGGCAAAGCCATTGGAAGAGAGGAAGGGCGAGAAGAAACTGCAACAAAGCAACAAAGAGAAAGATGGATTAGTGGATGTTAACAAAAATAGGGTTGAAGGACCTTACCTCAAGTGATTGTGGATCTTTAGTCAACCCATCTTTGTGTGCATCATGTGTGGGATTCGATGATGTTGGTGAATGAAACCGGGGTCGATAGTAGGAAGATAGAAAAGGCTGTGAAAGAGGAAGTGGAGACGAAGGAGGTGGGAAGGGTTAGATGGAGGCGGTGTTAATCTATGAGTAGAAGAGAAACAAGGTGAGAGGCAAAAGAAAAGAAACACCGATTGTGAGGAAAGATAGAGGAAGCAATGGTTTATAGTATCCAAGTATTTGATGCGGTGAGTGTGAGCAGCACCGCCGCTGCGAGTACCATTGATGTGTTCTATCGATCGTTTATATGAAGATGTAACTGCGTAAGACGTTAAGTGGAGGGAGTTTTGATCTGTGTAGATGTAACTGAGAAGAGAGAAGGCAATGGTGGATTAACCCAGGTAAAAGCAGTAGAATAGGCGGTTTACAAGGAATGAAGCGGTGAAGAACACTAATCCCACTTTTAGTAGTAACAATGGCGGTGGAATCAGAAAGATTGAAAAAAAAAACAAAAAAAAAATCAACCAATGACATGGAAGAACTGTGCATTAGGGAACAAAAGTTAATAGTATTATAAATAGAAATGATATAGATTTCTTATAAAGTTATTTTTATTTTTTTAAATTAATTATCTAATATATATATATATATATATATATATATATATATATATATATATATATATATATATAATATTGTTTATTCTTACCTTTATTTATTTATCTTTGTTTTTTGGTTTAAAAATCTTTTAATATTTTTGACGTCTTATTCGAATATACGATTTAATATATATATATATACTATTTTATAAAAGAAATCTCATTATTTCTATAAATAGATTCAATATAATAATAATATTTTTTAAGACGTCCAAGTATTAAAGCTTAAAGTACAACCAAACATCAATAAAATAATATTAAAATCTTAAGTTAACCAATGGAGATCATATATACGTTTGAACTTTGAATCCTCCTAAAAATTTGGCAAAATTGACCAAATATTCACTATAGTTCACCCAATTAAATCAGTTTCAGATGGAGTTATTATTTGACCTGAATCCTTAGTTTTAGTAGAATAAATCAATCTTTATCTCATGTGTAGTTTCAACAAATGTTAAAGAAACCTAAATGTGCACCGTAAACCGCCGGTCCCTTTTCTTCTTCATGAAGTCACCTCTCTAATCATGACTTGTTTTTCTTTTTACAGGTCGTAAGTCATGGATCTCGATCTACACCACCATTTTCACACCACCTAAGTCTCTCTCTCTCTCTCTCTCTCAACTGTGTTTATTTTTACAAGTTGTTTTTTTTAATAGATTTTTTTTATTTTTTATGCAAGCAATGATTTGAGTATAAATGCACATAGAGGAAAGAAAAGAAACGTGGGTACCAAACTTGAAGAAAAGAAAACTGTGAAGCAAACCTGAAGGTATCTTCTTGATTTTGAATTCTCGATTATTTTGCATTTTTTTGGACAAGTAATCAACTATATTCTCTTTTAACATATTTGACCATATGTGATTTATCGTGATTTTCCTCCTGATGAGTTTCTTTTTTGATATGATTTTTTGGCAGATCCGACCTCCACAAAAATTTTGTTGAAATTCAATAAATAACATGCTTCAAAAATATGTAACCATTGATTGTTATGGGTTTGGCTTTTGCTTGAATTGAATTATTGTTCAAAAATATCTTATACCTAACTGCCTTGTTTTTCAAAAGTATTTTATTCCCTAATTGCTCATGGCAGGGTCATCATTGTTAACCAGAGAGACTTTTTGAAGAATGAAAGGATATTGACCAGCTTCCCTGAAGGTAGACATATAGGTTCCTTTGATGATGGTTATTGATGGCGAAGACAGTCATCCGCTCCTTTATCGTTCAAGATCACCCAACAGGAATTTGGTAGCAGCTATACTCCTCCGTACAACATGAAGGTCAAGTCAATTCGAGCCTATATATTTCTAGCAAGCTATATCTTATAGTTTCTTATATGGGCTGAATGTTTGACTTCATTTTGGACGTAAAAACCTGATAATCGATGCCAATTTTTGGATCCGAAAAAGCAATATATTAAAATTTTATAAACTATAAAATCTATTGCATCTTGTGAAATGCAAGAGCATAATCACATTGGATTTACCTGGTCTCGCAAGCATACATGAAAGTCAAATTCTTATAATATCATAATCTATGTGTAAATCGATACCATAATGTTTTCTTTGGAAAATACACAAAAGTTAAATGGTTGACAAATAATATCATTGACGGCCATTTCCTAATACTAAATCATACTTTTCTCATTGGTAGTCTATTAGTTCAAAATCATTTAATTTCAAGAATACTTGTTTTCTGTCTAATTGTGTTGTTTTTGTTTACTATTGAGCATGAGCTACTGTAAGTATGGAAGGGATAAAAGCATGTGGTTATGATTTTTTGCTATTTATATGCTTATTCACCGTGCCTAGCTAGGGGATTATTTTTGGAATTTTGAAGGGATAAAATCAAATAATATTTGTTTGCCCAAATTCTTTTTTATTTTATATAATTCTGCTTCAGAACCAGTTATGTATAACTATGCTTAGATATCATTTTTTTTATTGTATACACTTATATTTAAAAATGCCGTTCACCAACAATTTATGGGTGTTAATACACATTACGGGGGTTTTAACATTCTAAGTATCATGCCTATTAATAGATTAAACTTACTGTTCATTTTTTGAGTAGATTAATTTTGTTGGTCTTAATTTCACTAATTTGTTTGATGACTTTTAGAAAATTCTCTTTGTAAAAGTTGCTGATCTTACCGAAAAAACTATACAATCTCCCTCCCCACCCTTATGGCCGTCCGCCGCATTGTGCGGGTAGACGGCTAGTGTGTGTGTGTGTGTGTGTATATATATATATATATATATATATATATATATATATATACACACACACACACATGTTTTGTTCGTTCACATTATATAACATTTTTTTTGCTCGAATAAACATATTAAAGTATAACCCCATATAACTATCAAACATCAAATATAATTATTTAATTTTTTTTATCTGTTTTTCGTTTATATCATTCGTTTTATGTGTTTTACGTTTTTCTTATTCAGCTTTAAGAGATTTTATTGTTACTACTTAAACGAATAATCTTAAATATTATGACAAACAACTATCATACCGTTATAACAACTATCAAAATAACAACTATATTTTAACAACTATTTGTTAAAAGAATAATCTTAAATAAAATCTACTGTTTGCTAATACCCATTAAGTATATATTGTCTAAAATAATAAAAAGTTGCCCTTGTATCTATATTAACAAAAGAAATAAGATTCAAATTAAAATACAAGGAAAATATTTTATTATTTCAGACAATATATATTTAATAAGTTTTAACAAACGATATATTTTATTTAAGATTATTCTTTTAACAAATAGTCATTAAAATATAGTTGTTATGACGGTATGATAGTTGTTTATTGTAATAATTAAGAATTAAGATTATTCATTTAAAAAGTAACAATAAAATCTCTTAAAGCTGAATAAAAAAAGTAAAGTACATAAACAAATGATGTAAACAAAAAACACAGAAAAAACAATATTAAATAATTATATTTGATGTTTGATAGTTATCCGAAATTCTATTTTAAATTTTTTATTCGAGGAAAACATAAAAAAAAAACGTTATATGATGTGAACGAACAAAACATAAAAAAATATTAAATTATATATTCGAAAAATGTCAAAAATATTAAAAAAAAATTAACCACAAAAACAAAGATAAATATATAAAGCTAAGAATAATCTATATATATATATATATATATATATATATATATATATATATATATATATATATATATATATATATATGCTTAGGTTATTGTATTCTAATTAATTATTATGTTGATATAGGAATGATTGTGAACCGACCATTGTAGTTATTTTAAGAAACAAATGTATTCATATTATTAAAATAAAAAAAATAGTATAATACCATTTAATTAAAAGAAGGGTAAAAATGTACATTTTCATTACTTTCAAATTAGGAAACACAAATTTAGAAATGAAAATTTTGGATTTTAAGGGATTTTTGATTATCTTAATTTTGAATTTTGATTTTTTTAATTAATTTAATTTTAATTCTGTCAGAATGTTATTTAGTTAGAATGATATTCTATGATATTGTTTTGTTAGAATGTTATTGTAAGCATAACCGATTTTATTTTGTCAGAATGTTATTTTGTTATAATGACATTTTATGAAAATGTTCTGTCAGAATGTTCTTAAATAATAAAAAAATATTGAACTCTAGCCGAATAATAACAACATTCTAATATATTTATAGAGATCCGAACTTATACACAATTCATATACATTCTTACAGAATAATATTCTTATGCATTTTAATATAACTATACATATTCTAGCATAATGTCATCAAAAGTAAATAAAATTCTTAAAAAAATATCAATCTTAAACATACAATAGTTTAACAAATACACTAGATCTTCTTCAATGATCCAAATAATCGACTTTATTCCAACTATTCTTACGAAAATGTGATGTATTATCGTAAGAATGTAATTCTTGCTAAAATATATTTGTTCTTGAACTCGATTCCGTGTCTTTCTTTTGTAAATGTTTGTATGTTATGGAACTTGATTCTACATCAATAACATCCTCTTCAAAACCTAAACCCATAAAAACTATGTAAGCAGTGTACTACTAGAAGAATTTTATCATCAACTTCAAGTCTTTCAGAATTTTATAAATCTAACAATCAATATAAATAGCTCATGTAAAAAACTATTTTGCTTAGAACCTAATCAATCGCTATCAAACTACTAAAAAGAAAATAATAGCCAATATACTCCTAATCAATACGAATCAGCATCAATAGTTGATCCAACTAGTAAACAATAATCTCCGATTGTTTTTTATGCTCTCCCAAGTCTCATCTTTTTTGCTTTGATCACCTGAAATATAGTTGTGATGAAGTTGTTTAATTGTCATTCTTGAAGCATGTACTTCATAATTTAATGTCCACAACTTTAAGAAAAAAGGGGGAGAAAAGTGTAGCAATTATTCAATCATCAAGACACCTAAAACATAAACCTCCTCTGAGCTGACAGTGGCTTGAGAATCTAAAGGTGTCTTCAGAATTATTCCACCATATTCCGGCCGGAGAACCCATTTTTCAAACTCTATTAGAAATGAAGCAGCAATATCCTGCATCGTTATTTTCAAGTGAATTTTTTGAGTCCGTTGGTCAGCAGGAGGAAACAAAACCAATTTATTTTTATTGTTATTCCTATCTACTAGTTGCAATGTAAGATAAACAACACCAAAGGTATTAGGTTATTAAGATAATTTGTTGGAATAATAGGATGACAATTAGCAAGCAACTATGAATATTAGAATATATATGTTGTGGCGCAAGTGCAACAAATAATGTTTTATGCCTACACGCGTATAAAGGAAAAAGAAATTGTAGGAAAAGGAAACACACAAGGAAACTAGTGATTAAACGATTTGTCAAGAGTTGAAAGTCAAAGAATGAAAGGCAAGAAGTACAATTCAAATATAAAATTATATAGAGCTTAGGGAAAATTGGGAAAATAAACCGTGTATCTCTAGAGGAAAAACGAAAAACCTTTGCACAACAG
The DNA here is from genome assembly GCF_051521515.1 of Lactuca serriola. Taxonomy (NCBI): domain Eukaryota; kingdom Viridiplantae; phylum Streptophyta; class Magnoliopsida; order Asterales; family Asteraceae; genus Lactuca; species Lactuca serriola. The sequence goes on from NC_136408.1 coordinate 1,973,591, forward strand.
AAGATGAGTATCCTTTACCCCAAAAACAATTTGAACCCAATCCACTTTGATTCCTTTAAAAAGTCCAAGAACAAATAAAAATAAGAAATTTTGGCGAAAAACTGCTAAACCCAGGAAGAAATTCGCACCCCCAATTGGTATATAATAATAACTCTAATCGAAGATCATACCTGGTTAGACTAAACGAAAACATATACTTTCCCGCTCGAATGTCGAGGTTGAATAAGAAGTTGCCAATTTATGTAATTATCCATACATTGATTGCCTAAGGTGTAGGAATTTGATTATATCTGTATCGTTGATTATAAATTAAAAAAATTATATAAGTATTTCAATCTTCACTTCATAAATTATTTAGCTTACATTTTACATTTTTCTTCCAAAGAAATATATCAATCTTCACTTCATAAATTATTTAGCTTACATCTTACATTTTTCTTCCAAACATATATAGTCACAATAACAAATATAAATTATAATAACATGTGCCACGTGGCCATGTCATCCCACGGTTGCATTAATGTTGGGAAATAAATAAAAAGACGGGAAAATAACTTAGGAGGGTAACTACCTTTTATCCGTGTTCACATATTGGCAACTTCTTCTTTTTTGTACATAATAAAACAACTAACTTGTTTTAACTGTTTAAATTACACCAATATTACCGGCTAATACCTGTTTTAACCGGTAACTCAAAGAGAAAATGACTTAGGAGGGTAACTACCTCTTATCCGTGTTCACATATTGACAACTTCTTATTTTTTGTACATAAGAAAGCAACTAACTTGTTTTAACTGTGTAACAATCCAAAAATCATGACAAAATTTCTTTTTTAATTTAATACTAAAACCATAATTGTCAAACCATTAATTTAATACTCCGGCATCGGGCCTCGCCCGACATTAGGCCTCGCCTGGCATCGAGCCCCGCTCGGTATACAAATCTGTCTCTCTTAGGCCCCGCCTGTCTCCGGGCCCCGCCCGCTAAACACATACAATCATATAAAATGCTAACACATAAAAGAAACATACTCTACTGTATCTCTGTCCTAAGAAACATACTCTGCTACTAATGAGATACAGAACTTCGTCCATACTCAGCTAGTTCCAGCCAGGGCTTCAGCAGTGCAAGGTGAGTCTCTTCACTGTGTGAATGGGTTTAAGGCCACAATGCCAGCCTATGTAGTCTATGAGTAGGAAGACCCGGGGGTTAGCCCTAGGCATTGTATGCTAGTATATTATTCCAGACCAAGGTCTAATGTCGGGCGGGTGCCCGAGGAATGTTTGCATGTTAGATTATACTTGTTGTCTGTGTGATACTTGTATGTGCCTGGTAAAGAGGTGAGTGTGGGCGAGGTCCCGTATCTCATCACTAGCTGAGTACGGACGATGTTCCGTATCTCATTATTAGTAGAGTATGTTTCTTAGGATAGGGATACAGTAGAGTATGTTTCTTTATGTGTTAGTATGTTATATGATTGTATGTGTTTAGCGGGCGGGGCCCGGAGACAGGCGGGGCCTAACAGAGACAGATTTGTATACCGAGCGGGGGCTCGATGCCAGGCGGGGACCGATACCGGAGTATTAAATTAATGGTTTGACGATTATGGTTTTAGTATTAAATTAAAAATGAAAATTTTGGTCATGATTTTTGGGATGTTACACAGTTAAAACAAGTTAGTTGCTTTGTTATGTACAAAAAATAAGAAGTTGTCAATATGTGAACACGGATAAGAAGTAGTTACCCTCCTAAGTTATTTTCCTTTTGAGTTACTGGTTAAAACAGGTATTAGCCGGTAATATTGGTGTAACTTAAACAGTTAAAACAAGTTAGTTGCTTTATTATGTACAAAAAAGAAGAAGTTGCTAATATATGAACACTGATAAGAAGTAGTTACCCTCTAAGTCATTTTCCCTAAAAAGACTAATAAAACACCACATAAGAAATGGATGTAACTACCCGAACCACATATTGAAGTACATATTACACTCACGATCATATATTGAAATATAAATAGTTTAATTGTGTGCTCCTTTAAAAAAAATCTTATTTAACAAAATAGACACCTTGGAAGGACAACAAATAAAGCTAATTATCGGTCAAACTGTGACCTTATTGCTATATTTTAAATGTTTCATTGCTATCAATTATAGTACCCCCAATCAATTAGTCGTTAAAATATTGTTATTGGCTAGCTACCACCGACAACCTGAAGCTTTTTTTTTTTTTTTTCTTGAACGGCGGGACTAATATTTGTTTGGGATTGAACTAACCTTTTGGTTAGAAACTTCTACTTAAACATCTTCTTAACAAAATGAGTTAATCCCAACTTATACATAAAACAGTTATTTTATTTTTAACGGCAAGGCAAACTTCATTGAAAAACTAGGCAGAACTAGGAAGTAAAAAATAACAAGAAAACTAAATTTTGGAATTACATTCAAGAGAGGAATTATGCTAAAATTATATTTATTTGGTCATTTAATTTTTTTTTAGTTTTAAAAGATAATTAATTTGTTGGATTTTGCCAAAGTGGTAATTATGATATATTATAATAAGTTTTCATATTTTTAGGCCATTTAAGATTGCCGAGCTTTTTATTTTGGTTATCTAAAATCATTTATTATTATTTTTTTTTTATATTTTAGTCACCTAACTTTTAAATTTAAAGTAAATTACAAAATGGTCACTGTGTTTTGGTCAGATTGTAGGCCCTAAATTTAAAAATTCATAGGTAGCATCCTTATGGTTTATGAATATTATAGTTTTGGTCCTTACTTTATATAAAAAGAATAAATTACCATTTCTTTTTCTTTTAACAATTTATTATTATTATTATTATTATTATTATTATTATATAACAATTTTATTTGCTCTTTATTTCAATAGAATTGTATAGATTTTTTATAAAGTTATTTTTGTTTTTTTAAATTAGTTATCGAAATTATATATATATATATATATATATATATATATATATATATATATATATATATATATATATAATGTAAGATGTAAGCTTCTTATTCAACTTCGACATTCCAACGGGAAAGTATATGCTTTCGTTTATCCTAACATGAAATCGGATTGTCGTGCACGAATGCAAAATAGTCGAAGGTGGAGCAACACGTATTTAGGCAACCAGACCAGTCAGGGTGGATATAGGAGATAAGTCTAGAAGGGATTGAAGGGAAGAGGTGCAAACCAAGATCTGGAGTTCCTTACAATATCATAAAGTACACTTGAGTTCATTAAAAAAATGTGGTACCTGCGACACATGCATAAACATACAAATTTGTTGAACCGCATATGAAATGTCGGGTCGTGTGAAAGTGAGGTATGTTAAAGCTTAAGCCAAGCGTCATCAATATAAGAATGATCGGCAACGAAGTCACTAGTGGGTAAACTCAATTAGAGTTGGAATCCAAGAGGGTAGTTGCATGCTTGCACATTTCCATGTTGGCTCTTTTTATGATATACTATGTATTCTTTCTTTAATGGAGGAAAATGTTGTTTGTAGTTCGAGAGATTCAAATGCCTAAAAAGTATGTAAGAGACCCCATGTTGGTAATCTCAAATTTACATGCCAAGGCCTTAATGATCATGGATTTTAGTGTAATTAAGGTAATGGTGAGGACGATGTCATCCATACATACGAAAATGTAAGCATATGCTTTTCTTTATTTGTAAATAAAAAACGAAGTATCACACATGTTTTAAACAAAACTGAGATAAAGGAGATGGTTGGAAAATCGTTGGTACCAAACTCGTGGTGCATGTTTTGTAACACCTGAATCTGGTATGTTCTCTTTCAACCCTTCTAGTTATGAGCTTTTCACTTTTGGCCCTTATTGTTAGTACGCGGGGTGTACCCTAGGGAACGCTTAACGTACTAGCTGAGAAGCTAGTATGTGGAGCGTACCATGCGTGTATGCTTAGTGTACTAATATGAGGATGGATCATGCCTTTGGGCATATACGCGAGGCGTATGCTTATGTATGCGGGGCGTACTTGCATTTTAATGAAACCTTAATTTGGGGTGTTGCACGCTATATAAGCTCCTTAAGTCCCTAGGGCTAGCCTCTTTATCAGCCTCCATTGCCCTAAACCCCTAATCTCGAACCCTAATAACATCTTTGAGTGTTCTTGAGCATTGGTCTTGATTTTTGGTGGTTTATGCTCCTTGAAGTGAAAGAAGAAGAAGTTGGAAGACTCATTCATTGAAAGGAAGCTTAGAGATCTAGATTTAGCTCCATCTTTTGGTGACTTTTGAGGTATAAAATCCCAACCTTCATCGTTGTATTCTTAGATCTCTTCATATCATGGTTTTTATGCTTTTAGTCCCTTTTGGGTTAGTTTGATGAGTTAAGTCGTTTGTGGGGCTTATCCTTTTAGATATGGGCATATTATGAGTTTCTTAAGCTTAAATGTGCAAACTTTACGGGGTTTATGGACTCATGCATACATTAAGTCATCTATTAAGTCCTTTTGAGCTTTAAGAGCTTCATTAAGCCATGCATGCATGTAAGTTAGCAATTATATGTGATAAACTATCTCAAGGAAGTCAGATCTAAGTTTTGGAGTGAAGTCCTAATGGATTAAGAGTTGGAAAATGGAAAATGGCCAAATAGGAGAGTACACTGGGCGTATAAGCAAGTACGCTTAGCGTAAAATCCCTAAAGCGAGTACGTTGTGCGTACGTGCTGAGTACACCCCGCGTACTCAGCCAGTTGGGCTTCAGACGTTTTGGGCTTTGGTTTGGCCATATTTGGACTTAGATGCTTAGGGACTTGTTGGGCCATCAAGTTTTTGGGTTGATTCCCGTTTTAAGTTCTCTTGGAAAAGGCCCATGAAAGGGATTTGGGTGCAATTTGGAAAATTATGATGGGTTTTAGCCAAAAGAACATCCTATGTGCTCATGCAAACCCTAATGCTTGGATTTAGGTTTCTCTATTGTACATGCAATTCATCTAAGACTTTCAAACCCTAGATCAAGTGTATATAATCGAAATTAACATAACAAAGTAGATCTAGACGTTTACCTTGTTGTTGATTGAAGATCTTGAAGCCTTGAGAACTTTAGCACCTCAAGTGTTGTGCCTCTAATGAATCAAAAACACCAATAGCAATTGGAGGAAGTAAGAGAGAGAGGGGAGAGGATAATTTCGGCTCTAGGACTTCTAGGGTTCAAGTGGCCAAAATTCCCATGCTCAAGGGTCCTTTATATAGGTGTAGGAATTAGGGTTTTAGTCATTATCCTTATTTGGTTACTTAGCCACTAAGCAGCCCATAAGATGATTCTAGAATCCCTATCATGGACGAATTCTTAAGGCCTTATCCCTAGAATTCGTCTACCCTATCTATTAGGGTTTCCTTGCCCAACTTTGTAACTATCACATAATTACAGTTCAGCCCCTGAAGTTCAATTAACTTCTTTTAATCACAAAACTAATTCTTAATTAATTCTTGACCAACGTTAATTAACAAATATGATTTCTCTTTTAATATATTAATCTTATAATATATTAATACACCATAATCACCTCTTTCTATATTATTCCTCCAGTCAAGTTGCTTTAGTGAAGGCAACCCAAAAGGACCATGCACAACCGGGTTAAGTACATACCAAATATAGTTATGGACTTAGACACTAATCCAACAGTCTCCCACTTGGATAAGTCTAATAACTACAAATGCAAATGCAACTTCTGGATCCGATTAGCAATCGCAGTTCTCAAAACTCTTGATCTTATCAATAACCTGTCCTTAAGATAAGGGATCGTATAATCCTCTGTTCTAGATGTCGTGCGGACAATTACATGGAACTTAGTCATACTTATTGTCCAACAATTTGTTTCTCGATCTTTGATTCGTTTGACATAGAACTTAATTGAACACATCAATTGAGTCCTGACTGGGCCCGACACATAAGTGAAACCAAATCATCGAGGGGCCCTGATATCGCTTTTACCCTCTTAGGATAAAAGGAACATATAAACTTCGACTTATATGCATTTAATATCCACTAATCAAATCATACACACCAATGTGTTTTATAACATCAAGTTATTGATGCGTTTACGCATTATCAATGCACAACCAATTAGCAAACAATAAACCATATATCTGGGTTTTAAGACCATATGATATTATCGTCTTGCGATCACTCATGATGAATTCCATGTAATGATTCTAGAAAGCGTGGGTTTATTCCAATGCTCAAATCAAGTTCATAAGCACTCATGAACGTTGTAGCAAACTTTTTCTATGTCTAATACACTTCAGACAATCTACACACCAATTCATGACAGTCTTCATTCATACCTACTTCCAACATATGAACGACTATGGACCGTTTGAATAATCTTATTATTCAGGAAGTCAAAACATGCAAAATTGAAACAGTAGGTAAATAATTGACATAAGATAGTAACATTACTAATAAATAATACTCTTTTATTTAATCATCACATGTTAATTACAATTTATCTATTACACGTTTCTAAACTATCTAATCTAAACTAATATCGTCCTTCAGCCCGATGCTCCTAGCATGATGCAAGTGTTTAACCCTGCTCAGTCCCTTCGTAAGCGGATCTGCTTGGTTATCCTCTGACGATACCCTCTTCACTACGAGGAGTCCTTCTTCCACCCGATGTCGAATAAAGTGATATTTTCTGTCGATATGTCGAGATCTTCCATGATCCCTTGATTCCTTGGTCAAGGCAACCGCTCCTTTATTGTCACAGAAAATTTCCATAGGCTCCTGTATGGCCGGAACAACTCCAAGGTCTCCAATGAAGTTCTTCAATCATATTGCCTCCTTTGACGCTTCGCTTGCTGCAATGTACTCTGATTCGTACGTTGAATCAACTACGGTCTCCTGCTGGGAACTTTTCCATGTCACTGCTCCTCCATTAAGGGTAAAGACCCAGCTCGACTGCGAATGGTAGTTGTCCCGTCGGTCTGAAAACTGGCGTCACTATACCCTCGCACCTTTAAGTCATCACTCCCACCGAGGACTAGAAACCATTCCTTAGTCCTACGAAGGTACTTAAGAATGTTCTTGACTATGGTCCAATGTGCTTTGCCAGGGTTCCCTTGATATCTGCTGACCATGCTCAAAGTAAAGGCCACATCAGGGTGAGTACAAGTCATAGCGTACATGCTCGAGCCAACTGCGGAAGCGTAAGGTACTCAGATCATCTCTGCTATCTTGACTTTGGTACTCGGACTTTGAGTCTTACTCAACTTGGCATTACTTTGGATTGGTAACTCTCCTTTCTTTGACTTCTCCATACTAAAACGTTTTAGTACCTTGTCCAAGTAAGTGTTCTGACTAAGTCCTATTAGTCTCTTACTTCTGTTTCTCACTATCCTTATTCCCAGAATATAGGCAGCCTCTCCGAGGTCCTTTATAGCGAAGCACTCCCCGAGCCAGGACTTGACTTCTTACATTGTCGGGATGTCGTTTCCTATGAGTAGTATGTCATCGACATAATATATTAGGAAGCTTACTATACTCCCACAAGCTTTGACATATACACATGATTCATCCTCGCTTCGTAGAAAACCAAACTTTTTGACTTTCTCATCGAAAAAAAGATTCCATCTGCGAGACGCTTGCTTAAGTCCATAAATGGACTTCTCAAGCTTACACACTCTATTAGGATGTTTCGCATTGACAAAACCCTCTGGTTGAGCCATGTAAACATCCTCAGCCAGCTTCCCATTAAGGAAAGCAGTTTTGACATCCATTTTCCATATTTCATAATCATGAAATGTGGAAATGGCCAGCATCACCCTAATAGACTTTATCTTCGCAACCGGAGAGAACGTTTCATCATAGTCAACTCCGGGAGTTTGAGTGAAATCCTTCGCGACCAATCGTGCCTTATAAGTGTGCACATTCCCATCCATGTCGGTCTTCTTCTTGAAGATCCAGTTGCACCCGACCGTCTTATGTCCTGGTACATTGTCAACCAAATTCCAAACTTGGTTGTCATACATGGACTAAATCTCGTTGTGCATCGCTTCTTTCCACTTCGCAGACTCCGGGCCTGCCATGGCTTCCTTATTGTTGTTAGGTTCGTCCAAAGTCACTAGTGTACTATCACTAGTGAATGTATCCCCTTCTATAGTAATATGAAAACCATATAACTGGGGCTGAACCCTAACTCTTTTGGAACGTCTTAGAGGTAAGGACTCGTCAATTGGTTCAACCAGAGTTTCCTCCTCGGGTTGAGCGCTAGTGTTAGAGGTTCCTTCATCGCTCGACCCTTGAATCTCTTCAAGATCGATCTGCCTCCCACTTCCCCCCTTAGCTTATGAGTTCTCGCTCTCAGAAAACCCCTCTCCTCGCGATGAAGACAACATTGTCACTCGTTCTATAGAAGAGATATCCAAACAACTTCTGCGGTTAGCCGATGAAAATACATCGCTCACTACGAGGATCAAGCTTGTCGTGAGTCTCTCATCTTACGAAAGTCTCGCAACCCCAAACCTTGATATGTGCTAATGAGGGAGCTTTCCCTGTCCACATCTCGTGAGGTGTTTTGGCAACCTTCTTCGTAGGGAATAAGTTAAGGATATGGGTGGCAGTCTCTAAGGCATACCCCCAGAATGAGATAGGTAGTGAAGCACGACTCATCATGGAACGAACCATGTCTAGCAAGGTTCGATTACGCCTCTTAGCCACACCATTCAACTGCGGTGTCCTAGGTGGCGTCAATTGCGAAACGATTCCGCATTCCTTGATGTAGTCGTGGAATTCAAAACTTAGGTACTCTCCTCCTTGATCGTATTGAATCATCTTAATTTTCTTGCCCAACTGATTCTCCACTTCTTTTTTAAACTCTTTGAACTTTTCAAAGGTTTCTGACTTGTGCCTAATTAAGTAGATATACCTATATCTGCTATAATAATCGGTAAAAGTCACATAGAAGCGGCTCGCATCCCTTGTGCTAGATCTAAAGGGCCCACACACATTGGTGTGTATGAGATCCAATAAACCCTCACCCCTTTCACAAGTTCCAGTAAAGGGTGACTTGGTCATCTTTCCAAGTAAACAAGACCCGCATATGTCATCGTCCCTAAGGTCGAATGACTCCAACACTCCATCCTTTTGGAGTTAGGCTATGTGTTTCTTGTTGAGATGTCCAAGACGACAATGCCACAAGCATGATTTATCCATACTATTAGAAGAATCAACACACAACACAACATTTCCTAAGTTATCTACAACCATTACAGTTTCATATATTCCATTACAAGGCAATGCTTCAAAATATAAAACACTATTAAGATATGCATAAATAGAACCCTTTTCATTATCAAATGAATATCTAAATCCTTGTCTATATAAACCATGAAATGAAATGATGTTTATTACCATATATGGCGAATAGCAACAATTATTTAAATCTAAACCTAATCAATTACTAAGCACTAAGGAATATACTCCAATCTTGGTGACAAGCGACAATCTTCTATTTCCCATGATTAGGTTTATCCTTCCACACTCTACATCATATTTCTTCTTAGTCCCTGCAAATCAGAACATATGTGAAAACCACATCCTGTATCAAGAACCCAAGAAATAGCATGCGATGAATCATTAGATTTAATAGTGTAAATACCTGCGAAATACGGCTTGATCTTCCCATCCTTGATAACTTGTAGATATTTTGGGCAACTTTTTTTCCAACGCCCTATCTTGTGGCAGTGATAACACTCTGCCTCCTTTGGGTTAGAGTTGGGTTTAGCAGAACCAGCCTTGGTTCCACTAGAAGAGGTACCATCTTGGGACTTTCCCTTGTGGTGGCTCTTTGAGGGAGCCTTCCTCTTCTTACCCTTCCCTTTCCCTATTGCCAAGGCAGGGGCAGTAGCAGGAGTTGGAGTTGATGTAACAGACTTCTCTTTAAGTTCTTTTTTATTTTTAGCATATAGCTAGAATCATCTTCAGACCATGACCAAAGAACATCTTTCTTAAGTTTGCATTGTAAGGGACTTCTTATTTTTGCAAGATTTGGAATGTAGTCTGAAGCATATGTTATGATTCCTAAAAATCTTTGTAACTGCTTTTTATCTTCAATTTTATTAGGAAATTTATGAATATTTTCCAAAATATGATTTGAAGACGATGACTTCCTTGTTCTATTTCTAACCCAAGAAAATTGATTTTACTTTAAAAAGTTGTGCTTTCTTTTTGGAAAGAATGATTCCAAGAAGATCACATTTTTTTAGAACAACCGGTATGTGTAACAAATGTTCATTTTCATTGTTGCTGAATATGAGGATATCATCTACATAAATACAAAAAAAATTCAAAGATCTGAATGCATTTTGTATATGTCTTTGAAATATGGACGGAGCTTGTTTTAGACCGAAAGGTACAACAGTCCATTGGTAATACCCTTGGGGACATGTGAAAGTTGTTAAGAGTTGTGACTCGGCATCAAGTAAAACTTGCCAAAAGCCAGATTTACAGTTGAAAGAACTAAATATTGTTTTTCCTCTAATAAGGGTGAGAAGTCCATCTTTATTAGGGAGATTATGGTTATCACCTATAGTTTCTTTGTTAATAGTTTTGTAGTTAACTTTCTTTCCTCTTCTTATTTCTGCATTATTTTCGACAAGGGAAGTGGGAGATCTGTGAGGAGATTTACTTGGAACGATGACCTTTATTTCAAGTAGTTCTTTGATTTGTTTACTAAATTCTTCGATATCTTGAGGACTGTATTTCATATGTTCAACTGTGATGATAGTGGTCACGTTGATTAATTTTATGTTTGCTTTCATCCATTGTTTAGACTTTATTGGGTCTATAGGATTTCCTGAGCAAAATTTTTCAAGTGAACTTTCAATTTTTGAAAATTTTTCTTGGTTAAGAAGAAATTTAAATTCTTCCTCATTCTCCCCCATTTTAAAAGGCAAAGTTTCTTCAATTTTGCTTTGAGAGACATTGACAGGTTCTGGTTTTTTAATCTTTGAATTATTTTTCATTGATTCAAAAAATCAAGGTTTTCCATTTCTATAAGAAGAGGTCTATACAAAAGACAAAAGTTATTTCCTAGGATGAAATCTATTCCACATTCTTGTTGGTATACAGAGGGGATATAAAATATTTCTCTAGCAAGTCTTATCTGTAAATCAACATATTTTTTGTTGATAATTACAAGTCCGTTTGCTGTAGAAACCTTTATAGGTTTTGGAGTGTTAATGTTCTTCTGAAATAACATATTTAGTTGCGATACAAAGACTGGCTCATGTATCAATATAACAATTTAAATCAATCTTTTTATATCTGACGAATCTAAATGTACCTTTAACATAGATTGAAATAGGATTTGTGATAGTTAGTATCACGTTTTTGGAGTTCATGACCTTTGAATCAGTCTTAATCAGTATCTGATTCTGTAGATGAAGAAGATGATGATCAATAGGTTCTTCAATCAATATGTAGACGATTTGTTCATCTTGAAATTGTTCTTCTATAGGCCTAAGGTCCATAGATGACGCTATTTCAAGGAGTTTAACTTTTTGTGGGTAATCTTTCCTATTAGGACACTCATTGACATAGTGTCCTTCTCCACTGCAAATCCAACATCTGCAATTCTTTTTATTTTTCGAACAAAATTTACTTTTGTCTATTGTTTTTTGAAAATCGTTTGATTTTTGGAAATATTTTCCCTGTTTAAACCGTCTAGTATTTTTCGGTTTTGAAAATATTTTGTTGTTCTTTTTTGAATATTTATTAAAAGATTTCCTTGAAGAATTTTTTGTTTTATGGGTAATTTTGCATCCATAATCTAATGGTTTTTCTTTTGTTAAATGATTACAACAATTTTTGTTAAGACATTTTAGTCTTTTTGTGTGTTTGATAGATTACAAATTTTTTGAATCTCATCAATAACAATTCTCATAGCAAAAGTAAGACTATAAATCGTGGCATTTGTAGATTCGGTTATAAATCTGTTATGAGATTGTTGTCCTACAATAGGAATTTTTAATTGATATTGTTTGATCAACTTGGGATATAGATTTGAATCATTTATTTTGTAAAGATTTGTTTCATAGTCACAGGTGTAATGATCTAGAAAGCAAATATCACATATGGTGAGATTCGTAAGTCTGGATTTGGCTTTTTCGATCTCTCTTGTTTGTTCATTGGCTTTGTCTTCTATAAGATCTATACCAAGGAACATCATGTAGATGACATCAAACATGTCTTGGAATACTTTCATTGAGTTATGACTAATCCAATTTGTATTTTTGATAAAATTTTGAGCTATTCCTGATGTTTTATGGTCAAACAATAAAATTATAGATTCTTTTGTTGCATATTTTTCTTTGTTAGTGTGAATGATTAGACTTATTTCCGAAGTCCATCTGTCGATAACTCCTTTTCTATTTGTTTCAATGTTGTTAATATTGAAAACGTTTGTTCCGAACTGGTTTCGATTTCCAGTGGGAAGATCTTGCATAGAGCCAATTCTATGTCAGATCTTGTTCAGTTTTAGGTCTTTTTCTTCTTTCACCTTGAAAAGAAGATTCTCCAAGATGATCGAAATGTGATTTGCTCTTATTCATCTCGAATTTAGGCTCTATATCAGAAGAAAGATTCTACTACTTCTTCTGAAATATATACAAAAGTTTCTTTGTCAGATGTTTCTTCTATGACGTTAATCGTTTCATCAAAGTGGAAAAATTGTTGAAGTTCCTCGGATGTAGAGATTTCTAAGTTCACTATATCATTTCCTTTAGATTCAGCGAGATCTAGTAACCTAAGAGCTTAATCAAGAATCGAGACATTTGATCCATTGATTATTAATTCTTCATCTTCATAGTTATCCCAAAATAATTTTTCTACTTGAGATAAATAGTCTCTCATGTTGACTTAAAGTAGTCTTTAGACCATGACATAGAACTATGATTCCCTGATGATCCTAGTTCTTCATTTCCTACATTATAATTAGGGTATGCATACTTACCAGTGAATGTCTTTTTATCTTCACTTTTAGGATCTAAATCTGTAGTAGTTTTATTGATTATTTCAATAATTTCTTTATTGCAAGAACATTTTTGAAGTTCTTTTTGCGTTTCATTAATAATTTTAGCAGCGATGGCTTCTAATTGGTTTGTAGTTACTAAGCCTTGGTTAATCATTTGATCAATCTTTTTAGATAGTTTTTCAACCTTTTCATTTAATTATTAATTGATTCTTTGATGTCTACCATAGATGTCATCCCATACGTTGTTTCATTTGATTTTGCACTTCTTTATATCTAAGATTAAAATCTTTCATTTGGTATGTAAGAACAACTTTATCGACAACTTCTTTTAATAGATCATCGAAGTTTTTAGAAATTTTATTAAAAGTTTCTAGTAGTTTTGAGTTATGTTCTATTACGTTGTTCATTTTTTCTAACTGAGTATTTTTTTTTTCAAATTGATTGTTATCAAGTTCTCCTCCATTTTGAAGGGCAAGACTTAAATCTTTCTTAAATTGATTGAAAGGTTTATTATTTTTTGATATATCTTTATAAATATCTTTTTGAATTCCAAAATAATGATATATTTTGAGTGTATTTAACCAGCATCTTGCGACAATCTAATTTATATTGCTACAAAGGTTAGCTAGGGTTTGAACGCCTACTTTTCCTGAAGAAGTAAAAGCATATTGTTTTTTCTAAGTATGATCATCATGATTTTTAAGTCTCAATGATTTACCCTTTTTGTAAATATGAGGAAGGTCTATCTTACTCATTTATTACTTCGTGCTTAGTTGGCTGATAGTTTGATTTAAATTATCAACTCTAGAAGACATACTTCTTATGCTTTTAAGTATATCTCTTGGAGTAGGTGTTGAAACATGAAGTGAACCTCTTAATTTAGCCTACCGCAACCTACAAGCATCCGCAGTCAAGCTCCCATCAGCAGCCTCATCCGAAGTCATCCAGTCAACCGCAATCTTCTTACTTTACTTAGTTTATTTTATCTATCTTTCTGTAATACTCTCTATTGTCCAATATGCCTTGCATGGCTACTCTTAGAGAGTGAATCAAATGTAATTCTTGAGTCTCTATAAATAGAGCTCACTCTTTCTCAATCAATACAGATATCTTTACTCATCTATAAATCTGAATTATCTTCAAGTATTTCTCTTACGCATCTCATATCCTTCTTACACTCTAAATCCTCTCGAACATAACTGATAAATATTTCTCTTCGAAGCAAGTCATTTTGTGACTTTATCACTAAGCTTGATCTCACTCACTAACTTGGTTTGAATGCATTCCATGTTATGAATCAACTTATGTGTTTACTTGATATATCACCTGCTGTCATTTATGCTTCCTTACATTTCCGCAATTAACTATCTAACTGTCTAACTAATTAACTTATTATTGTTGAGCTTTTAGATCCTTTGAGATTAATTAATTTCGCAACTATACTTGTTCTAACGTTTGTTCAAGTGTGTCTCAAGTTTTTCTCTCAACAGTAGGTTCTAGAGATTCAGATATTTCACCTATATGAAGAGAATCTATTGAGATTCTAGGTGGTAGCTTTTCTCCTAAAGCTTTTTTGTTTTTGGCTATGTTTAAAGCCCAAGAGCTATCTTGAGGATCTATGTTACAAAATTGTTTATCTTTGACATGTCCTATTTCTGAGAACACATATTCAAGTTCTATGTATTCTTCTTTTTTATAGTCTATGCTATGATGAATATTTGCCAATGCATATGCTATGAGGTAGGTTATTGTGAAGGGTTTATATCCTGGATTCACGAGATCACTTCTTTCAAAGTGATGAATAAAAGATAAAACCTTATTTAAGTTTGTTGATTTCAGATCTAAGGCAAATTTAGGATAAACTGAAAACACATTTTTTTGGTAAGCTAGATTTCCTTTGGCTGCACCAAGAACACAATCTTGTCGATGATTGAGTCTATAATCAAGGCCATTTTTATTGGAGAATTAATTCCGTCTTGAAATTGAGATTTGATTAGAATTTTACTGCTCCGATGTGGACCATTCTAATTTTAGATCTTATTTTTGTGGGAATATCTTTAAGGTTACTGTTTATCTGTTCTCTGGTTAATAATGGTAGATAAACAGATCTTGTAGTATTTTTAATTTCAACAACCATTTCTTTTGTACTAACGAAGTAAATTATTTTATTTTTTCTTTTTAACGTATTCAGAATATTAAATCTTGAGGGAGCGTTTCTGAATATATTTTCTTTCTTTACTTTAAGATTTGTTTTCTTAATTTTTGAAAGAAATTCTTGTTTAATCATTAGGCTTCCTTGAAAACCATCTTCATTTTCAACGAAGCTTAACGTATGATCCTGTCACACCCCAAAACTGGAACGGCGGAAACGTTATGGGGTGGATGACGTCGTGTCAAGTATCACAATATATGCAGTATAGTAATCAAAGTACAATAACCACTGCATTAATAGTAATAGTTTTACATGGTTTACATTACATAGAACATCAAAGTAATACAAGTAATAATATAAGTGCAGCTTGGTACTAAACTGTCTTCATCAGAAGCTCCTGGAATGTACATGTCTATTGCTGACCTGAGAATACAAGTTATTTGAAAAGCGAGTATCAGCATTTTTACAAATGCTGGTGAGTTCATAAGTATTTAGTGTCATTTTATTCAAGTAACTTTATATAAGTAGTAGCTTTAGAGTATATAGTGAATTAGAGTTCTTTCCAGAAAATCCTATATTTTCTAATTAAAAGCAGTCTTCTGCCAAGACTGGACAAAGTTATGTTGTAAAAAGTAGTTTTCCCTTAACACTATCATTATCAAAATACGGGATTTGATTTTAAAGAGAGTAGGAGGAAATTAGGGAAAATAACATATGCCTCAGCAGTTAAGAGTGCTGACTAAGGCAAAAGGAATCATAGACTCCAGGATAGTATTGAATGAACGACACGCCTGGCTCAGTCTAACAAAAGGAGACACAGACCCCAGACTGTATAAAATGAAAGATACAGCTAGCAAGGTCTAAAACAGTGATTACAGACCCTAGACAGTATCAAATGAAATATACAGCTAGCACGGTCTAAAACAGTGAATACAGACCCTAGACAGTATCAAATGAAAGATACAACTAGCACGGTCTAAAACAGTGAATACAGACCCTAGATGGTATCAAATGAAAGTTACAGCTAGCAAGGTCCAAAACAGTGAATACAGTGTTAAAACTCGTTACCTTAAGGCCATGAATTATAAGGCAACCCCGAGATACTCGTAACCATACTGATAGACACTAGAGAACTTGACGCCCTGTAAGCGTCGGTATAAGTATGACATTTGTCACCCCTTGGCTTGGTAGGCCGAGGACTGTAGCTAGCAGTCAGGGTGCGGGGGTGTCAATCCCGTATAGATCTATACACACAATGTCCGCTCTCCCTACAAGAGACTCTAGTTACCAACTTGACAACGGAGAAGGCCGTGTACTGAGGATGTATCTTGTATAGTGAGATCTGATGTAAAATATTGGACTAATGATAGAGACTCACAACTGAACTGACCAATGTAAACCTATATGTCTATGCTTGTATACATAATATATAGCTAATGATCAAACGACCTTCAGACGGGTATCCGATCCCACCAGACCACATCTCAACGAAGAAAAGGAAATAGGGCGAACTAGCCTTCCTAAGTCCTTTAAACATTATTTATATAACTTATACAAGCACAGGCATACATTTAACTAAGTAGAAACGTATCGTGAAGTGGAAGCGTTAACAAGTAAAAGCGTATCGTGAAGTAGAAGCGTTATCAAGCAAAAACGTATCGTGAAGTAGAAGCGTTATCAAGCAAAAGCGTATCGTGAAGTAGAAGCGTTAACAAGTAAAAGCGTATTGTGAAGTAGAAGTGTTAACAAGTAAAAGCATATCGTGAAGTAGAAGCGTTATCAAGCAAAAGCGTATCGTGAAATAGAAGCGTTATCAAGCAAAAGCGTATCGTGAAGTAGAAACGTTATCAAGCAAAAGCGTATCGTGAAGTAGAAGCGTTATCAAAGTAGAAGCATTTAACTAAGTAGGAGTATTAACTAAGTAAAATTATAATGAAGCAGTGGCATCTAACAAGTAGGAGTAATAAAACATGGAAGAAAACTTTGATGTAAACTTTGGAAAACCATTATAACTTAAGAAAATCACGACTTGGTACTCTTTTATAAAATGAGTTTGAAAACCTTTAGAAATCCTTTGGAAACCTTTCATAAATAAGTTTTAAATGAAACTTTGATAAAACAATATAAGTAAGAGATTTGAACAAGTGAAGACATTTTAGAAAACCATTTATAGTATCATACTCGGTAAAACAGTTTACAGTGTAGTAAATCCTTGTGCATGCGGGTTATCAATCACACGTGATTGATATGATAACTGGAATGTTTAACTTGTACCCCCCCATAAAACATGTAAAAACATTTAAAAAGGTTAATTCAGGGGTATGAACTCACCTGATGTAAGTGGATCCAACGAAGGTGTTGGTTGGGTGCTCGGTGTCAAGTAAAGACTTGAACACACTTAGTGACCTATTAACATATGATTTCATATGTTTACATACAATTAGTATATATAATACTAATTAAACAAGTATACGCCTCCTAAAGTGCAAAAAACACTTTTATTAAGTGCTTGGAGTGTCTCGGGTAACATTTAAGGGTGTGTATGGCTTAGATAGGGAGTTTACTCTTCAAGAGTAAACTCTTTATATAGTTCACGGCCCTGGGACTAACTCCCCATGATTTTATGGCCGTAAACTCATGGTGAGGGTGTTCTAGGATGCCAAAATGTCTTATATCACTTGTGGAATTTTGCTAGGTCCCAATATAATGCATATGAAGGGGTTTAAGGCTCTTAAGGGACCATTTGAGGAGTTTACGGCCCTAAACAAGGAGTTTACGGCTGTAAGATCCTATACACTCATTCCTTTGATGTATAAGGGTCTTAAATGGTAGAGAATAAAATCCTATGTATTTTTCCAAGTCAAATGGGAAGTTTAGGGCATCATTTGGGCACCTTTTAGGAGTTTACGGCCTATGGACCTTTCCTAGGGGGTTTACGGCCGTAAACTCCTATTTCCTTGTATTTATTGAAGTTTAAAGCATTTACACTAATGGGATTGCTTCTAGACCTTTCCCGCTGGAATGTCGAAGTTGAATAAGAGAAGGATACTATTGTCCGACCATGAAGAGAGATTCTTTTCTACATGCTCAAAAGTGTGATGCTTGCTAAAGACATAACAACATCCTGCATCAACCGACAGAACCTCTACATCCTTTTATCTCTCCATGGCCATTCATGAAATGGGGAATGTATATAGTGGGAAAATTACCAATAGCCCAAGGAGGAAAAATATTCATGCTAGTGATGACTGATTACTTCTCAATGTGGATCGAAGTTGAAGCCTTTGTTCAAGTAAGATACAAAGAGGTAGTCTCGTCTGTTAAACTTAATATCTTGACCAGGTTCGGGATCCCGGCTAAAATCATATGCGACAATGGATCCCAATTCATAAGCAAAAGGACAAGAGACTTTTGCTCAAGTTGGCGGATCAAAATGATAACGTCCACTCCTGTTCATCCCCAAGCTAATGGTTAATCAGAATCCAACAACAAAATCATAGTAAACAACTTGAAGAAAAGGTTAGATAATAGAAAGGGAAGATGGGTATAAGAGCTTCCTTTCATCTTCTAAGAAGATAGGACTACTTCCAAAGTAGCCACAATTCAGATCCCCTACTCTTTGGTGTTTGGGACAGAAGCAGTAATCCCTACCAAAGTAGTGATCCTGACGGCAAGATACTTGCTGCAAGATCAAGAGAATAATGACAGGATCCTAGCTTAGGATCTTGACACTATTGACGAAATCAGAGATCTTGCCAAAATGCGCATTGCTGCTCAACAACAAAGGATCACCAAGGCTTATAATAAGAACATAAAAGTCAGATGATTCTCAATAGGAGACTTGGTATTAAGGAAAACATTCCAAAACACTAAGGACCCTAGTGCAGGTAAATTAGCTCCTAAGTGGGAAGGACCATATCTTATAGATGTTGAAGCAGGAAAAGGAGCATATTGGCTAGCGACACTCGAAGGAGAAATTTTGCGAAGATCCTGGAATGACATACATCTCAAAGCATACTATATGTAAATAAGGTTGACTGATCTTTAACAAAACCAAGGTGCATATGTTCTTTACCTTGAACTTTTCATCATTAATTACTTTCTCCTTGATTACATTACTAACTTAAACATCAGAGGGTCGTTAGCTAGACTAACGGCCACCCCTAGCTAACATTGGCCTTGCAGAACAACACACAGCTAAAGATCTCCATAAGCAATGATCCTGAAACATGAGGATCATCGAGGTTAAAGATCCTGGAACACCGGGATCCTTAAGCTTGAAGATCCTAAAACATAAGGATCCTCACGATTATAAGATCCTGAAACATAAGCCTCCTAACACATAAAGATCTCAGCATCTTAACAATTCCATTATATCAGTGGTATGATTTTTAAACTATTACATACACAAGCTAGACACTGATCATCTCTCCTACGTTTAAGGGTACTTAATCACCTCTAAGGTTTAAAGAGCTAATTACCTCTTTCACACGAATTAAGGTTTACAAGCCTCGCTTGAACGCATGATTTCTAACTATAGGATACGGATAAGGGGATCATTTCACGATGCAGTGGCTTGGCAACCCTCTTATCCTTGAACATAAGTTAAGATACTTAAGGTTTATAACATTTCCATGTTATCCAAAATTTGGGATCCTACACCAGTGATTAATTAACTTTTATAGCATTTTCATGTTATCCAAAAGTTGGGATCTTACTCCAGAAATTACATAAGGTTTATAATATCTTCATGTTATCATACGTTGGAAATTTTCTCCAGAAAATATACACGAATCATAACATTTTCATAAGTATAGAGATTTCCCATGAGATACATCACAGGTTGGGATCCTCCCCAGTACATAACATTAAACATGTTATCAGTCGAACTTATGGTGTTACCAAAGAATATTGTCAAAGTTTATAGCCTAAACAGGTTATCTTGAGAAGGGAATTCCCCAATATGATCTAGAATCCTGATCTTTAAGGATCCTCATCATTAAGGATCCTCGTCCTTGTGGATCCTCATCGATAATGAGCCTTATTGTCAAAAAGCAACAGTGAATCTAAGTTCTTTGCGATGTTGAGGTTTATCCTCAGTAAATTCCAAGGTTGAATAACTTACGAAGCTTAAGGAAAAACTTGGAGATAATCAGGTTCCATCTATCCTTATTCTCAAAAAACCCTAGATAAAGCTTAAGGATCATAAACTTTCTAGGATCCTAAGCAAAAACCATTTGGTTATCAGAATGCATGCATGCTAAAAATGATCCACTAAGAAAATTTCGTCTCAAGATTATTTACAGGAACCAAATTTTCTGAGATCCCAATTATTCAAGGATCATAATATCATAACAATCATGCAGAGAAATCAAAAGAGAGATATGAAAGGAAAATACTACCATGACATTCAAAAAGGGGTTGCGTATCAACCCAACCAAAATATTAATTGTTTTTACATCATTGATAAAAACAAAAACTACTTAAACAATTTTTTTGCAGGCCTAGACCTTAGCATGGTCATCATCGGCCGCACACTTCTTCTCCCCTCCTTCAGTCAGTCGCAGTATAGAATCCTAGTTGGTGGTAGCAGGCATGCCAGTCAATTTGGCTAGTGCCTCGCGTCAACTGTCCACGTCATAGGAGCCTGCATTTTCAAGATCCTCCGCAAGACGGATCTTGGCCTCCAAAATAGCCACTGCAACACTGAACTTCGCATCAGAGATCACTTCCTCCATCTCAAGCAAGTGATCCTCGTCATTATCGAACTTCTCCTTGCTGAGCAGCTCCAATATCCTCAACAGATCCTCATTGTTTGCTTTCCACATCCTCTCCTGTGCCTGAAGGGTTTGTTCTAAGATCCTTAGGTCAGCGGAAATATGATCTGTAACGCCCGTAGATCAGGGCTAGTCAATTTAGAGACGATAAGCATCAAAAATGACTTTTTGATGGAAGATTATCTAGAAGGATTAATCTTAACCAAGTTTTAGTATATGTCACAAGGTTTCCGTGCATATAAAGAACGCCAAAATCCGAGTTATAACGAAGAAGTTATGACCAGTCGAAGTTTCACGACAGAACCGACACGACCCAGCGCGACGTAGATAGTGAATTTAAGGTAGATAGATATCTATCCTTAGTGATATAAATGATAATTGAAGATCTCATCGATAGTAGTGCAACGACGGAAAGACAGACGAAAACGGAGTTCAGATAAAGGAGTTATGAGTTTATAACGGAGTTTTCCTGTCCCGACCTACTAAAGATAATATATAAGTAATATACTTATAATATATTAAAAATAAATTCAAAATTAGCCAATGGAGTCTAAACGAGAGTTGTAGAGCATAATCTCACCTTCGCGACGATATAAAGAACGTCGAAAACGGAGTTCGTATGCGAAAGTTATGAATTTCTTAAGTTCGGGGCGCGAAACCCCAAAACTGTCAGAGACCACGACGTGGCAAGCAGTGCCACGACGTGGCAAGTGTCCTGACACCTCCGGAAGGCCCCCAGATGCAACTTGGGATGACGCATGCAGTGACGACCAAGCCCACGACGTGGAACAAGGTTGCCACGACGTGGCAAGGGCCAAATTTGCCCTATAAATAGATTTGAATGGCCAGACGTTTAGGGTTGCTATTTTCTCTCTTCTCTCTCCCGTTTTGCATCGATTTGCGTGCCAGAAATACCCCGAAGCCCCGGTATTGTTCTCGAGCCCCGAGGCAAGTCCCGAGACCCCGAAGATCCCGAGAAGTGCGGTTCCCGAGCCGAAGCTCTGCCCGCGAGAAGTTCGATTTTTGAAGAGATCTTCCAGATCTGCTGAGGATTACTACTTCTGCAAGTCGTAGTGTTGTCCGATCATCTTCTGATCAAGTGAGTGTATACAACTTTTCATAAACACGATAATAATACAAGTATGGTTTGAGTGTATTAAGTATATTGTTGTTTATATGTGTGAGTGTGTGGTTATTTTCTTCTAACGCATAAGTATGAAGTATTTGCTACGAAATACGTGCTATGTGTTTATATATTGTTGTTTATTTGAGGTATTGGTGGAATGGAGGAACTATATAGATTTTTAATGAGTTAAACTATATATGTATTTTATATCTACAAATATGTTGGGTAGGACATGGGTAGATGAGATTTGTGAGTATGGATCAGATCAAGAGGTTGGTTTTTAGATCCGTGAGTAGGGATCAAATCAAGAGGTTAGTTTTAGATTCGTGAGTATGGATCAGGTAAAGAGATAAACTTGCTATTAGTCCGGGAGTATGGATTAAGACTAAGTTAATTGTCCTTAGTCCGGGAGTATGGATTGGGTACAGTTATAGATCCGGGAGTATGGATCAGATATGGATTAAGATTAAGTTAATTGTCCCTAGTCCGGGAGTATGGATTGGGCACGGTTATAGATCCAGGAGTATGGATCAGATCAGGATTAAGGTATAATTAATTGTCCCTATTCCGGGAGTATGGATTGGGTACAATTATTGATCCGGGAGTATGGATCAGATCAGTAGGTTAGTTTTAGATCCGTGAGTATGGATCAGGTAGTTTTAGATCCGTAAGTATGGATCAGGTGAAAAGGTTAGTTTTAGATCCGTGAGTATGGATCGGGTGAGGAGGATAGTTTTAGATCCGTGAGTAAGGATCATGTAAAGAGGTAAATTTTAGATACGAGAGTTTAGATCGTGTCGTTGTGAGGATCGATGGGGTGGGATAAGAGTTGCCTTTATACGGTGAAATTGTACAAGTTTGAATGTTCTATATTTATAAATATATGATATAACATTGTGGGATGAAAACCCTATATGCTCACCAGGCTCCCAAGCCTGACCCACTCAGTTTTCTTTGTATAACAGGTATCAATACGAAGACATATTTCACAGAGATTTTTAAAGGAGATATAAATCAATTGTGTAATTTAAATGTAAGTTCTGTTTATGCTTATATGTCTGTATCGGAACATGACATCCCGAGGTTTTATTATTAAATGAAAAATACATTCCCTTTGAGAAATGTTTTGATAAGTTATTATCATATCTTGTTTTGGGAACAAATTCCGCAACCGTTATCTTTAAAAGATTACTCTGATTTTATAAAACAAAGCATAAACAAAATCGGTCTTTTCTGGCCGTGAAAATGGGGATGTCACAGTTGGTATCAGAGCATTAGTTTAAGCGAACTAGGAATTTGTAGGATTTCTAGACTTAAACTTAGAATGCTAAGTAATGGTTGTGAGGAGTGTGTCTAAAATATGTTAGGTAGTACACCTAATTTGACACAAGCACTAGTTTATTTTAGGAGTGATGCCTAAAATGCTTTTATGTGCTAAATGTTTTGTGTGATAGCTATATTGATGCTATTATTTGTTCGGATCTATGGTCTGTTGCCGACCGGATATGGAAACCTTATGTGTTTAGGATTCTAAGCGTATGGCTACGATATTAGAACTAGCATGTAAACGTTTCGGGGTGATAAGGAGATTTATACGTTTATCGTAATTAAAGCTTTCTTATCTTAAAATTCTCGCTTGGTACACCGGATGTCTGCTTGGATGTACAAGGGGTCATGGTGAAGACTCTTAGAGAAATTGAGTAAATGGAGGAAATGAAGAAGGCTTATGATAGTGGATGACACCTATCAGAAGATATCGTAAGAGTGGTATCTTGCCTTTAGAGTATGTCTTATGAAAGAAAAGTACGTTTAGAGGAGTACGGTACGTCTAAAGTACACCTTCGATTGGCAGGATGATGGAACGATTGGTGAAATTCTTGAAGTTGTCTCATCGTCTGATATTTTCATCACCAATCGAGTTGAAGTAGAGTTGATGATTGAAGATTGAGCAGTGAAGAAGTCCTAGTAGAGTCTAGGGAAATTGTTTATGATTACTTGGACGAGCTCTTCGAATTTGAAAGTTGCAAGGGAGAAAACAAAATAAGAAGATGTGAATTCCAGGATCCTTATATTAATATTAAAGAATCCTACCCTTTTTGACCCAAGTATCCGACAGGAGATCCCCATTAGGAACAGAGTCATGTCTCACGAAGAGGTATCTTTCTTTCCAAGCTCCATCATTGTGCTTGGCTTCCAAGACTAGAGGAGATTTGTGGGTTTTGACCTTGAGGAGGAAACGAGAATTCCCAAAGGTTGTGAGATTGTATATGTAGGCCAATTCAGAAAGGCCTATATCAAGGCCTTTTGATTGATTTACCTGGTCAATCCAATATAGGATCTTCCATACAATTGGCATGGCCTTGATATATGAAATCCCAGTCACCCTGAAGAATTCAGAGACAATCCCGGGAAAAGGATATCTCAAACCCAAGGAGAAGGGGTACTCAGGAAAGCACACCTAAGTGGGAGAAAAGAAGTCAGGCTGAATGAAAGGACCGAAGGGCGTGAAAACAGCTCCGGAAGGAAAGGCTCCATTGAGTCTTAAAGACTCAATATCATTGTCTCCGAAGGAAAATGTCTCCTCGTAGGAGAGGATCCCTAGATTGATGAAGTCATCGTTAGGGATGGCTAATATATTTTTGCATGAAACGGCCATTTTTCTAACCATAACGGAAGAAATAAAAACGTAGAAATAGTTACCTACTAATAAATCGTCGGTACTCGAAAAGCAGCACAGGTAAAGAAAGGAAGAACAAGATGAGTAAAGAATGAAGGAACTGGTCACGTCTATTTATACTAAGGAGTTGAGGCTGATTTGACTATTAACGGCTAGTAATCTACCCGTTGGATTTCAAAATTACCTAGCTGTTGAGGGTTAATTCTGAAAATTACTTTTCTCTCTCCTTTTATCTCTTTAATTTAACTTATTCCTTTAATGTTTCTAAAACTAACTCTTACATTTTCAGGAATAACTTGGGGGCCATTGTTGGGGCCAGGATCCTCAAAGCCTATAGAATCCACAACCCTCATCAAATATTCAGGATCCTCAACTATCTCAGGATCCCGACTATTACCGTTATCATCATTTAATATTTATAACGGTTATATTTTGTTCTTAATTGACACATACGCAGAAATCGTCAATAAAAGACTTAGTCTCAATAGAGTTTAGTCTCAACTATGCTAAAGACCTAGAATACTGATGTGTGTGAAACAAACTAGTTTTAATCCTACTAACTTAGACACAAAATAAACACACGAAAGGCAGTGTACCTATCGATTAGTAATATAGTTCAAGCAAGTAGGGTATCGAACACAGGGAACGGTAAACAATTAAAATAAATGCTAATATTATCTAAATAAAACAAATAACAAAAAGGGGGTTTTCTCTAGTTTTACAAGACTAGAAACTTAATTAGAATAACCAACACACAAATTAACTAACTAGCAACTAAAACAATTAATTACCAACTAAATTCAATAGTAAAGAGGACTTCTATTTATGTACGACTCATTTGTTCCCATGGATGATTTTAATGTATCAGATTAATTCTTCATTGGCTACCGATTAAGATAATTAGGTTCACGTTCGCTATTCCTAATTCTTAGAAAACAAATTAACTCAAGCAATGGCCAGTTGTCTAAATTAACGGGTTTCCTAGATTATTGATTCGGGTTAAGTAAGACTTGTAACGGTTAATTAAATTGACCCTTCAATTAACCTATTGCTGATGTTCATCAAACAATCTCACACATTAACTTACCTATCTTCTAGTTAATTCTAGTTTCACATTCGTTATTCCTAGACATACAACTATGTGGTCACAATAAATCATATGAAATTAATAACTAAGAGATGTTCATACAACTTAATTACTAATTTATTAACAGAAGAATAGTTATTGTCAACACATAAGGTTCTTTAACAAGCTTAACAAAACATAATTACCAATTAAAAATAATCCTACTCAAATAATCAATCCATGTTCACAAAATTGTCTACCCTAACAGAAGAATAAGTTTTTAGTTCATGATTGCAGTAAACATAAACTCAAAAACGAAATCAAAGTATGTAAACATGATTCAAATAAAAAAGTTACTAAGAATAAACCAAAATTGTCTTGATTCTCTTCACAATTGAATGTAGGGTTGATTCTTCAGTCCCTCACGACCTAGCAGCACTTCCAATCGTTTCTCAGCCTCCTAGGGTTTCTCCCCATGCTATGATATCGATCTGAAAGTCCCTTTATATAGATTTTCACAAAACAAAGGCTACTCGGCGAGTCCAGTGACCTACTCGGCGAGTCCGTCACTTAAAACCCGTGCACGGCAAGTCAGCGCGTCCAGAATCGCGAAACTTCTGACCAACTCGGCGAGTAATCGACCCTACTCGCCGAGTACGTTTCGAATCAGCATTTTCTCAAAACACGAAAGTCGTCCGAAATTGTGTCTAATTTTCAGAACATTTTGAATCTCGTCAATCAGAGTTACGGTTCATGAGATACGGCCAAAACACTGACGAGGGGTCAAGCTGTCCAGCAACATCCTTCTTTCTTCAAAATCCAAGATCCAAGCCTCCAATTGCTAGTTCCGCTTCATTTTCCACCCGAGCATGTAATTGTTGCTGAAAAATGAAATTATAAACTAATTAAGCACCTTTTGTTCATTAAATGAGACAAAAACAACATAAAGTATTAAGATAATGCATGAATTTTATAACTAAATATGTCCATATCAAAATACCCCACACTTGACTTTTGCTTGCCCCCAAGCAAAACTGAATTTTAGTACACTAATATTACATAAGACAATCCCAATCGAACCCAGCCATTATGCCAAGACCGCAACGCATGTATTTGTGTCTAAAATTTTCCTAATAACCTCCCATACTCCAAATACTCACAATCCTCATAAACATTCGCCCACTTTTTCCGAACAATGCTCATTTTATGCATCCCTCCGAATCCATCCTCATAAAACCTCTTAACCTCAAGGTATTTTTAGTTGAGCAACCCAAGCATACATAATCTAGACAATTACAATTTTTCGATACCACTATGGAATTCTTTGAATTCTTCACTTTCTTGATAATTTGATCTTTGATATCTTTGAATTCACCAACTTGTATTGACTTTTGGCATCTTCAACTTTTTTTTGAATTTCTTGGAATTTTGATCTTTTGATCTTCACTTTATTTGCTCCAAAATTCTTATAACTTTTCTTGTAATTCTCTCTCTTTTTTTTTTACATGTATACCTCACTATATTTTTTTCACTCAAAACCCTACATGCTTAAGCAGGGGTGCTCAACTTCAACCTTTATTGGCTAATGATAATAATTTTCCTGGATACATTTCTGGTACACGATGCTAAACATATTGCATCCTTCAAACTAAGCGAGGTCATGTTTTTGTCCCATGATTTCACTGGAATAAGGAAGCCACAAATGCACTAGAACGTATATAGGCTCAACTAAACATTTGGGTCTTCATGCAATCATCAAATATAATACTAGCATGATCCCTAATTGCTTTACCAAAATTTTCTAACTTAGCCCTAGCAATTTTAATGCAAAATTTTCAAAATTTATCATAAATTAACTAAAATTTTAACTAATATAACTAACCCCCTACCCCACACTTAATTTATGCAATGTCCCCATTGCATATTATGCATGATAAAGAACAATAAAATAAAGAGGGAATTGGAACAAACTCCCCTAGGATAGTAGTCGCGAGGTTAATCTTCTTCATGTAAAACTCCATCTTCAATTAACTTTAGACATGAGAACAGCTCTTCCATTCCTTGGGTGTCAAGTATCGTGTGGTATAGCTCCAAATGTAGACGAAAAAAAACTCTCGGAAACGCTCGGAAAATGTTCTTCAAAGGTGTAGCCAATTGTCGTATCAAATCATTAGCTTGAGAGACAAAATAAGGACCAACTCGTCGAGTAGGTAAGTGCACTCGCCGAGTCCATCGTTGTATAAAGAAAATGTTTCTGCTCCAGGTCCGATTCTGATATGTGTGGGGAATATTAAATTGATATTTTCCCCATTTTTTCTTTAGTAAATGAGCTCTTAATAACCTCTTTCATCACCGGACTCGTAACTAGACTCAAAACTTCGTTTTCTCTCTCGCCTAGACTCGATTCTTTCCCTAGGTTATCCTTGACTCTAGACTCTCGCATGTATCCTTACACTCGAACTGAAAAGATCAAAAACAAATACCAAGTAATAAAAAAACATCAAAATAAAAATCGTAAATTATCCCTAAATACTAGAAGTTTAGAAAGAAAAAGAAAAGCAAACTCTAATGACGGGTTGCCTCCCGCAAGCGCTTCTTTTTGTGCGAGTCTTTAGCTGGACTCTCAACTTAATAAACTTTCAATAAACTCAATGCCAATCCATCCATTGCATTAAATATTTTCTTTGGACCAATTTGTAACATTTGACTCTTTGCTTCAAAAATTGGCCAAACGAGCTTGAATTCATTAAACCCAAGAATATTGACAAGGGTTGGGACCGGTCGGGTACTAATCAGAAATGGATCGTGCTTCAGAACTTTCTCCAAAGTTGGAATCGTCACCCCATGCTTCAAAACACAAACCGGAAGAACATGGGACCATGTCGTGGTAATGGTCAAACCACAGCTTGGTTCCTGCAATTCAGTTTGTTCTTGTTCTTCATCTGACCTCTCTGCTAGCAATCTTTCCAGCTCCTCCAAGTCTCTTTCTGGATTAAATTCTTCATCTTGTAACTCAGATGTCCCTTTTGTGTTGGGAAAGATGTTATCTAACCATCTATCAAATTTCTTCAAATCTTCATCTGAGTCATAATCCTTATCTTCCTGCACTACTTCCTCAAAAAAAGCATCAAAATCATCGAGATTTGGAAAATACATAATAAATAAAAATAAAGATAAAAATTAAACTAAATAAAACCAATAAAATAAAACCAATAACAATTAGCAAATAAAATTAACTATTTGAACCGTTCCCCGACAACGGCGCCAAAAACTTGATGTGTGTGAAACAAACTAGTTTTAATCCTACTAACTTAGACACAAAATAAACACACGAAAGGCAGTGTACCTATCGATTAGTAATATAGTTCAAGCAAGTAGGGTATCGAACACAGGGAACGGTAAACAATTAAAATAAATGCTAATATTATCTAAATAAAACAAATAACAAAAAGGGGGTTTTCTCTAGTTTTACAAGACTAGAAACTTAATTAGAATAACCAACACACAAATTAACTAACTAGCAACTAAAACAATTAATTACCAACTAAATTCAATAGTAAAGAGGACTTCTATTTATGTACGACTCATTTGTTCCCATGGATGATTTTAATGTATCAGATTAATTCTTCATTGGCTACCAATTAAGATAATTAGGTTCACGTTCGCTATTCCTAATTCTTAGAAAACAAATTAACTCAAGCAATGGCCAGTTGTCTAAATTAACGGGTTTCCTAGATTATTGATTCGGGTTAAGTAAGACTTGTAACGGTTAATTAAATTGACCCTTCAATTAACCTATTGCTGATGTTCATCAAACAATCTCACACATTAACTTACCTATCTTCTAGTTAATTCTAGTTTCACATTCGTTATTCCTAGACATACAACTATGTGGTCACAATAAATCATATGAAATTAATAACTAAGAGATGTTCATACAACTTAATTACTAATTTATTAACAGAAGAATAGTTATTGTCAACACATAAGGTTCTTTAACAAGCTTAACAAACCATAATTACCAATTAAAAATAATCCTACTCAAATAATCAATCCATGTTCACAAAATTGTCTACCCTAACAGAAGAATAAGTTTTTAGTTCATGATTGCAGTAAACATAAACTCAAAAACGAAATCAAAGTATGTAAACATGATTCAAATAAAAAAGTTACTAAGAATAAACCAAAATTGTCTTGATTCTCTTCACAATTGAATGTAGGGTTGATTCTTCAGTCCCTCACGACCTAGCAGCACTTCCAATCGTTTCTCAGCCTCCTAGGGTTTCTCCCCATGCTATGATATCGATCTGAAAGTCCCTTTATATAGATTTTCACAAAACAAAGGCTACTCGGCGAGTCCAGTGACCTACTCGGCGAGTCCGTCACTTAAAACCCGTGCACGGCAAGTCAGCGCGTCCAGAATCGCGAAACTTCTGACCAACTCGGCGAGTAATCGACCCTACTCGCCGAGTACGTTTCGAATCAGCATTTTCTCAAAACACGAAAGTCGTCCGAAATTGTGTCTAATTTTCAGAACATTTTGAATCTCGTCAATCAGAGTTACGGTTCATGAGATACGGCCAAAACACTGACGAGGGGTCAAGCTGTCCAGCAACATCCTTCTTTCTTCAAAATCCAAGATCCAAGCCTCCAATTGCTAGTTCCGCTTCATTTTCCACCCGAGCATGTAATTGTTGCTGAAAAATGAAATTATAAACTAATTAAGCACCTTTTGTTCATTAAATGAGACAAAAACAACATAAAGTATTAAGATAATGCATGAATTTTATAACTAAATATGTCCATATCAAAATACCCCACACTTGACTTTTGCTTGCCCCCAAGCAAAACTGAATTTTAGTACACTAATATTACATAAGACAATCCCAATCGAACCCAGCCATTATGCCAAGACCGCAACGCATGTATTTGTGTCTAAAATTTTCCTAATAACCTCCCATACTCCAAATACTCACAATCCTCATAAACATTCGCCCACTTTTTCCGAACAATGCTCATTTTATGCATCCCTCCGAATCCATCCTCATAAAACCTCTTAACCTCAAGGTATTTTTAGTTGAGCAACCCAAGCATACATAATCTAGACAATTACAATTTTTCGATACCACTATGGAATTCTTTGAATTCTTCACTTTCTTGATAATTTGATCTTTGATATCTTTGAATTCACCAACTTGTATTGACTTTTGGCATCTTCAACTTTTTTTTGAATTTCTTGGAATTTTGATCTTTTGATCTTCACTTTATTTGCTCCAAAATTCTTATAACTTTTCTTGTAATTCTCTCTCTTTTTTTTTACATGTATACCTCACTATATTTTTTTCACTCAAAACCCTACATGCTTAAGCAGGGGTGCTCAACTTCAACCTTTATTGGCTAATGATAATAATTTTCCTGGATACATTTCTGGTACACGATGCTAAACATATTGCATCCTTCAAACTAAGCGAGGTCATGTTTTTGTCCCATGATTTCACTGGAATAAGGAAGCCACAAATGCACTAGAACGTATATAGGCTCAACTAAACATTTGGGTCTTCATGCAATCATCAAATATAATACTAGCATGATCCCTAATTGCTTTACCAAAATTTTCTAACTTAGCCCTAGCAATTTTAATGCAAAATTTTCAAAATTTATCATAAATTAACTAAAATTTTAACTAATATAACTAACCCCCTACCCCACACTTAATTTATGCAATGTCCCCATTGCATATTATGCATGATAAAGAACAATAAAATAAAGAGGGAATTGGAACAAACTCCCCTAGGATAGTAGTCGCGAGGTTAATCTTCTTCATGTAAAACTCCATCTTCAATTAACTTTAGACATGAGAACAGCTCTTCCATTCCTTGGGTGTCAAGTATCGTGTGGTATAGCTCCAAATGTAGACGAAAAAAAACTCTCGGAAACGCTCGGAAAATGTTCTTCAAAGGTGTAGCCAATTGTCGTATCAAATCATTAGCTTGAGAGACAAAATAAGGACCAACTCGTCGAGTAGGTAAGTGCACTCGCCGAGTCCATCGTTGTATAAAGAAAATGTTTCTGCTCCAGGTCCGATTCTGATATGTGTGGGGAATATTAAATTGATACTTTCCCCATTTTTTCTTTAGTAAATGAGCTCTTAATAACCTCTTTCATCACCGGACTCGTAACTAGACTCAAAACTTCGTTTTCTCTCTCGCCTAGACTCGATTCTTTCCCTAGGTTATCCTTGACTCTAGACTCTCGCATGTATCCTTACACTCGAACTGAAAAGATCAAAAACAAATACCAAGTAATAAAAAAACATCAAAATAAAAATCGTAAATTATCCCTAAATACTAGAAGTTTAGAAAGAAAAAGAAAAGCAAACTCTAATGACGGGTTGCCTCCCGCAAGCGCTTCTTTTTGTGCGAGTCTTTAGCTGGACTCTCAACTTAATAAACTTTCAATAAACTCAATGCCAATCCATCCATTGCATTAAATATTTTCTTTGGACCAATTTGTAACATTTGACTCTTTGCTTCAAAAATTGGCCAAACGAGCTTGAATTCATTAAACCCAAGAATATTGACAAGGGTTGGGACCGGTCGGGTACTAATCAGAAATGGATCGTGCTTCAGAACTTTCTCCAAAGTTGGAATCGTCACCCCATGCTTCGAAACACAAACCGGAAGAACATGGGACCATGTCGTGGTAATGGTCAAACCACAGCTTGGTTCCTGCAATTCAGTTTGTTCTTGTTCTTCATCTGACCTCTCTGCTAGCAATCTTTCCAGCTCCTCCAAGTCTCTTTCTGGATTAAATTCTTCATCTTGTAACTCAGATGTCCCTTTTGTGTTGGGAAAGATGTTATCTAACCATCTATCAAATTTCTTCAAATCTTCATCTGAGTCATAATCCTTATCTTCCTGCACTACTTCCTCAAAAAAAGCATCAAAATCATCGAGATTTGGAAAATACATAATAAATAAAAATAAAGATAAAAATTAAACTAAATAAAACCAATAAAATAAAACCAATAACAATTAGCAAATAAAATTAACTATTTGAACCGTTCCCCGACAACGGCGCCAAAAACTTGATGTGTGTGAAACAAACTAGTTTTAATCCTACTAACTTAGACACAAAATAAACACACGAAAGGCAGTGTACCTATCGATTAGTAATATAGTTCAAGCAAGTAGGGTATCGAACACAGGGAACGGTAAACAATTAAAATAAATGCTAATATTATCTAAATAAAACAAATAACAAAAAGGGGGTTTTCTCTAGTTTTACAAGACTAGAAACTTAATTAGAATAACCAACACACAAATTAACTAACTAGCAACTAAAACAATTAATTACCAACTAAATTCAATAGTAAAGAGGACTTCTATTTATGTACGACTCATTTGTTCCCATGGATGATTTTAATGTATCAGATTAATTCTTCATTGGCTACCAATTAAGATAATTAGGTTCACGTTCGCTATTCCTAATTCTTAGAAAACAAATTAACTCAAGCAATGGCCAGTTGTCTAAATTAACGGGTTTCCTAGATTATTGATTCGGGTTAAGTAAGACTTGTAACGGTTAATTAAATTGACCCTTCAATTAACCTATTGCTGATGTTCATCAAACAATCTCACACATTAACTTACCTATCTTCTAGTTAATTCTAGTTTCACATTCGTTATTCCTAGACATACAACTATGTGGTCACAATAAATCATATGAAATTAATAACTAAGAGATGTTCATACAACTTAATTACTAATTTATTAACAGAAGAATAGTTATTGTCAACACATAAGGTTCTTTAACAAGCTTAACAAACCATAATTACCAATTAAAAATAATCCTACTCAAATAATCAATCCATGTTCACAAAATTGTCTACCCTAACAGAAGAATAAGTTTTTAGTTCATGATTGCAGTAAACATAAACTCAAAAACGAAATCAAAGTATGTAAACATGATTCAAATAAAAAAGTTACTAAGAATAAACCAAAATTGTCTTGATTCTCTTCACAATTGAATGTAGGGTTGATTCTTCAGTCCCTCACGACCTAGCAGCACTTCCAATCGTTTCTCAGCCTCCTAGGGTTTCTCCCCATGCTATGATATCGATCTGAAAGTCCCTTTATATAGATTTTCACAAAACAAAGGCTACTCGGCGAGTCCAGTGACCTACTCGGCGAGTCCGTCACTTAAAACCCGTGCACGGCAAGTCAGCGCGTCCAGAATCGCGAAACTTCTGACCAACTCGGCGAGTAATCGACCCTACTCGCCGAGTACGTTTCGAATCAGCATTTTCTCAAAACACGAAAGTCGTCCGAAATTGTGTCTAATTTTCAGAACATTTTGAATCTCGTCAATCAGAGTTACGGTTCATGAGATACGGCCAAAACACTGACGAGGGGTCAAGCTGTCCAGCAACATCCTTCTTTCTTCAAAATCCAAGATCCAAGCCTCCAATTGCTAGTTCCGCTTCATTTTCCACCCGAGCATGTAATTGTTGCTGAAAAATGAAATTATAAACTAATTAAGCACCTTTTGTTCATTAAATGAGACAAAAACAACATAAAGTATTAAGATAATGCATGAATTTTATAACTAAATATGTCCATATCAAAATACCCCACACTTGACTTTTGCTTGCCCCCAAGCAAAACTGAATTTTAGTACACTAATATTACATAAGACAATCCCAATCGAACCCAGCCATTATGCCAAGACCGCAACGCATGTATTTGTGTCTAAAATTTTCCTAATAACCTCCCATACTCCAAATACTCACAATCCTCAT
The DNA here is from genome assembly GCF_051521515.1 of Lactuca serriola. NCBI lineage: Eukaryota > Viridiplantae > Streptophyta > Magnoliopsida > Asterales > Asteraceae > Lactuca > Lactuca serriola. The sequence continues at coordinate 2,008,202 of NC_136408.1, forward strand.
AAACATTCGCCCACTTTTTCCGAACAATGCTCATTTTATGCATCCCTCCGAATCCATCCTCATAAAACCTCTTAACCTCAAGGTATTTTTAGTTGAGCAACCCAAGCATACATAATCTAGACAATTACAATTTTTCGATACCACTATGGAATTCTTTGAATTCTTCACTTTCTTGATAATTTGATCTTTGATATCTTTGAATTCACCAACTTGTATTGACTTTTGGCATCTTCAACTTTTTTTTGAATTTCTTGGAATTTTGATCTTTTGATCTTCACTTTATTTGCTCCAAAATTCTTATAACTTTTCTTGTAATTCTCTCTCTTTTTTTTTACATGTATACCTCACTATATTTTTTTCACTCAAAACCCTACATGCTTAAGCAGGGGTGCTCAACTTCAACCTTTATTGGCTAATGATAATAATTTTCCTGGATACATTTCTGGTACACGATGCTAAACATATTGCATCCTTCAAACTAAGCGAGGTCATGTTTTTGTCCCATGATTTCACTGGAATAAGGAAGCCACAAATGCACTAGAACGTATATAGGCTCAACTAAACATTTGGGTCTTCATGCAATCATCAAATATAATACTAGCATGATCCCTAATTGCTTTACCAAAATTTTCTAACTTAGCCCTAGCAATTTTAATGCAAAATTTTCAAAATTTATCATAAATTAACTAAAATTTTAACTAATATAACTAACCCCCTACCCCACACTTAATTTATGCAATGTCCCCATTGCATATTATGCATGATAAAGAACAATAAAATAAAGAGGGAATTGGAACAAACTCCCCTAGGATAGTAGTCGCGAGGTTAATCTTCTTCATGTAAAACTCCATCTTCAATTAACTTTAGACATGAGAACATCTCTTCCATTCCTTGGGTGTCAAGTATCGTGTGGTATAGCTCCAAATGTAGACGAAAAAAAACTCTCGGAAACGCTCGGAAAATGTTCTTCAAAGGTGTAGCCAATTGTCGTATCAAATCATTAGCTTGAGAGACAAAATAAGGACCAACTCGTCGAGTAGGTAAGTGCACTCGCCGAGTCCATCGTTGTATAAAGAAAATGTTTCTGCTCCAGGTCCGATTCTGATATGTGTGGGGAATATTAAATTGATACTTTCCCCATTTTTTCTTTAGTAAATGAGCTCTTAATAACCTCTTTCATCACCGGACTCGTAACTAGACTCAAAACTTCGTTTTCTCTCTCGCCTAGACTCGATTCTTTCCCTAGGTTATCCTTGACTCTAGACTCTCGCATGTATCCTTACACTCGAACTGAAAAGATCAAAAACAAATACCAAGTAATAAAAAAACATCAAAATAAAAATCGTAAATTATCCCTAAATACTAGAAGTTTAGAAAGAAAAAGAAAAGCAAACTCTAATGACGGGTTGCCTCCCGCAAGCGCTTCTTTTTGTGCGAGTCTTTAGCTGGACTCTCAACTTAATAAACTTTCAATAAACTCAATGCCAATCCATCCATTGCATTAAATATTTTCTTTGGACCAATTTGTAACATTTGACTCTTTGCTTCAAAAATTGGCCAAACGAGCTTGAATTCATTAAACCCAAGAATATTGACAAGGGTTGGGACCGGTCGGGTACTAATCAGAAATGGATCGTGCTTCAGAACTTTCTCCAAAGTTGGAATCGTCACCCCATGCTTCGAAACACAAACCGGAAGAACATGGGACCATGTCGTGGTAATGGTCAAACCACAGCTTGGTTCCTGCAATTCAGTTTGTTCTTGTTCTTCATCTGACCTCTCTGCTAGCAATCTTTCCAGCTCCTCCAAGTCTCTTTCTGGATTAAATTCTTCATCTTGTAACTCAGATGTCCCTTTTGTGTTGGGAAAGATGTTATCTAACCATCTATCAAATTTCTTCAAATCTTCATCTGAGTCATAATCCTTATCTTCCTGCACTACTTCCTCAAAAAAAGCATCAAAATCATCGAGATTTGGAAAATACATAATAAATAAAAATAAAGATAAAAATTAAACTAAATAAAACCAATAAAATAAAACCAATAACAATTAGCAAATAAAATTAACTATTTGAACCGTTCCCCGACAACGGCGCCAAAAACTTGATGTGTGTGAAACAAACTAGTTTTAATCCTACTAACTTAGACACAAAATAAACACACGAAAGGCAGTGTACCTATCGATTAGTAATATAGTTCAAGCAAGTAGGGTATCGAACACAGGGAACGGTAAACAATTAAAATAAATGCTAATATTATCTAAATAAAACAAATAACAAAAAGGGGGTTTTCTCTAGTTTTACAAGACTAGAAACTTAATTAGAATAACCAACACACAAATTAACTAACTAGCAACTAAAACAATTAATTACCAACTAAATTCAATAGTAAAGAGGACTTCTATTTATGTACGACTCATTTGTTCCCATGGATGATTTTAATGTATCAGATTAATTCTTCATTGGCTACCAATTAAGATAATTAGGTTCACGTTCGCTATTCCTAATTCTTAGAAAACAAATTAACTCAAGCAATGGCCAGTTGTCTAAATTAACGGGTTTCCTAGATTATTGATTCGGGTTAAGTAAGACTTGTAACGGTTAATTAAATTGACCCTTCAATTAACCTATTGCTGATGTTCATCAAACAATCTCACACATTAACTTACCTATCTTCTAGTTAATTCTAGTTTCACATTCGTTATTCCTAGACATACAACTATGTGGTCACAATAAATCATATGAAATTAATAACTAAGAGATGTTCATACAACTTAATTACTAATTTATTAACAGAAGAATAGTTATTGTCAACACATAAGGTTCTTTAACAAGCTTAACAAACCATAATTACCAATTAAAAATAATCCTACTCAAATAATCAATCCATGTTCACAAAATTGTCTACCCTAACAGAAGAATAAGTTTTTAGTTCATGATTGCAGTAAACATAAACTCAAAAACGAAATCAAAGTATGTAAACATGATTCAAATAAAAAAGTTACTAAGAATAAACCAAAATTGTCTTGATTCTCTTCACAATTGAATGTAGGGTTGATTCTTCAGTCCCTCACGACCTAGCAGCACTTCCAATCGTTTCTCAGCCTCCTAGGGTTTCTCCCCATGCTATGATATCGATCTGAAAGTCCCTTTATATAGATTTTCACAAAACAAAGGCTACTCGGCGAGTCCAGTGACCTACTCGGCGAGTCCGTCACTTAAAACCCGTGCACGGCAAGTCAGCGCGTCCAGAATCGCGAAACTTCTGACCAACTCGGCGAGTAATCGACCCTACTCGCCGAGTACGTTTCGAATCAGCATTTTCTCAAAACACGAAAGTCGTCCGAAATTGTGTCTAATTTTCAGAACATTTTGAATCTCGTCAATCAGAGTTACGGTTCATGAGATACGGCCAAAACACTGACGAGGGGTCAAGCTGTCCAGCAACATCCTTCTTTCTTCAAAATCCAAGATCCAAGCCTCCAATTGCTAGTTCCGCTTCATTTTCCACCCGAGCATGTAATTGTTGCTGAAAAATGAAATTATAAACTAATTAAGCACCTTTTGTTCATTAAATGAGACAAAAACAACATAAAGTATTAAGATAATGCATGAATTTTATAACTAAATATGTCCATATCAAAATACCCCACACTTGACTTTTGCTTGCCCCCAAGCAAAACTGAATTTTAGTACACTAATATTACATAAGACAATCCCAATCGAACCCAGCCATTATGCCAAGACCGCAACGCATGTATTTGTGTCTAAAATTTTCCTAATAACCTCCCATACTCCAAATACTCACAATCCTCATAAACATTCGCCCACTTTTTCCGAACAATGCTCATTTTATGCATCCCTCCGAATCCATCCTCATAAAACCTCTTAACCTCAAGGTATTTTTAGTTGAGCAACCCAAGCATACATAATCTAGACAATTACAATTTTTCGATACCACTATGGAATTCTTTGAATTCTTCACTTTCTTGATAATTTGATCTTTGATATCTTTGAATTCACCAACTTGTATTGACTTTTGGCATCTTCAACTTTTTTTTGAATTTCTTGGAATTTTGATCTTTTGATCTTCACTTTATTTGCTCCAAAATTCTTATAACTTTTCTTGTAATTCTCTCTCTTTTTTTTTACATGTATACCTCACTATATTTTTTTCACTCAAAACCCTACATGCTTAAGCAGGGGTGCTCAACTTCAACCTTTATTGGCTAATGATAATAATTTTCCTGGATACATTTCTGGTACACGATGCTAAACATATTGCATCCTTCAAACTAAGCGAGGTCATGTTTTTGTCCCATGATTTCACTGGAATAAGGAAGCCACAAATGCACTAGAACGTATATAGGCTCAACTAAACATTTGGGTCTTCATGCAATCATCAAATATAATACTAGCATGATCCCTAATTGCTTTACCAAAATTTTCTAACTTAGCCCTAGCAATTTTAATGCAAAATTTTCAAAATTTATCATAAATTAACTAAAATTTTAACTAATATAACTAACCCCCTACCCCACACTTAATTTATGCAATGTCCCCATTGCATATTATGCATGATAAAGAACAATAAAATAAAGAGGGAATTGGAACAAACTCCCCTAGGATAGTAGTCGCGAGGTTAATCTTCTTCATGTAAAACTCCATCTTCAATTAACTTTAGACATGAGAACAGCTCTTCCATTCCTTGGGTGTCAAGTATCGTGTGGTATAGCTCCAAATGTAGACGAAAAAAAACTCTCGGAAACGCTCGGAAAATGTTCTTCAAAGGTGTAGCCAATTGTCGTATCAAATCATTAGCTTGAGAGACAAAATAAGGACCAACTCGTCGAGTAGGTAAGTGCACTCGCCGAGTCCATCGTTGTATAAAGAAAATGTTTCTGCTCCAGGTCCGATTCTGATATGTGTGGGGAATATTAAATTGATACTTTCCCCATTTTTTCTTTAGTAAATGAGCTCTTAATAACCTCTTTCATCACCGGACTCGTAACTAGACTCAAAACTTCGTTTTCTCTCTCGCCTAGACTCGATTCTTTCCCTAGGTTATCCTTGACTCTAGACTCTCGCATGTATCCTTACACTCGAACTGAAAAGATCAAAAACAAATACCAAGTAATAAAAAAACATCAAAATAAAAATCGTAAATTATCCCTAAATACTAGAAGTTTAGAAAGAAAAAGAAAAGCAAACTCTAATGACGGGTTGCCTCCCGCAAGCGCTTCTTTTTGTGCGAGTCTTTAGCTGGACTCTCAACTTAATAAACTTTCAATAAACTCAATGCCAATCCATCCATTGCATTAAATATTTTCTTTGGACCAATTTGTAACATTTGACTCTTTGCTTCAAAAATTGGCCAAACGAGCTTGAATTCATTAAACCCAAGAATATTGACAAGGGTTGGGACCGGTCGGGTACTAATCAGAAATGGATCGTGCTTCAGAACTTTCTCCAAAGTTGGAATCGTCACCCCATGCTTCGAAACACAAACCGGAAGAACATGGGACCATGTCGTGGTAATGGTCAAACCACAGCTTGGTTCCTGCAATTCAGTTTGTTCTTGTTCTTCATCTGACCTCTCTGCTAGCAATCTTTCCAGCTCCTCCAAGTCTCTTTCTGGATTAAATTCTTCATCTTGTAACTCAGATGTCCCTTTTGTGTTGGGAAAGATGTTATCTAACCATCTATCAAATTTCTTCAAATCTTCATCTGAGTCATAATCCTTATCTTCCTGCACTACTTCCTCAAAAAAAGCATCAAAATCATCGAGATTTGGAAAATACATAATAAATAAAAATAAAGATAAAAATTAAACTAAATAAAACCAATAAAATAAAACCAATAACAATTAGCAAATAAAATTAACTATTTGAACCGTTCCCCGACAACGGCGCCAAAAACTTGATGTGTGTGAAACAAACTAGTTTTAATCCTACTAACTTAGACACAAAATAAACACACGAAAGGCAGTGTACCTATCGATTAGTAATATAGTTCAAGCAAGTAGGGTATCGAACACAGGGAACGGTAAACAATTAAAATAAATGCTAATATTATCTAAATAAAACAAATAACAAAAAGGGGGTTTTCTCTAGTTTTACAAGACTAGAAACTTAATTAGAATAACCAACACACAAATTAACTAACTAGCAACTAAAACAATTAATTACCAACTAAATTCAATAGTAAAGAGGACTTCTATTTATGTACGACTCATTTGTTCCCATGGATGATTTTAATGTATCAGATTAATTCTTCATTGGCTACCAATTAAGATAATTAGGTTCACGTTCGCTATTCCTAATTCTTAGAAAACAAATTAACTCAAGCAATGGCCAGTTGTCTAAATTAACGGGTTTCCTAGATTATTGATTCGGGTTAAGTAAGACTTGTAACGGTTAATTAAATTGACCCTTCAATTAACCTATTGCTGATGTTCATCAAACAATCTCACACATTAACTTACCTATCTTCTAGTTAATTCTAGTTTCACATTCGTTATTCCTAGACATACAACTATGTGGTCACAATAAATCATATGAAATTAATAACTAAGAGATGTTCATACAACTTAATTACTAATTTATTAACAGAAGAATAGTTATTGTCAACACATAAGGTTCTTTAACAAGCTTAACAAACCATAATTACCAATTAAAAATAATCCTACTCAAATAATCAATCCATGTTCACAAAATTGTCTACCCTAACAGAAGAATAAGTTTTTAGTTCATGATTGCAGTAAACATAAACTCAAAAACGAAATCAAAGTATGTAAACATGATTCAAATAAAAAAGTTACTAAGAATAAACCAAAATTGTCTTGATTCTCTTCACAATTGAATGTAGGGTTGATTCTTCAGTCCCTCACGACCTAGCAGCACTTCCAATCGTTTCTCAGCCTCCTAGGGTTTCTCCCCATGCTATGATATCGATCTGAAAGTCCCTTTATATAGATTTTCACAAAACAAAGGCTACTCGGCGAGTCCAGTGACCTACTCGGCGAGTCCGTCACTTAAAACCCGTGCACGGCAAGTCAGCGCGTCCAGAATCGCGAAACTTCTGACCAACTCGGCGAGTAATCGACCCTACTCGCCGAGTACGTTTCGAATCAGCATTTTCTCAAAACACGAAAGTCGTCCGAAATTGTGTCTAATTTTCAGAACATTTTGAATCTCGTCAATCAGAGTTACGGTTCATGAGATACGGCCAAAACACTGACGAGGGGTCAAGCTGTCCAGCAACATCCTTCTTTCTTCAAAATCCAAGATCCAAGCCTCCAATTGCTAGTTCCGCTTCATTTTCCACCCGAGCATGTAATTGTTGCTGAAAAATGAAATTATAAACTAATTAAGCACCTTTTGTTCATTAAATGAGACAAAAACAACATAAAGTATTAAGATAATGCATGAATTTTATAACTAAATATGTCCATATCAAAATACCCCACACTTGACTTTTGCTTGCCCCCAAGCAAAACTGAATTTTAGTACACTAATATTACATAAGACAATCCCAATCGAACCCAGCCATTATGCCAAGACCGCAACGCATGTATTTGTGTCTAAAATTTTCCTAATAACCTCCCATACTCCAAATACTCACAATCCTCATAAACATTCGCCCACTTTTTCCGAACAATGCTCATTTTATGCATCCCTCCGAATCCATCCTCATAAAACCTCTTAACCTCAAGGTATTTTTAGTTGAGCAACCCAAGCATACATAATCTAGACAATTACAATTTTTCGATACCACTATGGAATTCTTTGAATTCTTCACTTTCTTGATAATTTGATCTTTGATATCTTTGAATTCACCAACTTGTATTGACTTTTGGCATCTTCAACTTTTTTTTGAATTTCTTGGAATTTTGATCTTTTGATCTTCACTTTATTTGCTCCAAAATTCTTATAACTTTTCTTGTAATTCTCTCTCTTTTTTTTTACATGTATACCTCACTATATTTTTTTCACTCAAAACCCTACATGCTTAAGCAGGGGTGCTCAACTTCAACCTTTATTGGCTAATGATAATAATTTTCCTGGATACATTTCTGGTACACGATGCTAAACATATTGCATCCTTCAAACTAAGCGAGGTCATGTTTTTGTCCCATGATTTCACTGGAATAAGGAAGCCACAAATGCACTAGAACGTATATAGGCTCAACTAAACATTTGGGTCTTCATGCAATCATCAAATATAATACTAGCATGATCCCTAATTGCTTTACCAAAATTTTCTAACTTAGCCCTAGCAATTTTAATGCAAAATTTTCAAAATTTATCATAAATTAACTAAAATTTTAACTAATATAACTAACCCCCTACCCCACACTTAATTTATGCAATGTCCCCATTGCATATTATGCATGATAAAGAACAATAAAATAAAGAGGGAATTGGAACAAACTCCCCTAGGATAGTAGTCGCGAGGTTAATCTTCTTCATGTAAAACTCCATCTTCAATTAACTTTAGACATGAGAACAGCTCTTCCATTCCTTGGGTGTCAAGTATCGTGTGGTATAGCTCCAAATGTAGACGAAAAAAAACTCTCGGAAACGCTCGGAAAATGTTCTTCAAAGGTGTAGCCAATTGTCGTATCAAATCATTAGCTTGAGAGACAAAATAAGGACCAACTCGTCGAGTAGGTAAGTGCACTCGCCGAGTCCATCGTTGTATAAAGAAAATGTTTCTGCTCCAGGTCCGATTCTGATATGTGTGGGGAATATTAAATTGATACTTTCCCCATTTTTTCTTTAGTAAATGAGCTCTTAATAACCTCTTTCATCACCGGACTCGTAACTAGACTCAAAACTTCGTTTTCTCTCTCGCCTAGACTCGATTCTTTCCCTAGGTTATCCTTGACTCTAGACTCTCGCATGTATCCTTACACTCGAACTGAAAAGATCAAAAACAAATACCAAGTAATAAAAAAACATCAAAATAAAAATCGTAAATTATCCCTAAATACTAGAAGTTTAGAAAGAAAAAGAAAAGCAAACTCTAATGACGGGTTGCCTCCCGCAAGCGCTTCTTTTTGTGCGAGTCTTTAGCTGGACTCTCAACTTAATAAACTTTCAATAAACTCAATGCCAATCCATCCATTGCATTAAATATTTTCTTTGGACCAATTTGTAACATTTGACTCTTTGCTTCAAAAATTGGCCAAACGAGCTTGAATTCATTAAACCCAAGAATATTGACAAGGGTTGGGACCGGTCGGGTACTAATCAGAAATGGATCGTGCTTCAGAACTTTCTCCAAAGTTGGAATCGTCACCCCATGCTTCGAAACACAAACCGGAAGAACATGGGACCATGTCGTGGTAATGGTCAAACCACAGCTTGGTTCCTGCAATTCAGTTTGTTCTTGTTCTTCATCTGACCTCTCTGCTAGCAATCTTTCCAGCTCCTCCAAGTCTCTTTCTGGATTAAATTCTTCATCTTGTAACTCAGATGTCCCTTTTGTGTTGGGCAAGATGTTATCTAACCATCTATCAAATTTCTTCAAATCTTCATCTGAGTCATAATCCTTATCTTCCTACACTACTTCCTCAAAAAAAGCATCAAAAGCATCGAGATTTGGAAAATACATAATAAATAAAAATAAAGATAAAAATTAAACTAAATAAAACCAATAAAATAAAACCAATAACAATTAGCAAATAAAATTAACTATTTGAACCGTTCCCCGGCAACGGCGCCAAAAACTTGATGTGTGTGAAACAAACTAGTTTTAATCCTACTAACTTAGACACAAAATAAACACACGAAAGGCAGTGTACCTATCGATTAGTAATATAGTTCAAGCAAGTAGGGTATCGAACACAGGGAACGGTAAACAATTAAAATAAATGCTAATATTATCTAAATAAAACAAATAACAAAAAGGGGGTTTTCTCTAGTTTTACAAGACTAGAAACTTAATTAGAATAACCAACACACAAATTAACTAACTAGCAACTAAAACAATTAATTACCAACTAAATTCAATAGTAAAGAGGACTTCTATTTATGTACGACTCATTTGTTCCCATGGATGATTTTAATGTATCAGATTAATTCTTCATTGGCTACCGATTAAGATAATTAGGTTCACGTTCACTATTCCTAATTCTTAGAAAACAAATTAACTCAAGCAATGGCCAGTTGTCTAAATTAACGGGTTTCCTCGATTATTGATTCGGGTTAAGTAAGACTTGTAACGGTTAATTAAATTGACCCTTCAATTAACCTATTGCTGATGTTCATCAAACAATCTCACACATTAACTTACCTATCTTCTAGTTAATTTTAGTTTCACATTCGTTATTCCTAGACATACAACTATGTGGTCACAATAAATCATATGAAATTAATAACTAAGAGATGTTCATACAACTTAATTACTAATTTATTAACAGAAGAATAGTTATTGTCAACACATAAGGTTCTTTAACAAGCTTAACAAAACATAATTACCAATTAAAAATAATCCTACTCAAATAATCAATCCATGTTCACAAAATTGTCTACCCTAACAGAAGAATAAGTTTTTAGTTCATGATTGCAGTAAACATAAACTCAAAAACGAAATCAAAGTATGTAAACATGATTCAAATAAAAAAGTTACTAAGAATAAACCAAAATTGTCTTGATTCTCTTCACAATTGAATGTAGGGTTGATTCTTCAGTCCCTCACGACCTAGCAGCACTTCCAATCGTTTCTCAGCCTCCTAGGGTTTCTCCCCATGCTATGATATCGATCTGAAAGTCCCTTTATATAGATTTTCACAAAACAGAGGCTACTCGGCGAGTCCAGTGACCTACTCGGCGAGTCCGTCACTTAAAACCCGTGCACGGCAAGTCAGCGCGTCCAGAATCGCGAAACTTCTGACCAACTCGGCGAGTAATCGACCCTACTCGCCGAGTACGTTTCGAATCAGCATTTTCTCAAAACACGAAAGTCGTCCGAAATTGTGTCTAATTTTCAGAACATTTTGAATCTCGTCAATCGGAGTTACGGTTCATGAGATACGACCAAAACACTGACGAGGGGTCAAGCTGTCCAGCAACATCCTTCTTTCTTCAAAATCCAAGATCCAAGCCTCCAATTGCTAGTTCCGCTTCATTTTCCACCCGAGCATGTAATTGTTGCTGAAAAATGAAATTATAAACTAATTAAGCACCTTTTGTTCATTAAATTAGACAAAAACAACATAAAGTATTAAGATAATGCATGAATTTTATAACTAAATATGTCCATATCAAATACCAAATCAAATAACGTTCATGAAGCTGGTCAAGGAGGATCCCGGAAATATCGAACATCTTGTTAGCTAGTTTAGACTATAAATTGACACTTGTATCTCGTACACAACACACTGTTTTTTTACTCGGAGCTTACTCTACAAATTATTTACTTGTTCTTACTGAAATATTCTCTGCAACCACCAATTTACATCAATAAAATCATCAAGGCAGGTGATCATTATCACCTCCCAAGGTTTTGTGTCAGAGATCCTAGCAATGATCAAGGGCTTTCCTTGTAAAACATTGTGTCACTCTCTTTAATCATTTTCTATTGCACAATTCGAACATCACAACCTCTCATTCAATTTGGTTGATTAGTACTTGTGTAATTTTTTACCAAAACAGTAGTGATCTGTTAGATCTGTGTTCTGGTATCGAGGATGTTGTTGTGTTGTAGTGATATGTTAGATTTATCTCTTCGTATTGAGTATGTTGCTTTGATGTAATAATTTGTACAACTGTATGTTATTTGTGCTTGCTGGCTATCACCTATGGAGTCCCCTTAGGGATTGTTGGTGGTCCTGTAGGATAGCATGTGAACTCTTGGTCTAGGCTCTCTTGCCTGTTCCTTGTTTGGTTGTGCTTTTAGAGTAGGATCAGCTATTCGGGTGGCTATCTCACCTCTGGTTACTTATGGTTATGCATTCTATGGAGGTAAGTTGGTAGCAGGACTGTATGATGTGAGAGTACTAGTAGGAGGTAGTGAGTTGTATGATTGTTGTTTTCCGATATTATGTGCCTACTTGATCCTGATTGTTTATATGTCGACATGTTGTGTTTGGTTTGGGTTGAGACGGTCTTGCTTTATGTTGTAGGCCAAGATACCCGGTGTGGGCCGCCTGTAAGCTGTAGGCACGGAGGCTCAGGAAGAGGTAGGGTTGAGGTGGTAGGCCATCAAACCCTGGGTATTCCAGCCCAATGGCTGATTGGACCCATTGTATATCGGCATTCCAACTTGGGGTATTCCATCCTGAGGATGACTAGACCCGGAGGTTGACTAGGCCTGGGGTATTCCAACCCGATGGTTGGTTGGATCCGACATGTTTGATTGTATATGTTATCCGTTTGTGTGGTGGCATTTTGGGGGAAACTCACTAAGTTTTATGTTTACCCAGTTGTTTATTGTTTCAGGTATCATCGGTGACTATGGGAAGTGAAGGCAAGACTGTACACACTCATCAGCAGCATTGAGGATTCCATGTTTTCTATGACACTCTGATTTTTAATAAATGTAATTTGGAATAAATGGTTTTCTTAATAATGGATTTATAAATTGGGACATTTTACCTTAATAAAAATAAAAATAAAAATTGGGTTTGAAAATGGGTCGTTACAAGTTTGTATTAGAGCCTTAGTTTGAGTAAATTGGAGGAATACTTGTGTGAATCCAATCTCAAACTAGGATCCAAGAATTTTTTTTAAATGTTTTTGAAAATAAAAAATAAAAAAAGAGAATAATAATAATAATTAAAATAATAATAATAATAATAATAATAATAATAATAATAATAATAATAATAATAATAATAATAATAATAATAATAAACGGGTTAAGCTAAGGACTCGGTCTCTTGTCATGTTCTTGTTTGATTGTTGGCTTGGGATCAGGAATGTGGGCATTGAATTAAATTTGATTTTTCAGGAAGATGTGGTGTGTACAGTCAGCCAGAGCCTGAATAGGAGAGTGGTTCCCAAAATACCCATACTTGTTATGTTTGTTGAGTCTTTATTTTTCTGATATATGAATTGTTAGAAAAGCATGCTAGTGGATAAGGTTGTTTTAGAAACTGTTGTATCAAAATGCATGTATGTTGATTATTTGTATATGGTCAGGATTGAATAGCCTTAAAGTGATCATATTAGTCTTGGTTTTGATGGCATATGTAGGATGCTTGTGCTTAGACCCTAGGGTGCTGGGAGATCGGGTTAGGGTTTACTTGTTTGTTATCGTCTGATCGGGGGTGGGCCCGAGTGTTGATAATGGATAGCTTAATTGGGTTGTCGAAGCCGAGTAAGAGTGTGGTTCAGTTCAATATGGGATCAGTTAGTGTTGATTGCGGTGATGTCCTTTTGGTGCAGGATTAACTTGTCGGCGTTTGGCCGAGAAGCTTGGAGACTGATTAATTCCATGGATTTTCGTATATCTTGGTTGTTGTGGGGGAGTGCATCATGAAGTAGAAGCGGCAACTGATTTCGAGGATGAAATATAATTTAAGTGGGAGAGAATTATAATATCTCGTTTAAAATAAATGAAATTAAAATAAAATAAATAAATAAACCCTAAAACCCCGAGATGCATTTTATATTTTATTTTAATTCTAAATTCGTAACAATTTATCAGTGTTAGCCATAAGGAGTTAAATGTTATAATTTCGGGTATTCGAAGTCTATTTTGTAACAACTGGACCTAAAATGTAAAATATTTTGTAGAGCAGGGGTTGTTTGGTAAATTACGGATTTACTTTGAAAAAAATACGGAGAGGAAGGGACTGAAGTGTAAAAAGGTCTTAATTTGATAATGGAGACCGGGATTAAGCCCATCACCCCTCCTGCCTCTCACTCAATCGAAACCCTAACCCTAGTATTTCTCTCCAGCAACCACCCTTATCACTCCAACTTCCAGCTGCCACCGCCACCTCCTTATCGTCGTCGTGAGCCACCAAAATGAGCCAAGCATCGCCGTTGTTGTTCCGCTGCAGAGTTGCACGTGTTTGGGGTTAGAAACACTAATTAGGGTTTAGAAAACCCTAGTTTTGGAGTTTTGTCGGGACCCGCTTTAAAACCGATGACCGAACTTTAAATAACACTTAATAATGCCTAACAGTTAAATTAATGCAGCGTTGGACTTAATGAATTAAGTCGTTAAGGGGTTTAGTGTGGAACACTAACCCTAATTATGAATTTATGTGGAAAACCCAAGAATCAGAAAGCTCTATTTTGGACAATGGTCGGATGCGTAATTGGGCTATTGCTTGGATCATTCTTATTATATCCGGGAATGACTAAGCCAAACATTAATTAGTCCTAACCTTAGGTGATTAAGTCCTTGATGGTTTAAGTGTTCTTACTTAACCCTAATCTTTATTTTATGTGAAACCCTAACCGTCATTTCATGTGAGGTGGTTACTTTTGCAAGTGACTATGACTTGTGATCGGGTATTGATTCAAGTATCTTCCTACAGGTGATTGGAAGTGAGTTGAACCTGGTAGAGTTCTTCGTTGCTACAGTGGTTACCTACACGCATATCTAGGTGAGTTTCGCCTCACTGTACCTCATGGGTCGAAGGCACCACTGGTCGGCCTACTAGTTTTGGTTATCTGCTAGTAGAGAGATGCCCTAGGGACTGTATATAGTCATGTAGGATAGACTGAGGACTCTTGATCTAATCTCTCTTACGTGTTCCTTGTTTGGTTTTGGTTCTAGAGTAGGATCACTTGTCCGGGTGACTATCTCACCTCTGAGTATATACGGCCATGCATTCCTTGGATTATTGATATGTAGTATGTTGTTATGTTGTAGTGATTTGTTAGACTTGTGTTCTGGTATCAAGTATGCTTCTACGTTGTAGTGATCTATTAGATATGTGTTATGGTATGGAGTATGTTGTTGTGTTGTAGTGATCTGTTAGATTTGTCTCTTGGTATTGAGTATGTTGCTTTGATGTAATAATCTGTAGAACTGTATGTTATATGTGCTTGCTGGTTATCACCTATGGAGTGCCCTTAGGGACCTTCTGTGGTCATGTAGGATAGCTTGAGAACTCTTGGACTAGGCTCTCTTTCCTTTTCCTTATTTGGTTGTGGCTTTAGAGTAGGATCACCTGTTCGGGTGGCTATCTCACCCTTGGTTACTTATGGTTACGCATTCTATGCATGTTAGCTGGTAGCAGGACTGTATGATGTGACAATACTAGTAGGCGGTAGTCAGTTGTATGACTGTTGCTTGATTGTATTATGTGCCTACTTAATCCAGGTTGTTTATATGTCGACATGTTTTTTTTGGTTTGGGTTAAGATGGTCCTGCTTTGTGCTGTAGGCCAAGATACCCAATGCGGGTCGGCTGTAAGCCGTAGGCACAGAGGCTCAGGAAGAGCGCTAGAGTTGAGGCAGTAGGCCACCAAACCTTGGCTATATTAGTCCGATGGCTAATTGGACCCATGGTATATCGATATTCCAACCTGGGGTATTCTATCCCAAGGATAAATAGACCCGAAGGTTAACTTGGAATGGAGTATTCCAACCCGATGGTTGGTTGGACCGGACATGTTTGATTGTATATGTTATCCGTTTGTGTGGTGGTATTTTTGGGGAAACTCACTAAGCTTTATGTTTACCCAATTGTTTATTGTTTCAGGTATCATCGGTGACTAAGAGAAAACAAAGGCGAGACTGTACACACTCATCAGGAACATTGAGGATTCCACGTTTTCTATGATACTCTGATTTTTAATAAAATTAATTTGGAATAAACGGTTTTCTTAATAATGGATTTATAAATTATGAAGTTTACCTTAATAAAAATGAAAAAAAAATTGTTGTGAAAATGGAACGTTACATTTGATGTATATTTTTTGTGCGTTAAACTGTGAATTTTATGTATGAAATTATGAAGTAACTTTATTAAGTTGTGAAGTGAATGTATTAAGTAGTACATTGGCTGTACTAAGTTATTAAATTTTTATGATTTTTTTTGCTTCTAAAATATAAGACGAAAGACATTACACACAAATATGATTTTATCTAATTTTGAATAAAGTATGTAAAATTCAAATTGTGAATATTTATGTAAATAAACTTTAAAAGCAACACTAGCCTATAGATCTTAAGGTATAAATATAAGTTTTAAGTTAAGAATATAGTTGTGAATGCATAATTTTTGTGTATTAAACAGTAAAATTATTATATTAAGTTGTGAATTTTGTGTAGTAAACTATGAATTGACTATTTTAATTTGTGAATTTTTAATGAATATTGTGTTAAAACATGAACGATTTATGTAAGTATGTTTATATTGATTTTCTTATGAATATATTTATTTTTTATGTTTTATAAATGTAAGAATGTATTAGTTTTTATAATTATTTTGCATTAAAACTCAGAATTAGTGAATTATATCGTTTATTAAACTGTGAATATAATATTAAGCTGTGAATCTATGATTTTATATACAGATCTGATTTAAAAGGAATGATGGTTGCAACGGTGGCATGCATGTTGGTGGTGGCATGTGGTAGTTGGTGGTGGTAAAGTTTGGGTTTGACTTCTCTGAATATGTATATTAATGGATAATGGATTGTATTAATTTGTGAAATTTATGTATTAAACTGAGAATGGACTATATTAAATTGTGTATTTTATATAAATTTTGTTTTAAAATATAAATAACTGTATGCATGAAAATAATAGAATGTGAATTAGTAAACTAATATGTTTATTAAATTGTGAATATGGTATTTTGAAGAGAGAAAATTAAATTTCTCAAAGCATAATTCTATTTTTTTATTAAATTTTATATATTTGGCTGTAACAATGAAATTATATGTGTTAAAAAGTATTATCAAATAAATAAGAGCCATAATGTTTTGTTCTATTAAGCTGTGAATACGACTAGAAAAATGTCACTAAATTTGGTGTTACTCCAAAGGTGGTCATGCAATGATTCGACACCAAATGGCACCTAGATGTAAGAGAGTAGAAAATTTTGTTTAATATAATATTAATGTTTGATTTGTCCAAAATTCCTTTAACCAT
Source organism: Lactuca serriola (assembly GCF_051521515.1). Classification (NCBI taxonomy): domain Eukaryota; kingdom Viridiplantae; phylum Streptophyta; class Magnoliopsida; order Asterales; family Asteraceae; genus Lactuca; species Lactuca serriola. The sequence goes on from NC_136408.1 coordinate 2,025,266, forward strand.
AACATTTTTAAAAAATAGTTCTTAGAGTTGTTAACATTTTTAGGTTCTCATTTGAACCAATATATATATATATATATATATATATATATATATATATATATATATATATATATATATATATATATATATATATAGGTAAAAGTTCAAATGAGAACCCCAAAAGGTTAAGAACCCTAAGAACCTCTAAACTTAAACTAGAAAATAAGATATGGGTTATTTTTCTTGCATCCAAACACTCCCACTCGCCTTCAAAATCTCAAACACAAACCCTCCATCTATCATCATCAACTACCACCATTGCCACCACCTACCGTCGCCGCCACCAACTGGCACTGCCACCTACCGTCGCCACCGCTGTTAACCGACGTCGGTTCCGGCCATAGTCACCATCATATTCCAACATCATCTTTTTCTCCTCATTTTTTTGGTGAAAAACCACCATATCTACATCAGATCTGGTGTGTTTGACGCATTACAAGTCTAGATCTACTCCACCACCATATCAGATCTACTCCACCACTGATTTTTGCCACCACTGATGTTCATATCTGTGAGCTCTGATGACACATCTTTATCTCACATCTATCTTTTTTTCTCTCGATCTCCATGAAAGACCACCAGATCTGTTCAGATCTGGTCCACCACCACCTCTACCAACCATAGATGTATGTCTTCAACCTCCAAAATCCTTTGTTTTTATCAAATCTGAAGCAGTTCAGTCCAGATCTATGATCTCCGACATTAGATCTATGATTTCTGACAACAAATCTATGACTTTCGCTTATGGATCTATGCTTTATGCCTTCAGATCTACGACTTCTGACGGGATTGATGGACTAGATCTGAGATCGATGTCAACTGCCACCATAACTACTGCCTTGCCGCTCCGGTGTAGCACCGCCAACTCAACTCCTTTTTCTCTCTGATCTTTAGTGAAACAACACCATATTTGCATCAGGTATGTTGATATTTGTTTACTTTTTTTTTTTTTTTTCATTCTGTTAAGTTGTGAATTTAAAGTTCTAATATCTCATTTGTTGTTTACTTTTGTTAAACATAGTTTTTTTTGTACTATTAAGTTGTTAATCCATGTTTATTATGTTTTTTTATAATGTTTGCATCAAGTTTTTATTCACTTTATGTTTTATTGTTGTTAAGCTATGAATTGAATTTAAAATATACGTTATTATGTTAGTGTTTTCTCAAATAATATAAATTATTATTTTTTTAAGCTTTGAAGTGTGATGTTTTAATGTTTCAACTATTGTTTAGTTCTATTTAAGTTAGTTACTGTGAATGCATGAATTAATATGTTTTTATGTTATAAATACAATGAATAAGAGTCCTAAACTGATTATTAAACTGTGAATGAGAGTTTTGAAAAGCTCTATTAAACTGTGAATTACATAATATATCTGATTAATTTTGTTTACTAAACTGTGAATTGTGTATTACATTGTAAACTTTATTCACGACTTAATATATTAAATTCACAATTTAATACATATAAAGGTCTTCATATATTAATGTCTAAATATAAGTTTTAATTTGAAAATATGACTATAAATATATATATATATATATATATATATATATATATATATATATATATATATATATATTGTCGTAAATTGTGAATTTATTATATTAAGTTGTGAACTTTATATATTAAACTGTGAAGTGTCTGTATTAAGAGTTTAAAATTGATATTATTGTTGTGAATTTATATTTTTTGTATTAAGCTATAAATTTATTGTAATAAACTGTGAATTTTATGTATTAAGCTGTGATTTTTGTATTTTAAACTTTGAATTAACTGCATTAAGCTGTGAATATTTATTTAAATTGTGAAATTGACTATATTAAACTGTGATTTTTGCGTTTAAAAATATGAATTAACTGCATTAAACTATGGATTTTTGTTTAAACTGTGAAATGACTGCATTTAGTAGTGAATTTTTTATTATTTGTGTTAAAATATGAATGATTTATGTATAAATTTTTTTGGTTAATTTTCTTATGAATATAGTTATTTTTTTGTTGTATAAAATTGTAAGAATCCACTAGTTTTTATAATTGTTTTGCATTAAATTCAAAACAAGTTAATTAATAGACTTTATTAGACTGTGAATGTAGTATTTAAGTTGTTAATGCATGACTTTATTTACAGATCTGATTTGGAAGAAATGACGGCTACTATGTTGATACAGGTGGTTGGTGGCGGTATGTGGTGGTAGAGTTTGAGTTTTTGACTTCTTTGAATTAGTGAATTCTTGTAAAATAGTTTGAATTAGTGGACTGTGTAAATCTGTATTTTATATAAGTTGTATTAAAATATGAGAGCATATATGGATGCAAATATTAGACTGTAAAAATTATAAGTTTGCTCTTTTCATACCAAAAACAAAAAAAATTAGGATTTTAACATGTTTAATGAGAGTATCGGGTAAATATTTACTAATTAATTGAGGTTCTTAGAGTTCTTAACCTTTTATTGTTCTCATTTAAACCGCTCTCTCTCTCTCTCTCTCTCTCTCTCTCTCTCTTTGTATATATATATATATATATATATATATATATATATATATATATATATATATATATATATATATATATATATATGTTCAGGTTCATTTGAGACCATTCTAATTTTGTGAGACCAAATCTAAAAATAATTTTAAAATGCAAAATAAATGGAAAAATCCAAAAATTCTTTTTTTAAATATTATTTTCGGAACTTGAATTAACTAAAAAAAATTTTAAAAATAAAAAAAATAAAAAAAATTCCGTTTTTTTTTTAAATACGTGAAATATTCTAATAGAATATTACACTGACATATTCTAAAAAACAATTTTAAAATGCAAAATAAATGGAAAAATCTAAAAATTCTTTTTTTAAATATTATTTTCAGAACCTGAATTAACTAAAAAAATAAAAATAATAAAAAAAATTCTATGTTTTTTTTTAAAAAATACGTGAAATATTTTAGTAAAATATTACACTGTACGTATTCTAAAAAATAATTTTAAAATGCAAAATAAATGGAAAAATCCAAAAATTCTTTTTTTAAATATGATTTTCGGAACTTGAATTAACTAAAAAAATAAAAAAATGCGTCTCAGGGTCTCACAAAATTAGGTTGTCTCACATGAACCTAACCCTATATATATATATATATATATATATATATATATATATATATATATATATATATATATATATATATATATATATATATATATATATATATATATATATATAAAGGCTCAACTAAAAGGTAAGTATGGATCACATGTAATTGCGATCGAATCAGCAAAAGATTGTATGAAAAGGAAATATGCATTCACCACTTGTATATTGTGCCTTTGCTGTGAGTTTGAGTCAACTAAAAGCGAAGACACATACTTCATATGGCTCATGATCACCTTGTGATTTACTATTTAACTTTTGCAACCCATAAGCGAAAGGCATTGAACCACAATGCTTTGATTGTGATATGAATCTAATACATGTTAGAACGAACAGTCACATTGTAAAAAAAACAAATCACTATATAATTCTCAATTGAGAAAAGAAATTAGAGCTCTTTAATACAAAACGAATTTTTTTAACCAAAAAAATTTATGAACCGCAACTTTACAATAGATAAATTATGACGACTGTAATGTTATAAAAATTAAAAGAGATTTTTCATAAAATTAAATTTACAAATTTAAAATCTTTAATTTAAAACAATTAATGACATTTATTTTCGGAAATTGACTTGTCAGAATAACTATCTTTTCGTTTTGTACGGGTAACTTTGTTTTTTTATTTGTTTTTTATACATCTATGTAACAAATTTTTTGAAAGTGTTCATATATGATAATTATGACAGTATGTAACAAGTTACATACTGTCATAATTATCATATATGAACACTTTCAAAAAATTTGTTACATAGATGTGTACAAACAAATTTTACTCAGATATGAACACAACAAAAAGGTAATTATTTTGATAAATCAATTTCTCTTTTTATTAAGATGATCAATTCTAATGTTTGTAATATTAATATATTTAGTTAATTTTCCTTCTAACAATATTATGAGCATTTAAATTAGCACAACATGTTGGGAGCCGTTTTTTAGTAGCATAATTATCAAGTCTCTCTCTCTCTCTCTCTCTCTCTCTCTATATATATATATATATATATATATATATATATATATATATATATATATATATATATATATATATATATATATATGAGACGAACAATGCTATCGATATAGATAAAAACTATTTCTATTTTTTGTATTTTAATTCCTTGAAATACCTAAAGCAAACTTCATTAAAGATGGTGTTCTATTTCATGTTATTGATCTTCATTTGTTGTACTTTTAGTCTCTATTAATTTTATTTTTTATATTTAATATCTTAAACAATAAAATTTTATAAAATTTCCGTGTAAAATATGGAGCTTTTTTTATTTTTTTTATTTTACCAAAGTAGTGTATTTTAAAAAAATATTTACCAAAATAGTGTGGTTTTAAAAATATTTACCATTTAGGTTAAATTTAGAAGATAAAAAAAGACACTGAATTATCAGAATAATTATCTTTTTGTTTTGTTCACATCTAGGTAACTTTATTTTTTTAGTATACATTTAGGTAACAAACTTGTTTTTCACATATGAACATTATGACCGGTTGTAACTTGCTACAACCATTCATAATGGTTAAATGTGAACATTTTCAACAAGTTCGTTGCATAGATTTGTGCAGTAAAAAAAACAAAGTTACCCAGATGTTAACAAAACGAAAAGATAATTACCCTGATATGCCAAATTCCCTTTATTTGTTTGAAACCATAGAGTTATCAGAGTCGATTTACAAAAGTAGTGTAAATCAATATCTTTGATGCGTGTGTATAGTCTGTTGAGCTCTTCTCACGAACAATCTTCAAAACATTTTATTCACAACTGTAAGTATAAAGCTCAGTGAGTTCCCCAGTATACCATATATTCCATCATATATACAATGCATCCACACAAAGTCTTCGGCTTTAATGCTGAGCTTTCTGCTCTCCTAATCACAAGCATAAATCATATATAATAGGACTAACACAACCAAAACAAATGGGTCCGACCCAAGGAGTATAACGGGCCCTACCCAACATACATAATGGGCCCCACCCACGTACATAACAAGCCCCACCCAAAGAGTATAACGGGGCCAACCCTAACTCATATAATGAGCCCAACCCATCGTACATTACAAGTCAATGTCAGTGGCCAAATCCTAATCTTTCATACAATACATAAATTCATGAGTGGTTAGAAATCAGATATACAATCGAACAGGTGATCCACCCGAAAGCAATAAATCAAAAAAGAACCAAGCAATAAGGCTTTAGACCACGAGTTCTTAGGCTATCCAAATTAGCCACCTACAACCAGTACAAACATTACGCTAACCAACTATGACACCTAACAATATCATATAGTCCACATGCAAGACCCTACCCGTCTAGCATGCCATGACACTAAATTTTCTACAATCCTCAAACCAACAATATCATACAATCAACAAGCAAGACCATCCCAGTTTATCTTACCATGACACCAAGTGTCCTTAACATCACATGCATAACAAGGAGTTGTCTTGGTCAACTAGCATACTCGTACCTTAACAGTAACTCTATCATATCATGCACAGGATATACAATATCATATGTGACATAGTGAAATTTTCACTTGGATTGAAGAATCAGAGAAGCACAATAACACACTCAACTCCTTGCACATAGCCGCGAACCGACTAACACCAAACAAAGATCGAACCTCAGTCAACAACCCAAATCCTTCAAGGGTCAATCTAGTCAAAAGTCAACGGTTAATGGTCAACAAAGTCAACAATCAACCAAATCAATGGTCACCATGACGTGGAGACCTCTTGGCCACGTCATGGGCAAGTCAAGACAAAACAATCGACATGCAGGATACAACCACATCGTGGTTTCTGCAAGAAAGTCCATTTTCCTCATTAAGAACTTAATTCATTAAGTCATTTGCTCAAACTTTCCAAAAGGCTTCCTTGCCCTCAAATGAACCATAACAATCCTTACTTTATGGACATGCATGTCCAATGCATGTCTCTCCCAAAACTAAGTAAAAAAGGTAACAAATGGAGTCAAAACTTCATGCATGGCACCAATAAACATGGAAGTATAGATCAGAAACATATTATGGCCTAAGGACCTCAAGGAGTGATAAACTTGCCAACTTTATCAAAATTATCCATTCATATTAACGTATCATGAAGGAAATGAGCTCAGAACCTAGATCTATATAGGATGACCCATAAACATGAGAACTTAGACACTTACAAAAGTCCAGAAGATGCACCAAGAGATGAAGATGAGTTTGCTAGCTGATCCCTTGCTCAACAAGGCCTTTCTTCAATATTTAAATGGCCAAACAACCAACAAAGTGCCCAAAAGACAATATGAGAGACTAGGGTTTCAAAAAAAAAAGGAGATGGAGGCTGAAGTATATGACCTAATCCAAGAGTTAAAGTCCTTAAATATGGGAGATACCCTGAAAATCTCAGGCTTTAGCTGCAGCAGCCACCACGACGTAGCAAGACACGTTATGGCCTCCCTCTTACCACATCGTGGTGTCCATCCGCACATGCTTTTCCTTTAAATGGCATGCCACATCATGGTCATCAACATACCATGCTGTAGCAAAATGTTTTTCCCAAAAACCTTATCTTTGACCCCTTTAATTCTTTAAATGATCCAATCTAGAAAATGGGTGTTACAACGGTATAAACGGGTAATAGAGTTGCCTCAGGATTTTTGTTCAATTGATAAGAAATTGAAGTTTGAGATTCCAATTACGGGTGTACGACATAGATGTTTCTTTCTTTAAAAGAAGAACGTAATTCACAATGGTACCAATTAACAATATGAAAATATAAGGAGAATTAGGTGTAAATACATAAATAATTTATAACACCTAGTTCACATGTATATTTCCTTAAGTTATTTAAGTATAATTTATGATGATTTAAAGGTTATGCAGGGCATACATAACAACTTACATAGGGCGTAAGGCATTATGTACACACGGACACTTTATGCCCAACGTAGGGTGTAGGCGTGCAGAGTTCAAACCCTAATTGTGCAGTTGTAAGCCATATTTAAGGGCTCTAATCTCTTGAGAGCCTCCACATGATCAACCTCCACCCTTTCCCTCTCGATCTAAGAAAACCTAGCCCTTCGTGTGATCCTTGAATCTTGAAGTGATATTTTGGTGTATATTTGGTGAAGAAGGAGACTTTGAAGGCGTTCTTGGAGTCGATAGCCTATAGATTCAGACTCTACTATACCTCAACATCTTCTAGAAGGTATAATGTCTAAACCTTGTTGATCCTTTTGTTAGATCTAGTTTGTTGTGAAATCGTATGAGTTTTTGTCCTTTAATCTTGGATCTAGGGAGCTTGAGCAACTCCAGACCTCATGAGGAGTGTCTCTCATCATTTCTAAGCTTTGTGAACCATAAAAATCGGATCTTGTTCACTCCCAATTTAGCTATGCTTTATCTATTTAGCTTTTGGATCATGATTAAGACTTAGGGTTTGGTTTGTACACCTTGTAGCCATGCAAAGGCATAAAGGTTGTGAATTTATCATTTAAGACATTGATGAGGTTTATATGTGAGATTTTGACGTTTGGTCTTAAGGAGTTAAGGTATTAATAAGAAAGTTGGCAAACAACAAGATTACACAAGTCATAATCTTAGCTACACAGCACGTTTGAGATTCCAATTGGGGGTGTATGACATAGATGTTTCTTTCTTTAAAAGAAGAACGTACTTGACAATGGTACCAATTAAAATATTAAAATATAAAGAGAATTAGGTGTAAATACATAAATAATTTCTAACACCTAGTTCTCAGGTACATTTCCTTAAGTTATTTAAGTTTAATTTATGTAGATTTAAAGGTTACGCAGGGCATACATAACAACTTACACATGACGTAAGTCATTATGTACACGCGGACAATTTACGCCCTACGTAGGGTGTAGGTGCGCAGAGTTCAAACCCTAATTGTGGGGTTGTGAACCATATTTAAAGGATCTAATCTCTTGAGATCCTCCCTATTCTTAACCTCCAACCTTTCCTTCTCTAACTAAGAAACCTTAGCCCTTCGTGTGATCCTTGAAGCTTAAAGTGATATTTTGGTGTGTATTTGGTGAAGAGGGAGAACTTTAAAGGCGTTATTGGAGTCGATAGATAAAAGATCTAGACTCTACTCTTCCTCAACATCTTCCTGAAGGTATAAAGTATAAACCTTGCTGATCCTTTTTTAGATCTAGTTTGTTGTGAAATCGTATGAGTTCTTGTCCATTAATCTTGGATCTAGGGAGTTTGAGCAACTCCAGACCTCATGAGGAGTGTCTCTCATCATTTCTGAGCTTTGTAAAACACAAAAATTGGATCTTGGTCACTCCCATTCAGCTATGCTTGATCTATTTAGCTTTTGGATCATGATTAAGACTTAGGGTTTGGTTTGTACACCTTGTATCCATGCAAAGGCATAAAGGTTGTGACTTTATCGTTTAAGACATCGATGAGGTTCATATATGAGATTTGGACGTTTGGTCTTAAGGAGTTAAGGTATTAATAAGAAAGTTGGCAAACAACAAGATTACACATGGCATAATCTTAGCTACGGTTTGAAATTCCAATTGGGTGTGTATGACATAAATGTTTCTTTCTTTAAAAGAAGAATGTACTTGACAATGGTATCGATTAAAAATATGAAACTATAAAGAGAATTGGGTGTAAATACATAAATAAATTCTAACACCTAGTTCTCAGGTACATTTTCTTAAGCTATTTAAGTTTAATTTATGAAGATTTAAAGGTTACGCGGGGCATACATAACAACTTACGCAGGGCATAAGTCATTCACAGGAACTTTGCCTCTATGTAGGAAGTAGGTGCGTAGAGTTCAAACCCTAATTGTGGGGTTGTGCGCCATATTTAAAGGCTTTAATCTCTTGAGATCCTCCCCGTTCTCAACATCCACCCTATATTTAAGTGCTTAATGTGGATATCATTTTATTGGGTGAGTACGCTGGGCGTACAAGTCTGTATGCACGACGTACAAGTCATTTTGGAAGTACGTCCCGCGTACTCAGTCTGTTGGGCTTAGCGTAGTGGGCTTCAAGTTTGGACCATTTTATTGGGCTTGGATGCTTTGGTTCCTATTAGGCCACCTGAGTACAAGTATTTTGGACTAGGAAAGATTGTTGGGTTTTAGGGTAAGGCCCATGTAGGGATTTGGGCCCAATTTGGAAAATTAGGCCATAAATGGACTTTGGATGATTGCTTAGTTTGGGGCCTTGTAAATGGGGAGTTTGGGCCTTAGTCTTGGACCAACTTAGGCAAGGGGTAAAATGGTCTTTTTACCCCAAGGATGGATTGTTGGACATGGTTTGAGACCCAAATGTTAATTAGATGTTATTTTATATTGATAGCTCGGGAATTCGTCAGACCAGTAGCCAGGGATTTTTTTTAGTGAGATTCAGCAGTCGAGATGAGTTTCCTCACTAGGTTCAGTGGGTCGAAGGCACCATTTCTGACCCATGATTATGCTATGTTAGTATGCCAGTTATATGTATGACTCCTGCATGTGTTTTATGCTTATATGCTTACCGGGTCGGGGCCGATGACCATTTTGTATACTATGTATCTTGGTTTATTCCAAGACTCAGGAGAAGTGCGAGGAGCACTTGAGGGAAGTGCTAGAGACATTGAGGAGGGAGAGACTTTTCACAAAATTCTCCAAGTGTGAGTTCTGGTTGTGCGAGGTGCAGTTTCTGGGGCACCTTGTCAACCAAAATGGTATTCTGGTTGATCAGGCCAAGGTTGTGGCCATGATGCAGTGGGAGGTTCCAAGATCTCCATCTGAGATTAGAAGTTTTCTTGGTTTGGATGGTTATTATCAGAGATTCATCAAGGATTTCTCCAAGATAGCTTTTCCTTTGACCCGACTAACCAAGAAGACGGTTACTTTTTGTTGGGTGCCTGAGTAGCAAGCAGCGTTCGATACTCTAAGGCAGCAGTTGTATGAGGTGCCAATTTTGACCCTACCACATGGTGTTGATGATTTCGTGGTTTATTGTTACACTTCGATCACAAGTTTGGGGACGGTGCTGATGAAGAGGGGTCGCATGATGCTTACGCTTCAAGGCAGTTGAAGCCTCATATGGCGAATTATGTGACGCATGATTTGGAGTTGGGGGCCATGGTTTTCACCCTCAAGATTTGGTGACATTACCTCTATGAGGTCCATTATACTATTTACATGGATCACAAGATCCTGAGGTACTTGATGGACCAGCCAAATCTGAATATAAGGCAACGTCGATGGTGGATGTCGTGAAAGATTATGAATGCGAGATCCTTTATCACCCAGGAAAGGCCAATGTGGTGGCTGATGCTCTTAGCCGTAAGTCGCTCGCGGCACCAATCATAAACATATGTTTGAGGATGACCTTGATTACTCCATTATTGGAGCAGATTCGGGAGGCTCGAGTCGAGGCTATGAAGGAAGAGTAACGGAAGAGCGAGCGCATTGTGGGTCAGGTGGCTTCCTTCGATTATGATAGTCGTGTATTGTTAACTTGGCACCGACGAGTCTGGGTTCCATATTGGGGTAGTGTACGTAAGATTTTGATGGAGGAGGCTCATAAGTCGAGGCTCTCCATTCATCCCGGGGCGACGAAGATAACTGTTCCTTTGACCCGACTGACCAAGAGGATGGTTACTTTTCGTTGGGGGCCAGAGCAGCAGGCATCGTTCGAGACTCTGAGGCAGCGGTTATGTGAGGCACCGATTCTGACCCTACAAGATGGTGTTGATGATTTCTTGTTTTATTGTGACGCTTCGATCACAGGTTTGGGGTCAGTGCTAATGCAGAAGGGTCGCGTGATCGCTTACGCTTCGAGGTAGCTGAAGCCTCATGAGGCGAATTATCCAACGCATGATTAGGATTTGGGTCCGTGGTTTTCACCCTCAAGATTTGGCGGCATTATCTCTATGGGGTCCGTTTTACTACTTACACAGATCACAAGAGCTTGAGGTACTTGATGCACCAACCAAATCTGAATATGAGGCAGCGTCAATGGTTGGATGTCGTGAAGGATTATGATTGCGAGATCCTTTATCACCCAAGAAAGACCAATGTGGTGGCCGATGCTCTCATCCGCAAGGCAATCGTGGCTCCAATAAAAAACATATGTTTGAGGATGACCTTGATTACTCCATTATTGGAGCAGATTCGGGAGGCTCGGTTCGAGGCTATGAAGGAAGAGTACTGGAAGAGCGAGCGCATTGTGGGTTAGGTGGCTTCCTTCGATTATGATAGTCGTGGATTGTTAACTTTGCACCGACGAGTCTGGGTTCCATATTGAGGCGATGTACATCAGATTTTGATGGAGGAGGCTCATAATTCGAGGTTCTCCGTTCATCCCGGGGCGACAAAGATAACTATTCCTTTCACCCGACTGGCCAAGAAGACGGTTACTTTTTGTTGGGGGTCGGAGCAGCAGGCATCGTTCGAGACTCTGAGGCAGCGGTTGTGTGAGGCGGCGGTTGTGTGGGGCACCGATTCTGACCCTACAAGAGGGTGTTGATGATTTCGTGTTTTATTGTGACGCTTCAATCACAGGTTTGGGGGTAGTGTTGATGCAGAGGGGTCGCGTGATCGCTTACGCTTAGAGGCAGCTGAAGCCTCATGAGGCGAATTATCCGACACATGATTTGGATTTGGGTCCATGGCTTTCACCCTCAAGCTTATGCGGCATTACCTTTATGGGGTCCGTCGTACTATTTACACGGATCACAAGAGTCTGAGGTACTTGATGCACCAGTCGAATTTTAATATGAGGCAGCGTTAATGGTTAGATGTCACGAAGGATTATGATTGTGAGATCCTTTATCACCCAAGAAATGCCAATGTGGTGTTCGATGCTCTCAGCCGCAAGGCGGTCGCGGCTCCAATCAGAAACATATGTTTGAGGATGACTGTGATTACTTTATTGTTGGAGCGGATTCGGGAGGCTCAGGTCGAGGCTATGATGGAAGAGCACCAAAAGAGTGAGCGCATTGTAGGTCAGGTGGCTTCCTTCGATTATGATAGTTGTGGATTGTTGACTTTGCACCGATGAGTATGGGTTCCGTATTGGGGCGGTGTACTTCAGATTCTGATGGAGGATGCTCACAAGTCAAGGTTTCCCATTCATCTCGGGGCAAAGAAGATGTATAGGGATCTTTGTGCTGATTATTGGTGGCCCTGCATGAAGCAGGATATGGCTTGGTACGTGGAGCTGTATTTGACTTGTAGGAAAGTCAAGGCCGAGCATCAGCATCCTCCTGGCAAGATGCTGCCGTTGGAGATTCCAGTATGGAAATGGGAAGATATCACCATGGATTTTTTCACAAAGCTTCCCAGGACTGCATGCAAAGTAGATTCGATATGGATCGTCGTGGATCGTTTGACCAAGAGCACGCACTTCATTCCGATTCAGGAGAGTATTTCTACAGAGAAGTTGGTCGAGGTTTATTTCAGAGAGGTGGTGGCACGTCATGGGGTGCCGATATCAGTGATTTCCGATAGGGATGTCCGGTTTACTTCCAGGTTTTGTAAGAGGTTTCATGATGAGTTGGGCACTTGTCTCCATTTTAGTACAGCCTTCCATCCGCAAACCGATGGTCACAGTGAGCAGACTATTCAGACTCTTGAGGATACGATGCATGCGTGCGTGCGTGTTGGATTTTGGTGGGAGTTGGGATACGTATATTCCGTTAGCGGATTTTTCTATAACAACAGCTATCACGCCAACATTGATCAACTTCCTCTTGAGATGCTCTACGGGAGGAAATACAAGACCCTAATTTGTTGTTGCGAGGTCGGTCAGCGGGTTATGGGGAGTACGGAGGTGGTACTTAATACAACTGAGCTAATTCAGCAGGTTCGAAGCAAGCTCCAGACAGCTTAGAGTCGGCAGAAGAGTTATGCCGATAGACACTGATCAGGCTTAAAGTTCCACGTAGGGGATATGGTTCTGCAGAAGGTGTCACCTTGGAAAGGTGCCATCTGGTTCAGGAAGAGTGCAAAGTTGGGCCCTAGGTATACTGGTCCTTTCTGGGTTTTGGCTCGGGTGGGCCGGATTGCTTATCGCTTGGATCTTCCAGATGAGCTCAGTTAAATTCACAACACATTCCACGTCTTTTAGTTGCGGAAGTTTTTAGTGGACGATTCCGTAATTATACCATTGGAGGATATTCAGGTGTACGACCGCCTGAATTATATTAAGAGGCCGGTGGCGGTTCTGGATCGGAAGATGAAAACCTTGAGGAACAAGGTTGTCGAGCTAGTGAAGGTGTAGTGGCAACACCGTAAGGGATCGGAGTAGACTTGGGATCCCGAGGATGAGATGAGTGAGCAATATCCAGAATTGTTTGGGGTAACAGACTTCAAGGACAAAGTCTAATTCAAGTGGGGGAAAATTGTAACACTTGAATACTAGAAAGTTTCTATATTGCCCTTATTGTTATTAATGTTGCATTTTTGGCCCTTGAGTTGTACCTGGGGCGTACCACATGGTAGGCTTAGCGTACAAGCTGTAAAGCAAGTATGCGGGGCGTACCACAAGGTACGCTTAGCATACTCATGTGAGGCGGGATCAAGAATCCGAACACATACGTTGGGCGTACGTGTATGTACGCGAGGAGTATGTAAGTAATTTATAAACCCTAATTTTCGGGGTTGGGCACTATATAAACATCATTATGGACCATGAAACCCTCATTTCTCATCCTCCATTATCCATATAGCCTCAAGCACGAAACCCTAAGCCTCTCATTTGTGTTTTGAGCTCATTGTGTTTATTTTAGTGGTTTTGGTTCATATTCAAGAAGTAGAAGCTTGGTGCAAGGTGGTGGAACAAGGAAGAGCTTGTGGATCTTGGTTATTTGCTTCATTTCCAGCTTCTTTGAGGTAAAAAGCAATGAACTTGCTCTTTAGTGGCTTAGATCTATTATTTGTGAGTTTTGGTCCCTTTTGGCCGCAAGAATGAGACCTAGTGGTTTGATACCACTCTAGGAGCTTTGAGTTGCCACTCTTGGTGTTTTTGAGGTATCGGATGCATAAAGTTGTCACCTTTAAGGTTTAGATCCATCTATGCATGAGTTTACGCCCATTTTGTCACACCCCAAAACCAAGAACGGCGGAAACATTCTGGGGCGGAGGACGTCATGTAAAGTATCACAACACAGTAAAAGTAAACAAGAAAACAACATCATCCATTGCATTAAATATATAATTTTAATACAAGCGTGTTCTGTACAGTTATAGACACCAAAAATAATGTGAATCAAAATAATAAGATGAGTCTTGGATGCGCTCCATCTTCTCAAAAGCTGGCCTCAGTACCTGTCTAATGATGACCTGAGAATACAAGTTATTTTGAAAGAGTTTATCAGCATTAAGTTGGTGAGTTCATAAGTATTTTGGTGTCGGTGTTTGTATCAAAACGTTTGAACATAGTTTTAAACAATAGTTTGTAAACATTGGTGATAAAAGTATGTGAATGTTTGTAAAAGTTTGAATCTCTCAGAAAAACCTATATTTTCTATTAAAAGTAGCCTTCTACCAAGGCGTAACTGTTTTGTACGTTCGTTTGTTGTAAAAGTGTGTAATTTCCCAAGTCTAACTATCATTAACAAAATATAGTTTGTACATTAATGTTTAAGTGAAAAGATCACTAAATGTATATAAAGGGTAAATTACTGTAGTACTATAGTGTTGTATTATAGGGACTACTGCTGTACTAACTACATTAAACCGGATTTATATTAAGGTAACATGTGATTAATTGTACCATACTATCGACTTGATAAACAACAACAAATGTAGGTCGTAAAAAGAAATGACGTTTGGCACCCGCAAACCTGCAGGTCCGGCTGTAGCTAGCAGCAAGGTGTAGGATAGTCAATCCAGTATAGATCTATACGCAAACTCATGCTCTCCCTCCAAGAGACTCTGGCTACAACTCCGGCCATGACATTTAAGGCATGCTCCAATACAGTGGATCACAATTTTTGTCAATGTATATATGTATATGTAATGTATTGTTACTTGTTTTAGTATCGTTGTATATGTTCTCTTTCTAGTATAGTTGTATATGTTCTTTCTCTAGTATAATTGTATATGTTCTTCTTCTAGTATAGTTGTATATGTTCTTATAGTAGTAATGTATATGATCTCATAGTAATGTAATGTATATGTTCTCATAGTACTAAGTACTGACTCATGAATGAACTGACTCATTGATCTAGCAATAGTATAAGTATGATCCAGTGTTACCCCGATGGTAACTTACTAATGATGTAACTGATACGTATGAATCTGGAAACACTATTATGTCTATATATGCACAAATGATATATAATTAATATTGAAACGACCCTCGGACGGCTACCCGACATCCCACCAGACCACATCCAAATCGAGGAAAAGGAAATAGGGCGGATGGCCTTCCTAAGCCCTTTAAACATTGCTTATATATCTATACATATATGGGCATGCAATTTATAAGAAGTATAACAAAGTTTAAATAAAAGTATTTGGTAAGAAAAGAGTTTGTAAAACATTTTGAAGTAAAACAGTTTGATAAACAGTTTGAACAGTGATAAAATCATTGGTTTTATAGTTATTAATCACATGTGATTGATGTAATAACTATAAGTATTCAACTTGTATTCCCCCCCCCCCCATAAAAGCATTTAAAACATTTAAAAGTATTTCAAAGGTTAATTAAAGGGGTATGAACTCACTTGTGGTGAGTGGATTGGATTGAAGTGTCGGTTACGGTACTAGGTGACAATTGAAGACTTGTATACACGCACGAGTCTAGTTATCATATAGTGAACATATATATAACTAATTAGCCTTATTATAACTAATAAAATGAATTGGGACACTCTAGAACCTGAAAACACCTTGTTTCAAGTGTTAAAGTTCACAAGGATTGCATCCGAGTGTTAGTAGGGCAAAACTAGGGTGTTTGGGGTCCAAGGGTAAACTCCTTGGGAGTTTATGGTCTAAATGACCTTTACCCTAGGAGTTTACGGCAGTAAAGTCAAGGGTTTACGGTCTAAACTCTATTTCTTGCAACTATGTGTTGTTTGGAGGCTTAACAAGTCCTTTGAAGCAATCTTGCTAAGTGGTTTAGCCTTTGGAATGGACTAGGGCCACAAAACACCCTCCTTGAGGTGTTTACGGCCTAAGGGTATTTTCCCTTGGGTTTACTACTATAAACCCTTATGGGAAGGGATATTGCCTTTGTTTCAAGTCCTTATCACAACTAGGTAAACATCTAAATTAGTTTTTAGGGCTAAAAAAGGAAAATGGCTCATTTAAACACCTTTTTGGGTGTTTACGGTTTTGGAATATCCTTAGACCGTAAACACCTATAATTTGTGGTGTTTGATGTTTTTCAAAGCCTAAACACATCCATGGGAATTTTAACTAAGTTAAGGTAAGTCTTAGACTTCAAACTAGGGCTAAACATGGGACTTAAGTCACTTTTGGGGGGTCTTTATGGTGTTTACGGACCAAGCATCATCTTGGACCGTGAACACCTCATTCATGGTGTTCTTGACCGATTTTCTTGGTGTTTATATGATAACTAGCTTACAAGCACTCAAGGATGGAAGCACTTACTATAATGAAGCTTGATTTGAGCTAAAAGGCCAAGAACACTTAGTGTGTGTTCTTGGTGTTCTTGGTGTTTTGGAAAATCTAAACAAAATACATAAATGAATGGATGAATAGATGCACAAACACTAGATTAAGTGTTTTACTAACTTGAAATGGTTAGAACATTTACAAGATTGGAGTTTTGGAATTTAATGTTGGATGATAGTTGAGAGAGTTTTTGGGAGTCTACTCTTTTGACTATTTGGAGAGTAAACACAATGACTAGTTTCTTGGGGAGTAAACTCATACATATGCATGAGTTTACGACTTTTTGGTGATTCCTAAACCCAAAACATAAAAGTTTGGTCGGGTGATTCTAATAGGCGAAGTGTTTGCGGTTTTCAAAAATAAAAACCCGAGACGACACTTTCTTTCGCTCGTTCGTTTAAAAATAATATTAAAATAATCAAACGAACTTTATATTTCTTAAAAATAAGAAATAAAGATATTAATTCACGATACGAAGTGGTTGACTTTTAAGGTTTGACCGAATGAAAATTTCGGGTTGTCACACATTTTGTGAAAGTAAAATGCTATATATTGAAGTTGGGATCTTTTAGGGCATGAAAAGTCACCAAGTCAGTGACTTTATGGTCTTAGACATTTATTAGGGCTAAGATCTGTGATTTGGGCTTTTAGTCTTAAGCATTAAGTGCTTAATGTGGATATTGGTTTATTGGGTGAGTATGTTGGCGTACAAGTCTGTACGCACGACATACAAGACATTTAGCAAGTACACTTAGTGTACAGCTAAGTACGCCCCACGTACTCAGTCTGTTGGGATTAGCTTTTTGGGCTTCAAGTTTGGACCATTTTATTGGGCTTGGATGCTTTGGTTCCTGTTGGGCCACCTAAGTACAAGTATTTTGGACTAGGAAAGATTTTTAGGCTTTAGGGCTGTAACACCCCGTTTTGAAAAGTACTTTGATGGCGGTCTCGGAGACCCATGGTATAAGCGATTCAGTTGTTTATGAGTCTCAGGTTCTATTTGAAAGGTTTTAGGACTCGGGCATGTAGCTAGGAGCGTAGGGCTTCTCGCCACCTTTTTGTGGATGTAAAGTCCGTCGGAAACAAACTTAGAACGAAGAAATTATAGTACTTTGAAGTTCCTGGAAGAATTAATCCCTAAATGGGAAAAAGCTTGCATTTTAGCCATGCATGAAAAGGTGACAACTGGGTGAGTATGCCCAACGTAAGCTAGGGTACGCCCAACATAGTATAGTAAAATGATCGCAGGTGTGGGAGGAGTACGCCCAACGTACGATAAGTACTCTCCACGTACTCTCAGAGATCCTAAACCCTAATTTTGGGGGCTAACCACTATATAAGGAACATTATGGCTCAAACCCTATCCTCCTTATCAGTCCTTCACCCACAACAAAACCCTAGAACACCTCATCCCCTCATTCTTTTGTGATCTTGACCTTGGGAAGCTCATCTTGGTGGTTTTAAGCTTGGAAGAAGAAATGAGTAGTGGCAAAGAAGGACTTGGGGTATCTTGAGCTCATAAATATGGGATAACATCATCATTTGGACTCTTTGGAGGTATAAAGTTCATAAATTTACCTAAGAATTCTTAGATCTAATGTAGTGTGGTTTTGAAGTCATTTTGGTCCCAAGTAAAGAACCTTACGGTTCAAATCCGATTTTCGGACTTAGAGTTGCCACTCTCAGTTCAAAATGAGTCCCTAAGGCATAAAGTTGTCATCTTGAATGTCTTATTAGGTTCATGCATGAGTTAAGAGCATTTCTATGATAATGGAATGCCAAATTGGGAGTTTGGGCTTATTAGGATCATGTAGAGTCACCAAGTCAGCGACTTAATGGATTAAGACGTTGAAAAGGACTTGGATATGTGATTGTAGCTTCTAGATTAGAGTATTAAGCACTTAATGGGAAAGTGACTTAACAGGGGAGTACGTTGAGTGTACACGCAGGTACCCTCGGTGTACGCACCATTCAGCCTGTACGTTTAGCGTATATAGGAGTACGCCCCGCGTACTCACCATATATGGACTTTGAGATTTTGGGCCAATCCTTAGGCTTGGCACGTGTTAGGCCATGATGGGCCACCAGGAGGCAGTTAAGGGTCCAATGACTAGTTTGGGCTTGGGTAGGAAAGCCCATTTGAGGAGTTGGGTCCAATTAAGAAAATTGGGCCATTTGAGGACTTTAATCGGCCTTAGTGAGTTTGGAAAGACTAGACAAGATTAGGCCTAGGTAAGGGTCCAATTTAGATCAAAATAGTCATTTACCCTCAAATGGATTCTCAGTTTTTGACTAAGTGTTTATTTTGGTCATGATAGTCGGGGAGTCGTTGGAGTAGCTGTTAGAGGCACCCTCGCATGAGTTTTCAGCATTCAGATTGAGAGGTGAGTTTTCCTCAAGTAGGAACGGGTCTGATGCACCAATGTCGGCCCGTATATGGAGTTATACTATGTTGGACTCCGGTCCGATGCCGGGGTTAGCCTGATGCAGCTTATCCATTCCAGACTCCGGTCTGATGCTGGGATCAGCCTGATGCAACCTATGTTTTCCGGACTTCGGTCCGATGTCGGGGCGGTCCCGAGAAGTAGTTATGTATGCGTGACGTCTTTGTGATTCATGCACGTTATATGTTATGTGTTATGTGTTCCGGGCTTCTGTCCGATACCAGGGCAAGCACGACGTATGTTAGTTTATATGTTATGTGTTATGTGTTCCGGGGCTACTCCGATGTCGGGGTAAGCCTGATGTACGTTGTTTATATGTTATATGTTCTGGGCTCCGGTCTGATGCCGGGGCAAGCCCGATGCAGGTTATGTGATTCGGTTATGTGTTTATGATGTATATTATGCTATGTATGTGTCGGGGGTAAGCCCGATCCCATGGTAATCCAGATGCTCGATGCAGTCGGATGTCGGGGTGAGCCCGATGTCGGACATGAGTCTGATGTTAGGTAAGCCGATATTGGGTTCATCCTGATACGGCTGGGTGGTGTCCCATAGTTGTTTTATGTGTGATATGTTATGTGTATGGTATGTGGTAATTTGGGGGGGGGGAGCTCACTAAGTTTCGTGCTTACAGTTTCAGCTTTGGGTTCAGGTACTTCAGCTAGCAAAAAAAGGGCTCGGGATGATCACATGGCACACACCACAATTTTCTTAGATTTTATGAGATTTAAGATACATGTTTTATTGTTTTATACTATGGTGATGGTATTTATGTTTTACTTGTGATTTAAAAAAATGAAATTTTTGGACCGTGTTTTTGGGATATTTCAAGTTCGTATCAGAGCCTTGGTTTGAGGGAACCAGGCACACTTTCGGGTATGTCTGAACTCAAACTAAGGAATTGGTATAAAAGTTTTCAAAAGAAAAACCACGTTTGAAAAAGGATTTTGAGAAAAGAAAAGAGTTTTAGAAAAAGCAAAAAGAATTTTGAAAAAAAAAAAGAAAGAAAAGGGTGTGGTGCATGCAATCAGCCAAGCCCAAGTAAGTACTCCCAAATTACCCATACAAGTTTATGTTATGCTATGATATGAATATGAGAATTGCATGCTAGATTAGAGCTAAGGATCTAGGAATAGATGCCTTTGTATGCTTTTTATGAGCTAGTAGACTTGCATGCTAGAATTGATCAGCCAGTGGTAGGATAGTCTGTTTAGGTTATGCCTAATTATATGAGTCTTGTATTGTATGCTAGTACAGATTCCTCATTAGAGGATAGGTTGATTGGAATATGTTGGTTAGATTTTCCTTTGTCTGAATGCTACTTGCTTTGTGCTTTGTGGTACTCCGAGTGATGGGAGTTAGACATTAGGTGAGTACATCAAGTCACATGTGATCAAGATTGAATAATCTCAGAGTGCTGGATTTGGTTCTTTTGCACAGCTCTCGTATGAGTCTAACCGTTATAGGGATGAGTCCTTTACTCGAAAGATTATCCGAGCCTCGTCACATGTGATGGTATTCAGGTAGTGGCTAATTGGCATTACGAAGATACCTTCAATAGCTGAGGACTGGGTTCGGGTTGGAGGTTACCCTAAGGCAAGCCTAGGATGAGAGTAGTGCTGAGAGCAGTAGTGGCAGTACGGGACTTGGTGGAGTCAAGGCAATCCTTAAGGAAAGTACGGATAGATATGGAATGTAGTATGGGCCCGTACTACTAAAAGCAGAGGATCCATACTCGAGTCAATGAGGGTTGAGATAAGACTGGGGAATTTGTAGTGCGTGTGTGATCCCTTGATATTGATGAGTATTTTGTTGATATTTATGTTATGATTCATGCAGTATGGTGACACTACGGGGTAGACCAGTGGGCAGTTCAGGTGTCAGGGAAGGATCAGGCTTTGGATCAGGAACCAGTCAGCTTGGGGAGCAGATGAGAGAGTTTATTTCCGCTGAGATTACGTGCAGTATATTGGACCAGACTTCTTTGATCTTCGATACAGTCAAGGAAGGGATTTTGGAGCTTTTGGATAGCCGCCTCGAGGCCTTTCGGGCCGAGATCACTATAGCGCAGTTAGGGGCTCCTCTGGGGGCCCAGTGTTTATGGATCATTGGGATCCCTCGGAAGGGAGGATCCCATTATTAGCTCTTGTCATCAGGGATCGGAGGTAGGTTACGCACCTTGTCTTCAGGAGAGCCCACTACAGGATTAGATCGTTGTGGAGGTTTCGCGAGCCATACACGAGGAGTTACCCGACTTTATTGAGCATGTTACTAGCAGGGTAACCGCTAGGTTTCAGGGTTAGGCAGCGACTGTGCAGATGGTTAACAGGTTAGTCGGGGTAACTCGGGAGCAAGAGATTTGGTTAGAGGTGCAGTTAAGGAAAAGGAACTGAACGCCAACATCAGGACGATTGAAAGAAGGTGGAGGGTCCGACTCGGCTGACTTGCGTGTTGGAAGTCAGGGAGATCTTGAGGTGTGTGGCAAGTGTGGGGAAACCCATGGGTTTGCTTGTCACAAGTTTAGGTGTTTCAAATATAGAGAAAGAGGGGATGTACATCGGGATTGCAAGAAGGATCATATATGTTTTCATTGTCACCAGCCAGGTGATTTAAAGTCCCGTTGCCCTACTTTGGAGGTGGAGAGAGTTTAGGCTCCAACACCCATGGTTTCGCAGGAAGTCAAGATCGAGCCGCAATAGGTCGCTAGTATGTATTTCGAATTCAACTTCTGATTATGATTTTATTGTTATGGTACTGCATCGATGTTGGTAGGTGTATTTCAGAATATTATGTTTTCTGCTTATGATTAAGTTATATTCCATCTGCATACCATGGATGTTGGAGTAGTAGTTCAAAGATGTTTCCCTTTGGAGCAGGATCTCATGATGTAATCACCGTAGCAAGTATGAGTGGGTCTTGGTAGGTGTTCTGTTAGTATTCAAGAGTGGTTCAGATATTGTATTGGTTAGTTTTGGGAGCATTAGCAATGGTAAGTGTTGGTTGTCAGCGAATCGACCATTAAATGGAATGAAGGATTGAGAATCCTTTCCAAGATTGAGGAGCAGCACAAGGAGCACCTGAGGGAGGTACTAGAAACTCTGAGGAGGGAGATACTTTTTGCAAAGTTCTCCAAATGTGAGTTCTGGTTGCATGAGGTGCAATTTCTTGGGCACCTTGTCAGCTAGAAGGGTATACTAGTCGATCCGGCCAAGATAGAGGTCATGATGTAGTGGGAGATTCCGAGGTCTCCAACTGAGATTCAGAGTTTCCTTCTAGCGGGCTATTAACAAAGATTTATACGGGACTTCTCCAAGATTGCAGTTCCTTTGACTTGACTGACCAAGAAGTCGGTGACCTTTCGTTGGGGGCCTGATGCAGCAGGGTCACGTGATAGCAGGCCTTAGGGAATCAGTTTGGGGATTCCAGTCAGGACATGAGTTCAGTAGAGTGTTGTAAGTCTACGGGTGTATCTGTAGCATTCACTAGCAGCTAAATAGTGATAGAGTGTTGTAAGTCTACTAGTGTAGCCGTAGCATTCACTAGCAGCCAGATAGTGATAGAGTGTTGTAAGTCTGCGGGTCTAGCCATAGCATTCACTACTGGACAACTAGTGTTAGAGTGTTGTAAGTCTGTGGGTGTAGTCGTAGCATTCACTAGCAGTCAGATACTGTTAGAATGTTGTGAGTCTGCGGGTGTAGTCGTAACATTCACCAAGTTTTCAGATAGCATTAAAGTATTGTAAGCCTGCGATGGTTGGCATAGATTTCACTAGGTTGACAGGTAGTTTGGGAGTGATGGCAGATCACGAGGAGAACAGTAGTACCCAATGGTTCGGGTGCAGTAGCAGGGATATGGAAAACCACGTATTGGAGTTCGGTTTTCCCCAAATGAATTAGACTTGTTTGAGCTAGTGAAGAGACCGTGGGAACGCCACTACAGTCATGAGATTAAGGAAGCAAGGAACCACTTACGGTCATTTGTGATATAAGGCTACCAATGGTCATGTAGCAATCACTTTTAGCCTGGGGGTTGGGTGATGTCAGGACTTGACATATGAACTCAATCAGTTAGATCTGATGGTCGTTAGAGCTACAGTGGCAAGATAATTAGTGGCAACTATTAATAAGACAAGGATTTTATACGGAAGTCGCGTGGGGTAATTGAGAGATTGCTCTTGACTCATCACTAGGACAAGACATTAGCATTCCAGATAAGCTGGAACCAGGGAGGTCCCGGTAGACTTTGGGGAAGTAGCCATGTGGCAGCGTACTGTTTTAGATAGTCCATTGTTTCAGGAAGTTCAGTGTTTTAGGTAGTTCAATGTTCCAGGCAATTCAATGTTTCAGACAGTTCATTGTCTCAGGAAGTTCAGTGTTTCAGGCAGCTCGGTGTTTCAGGCGGTTCAGTGATTCATACAGTTCAGTGTTTCAGGCAGCTCAGTGTTTCAGGCGGTTCAGTGTTTCAAGCAGTTCAGTGTTTTAGGCAGATCAGTGCTTCAGGTAGTTCAATATTTTAGGCAATTATGTGTTGCAGGTAGTTTCAGAGTATCAGAATGTCATGAGGGGTTGTGGGATAGTTGGCAATAGTGGACTTTGAGGACGAAGTCCAATGTAAGTGGGGGAGAGTTGTATAACCCCATTTTGAAAAGTAATTTGGTGGCGGTCTCGGAGACCCGTGGTATAAGAAATTCGGTTGTTTATGGGTCTCGGGTTCTACTCGAAAGGTTTTAAGACTCGGGCATGTAGCTAGGAGCGTAGGGCTTCTCGCCACCTTTTCGTGGATGTAAAGTTTGTCGGAAACGGACTTAGAACGAAGAAGTTATAGTACTTTGAAGTTCTTGACAGAATTCGTCCCTAAATGGGAAAAAGCTTGCATTTCAGCCATGCAAGCAAAGGTGACAATTGGGTGAGTACGCCCAGCGTAAGATGGGGTACGCCCAGCGTAGTAGAGTAAAATGATCGTGGGTGTGGGAGGAATACGTCCAGCATACGATAAGTACACCCCACGTACTCTCAGAGATCCTAAACCTTAATTTTGCGGGCTAACCACTATATAAGGAACATTGTGGCTCAAATCCTAGCCTCCTTATCAGTCCCTCACCCTCAGAAAAACTATAGAACGCCTTATCCCCTCATTCTTGTGTGATCTTGACCTTGGGAAGCTCATCTTGGTGGTTTTAAGCTTGGAAGAAGAAATGAGTAGTGGCAAAGAAGGACTTGGGGTAGCTTGATCTCATAGATTTGGGATAACATCATCATTTGGGACTCTTTGGAGGTATAAAGTTCATAACTTTACCTAAGAATGCTTAGATCTAGTGTAGTGTGGTTTTGAAGTTATTTTGGTCCCAAGTAAAGAACTTTATGGTTCAAATCCGATTTCTGGACTTATAGTTGCCACTCTCAGTTCAAAATGAGTCCCTAAGGCAGAAAGTTGCCATCTTGAATGTCTTATTGGGTTCATGCATGAATTAAGAGCATTTATATTAGAATGGAATGCTACTTTGGGAGTTTGGGATTATTAGGATCATGTAGAGTCACCAAGTCAGTGACTTTATGGATTAAGACTTTGAAAAGGAATTGGATATGTGATTGTAGCTTCTGGATTAGAGTATTAAGCACTTAATGGGAAGTGACTTAACAGGGGAGTACGCTGAGTGTACACGCAGGTACGCTCAGCATACGCACCATTCAGCATGTACGCTTAGCGTACATAGGAGTACGCCCCGCGTACTCACCAGATATGGACTTTGAGTTTTTGGGCCTCGGTTTGGGCCAATCCTTGGGCTTGGTAGATGTTGGGTTGTGATGGGCCACCAGGAGGCAGTTAAGGGTCCAATGACTAGTTTGGGCTTGGGTGGGAAAGCCCATTTAAGGAGTTGGGTCCAATTTAGAAAATTGGGCCATTGGAGGACTTTAATGGGCCTTAGTGAGTTTGGAAAGACTAGAAAGGATATGGATTATGTAACATCCCAAGTTCGGAAGCAAGAAGTTGAAGGGTACTAAGTGTAAATTAAGGAAGCTAATCGACGAGTAGGTATGCTACTCGTTGAGTCGGAGCGGGATTTGAACGCGGGTTAAGTGGCCAACTCGACGAGTTGGTGCTGGAATGAGAAAACCCTAATCTCGAGGGTTACACCCTATTTAAAAAACTTTATGTCCTTCTCCCAGCCTCCTATTCCCCCTGAGAGTTCCAGAAAACCCTAATTTTTGTGTGAGACTTCATTGTTGAGGAAATTGGAGCTTGGAAGAGGAAATTGGTGTAAGGAGCTTGAGGAATTAGAGGCTAGCATCAAGGGGCTTGTGTAGACCTGGGATCTACATCAGTTTGGGCACATCTTAGAGGTAAGGAGCCATTATCTTAAGCTATTTCCTTTTTGGGTCATCCTTGGTGGTTGATTTGGAGTTCCTTAGCTTGTTTGAGATCTATTTCGGGTTTGGAGTTTAGATCTGAGGTTGCTACTCCAGATCTAGGCTTGTGATGGTCTAAAATTTCATAAAACTTATGTTTAAGAGTTGTTGGTGAAGCCCCCTAGTCCTTAACCCTAGCCCTAGTGTGTTTTGGGCCTATATCTTCTTGGTTTTACGTAAAGTTTGGAACTTTATGTGAGGGTTAAACTATAGAAGAGTGGATCTATGGATTGGAGCCCCTGCATGACTCAAAAAGCCACTGTATGGATTGAGAACTGGAGAGACTCAGCGAGTCACATGGGTGTAATCGACGAGTTGTATGAACATGTGCATGGACTCGGCGAGATGGAAGAACAACTCGGCGAGTCTGTTGAAGATTGCCTTGGACTCGGCGAGTCTATTCTTGGACTCGGCGAGTCTGGTCGCAGAACCCAATCTATTTTGGTTAAAGCTTTGGATTAGTTAGTCGGTTGGCGACTCAATGAGTTGGACAGGATGGAATTCCGAGATCGTTGAACTCGACGAGTCTTGGGGCGACTCGGTGAGTTGAGTCGTGTTATGGGAGTTTTCTGAGTATAAGAACTCGACGGGTTGACTTGGCGAGTATAGTCAACCAGGAAGCTTGACTTTGACTGAGGACTTTGACTTTGACCAAGAGTTGACCAGTTTGACTTCCAAGGGTATTTTGGTAATTTTGGTATTTATGGAATTGGTTCTTTGGTAGTGTTTTGTGGTGAAGTTTGTGTCGGTGGTCGGAGCAGCTTGGTCTTATCTCTTCAGTCGGCAATTGCAGATGAGTTATCCTCACTATATCGACAGGGTCTACAGCACCAAGGTTGGACCTTTATCGGATGGAAATTCGGGTATTGTTTGTTATGTTATTGCTTTGCTAGATCTGCATCCTGGTATTTAGGATGGTGTTATGTTAGTGACCTGGTTAAGGTCGGTACCCGGTATTTAGGGTAATGTTATGTTAGTGACCTCGTTAAGGTCGATACCCGGTATATAGGGTAATGTTATGCTAGTGACCGGTTAGGTCGGAATCCTGGTTAGGATGTTGATATGCTATGTGATCTGTTAGACTGTTTGTCTGGTTAAGGATTTGTTATGTGATTTGATGGGGGGTTGGGTTGAGGCGGGTCCTGCTTTGTGCTGTAGGCCAACATACCCAGGGCGGACCGGATATTCAGAAGGCCCTACGAGCGGTCCGGATAGACTAAAGGCCCCAAGAGGGTGGACCAGACATGCCGAGGCTCGAAGAGTGTATCAGGCCAACTGAAGACCCGGTGTGGGAGGACCAGTCTTACTGTAGACTCAGAGAGTGGACCAGGTGGATTGAAGGCTCGGTGCAGGCGGACCAATCACACTGTAGACTCGATGTACATGGCTAGACTCGGAGGATGGACCAGGTGGACTGAAGGCCCGGTGCGGGCGGACCAGTCACACAGTAGACCCGATGTGCATGGTTGTTCTATTTATGATATGTTATGAGTATGTTTATGTGTGGTTGGTATTTTGGGGGTAACTCACTAAGCTTTCAGGCTTACAGTTCAGTGTATTGTTTCAGGTACTTCAGGAGATCGTGGCAAGGCGAAGGTGTGATCGTACCGCTCCTCATGTTTTATGATTTATGTAATATGGTTATGGGGTATACTTTAATGTTTAAACTATTTTGAAAACGAGATGTATGAACTTAATGGTTTTCGAATGAATTAAAATGTTTTAATTTGGGTCAATTTTTATGGGTGTTACAGCCTAGGCCAGGGTCCAATTTAGATCAAATGGGTAAAATAGTCATTTACCCTCAGATGGATTCTCAATTTTTGACTAGGTGTTTATTTTGGTCATGATAGTCGAGGAGTCGTTGGAGCAGCTATTAGAGATACCCCCGCATGAGTTTTCAGAAGTCAGATTGAGAGGTGAGTTTTCCTTCAGTACGAACGGGTCTAAGGCACCAATGTCGGCCCGTATATGTAGTTACAGTATGTCGGACTCTAGTCCGATGTCGGGGTTAGCCCGATGCAGCTTATGTGTTCCGGACTCCAGTCCGATGTCGGGGTCAGCCCGATGCAGCTTATGTTTTCCGGACTTCGGTCCGATGTCGGGGCGGTCCCGAGAAGTAGTTATGTACACGTCATGTCTTTGTGATTCATGCACGTTATATGTTATATGTTATGTGTTTCGGGCTTCGGTCCAATTCCGGGGCAAGCCTGATGTATGTTAGTTTATATGTTATGTGTTATGTGTTTCAGGGCTAGTCTGATGTCGGGGCAAGCCCGATGTATGCTAGTTATATGTTATATGTTTCGGGTTCCGATCCGATGTCGGGGCAAGCCCGATGCAGGTTATGTGATTATATTATGTGTTTATGATGTATGTTATGTTGTGTATGTGTCGGGATAAGCTCGATGTCGGGGTGATCCCGATGCCCGATGCGGTCGGATGCTGGGGTGATCTCAATGCCGAATAGGAGTCCGATGCCGAGTAAGCCGATGTCGGGTTCGTCCCCATGTAGTTGGGCGGTGTCCCATAGTTGTTTTATGTGTGATATGTTATATGTTTGGTATGTGGTAGTTGGGGGGGGGGGGGCTCACTAAGCTTCGTGCTTACAGTTTCAGCATTGGTTTCAAGTCTTCAGCTAGCAAAGAGAAGGGCTCGGGATGATCGCATGACACACACCACAGTTTTCTTAGCCTGGGAGTTTGCTCTGATAATTTACATGAGCTTGTGATATGTTGACAGATTTTATGAGATTTGAGATACATGGTTTATGGTTTTATACTATGGTGATGGTATTTATGTTTTATTTGTGATCTAAAAAAATGAAACTTTTGGACTGTGTTTTTGGGATGTTTCAAGGGTAAGACCCATGTAGGGATTTGGGCTCAATTTGGAAAATTGGGCCATAAATGGACTTTGGACAATTGCTTAGTTTTGGGCCTTGTAAATGGGTAGTTTGGGCCTTAGTCTTGGACCAAACTAGGCAATGGGCAAAATGGTACTTTTACTTCAAGGATGGATTGTTGGGCATGGTTTGAGACACAAATGTTAATTAGGTGTTATTTTATATTGATAGCTCGGGGATTCGTCGGACCAACAACCAGAGATTTTTTTTAGTGAGATTTAACAATCAAGGTGAGTTTCCTCACTGGGTTTAGCGGATCGAAGGCACCAATGTCGGCCCATGATTATAATATGTTAGTATGCTAGCTGTATGTGTGACTCATGTATGGGGTTTGTGCTTATATGCTTACCGGGCTAGGCCCAATGTCGAGCGGAGCCCGATAAACATTTTGTATAATATGTTTATTTGTGATTGTTGCATATGTATGTGTTTATTTGATATATGTCATATGTATTCTGGGCGGTGCCCGATCTGTTTATCGAGCGGGGCTCGATGCCAGGTGGGGCCCGATGTCGGATGGGGTCCGATGTCGGGCGGGGCCCATTATGTGTTATTATGTATGGTATGTGGTATTTTGGGGAACTAACTAAACTTTGTGCTTACAGTTTTCAATTTATGTTTAAGGTACTTACAGTTCCAAGAGGAAGAGTTCGGGATGACTGCATCGCACACACCACATGGTTTCGCTTTTGAGATATTACTCAAATTGATATGATGTTTGATACACTTATTTTCACTTGGGTTGTATGGACAATGTTTCGGAATATTTATTAAATTAAAAATGAAATTTTTGGATCACATTTTTGGGACGTTACAGCATAGATATGTTTTCATTGATGCAAAATATACATTTGAGTGGGTTTTGAACTATTTTATAAATCTACAACATATGTATAATCATGAATAAACCTATCACATTTGATGTGTAACAAAAAAGAACATAATGCCCATTCCTTCTATGCTCAAGAAAGAACATGGTATAAATTTCATAGCAGTTAATATTACACCAGCAACCTATTGGATTAGTGTCTAAGTCCATAACTATTTTGGTATGTACTTGACCCGATGGTGCATGGTCCTTTTGGGTTGCCTTCACCAAAGCAACTTGATAGGATGAATTATGGAGAGAAATGATTAAATATGATTTATTAATATATTATGGGAATAATATATTAAAGGAGAAATCATATTGTTTAATTAATATTAGTCAATAATTAATTGGTAATTAGTTTTGTGACTAAAAGAGATTAATTAAACTTAAGGGACTGGAGTTGTAATTATAAGATAATTGCAATTTGGGCCATGGATTGTCTTGAATCAAGGGGTGGACGAATTCTAATGGGAAACCCATAAGGAAATCGTCCAAGGGCTTGATTAAAGGAGTCCATGGGTTGCATAGGGCTTAAGCATCCAAATTAGGGTTTCCTTGTTAGATAACCCTAATTGCCTCACTATATATAGATCCCTTAAGGACCAAAAACGTGGACAAGCTTCTTACTAGGGTTAGAACACGTTTTGGGCAGCCTCCATCCTCTCTCCTCTTCATCCTCTTGCTTATGGTGTTTGTGAACCATTAGAGGAGTGACACATGTGACTCTAAGCCTTCCAAAGTCAATTCAAGGAGGAATTAGGATTGTTATTGCTACATAACAATCAAGGTAATATCCTAAACCTAATTATATGTTAATATCGATTTCCATATGCTAGAATTAGGGTTTATAGTCTTGGATAACTTGCATGTACAATAGAGAAACCTAGATCCAAGCATTAGGGTTTGTATGAGCACATAGGATGTCTTATGACCAAAACACATCAGTGGTATCAGAGCCTAGACTGGTTTCAATTGTATTGATGCATTACATGTTCAAAAAATTCGTTTTTTGGTGTTCTGGAGGCTGGACTTGCCGAGTCCATAGATGAACTCGTCGAATCCATGCAGACTCGACGAGTCTAAGCTTGACTCAACGAGTCAACTCGTCAGATGGGGATATCTTCGCGATTTCTTGCTGTTTTTGCTTATGGATAGTTACCTTATCATATTAGATCAATATAAATCCGATTTTATGATATATTTGACTATATTCTTGATCTAATTGAAGATATTTATCAATTAATAAGATAATTGCTTCCTTATGTGATAATTGATTAATTATTTTGACTAAATTGATAAATTGTTTTGCAAGAAATCATTAAATAAATCAAATATTGATAATTATGTGATTAATTGTTAATTTAGATTATTTGTTATTTGATCCTTATGTTATGAAATGTTTCATATTTTCCCCTTTAGGTTTTATAGTTTAAATTTGAACCCAAAAGTTTTGTTGTTTTGAAATTTAAATAGTTAAAACCCTAATGTTTTGAAAAAGGTTTCAAAACTTGCCCTCAAGTTTTGGAATTTAAATTTTGATAAAATGGTTTAATTTTGATGTATATTTAAATTCTAAACCCTAATGTGTTGAAATGTTTCAAAACTTGCCCTCAAGTTTTGGAATTTAAAAGTTGATTAAAAGTTTAATTAGGAATGTTAAATTCTAAAACTCTAGTATAGTTTTGAAAAAGTTCAAATCACACCCTTATGGTTTTATTAATTAATTAAGGTGTATAATTAAAAGAGGTTTAATAAATCCATAAAAGTTTAGGTTCACAATTTAATTGAATTAAAAGTATAATTGTTAAATTAGACCACCTAGTATTTTGAAAATATAAAATACACCCTATACTATATATAACATTAAAAGTTTAACATTATATATATATATATATATATATATATATATATATATATATATATATATATATATATGTATGAGTAAAAGTCAGTCTTACCGTTAGTAGGCCTCATTCACGAAGCTGGTCTATAAGGGGTGTTTAAGGAAATTGCCTATAAAATGGCGATTGAATGAGTATCCACTCTTACCCACCGCACTCTTGACTAGTGGAGGGTCGTTAGCCGAATGGGTAGGATAGGACAAAACCTTTCATTATAAGTATAATAAAGTACAAAAGTAACTAAATGTTTTAAAAAAATTCCCAATCTTAGTTACTTAGGCAAAAGTGAATTGATGCAATTCCATGAAATTACACTTTGTGCCGTTGCGAAGACGTTAGTGGAGCGTGTGTGGTTAACCGGCACACTAAATGGTTCTAAGCAAAGGTAGCAAAGGGTGACTCAATGTTTGTCATAGTTCGGTGGAGCGTGTGTGGTTTACCGGCACATCGAATAGGTGACTGTAACATGTGAGGGCACCATGTAAGTTTGCATGGTTATTCACACCCGCTTTGTGATCCTTGGCATCCCAGTCATAAACAAGATGGGCATATCGAGATTTAAACATGCCATTGAAAGTTCAATAAATCTCAAAGGATATAGGAGTTTTCATAGATTTAAAACTTAAATTCTTTTTCGTTTTTCATGGTGGAAATTAGTGAATCGTCATTCACTTACCTTCAAATATTCTGCAATTAGGGTTACGGCATCCCTAATAAATAAAATGGTTTAATAAATCAATTAACAACTCTCGATAAACTAACAGGAAAGCACATCTCTTCAGGTACTTGGGTTTAGATAAATTACACCTTAAAACATAGACAATTGCATACACAAATTCATTTATTCAATGTTCACCGATTCCTAAAATGATTAGATTCGCGTTCACTATAACTAATCCTTTAGCAAACAAGTCAATTCAAACAGTGATCAGTTGATTAAACTAACATGCTTCCTAGTGTTCAGTTCGTATCAAGCAAGACTTGTAAATATAGTTAATCAATGTAGACATTTAATCAACCTCTTGTTGATGGTCATCAAACAAGGCTCACACATTAACTTACTTATTCTCAAATTAATTCTAGTTTCACATTCGTTATTTCTAGTCTTATAATCTCGATGGTCATCAAAAATCATAAGAGACAAGCAAATCAAGCAGATGTTCAAGCAACTCAATTCACTTAACAATTAACAGAAAATAATCATCATTAACACATGAGGATCTTTAAACAAGCTTGGCAAGATAAATTAAACACAAATAAACTATTTAATATAGCAATTAGTCTAATAATCAAAGCTTCATTCAATCATAAACACAAAGTAAAAGGTTTTTACACCTAAATCAGAAACTAAATACAGAAAAGTACCACCATAGAATGCTAAACATGGTCACGTCAGCAAACCATATGATAATCAACATGTATCCGCTGTCCAATCCTTCCGATCTCCGCTCCCGTTAGCTTAACGGCCTTCCGGCCGCCTTCTAGACCCTCAAAACGGCTTAACAGAAGTTAATTGTCGATTAAATTAGGTTAGAAGTCGAATCCCCCCTCCTAGTTGGCTAAAAATCGACATTTATAATCTTTGTGGCCGACCTAAGTACGCTGGGCGTACTTAGGATTACGCAGCGCGTACTCTGGATAATCACGCGATCAAGCATATCCGGTGCAAAAGTGTACGCGGCGCGTACTATTTCCTTACGCGGGGCGTAAGTCGCTTTGGTCATTACGCTGGGCGTAATCATTCTGGACGCGGGGCGTAAGTCACTCCTTCAGCATTTTTGATTTCTTTTAGCTTCTAAGCCCGGCTTCCGCTTCAGTCTTTTCTTTTGTGGTTCATCGGCAACGAATAGCTGCAAAACATAATTCAAAGTATTATGAGTACTTTTTAGTTCTAAAATAGAATAAATAAGGCCAAAATATTGAGATAAAGTGCATAAAAATATATATAAAAATACACATATCAAAATACCCCACACTTAGCCTTTGCTTGCCCCAAGCAAATTTACTTTTATTTTACCAATATCGCACTAAACAATCCATTTAAAACTCAGCCATTATGCCAAGACCTCAACGCGTACATTTGTGTCTAATATTTTCCTAAAGTACCCCCATATTTTAAATACTCACAATCTTCATAAACACTCGCCCACTTTTTCCGAACAATGCTCATTTTATGCAACCCTCCGAATCCATCCGCAGAAAACCTCCTAACCTCAAGGTATTTTTAGTTGAGCAACCTAAGCATACATATTCTAGAAAATTAAAACTTCCCGATACCACTATGGAGCTTTATTTGAATTCTTCATTTCTTTGGCATTTTGATCTTTGATTTCTTTGAATTCAACACCTTATTTGAATTGATTTCTGGTATCTTCAACTTTTTTTTGAATTTCTTCAGAATTTTGATCTTTTGATCTTCAATTTATTTGCTCCAAAATTCTTCAAACTTTTTTCGTAATTCTCTTTTTTTTTTTTTTTTTTTTTTTTTTTTAAACATGTACTCATTTTTTTTCACTCAAAACCTACATGCTTAAGCAGAGGCGCTCAACCTCAACCTTTATTGGTTAATGATAATAATTTTCCTGGATACATTTCAGGTTTAGGCTGCTAAACATATCGCATCCCTCAAACCAAGCGGGGTTGTGTTTTTGTTCCATGATTTCACTAAAATAAGGGAGGCCACAAATGCACTATAACGTATATTGGCTCAACTAAACATTTGAGTTCTTATCGGATCATTTCATACAATATTATCAAATTTTAAATTATCACTAGATTTTTCTAAATTAAACTATTATTTCAAGTTTTAAAATTTTAAAATTTTCCAAATTTAGCAATTCATTGTTTTCTTTTAATTTACTTTTACCGATCCCCTACCCCACACTTATTTCATACAATGCCCTCATTGTATGTTAAAACAAATTAAGAACATAAAAAAAAAAAAAAAGGAACAGACTCCCCTGGGTAGTTGTGGCGAGATCGAATGGGGCTGCTACAAGTTGTTTCAAATATCGTCAAAAGACTGAAAACTGGAACTGCTGCCTCTGAATTTGCCGAAAAATAAAATCAAGACCGCCATCTTCAAAAATGTGGTGCAAAATATTGCAAATAAATGCAAAGTATAGTAACCATGACGTGGGAAAGTGTCGACCACGTCGTCTCGTCAAGCATGACATCCTCTACTCGCGATGAAAAATCCCCCATAACATAGGAAAATGTCAACCATGTCATGGCAACCGGGACGATACTTCTTTCTCGCGTCGAAATAAAACTCTATAGTATGGGAACTGCTCATCCATATTATAAGAGTCAAAGCATCGTAATAATGCCAATCTTCAAAACGATCGCTCACGAAATAAATATGCACCCCACACTTATGACAAATCGTGGGTCTTGACTATAATCTTCAACTCTCATACCGCTCTCTCTAGCAACAGTCAGACCTAGCTGCTGAACTTACTGCCAGCTTCCTAAGGGCGAAAATTCTGCAGAAATCTAAACAACCAAAGAGCATCAACATGAAAAACAAACTAAATCAAAGTTTAATTACATACCAAATATTAAAAACTAAACTAAACACAAAACAAATAAAACAAAATAAAAAGGATCACTCGTCATCTCCATCATCATGTGGCTGTGTCCCAGAAGTACCGGCCCCATCAAATCGTGACTGGAATGGTGGTGGAAAGGGAACCGAATACTGAAACCCCTGATGGGCAAAGAATGCGTTCAACGCATTCCCATACCACCGTTGTTTCATGTCCACATGTGCAACATACTCGCTAAGACGATCAATGCCCTGAGCCAAATAGCGCATATCAATCTCCCGCTCAGGTCCCGCCTGTCACGCGGGTGACCCGGGTTCGATCCCCGGCAACGGCGCCAAAAACTTGATGTGCACAAAAGTACCCACTAATTTTAATATTTATAACCTAAAAAACTTAGACTATCTATGCACTTATAGGCAGTGTACCTAGTCAGATTACAGTATAGCTTAGGTAAGTCGGGTGTCGATCACAAGGAACGGTGGATTAATTTAATATATTTGATTATAGGTTACAGGTTACACGAAAATAATAAATAAAATGGTTTAATAAATCAATTAACAACTCTCGATAAACTAACAGGAAAGCACATCTCTTCAGGTACTTGGGTTTAGATAAATTACACCTTAAAACATAGACAATTGCATACACAAATTCATTTATTCAATGTTCACCGATTCCTAAAATGATTAGATTCGCGTTCACTATAACTAATCCTTTAGCAAACAAGTCAATTCAAACAGTGATCAGTTGATTAAACTAACATGCTTCCTAGTGTTCAGTTCGTATCAAGCAAGACTTGTAAATATAGTTAATCAATGTAGACATTTAATCAACCTCTTGTTGATGGTCATCAAACAAGGCTCACACATTAACTTACTTATTCTCAAATTAATTCTAGTTTCACATTCGTTATTTCTAGTCTTATAATCTCGATGGTCATCAAAAATCATAAGAGACAAGCAAATCAAGCAGATGTTCAAGCAACTCAATTCACTTAACAATTAACAGAAAATAATCATCATTAACACATGAGGATCTTTAAACAAGCTTGGCAAGATAAATTAAACACAAATAAACTATTTAATATAGCAATTAGTCTAATAATCAAAGCTTCATTCAATCATAAACACAAAGTAAAAGGTTTTTACACCTAAATCAGAAACTAAATACAGAAAAGTACCACCATAGAATGCTAAACATGGTCACGTCAGCAAACCATATGATAATCAACATGTATCCGCTGTCCAATCCTTCCGATCTCCGCTCCCGTTAGCTTAACGGCCTTCCGGCCGCCTTCTAGACCCTCAAAACGGCTTAACAGAAGTTAATTGTCGATTAAATTAGGTTAGAAGTCGAATCCCCCCTCCTAGTTGGCTAAAAATCGACATTTATAATCTTTGTGGCCGACCTAAGTACGCTGGGCGTACTTAGGATTACGCAGCGCGTACTCTGGATAATCACGCGATCAAGCATATCCGGTGCAAAAGTGTACGCGGCGCGTACTATTTCCTTACGCGGGGCGTAAGTCGCTTTGGTCATTACGCTGGGCGTAATCATTCTGGACGCGGGGCGTAAGTCACTCCTTCAGCATTTTTGATTTCTTTTAGCTTCTAAGCCCGGCTTCCGCTTCAGTCTTTTCTTTTGTGGTTCATCGGCAACGAATAGCTGCAAAACATAATTCAAAGTATTATGAGTACTTTTTAGTTCTAAAATAGAATAAATAAGGCCAAAATATTGAGATAAAGTGCATAAAAATATATATAAAAATACACATATCAAAATACCCCACACTTAGCCTTTGCTTGCCCCAAGCAAATTTACTTTTATTTTACCAATATCGCACTAAACAATCCATTTAAAACTCAGCCATTATGCCAAGACCTCAACGCGTACATTTGTGTCTAATATTTTCCTAAAGTACCCCCCATATTTTAAATACTCACAATCTTCATAAACACTCGCCCACTTTTTCCGAACAATGCTCATTTTATGCAACCCTCCGAATCCATCCGCAGAAAACCTCCTAAGCTCAAGGTATTTTTAGTTGAGCAACCTAAGCATACATATTCTAGAAAATTACAACTTCCCGATACCACTATGGAGCTTTATTTGAATTCTTCATTTCTTTGGCATTTTGATCTTTGATTTCTTTGAATTCAACACCTTATTTGAATTGATTTCTGGTATCTTCAACTTTTTGAATTTCTTCAGAATTTTGATCTTTTGATCTTCAATTTATTTGCTCCAAAATTCTTCAAACTTTTTTCGTAATTCTCTTTTTTTTTTTTTTTTTTTTTTTAAACATGTACTCATTTTTTTTCACTCAAAACCTACATGCTTAAGCAGAGGCGCTCAACCTCAACCTTTATTGGTTAATGATAATAATTTTCCTGGATACATTTCAGGTTTAGGCTGCTAAACATATTGCATCCCTCAAACCAAGCGGGGTTGTGTTTTTGTTCCATGATTTCACTAAAATAAGGGAGGCCACAAATGCACTATAACGTATATTGGCTCAACTAAACATTTGAGTTCTTATCGGATCATTTCATACAATATTAGCAAATTTTAAATTATCACTAGATTTTTCTAAATTAAACTATTATTTCAAGTTTTAAAATTTTTAAATTTTCCAAATTTAGCAATTCATTTTTTTCTTTTAATTTACTTTTACCGATCCCCTACCCCACACTTATTTCATACAATGCCCTCATTGTATGTTAAAACAAATTAAGAACATAAAAAAAAAAAAGGAACAGACTCCCCTGGGTAGTTGTGGCGAGATCGAATGGGGCTGCTACAAGTTGCTTCAAATATCGTCGAAAGACTGAAAACTGGAACTGCTGCCTCTGAATTTGCCGAAAAATAAAATCAAGACCGCCATCTTCAAAAATGTGGTGCAAAATATTGCAAATAAATGCAAAGTATAGTAACCATGACGTGGGAAAGTGTCGACCACGTCGTCTCGTCAAGAATGACATCCTCTACTCGCGATGAAAAATCCCCCATAACATAGGAAAATGTCAACCATGTCATGGCAACCGGGACGATACTTCTTTCTCGCGTCGAAATAAAACTCTATAGTATGGGAACTGCTCATCCATATTATAAGAGTCAAAACATCGTAATAATGCCAATCTTCAAAACGATCGCTCACGAAATAAATATGCACCCCACACTTATGACAAATCGTGGGTCTTGACTATAATCTTCAACTCTCATACCGCTCTCTCTAGCAACAGTCAGACCTAGCTGCTGAACTTACTGCCAGCTTCCTAAGGGCGAAAATTCTGCAGAAATCTAAACAACCAAAGAGCATCAACATGAAAAACAAACTAAATCAAAGTTTAATTACATACCAAATATTAAAAGCTAAACTAAACACAAAACAAATAAAACAAAATAAAAAGGATCACTCGTCATCTCCATCATCATGTGGCTGTGTCCCAGAAGTACCGGCCCCATCAAATCGTGACTGGAATGGTGGTGGAAAGGGAATCGAATACTGAAACCCCTGATGGGCAAAGAATGCGTTCAACGCATTCCCATACCACCGCTGTTGCATGTCCACATGTGCAACATACTCGCTAAGACGATCAATGCCCTGAGCCAGATAGCGCATATCAATCTCCCGCTCAGGTCCCGCCTGTCACGCGGGTGACCCGGGTTCGA
Source organism: Lactuca serriola (assembly GCF_051521515.1). Taxonomy (NCBI): domain Eukaryota; kingdom Viridiplantae; phylum Streptophyta; class Magnoliopsida; order Asterales; family Asteraceae; genus Lactuca; species Lactuca serriola. The sequence continues at coordinate 2,063,826 of NC_136408.1, forward strand.
TCCCCGGCAACGGCGCCAAAAACTTGATGTGCACAAAAGTACCCACTAATTTTAATATTTATAACCTAAAAAACTTAGACTATCTATGCACTTATAGGCAGTGTACCTAGTCAGATTACAGTATAGCTTAGGTAAGTCGGGTGTCGATCACAAGGAACGGTGGATTAATTTAATATATTTGATTATAGGTTACAGGTTACACGAAAATAATAAATAAAATGGTTTAATAAATCAATTAACAACTCTCGATAAACTAACAAGAAAGCACATCTCTTCAGGTACTTGGGTTTAGATAAATTACACCTTAAAACATAGACAATTGCATACACAAATTCATTTATTCAATGTTCACCGATTCCTAAAATGATTAGATTCGCGTTCACTATAACTAATCCTTTAGCAAACAAGTCAATTCAAACAGTGATCAGTTGATTAAACTAACATGCTTCCTAGTGTTCAGTTCGTATCAAGCAAGACTTGTAAATATAGTTAATCAATGTAGACATTTAATCAACCTCTTGTTGATGGTCATCAAACAAGGCTCACACATTAACTTACTTATTCTCAAATTAATTCTAGTTTCACATTCGTTATTTCTAGTCTTATAATCTCGATGGTCATCAAAAATCATAAAAGACAAGCAAATCAAGCAGATGTTCAAGCAACTCAATTCACTTAACAATTAACAGAAAATAATCATCATTAACACATGAGGATCTTTAAACAAGCTTGACAAGATAAATTAAACACAAATAAACTATTTAATATAGCAATTAGTCTAATAATCAAAGCTTCATTCAATCATAAACACAAAGTAAAAGGTTTTTACACCTAAATCAGAAACTAAATACAGAAAAGTACCACCATAGAATGCTAAACATGGTCACGTCAGCAAACCATATGATAATCAACATGTATCCGCTCTCCAATCCTTCCGATCTCCGCTCCCGTTAGCTTAACGGCCTTCCGGCCGCCTTCTAGACCCTCAAAACGGCTTAACAGAAGTTAATTGTCGATTAAATTAGGTTAGAAGTCGAATCCCCCCTCCTAGTTGGCTAAAAATCGACATTTACAATCTTTGTGGCCGACCTAAGTACGCTGGGCGTACTTAGGATTACGCAGCGCGTACTCTGGATAATCACGCGATCAAGCATATCCGGTGCAAAAGTGTACGCGGCGCGTACTATTTCCTTACGCGGGGCGTAAGTCGCTTTGGTCATTACGCTGGGCGTAATCATTCTGGACGCGGGGCGTAAGTCACTCCTTCAGCATTTTTGATTTTTTTTAGCTTCTAAGCCCGGCTTCCGCTTCAGTCTTTTCTTTTGTGGTTCATCGGCAACGAATAGCTGCAAAACATAATTCAAAGTATTATGAGTACTTTTTAGTTCTAAAATAGAATAAATAAGGCCAAAATATTGAGATAAAGTGCATAAAAATATATATAAAAATACACATATCAAAATACCCCACACTTAGCCTTTGCTTGCCCCAAGCAAATTTACTTTTATTTTACCAATATCGCACTAAACAATCCATTTAAAACTCAGCCATTATGCCAAGACCTCAACGCGTACATTTGTGTCTAATATTTTCCTAAAGTACCCCCCATATTTTAAATACTCACAATCTTCATAAACACTCGCCCACTTTTTCCGAACAATGCTCATTTTATGCAACCCTCCGAATCCATCCGCAGGAAACCTCCTAACCTCAAGGTATTTTTAGTTGAGCAACCTAAGCATACATATTCTAGAAAATTACAACTTCCCGATACCACTATGGAGCTTTATTTGAATTCTTCATTTCTTTGGCATTTTGATCTTTGATTTCTTTGAATTCAACACCTTATTTGAATTGATTTCTGGTATCTTCAACTTTTTGAATTTCTTCAGAATTTTGATCTTTTGATCTTCAATTTATTTGCTCCAAAATTCTTCAAACTTTTTTCGTAATTCTCTTTTTTTTTTTTTTTTTTTTTTTTAAACATGTACTCATTTTTTTTCACTCAAAACCTACATGCTTAAGCAGAGGCGCTCAACCTCAACCTTTATTGGTTAATGATAATAATTTTCCTGGATACATTTCAGGTTTAGGCTGCTAAACATATTGCATCCCTCAAACCAAGCGGGGTTGTGTTTTTGTTCCATGATTTCACTAAAATAAGGGAGGCCACAAATGCACTATAACGTATATTGGCTCAACTAAACATTTGAGTTCTTATCGGATCATTTCATACAATATTAGCAAATTTTAAATTATCACTAGATTTTTCTAAATTAAACTATTATTTCAAGTTTTAAAATTTTTAAATTTTCCAAATTTAGCAATTCATTTTTTTCTTTTAATTTACTTTTACCGATCCCCTACCCCACACTTATTTCATACAATGCCCTCATTGTATGTTAAAACAAATTAAGAACATAAAAAAAAAAAGGAACAGACTCCCCTGGGTAGTTGTGGCGAGATCGAATGGGGCTGCTACAAGTTGCTTCAAATATCGTCGAAAGACTGAAAACTGGAACTGCTGCCTCTGAATTTGCCGAAAAATAAAATCAAGACCGCCATCTTCAAAAATGTGGTGCAAAATATTGCAAATAAATGCAAAGTATAGTAACCATGACGTGGGAAAGTGTCGACCACGTCGTCTCGTCAAGAATGACATCCTCTACTCGCGATGAAAAATCCCCCATAACATAGGAAAATGTCAACCATGTCATGGCAACCGGGACGATACTTCTTTCTCGCGTCGAAATAAAACTCTATAGTATGGGAACTCCTCATCCATATTATAAGAGTCAAACCATCGTAATAATGCCAATCTTCAAAACGATCGCTCACGAAATAAATATGCACCCCACACTTATGACAAATCGTGGGTCTTGACTATAATCTTCAACTCTCATACCGCTCTCTCTAGCAACAGTCAGACCTAGCTGCTGAACTTACTGCCAGCTTCCTAAGGGCGAAAATTCTGCAGAAATCTAAACAACCAAAGAGCATCAACATGAAAAACAAACTAAATCAAAGTTTAATTACATACCAAATATTAAAAACTAAACTAAACACAAAACAAATAAAACAAAATAAAAAGGATCACTCGTCATCTCCATCATCATGTGGCTGTGTCCCAGAAGTACCGGCCCCATCAAATCGTGACTGGAATGGTGGTGGAAAGGGAACCGAATACTGAAACCCCTGATGGGCAAAGAATGCGTTCAACGCATTCCCATACCACCGCTGTTGCATGTCCACATGTGCAACATACTCGCTAAGACGATCAATGCCCTGAGCCAGATAGCGCATATCAATCTCCCGCTCAGGTCCCGCCTGTCACGCGGGTGACCCGGGTTCGATCCCCGGCAACGGCGCCAAAAACTTGATGTGCACAAAAGTACCCACTAATTTTAATATTTATAACCTAAAAAACTTAGACTATCTATGCACTTATAGGCAGTGTACCTAGTCAGATTACAGTATAGCTTAGGTAAGTCGGGTGTCGATCACAGGGAACGGTGGATTAATTTAATATATTTGATTATAGGTTACAGGTTACACGAAAATAATAAATAAAATGGTTTAATAAATCAATTAACAACTCTCGATAAACTAACAGGAAAGCACATCTCTTCAGGTACTTGGGTTTAGATAAATTACACCTTAAAACATAGACAATTGCATACACAAATTCATTTATTCAATGTTCACCGATTCCTAAAATGATTAGATTCGCGTTCACTATAACTAATCCTTTAGCAAACAAGTCAATTCAAACAGTGATCAGTTGATTAAACTAACATGCTTCCTAGTGTTCAGTTCGTATCAAGCAAGACTTGTAAATATAGTTAATCAATGTAGACATTTAATCAACCTCTTGTTGATGGTCATCAAACAAGGCTCACACATTAACTTACTTATTCTCAAATTAATTCTAGTTTCACATTCGTTATTTCTAGTCTTATAATCTCGATGGTCATCAAAAATCATAAGAGACAAGCAAATCAAGCAGATGTTCAAGCAACTCAATTCACTTAACAATTAACAGAAAATAATCATCATTAACACATGAGGATCTTTAAACAAGCTTGGCAAGATAAATTAAACACAAATAAACTATTTAATATAGCAATTAGTCTAATAATCAAAGCTTCATTCAATCATAAACACAAAGTAAAAGGTTTTTACACCTAAATCAGAAACTAAATACAGAAAAGTACCACCATAGAATGCTAAACATGGTCACGTCAGCAAACCATATGATAATCAACATGTATCCGCTCTCCAATCCTTCCGATCTCCGCTCCCGTTAGCTTAACGGCCTTCCGGCCGCCTTCTAGACCCTCAAAACGGCTTAACAGAAGTTAATTGTCGATTAAATTAGGTTAGAAGTCGAATCCCCCCTCCTAGTTGGCTAAAAATCGACATTTATAATCTTTGTGGCCGACCTAAGTACGCTGGGCGTACTTAGGATTACGCAGCGCGTACTCTGGATAATCACGCGATCAAGCATATCCGGTGCAAAAGTGTACGCGGCGCGTACTATTTCCTTACGCGGGGCGTAAGTCGCTTTGGTCATTACGCTGGGCGTAATCATTCTGGACGCGGGGCGTAAGTCACTCCTTCAGCATTTTTGATTTCTTTTAGCTTCTAAGCCCGGCTTCCGCTTCAGTCTTTTCTTTTGTGGTTCATCGGCAACGAATAGCTGCAAAACATAATTCAAAGTATTATGAGTACTTTTTAGTTCTAAAATAGAATAAATAAGGCCAAAATATTGAGATAAAGTGCATAAAAATATATATAAAAATACACATATCAAAATACCCCACACTTAGCCTTTGCTTGCCCCAAGCAAATTTACTTTTATTTTACCAATATCGCACTAAACAATCCATTTAAAACTCAGCCATTATGCCAAGACCTCAACGCGTACATTTGTGTCTAATATTTTCCTAAAGTACCCCCCATATTTTAAATACTCACAATCTTCATAAACACTCGCCCACTTTTTCCGAACAATGCTCATTTTATGCAACCCTCCGAATCCATCCGCAGAAAACCTCCTAAGCTCAAGGTATTTTTAGTTGAGCAACCTAAGCATACATATTCTAGAAAATTACAACTTCCCGATACCACTATGGAGCTTTATTTGAATTCTTCATTTCTTTGGCATTTTGATCTTTGATTTCTTTGAATTCAACACCTTATTTGAATTGATTTCTGGTATCTTCAACTTTTTGAATTTCTTCAGAATTTTGATCTTTTGATCTTCAATTTATTTGCTCCAAAATTCTTCAAACTTTTTTCGTAATTCTCTTTTTTTTTTTTTTTTTTTTTTTTTTAACATGTACTCATTTTTTTTCACTCAAAACCTACATGCTTAAGCAGAGGCGCTCAACCTCAACCTTTATTGGTTAATGATAATAATTTTCCTGGATACATTTCAGGTTTAGGCTGCTAAACATATTGCATCCCTCAAACCAAGTGGGGTTGTGTTTTTGTTCCATGATTTCACTAAAATAAGGAGGCCACAAATGCACTATAACGTATATTGGCTCAACTAAACATTTGAGTTCTTATCGGATCATTTCATACAATATTAGCAAATTTTAAATTATCACTAGATTTTTCTAAATTAAACTATTATTTCAAGTTTTAAAATTTTAAAATTTTCCAAATTTAGCAATTCATTTTTTTCTTTTAATTTACTTTTACCGATCCCCTACCCCACACTTATTTCATACAATGCCCTCATTGTATGTTAAAACAAATTAAGAACATAAAAAAAAAGGAACAGACTCCCCTGGGTAGTTGTGGCGAGATCGAATGGGGCTGCTACAAGTTGTTTCAAATATCGTCGAAAGACTGAAAACTGGAACTGCTGCCTCTGAATTTGCCGAAAAATAAAATCAAGACCGCCATCTTCAAAAATGTGATGCAAAATATTGCAAATAAATGCAAAGTATAGTAACCATGACGTGGGAAAGTGTCGACCACGTCGTCTCGTCAAGAATGACATCCTCTACTCGCGATGAAAAATCCCCCATAACATAGGAAAATGTCAACCATGTCATGGCAACCGGGACGATACTTCTTTCTCGCGTCGAAATAAAACTCTATAGTATGGGAACTGCTCATCCATATTATAAGAGTCAAAACATCGTAATAATGCCAATCTTCAAAACGATCGCTCACGAAATAAATATGCACCCCACACTTATGACAAATCGTGGGTCTTGACTATAATCTTCAACTCTCATACCGCTCTCTCTAGCAACAGTCAGACCTAGCTGCTGAACTTACTGCCAGCTTCCTAAGGGCGAAAATTCTGCAGAAATCTAAACAACCAAAGAGCATCAACATGAAAAACAAACTAAATCAAAGTTTAATTACATACCAAATATTAAAAACTAAACTAAACACAAAACAAATAAAACAAAATAAAAAGGATCACTCGTCATCTCCATCATCATGTGGCTGTGTCCCAGAAGTACCGGCCCCATCAAATCGTGACTGGAATGGTGGTGGAAAGGGAACCGAATACTGAAACCCCTGATGGGCAAAGAATGCGTTCAACGCATTCCCATACCACCGCTGTTGCATGTCCACATGTGCAACATACTCGCTAAGACGATCAATGCCCTGAGCCAGATAGCGCATATCAATCTCCCGCTCAGGTCCCGCCTGTCACGCGGGTGACCCGGGTTCGATCCCCGGCAACGGCGCCAAAAACTTGATGTGCACAAAAGTACCCACTAATTTTAATATTTATAACCTAAAAAACTTAGACTATCTATGCACTTATAGGCAGTGTACCTAGTCAGATTACAGTATAGCTTAGGTAAGTCGGGTGTCGATCACAGGGAACGGTGGATTAATTTAATATATTTGATTATAGGTTACAGGTTACACGAAAATAATAAATAAAATGGTTTAATAAATCAATTAACAACTCTCGATAAACTAACAGGAAAGCACATCTCTTCAGGTACTTGGGTTTAGATAAATTACACCTTAAAACATAGACAATTGCATACACAAATTCATTTATTCAATGTTCACCGATTCCTAAAATGATTAGATTCGCGTTCACTATAACTAATCCTTTAGCAAACAAGTCAATTCAAACAGTGATCAGTTGATTAAACTAACATGCTTCCTAGTGTTCAGTTCGTATCAAGCAAGACTTGTAAATATAGTTAATCAATGTAGACATTTAATCAACCTCTTGTTGATGGTCATCAAACAAGGCTCACACATTAACTTACTTATTCTCAAATTAATTCTAGTTTCACATTCGTTATTTCTAGTCTTATAATCTCGATGGTCATCAAAAATCATAAGAGACAAGCAAATCAAGCAGATGTTCAAGCAACTCAATTCACTTAACAATTAACAGAAAATAATCATCATTAACACATGAGGATCTTTAAACAAGCTTGGCAAGATAAATTAAACACAAATAAACTATTTAATATAGCAATTAGTCTAATAATCAAAGCTTCATTCAATCATAAACACAAAGTAAAAGGTTTTTACACCTAAATCAGAAACTAAATACAGAAAAGTACCACCATAGAATGCTAAACATGGTCACGTCAGCAAACCATATGATAATCAACATGTATCCGCTCTCCAATCCTTCCGATCTCCGCTCCCGTTAGCTTAACGGCCTTCCGGCCGCCTTCTAGACCCTCAAAACGGCTTAACAGAAGTTAATTGTCGATTAAATTAGGTTAGAAGTCGAATCCCCCCTCCTAGTTGGCTAAAAATCGACATTTACAATCTTTGTGGCCGACCTAAGTACGCTGGGCGTACTTAGGATTACGCAGCGCGTACTCTGGATAATCACGCGATCAAGCATATCCGGTGCAAAAGTGTACGCGGCGCGTACTATTTCCTTACGCGGGGCGTAAGTCGCTTTGGTCATTACGCTGGGCGTAATCATTCTGGACGCGGGGCGTAAGTCACTCCTTCAGCATTTTTGATTTCTTTTAGCTTCTAAGCCCGGCTTCCGCTTCAGTCTTTTCTTTTGTGGTTCATCGGCAACGAATAGCTGCAAAACATAATTCAAAGTATTATGAGTACTTTTTAGTTCTAAAATAGAATAAATAAGGCCAAAATATTGAGATAAAGTGCATAAAAATATATATAAAAATACAGATATCAAAATACCCCACACTTAGCCTTTGCTTGCCCCAAGCAAATTTACTTTTATTTTACCAATATCGCACTAAACAATCCATTTAAAACTCAGCCATTATGCCAAGACCTCAACGCGTACATTTGTGTCTAATATTTTCCTAAAGTACCCCCCATATTTTAAATACTCACAATCTTCATAAACACTCGCCCACTTTTTCCGAACAATGCTCATTTTATGCAACCCTCCGAATCCATCCGCAGAAAACCTCCTAAGCTCAAGGTATTTTTAGTTGAGCAACCTAAGCATACATATTCTAGAAAATTACAACTTCCCGATACCACTATGGAGCTTTATTTGAATTCTTCATTTCTTTGGCATTTTGATCTTTGATTTCTTTGAATTCAACACCTTATTTGAATTGATTTCTGGTATCTTCAACTTTTTGAATTTCTTCAGAATTTTGATCTTTTGATCTTCAATTTATTTGCTCCAAAATTCTTCAAACTTTTTTCGTAATTCTCTTTTTTTTTTTTTTTTTTTTTTTTTAAACATGTACTCATTTTTTTTCACTCAAAACCTACATGCTTAAGCAGAGGCGCTCAACCTCAACCTTTATTGGTTAATGATAATAATTTTCCTGGATACATTTCAGGTTTAGGCTGCTAAACATATTGCATCCCTCAAACCAAGCGGGGTTGTGTTTTTGTTCCATGATTTCACTAAAATAAGGGAGGCCACAAATGCACTATAACGTATATTGGCTCAACTAAACATTTGAGTTCTTATCGGATCATTTCATACAATATTAGCAAATTTTAAATTATCACTAGATTTTTCTAAATTAAACTATTATTTCAAGTTTTAAAATTTTTAAATTTTCCAAATTTAGCAATTCATTTTTTTCTTTTAATTTACTTTTACCGATCCCCTACCCCACACTTATTTCATACAATGCCCTCATTGTATGTTAAAACAAATTAAGAACATAAAAAAAAAAAAGGAACAGACTCCCCTGGGTAGTTGTGGCGAGATCGAATGGGGCTGCTACAAGTTGCTTCAAATATCGTCGAAAGACTGAAAACTGGAACTGCTGCCTCTGAATTTGCCGAAAAATAAAATCAAGACCGCCATCTTCAAAAATGTGGTGCAAAATATTGCAAATAAATGCAAAGTATAGTAACCATGACGTGGGAAAGTGTCGACCACGTCGTCTCGTCAAGAATGACATCCTCTACTCGCGATGAAAAATCCCCCATAACATAGGAAAATGTCAACCATGTCATGGCAACCGGGACGATACTTCTTTCTCGCGTCGAAATAAAACTCTATAGTATGGGAACTGCTCATCCATATTATAAGAGTCAAAACATCGTAATAATGCCAATCTTCAAAACGATCGCTCACGAAATAAATATGCACCCCACACTTATGACAAATCGTGGGTCTTGACTATAATCTTCAACTCTCATACCGCTCTCTCTAGCAACAGTCAGACCTAGCTGCTGAACTTACTGCCAGCTTCCTAAGGGCGAAAATTCTGCAGAAATCTAAACAACCAAAGAGCATCAACATGAAAAACAAACTAAATCAAAGTTTAATTACATACCAAATATTAAAAGCTAAACTAAACACAAAACAAATAAAACAAAATAAAAAGGATCACTCGTCATCTCCATCATCATGTGGCTGTGTCCCAGAAGTACCGGCCCCATCAAATCGTGACTGGAATGGTGGTGGAAAGGGAATCGAATACTGAAACCCCTGATGGGCAAAGAATGCGTTCAACGCATTCCCATACCACCGCTGTTGCATGTCCACATGTGCAACATACTCGCTAAGACGATCAATGCCCTGAGCCAGATAGCGCATATCAATCTCCCGCTCAGGTCCCGCCTGTCACGCGGGTGACCCGGGTTCGATCCCCGGCAACGGCGCCAAAAACTTGATGTGCACAAAAGTACCCACTAATTTTAATATTTATAACCTAAAAAACTTAGACTATCTATGCACTTATAGGCAGTGTACCTAGTCAGATTACAGTATAGCTTAGGTAAGTCGGGTGTCGATCACAAGGAACGGTGGATTAATTTAATATATTTGATTATAGGTTACAGGTTACACGAAAATAATAAATAAAATGGTTTAATAAATCAATTAACAACTCTCGATAAACTAACAAGAAAGCACATCTCTTCAGGTACTTGGGTTTAGATAAATTACACCTTAAAACATAGACAATTGCATACACAAATTCATTTATTCAATGTTCACCGATTCCTAAAATGATTAGATTCGCGTTCACTATAACTAATCCTTTAGCAAACAAGTCAATTCAAACAGTGATCAGTTGATTAAACTAACATGCTTCCTAGTGTTCAGTTCGTATCAAGCAAGACTTGTAAATATAGTTAATCAATGTAGACATTTAATCAACCTCTTGTTGATGGTCATCAAACAAGGCTCACACATTAACTTACTTATTCTCAAATTAATTCTAGTTTCACATTCGTTATTTCTAGTCTTATAATCTCGATGGTCATCAAAAATCATAAGAGACAAGCAAATCAAGCAGATGTTCAAGCAACTCAATTCACTTAACAATTAACAGAAAATAATCATCATTAACACATGAGGATCTTTAAACAAGCTTGGCAAGATAAATTAAACACAAATAAACTATTTAATATAGCAATTAGTCTAATAATCAAAGCTTCATTCAATCATAAACACAAAGTAAAAGGTTTTTACACCTAAATCAAAAACTAAATACAGAAAAGTACCACCATAGAATGCTAAACATGGTCACGTCAGCAAACCATATGATAATCAACATGTATCCGCTCTCCAATCCTTCCGATCTCCGCTCCCGTTAGCTTAACGGCCTTCCGGCCGCCTTCTAGACCCTCAAAACGGCTTAACAGAAGTTAATTGTCGATTAAATTAGGTTAGAAGTCGAATCCCCCCTCCTAGTTGGCTAAAAATCGACATTTACAATCTTTGTGGCCGACCTAAGTACGCTGGGCGTACTTAGGATTACGCAGCGCGTACTCTGGATAATCACGCGATCAAGCATATCCGGTGCAAAAGTGTACGCGGCGCGTACTATTTCCTTACGCGGGGCGTAAGTCGCTTTGGTCATTACGCTGGGCGTAATCATTCTGGACGCGGGGCGTAAGTCACTCCTTCAGCATTTTTGATTTTTTTTAGCTTCTAAGCCCGGCTTCCGCTTCAGTCTTTTCTTTTGTGGTTCATCGGCAACGAATAGCTGCAAAACATAATTCAAAGTATTATGAGTACTTTTTAGTTCTAAAATAGAATAAATAAGGCCAAAATATTGAGATAAAGTGCATAAAAATATATATAAAAATACACATATCAAAATACCCCACACTTAGCCTTTGCTTGCCCCAAGCAAATTTACTTTTATTTTACCAATATCGCACTAAACAATCCATTTAAAACTCAGCCATTATGCCAAGACCTCAACGCGTACATTTGTGTCTAATATTTTCCTAAAGTACCCCCCATATTTTAAATACTCACAATCTTCATAAACACTCGCCCACTTTTTCCGAACAATGCTCATTTTATGCAACCCTCCGAATCCATCCGCAGGAAACCTCCTAACCTCAAGGTATTTTTAGTTGAGCAACCTAAGCATACATATTCTAGAAAATTACAACTTCCCGATACCACTATGGAGCTTTATTTGAATTCTTCATTTCTTTGGCATTTTGATCTTTGATTTCTTTGAATTCAACACCTTATTTGAATTGATTTCTGGTATCTTCAACTTTTTGAATTTCTTCAGAATTTTGATCTTTTGATCTTCAATTTATTTGCTCCAAAATTCTTCAAACTTTTTTCGTAATTCTCTTTTTTTTTTTTTTTTTTTTTTAAACATGTACTCATTTTTTTTCACTCAAAACCTACATGCTTAAGCAGAGGCGCTCAACCTCAACCTTTATTGGTTAATGATAATAATTTTCCTGGATACATTTCAGGTTTAGGCTGCTAAACATATTGCATCCCTCAAACCAAGCGGGGTTGTGTTTTTGTTCCATGATTTCACTAAAATAAGGGAGGCCACAAATGCACTATAACGTATATTGGCTCAACTAAACATTTGAGTTCTTATCGGATCATTTCATACAATATTAGCAAATTTTAAATTATCACTAGATTTTTCTAAATTAAACTATTATTTCAAGTTTTAAAATTTTTAAATTTTCCAAATTTAGCAATTCATTTTTTTCTTTTAATTTACTTTTACCGATCCCCTACCCCACACTTATTTCATACAATGCCCTCATTGTATGTTAAAACAAATTAAGAACATAAAAAAAAAAAGGAACAGACTCCCCTGGGTAGTTGTGGCGAGATCGAATGGGGCTGCTACAAGTTGCTTCAAATATCGTCGAAAGACTGAAAACTGGAACTGCTGCCTCTGAATTTGCCGAAAAATAAAATCAAGACCGCCATCTTCAAAAATGTGGTGCAAAATATTGCAAATAAATGCAAAGTATAGTAACCATGACGTGGGAAAGTGTCGACCACGTCGTCTCGTCAAGAATGACATCCTCTACTCGCGATGAAAAATCCCCCATAACATAGGAAAATGTCAACCATGTCATGGCAACCGGGACGATACTTCTTTCTCGCGTCGAAATAAAACTCTATAGTATGGGAACTCCTCATCCATATTATAAGAGTCAAACCATCGTAATAATGCCAATCTTCAAAACGATCGCTCACGAAATAAATATGCACCCCACACTTATGACAAATCGTGGGTCTTGACTATAATCTTCAACTCTCATACCGCTCTCTCTAGCAACAGTCAGACCTAGCTGCTGAACTTACTGCCAGCTTCCTAAGGGCGAAAATTCTGCAGAAATCTAAACAACCAAAGAGCATCAACATGAAAAACAAACTAAATCAAAGTTTAATTACATACCAAATATTAAAAACTAAACTAAACACAAAACAAATAAAACAAAATAAAAAGGATCACTCGTCATCTCCATCATCATGTGGCTGTGTCCCAGAAGTACCGGCCCCATCAAATCGTGACTGGAATGGTGGTGGAAAGGGAACCGAATACTGAAACCCCTGATGGGCAAAGAATGCGTTCAACGCATTCCCATACCACCGCTGTTGCATGTCCACATGTGCAACATACTCGCTAAGACGATCAATGCCCTGAGCCAGATAGCGCATATCAATCTCCCGCTCAGGTCCCGCCTGTCACGCGGGTGACCCGGGTTCGATCCCCGGCAACGGCGCCAAAAACTTGATGTGCACAAAAGTACCCACTAATTTTAATATTTATAACCTAAAAAACTTAGACTATCTATGCACTTATAGGCAGTGTACCTAGTCAGATTACAGTATAGCTTAGGTAAGTCGGGTGTCGATCACAGGGAACGGTGGATTAATTTAATATATTTGATTATAGGTTACAGGTTACACGAAAATAATAAATAAAATGGTTTAATAAATCAATTAACAACTCTCGATAAACTAACAGGAAAGCACATCTCTTCAGGTACTTGGGTTTAGATAAATTACACCTTAAAACATAGACAATTGCATACACAAATTCATTTATTCAATGTTCACCGATTCCTAAAATGATTAGATTCGCGTTCACTATAACTAATCCTTTAGCAAACAAGTCAATTCAAACAGTGATCAGTTGATTAAACTAACATGCTTCCTAGTGTTCAGTTCGTATCAAGCAAGACTTGTAAATATAGTTAATCAATGTAGACATTTAATCAACCTCTTGTTGATGGTCATCAAACAAGGCTCACACATTAACTTACTTATTCTCAAATTAATTCTAGTTTCACATTCGTTATTTCTAGTCTTATAATCTCGATGGTCATCAAAAATCATAAGAGACAAGCAAATCAAGCAGATGTTCAAGCAACTCAATTCACTTAACAATTAACAGAAAATAATCATCATTAACACATGAGGATCTTTAAACAAGCTTGGCAAGATAAATTAAACACAAATAAACTATTTAATATAGCAATTAGTCTAATAATCAAAGCTTCATTCAATCATAAACACAAAGTAAAAGGTTTTTACACCTAAATCAGAAACTAAATACAGAAAAGTACCACCATAGAATGCTAAACATGGTCACGTCAGCAAACCATATGATAATCAACATGTATCCGCTCTCCAATCCTTCCGATCTCCGCTCCCGTTAGCTTAACGGCCTTCCGGCCGCCTTCTAGACCCTCAAAACGGCTTAACAGAAGTTAATTGTCGATTAAATTAGGTTAGAAGTCGAATCCCCCCTCCTAGTTGGCTAAAAATCGACATTTACAATCTTTGTGGCCGACCTAAGTACGCTGGGCGTACTTAGGATTACGCAGCGCGTACTCTGGATAATCACGCGATCAAGCATATCCGGTGCAAAAGTGTACGCGGCGCGTACTATTTCCTTACGCGGGGCGTAAGTCGCTTTGGTCATTACGCTGGGCGTAATCATTCTGGACGCGGGGCGTAAGTCACTCCTTCAGCATTTTTGATTTCTTTTAGCTTCTAAGCCCGGCTTCCGCTTCAGTCTTTTCTTTTGTGGTTCATCGGCAACGAATAGCTGCAAAACATAATTCAAAGTATTATGAGTACTTTTTAGTTCTAAAATAGAATAAATAAGGCCAAAATATTGAGATAAAGTGCATAAAAATATATATAAAAATACAGATATCAAAATACCCCACACTTAGCCTTTGCTTGCCCCAAGCAAATTTACTTTTATTTTACCAATATCGCACTAAACAATCCATTTAAAACTCAGCCATTATGCCAAGACCTCAACGCGTACATTTGTGTCTAATATTTTCCTAAAGTACCCCCCATATTTTAAATACTCACAATCTTCATAAACACTCGCCCACTTTTTCCGAACAATGCTCATTTTATGCAACCCTCCGAATCCATCCGCAGAAAACCTCCTAACCTCAAGGTATTTTTAGTTGAGCAACCTAAGCATACATATTCTAGAAAATTACAACTTCCCGATACCACTATGGAGCTTTATTTGAATTCTTCATTTCTTTGGCATTTTGATCTTTGATTTCTTTGAATTCAACACCTTATTTGAATTGATTTCTGGTATCTTCAACTTTTTGAATTTCTTCAGAATTTTGATCTTTTGATCTTCAATTTATTTGCTCCAAAATTCTTCAAACTTTTTTCGTAATTCTCTTTTTTTTTTTTTTTTTTTTTTTTAAACATGTACTCATTTTTTTTCACTCAAAACCTACATGCTTAAGCAGAGGCGCTCAACCTCAACCTTTATTGGTTAATGATAATAATTTTCCTGGATACATTTCAGGTTTAGGCTGCTAAACATATTGCATCCCTCAAACCAAGCGGGGTTGTGTTTTTGTTCCATGATTTCACTAAAATAAGGGAGGCCACAAATGCACTATAACGTATATTGGCTCAACTAAACATTTGAGTTCTTATCGGATCATTTCATACAATATTAGCAAATTTTAAATTATCACTAGATTTTTCTAAATTAAACTATTATTTCAAGTTTTAAAATTTTTAAATTTTCCAAATTTAGCAATTCATTTTTTTCTTTTAATTTACTTTTACCGATCCCCTACCCCACACTTATTTCATACAATGCCCTCATTGTATGTTAAAACAAATTAAGAACATAAAAAAAAAAAAAAGGAACAGACTCCCCTGGGTAGTTGTGGCGAGATCGAATGGGGCTGCTACAAGTTGTTTCAAATATCGTCGAAAGACTGAAAACTGGAACTGCTGCCTCTGAATTTGCCGAAAAATAAAATCAAGACCGCCATCTTCAAAAATGTGATGCAAAATATTGCAAATAAATGCAAAGTATAGTAACCATGACGTGGGAAAGTGTCGACCACGTCGTCTCGTCAAGAATGACATCCTCTACTCGCGATGAAAAATCCCCCATAACATAGGAAAATGTCAACCATGTCATGGCAACCGGGACGATACTTCTTTCTCGCGTCGAAATAAAACTCTATAGTATGGGAACTGCTCATCCATATTATAAGAGTCAAAACATCGTAATAATGCCAATCTTCAAAACGATCGCTCACGAAATAAATATGCACCCCACACTTATGACAAATCGTGGGTCTTGACTATAATCTTCAACTCTCATACCGCTCTCTCTAGCAACAGTCAGACCTAGCTGCTGAACTTACTGCCAGCTTCCTAAGGGCGAAAATTCTGCAGAAATCTAAACAACCAAAGAGCATCAACATGAAAAACAAACTAAATCAAAGTTTAATTACATACCAAATATTAAAAACTAAACTAAACACAAAACAAATAAAACAAAATAAAAAGGATCACTCGTCATCTCCATCATCATGTGGCTGTGTCCCAGAAGTACCGGCCCCATCAAATCGTGACTGGAATGGTGGTGGAAAGGGAACCGAATACTGAAACCCCTGATGGGCAAAGAATGCGTTCAACGCATTCCCATACCACCGCTGTTGCATGTCCACATGTGCAACATACTCGCTAAGACGATCAATGCCCTGAGCCAGATAGCGCATATCAATCTCCCGCTCAGGTCCCGCCTGTCACGCGGGTGACCCGGGTTCGATCCCCGGCAACGGCGCCAAAAACTTGATGTGCACAAAAGTACCCACTAATTTTAATATTTATAACCTAAAAAACTTAGACTATCTATGCACTTATAGGCAGTGTACCTAGTCAGATTACAGTATAGCTTAGGTAAGTCGGGTGTCGATCACAGGGAACGGTGGATTAATTTAATATATTTGATTATAGGTTACAGGTTACACGAAAATAATAAATAAAATGGTTTAATAAATCAATTAACAACTCTCGATAAACTAACAGGAAAGCACATCTCTTCAGGTACTTGGGTTTAGATAAATTACACCTTAAAACATAGACAATTGCATACACAAATTCATTTATTCAATGTTCACCGATTCCTAAAATGATTAGATTCGCGTTCACTATAACTAATCCTTTAGCAAACAAGTCAATTCAAACAGTGATCAGTTGATTAAACTAACATGCTTCCTAGTGTTCAGTTCGTATCAAGCAAGACTTGTAAATATAGTTAATCAATGTAGACATTTAATCAACCTCTTGTTGATGGTCATCAAACAAGGCTCACACATTAACTTACTTATTCTCAAATTAATTCTAGTTTCACATTCGTTATTTCTAGTCTTATAATCTCGATGGTCATCAAAAATCATAAGAGACAAGCAAATCAAGCAGATGTTCAAGCAACTCAATTCACTTAACAATTAACAGAAAATAATCATCATTAACACATGAGGATCTTTAAACAAGCTTGGCAAGATAAATTAAACACAAATAAACTATTTAATATAGCAATTAGTCTAATAATCAAAGCTTCATTCAATCATAAACACAAAGTAAAAGGTTTTTACACCTAAATCAGAAACTAAATACAGAAAAGTACCACCATAGAATGCTAAACATGGTCACGTCAGCAAACCATATGATAATCAACATGTATCCGCTCTCCAATCCTTCCGATCTCCGCTCCCGTTAGCTTAACGGCCTTCCGGCCGCCTTCTAGACCCTCAAAACGGCTTAACAGAAGTTAATTGTCGATTAAATTAGGTTAGAAGTCGAATCCCCCCTCCTAGTTGGCTAAAAATCGACATTTATAATCTTTGTGGCCGACCTAAGTACGCTGGGCGTACTTAGGATTACGCAGCGCGTACTCTGGATAATCACGCGATCAAGCATATCCGGTGCAAAAGTGTACGCGGCGCGTACTATTTCCTTACGCGGGGCGTAAGTCGCTTTGGTCATTACGCTGGGCGTAATCATTCTGGACGCGGGGCGTAAGTCACTCCTTCAGCATTTTTGATTTCTTTTAGCTTCTAAGCCCGGCTTCCGCTTCAGTCTTTTCTTTTGTGGTTCATCGGCAACGAATAGCTGCAAAACATAATTCAAAGTATTATGAGTACTTTTTAGTTCTAAAATAGAATAAATAAGGCCAAAATATTGAGATAAAGTGCATAAAAATATATATAAAAATACACATATCAGCATCCCTCTCCCGAGTTGTAGAATATTGTGTTGGGTCCTAGCCTTAGTATCTCATTTGGGTGATTTGCTAAGGACTCAATCAATCAACTAACTTGAATTTGTTTTCTCCCGTTTTGTAGATGTCAATGTTCGACAACTATGGTCTTCCCAAATTTCGTGGAACAAGCATTCCACATGAAGATGATATTCCACGATTCGATCGAGGAACAAGAGATCATGCTTCTCTTCCTCCACCTCCTCCAATTATTCTCCCTAACCCACAAGTTCGAAGGCTTGAAAAGTTCAAGCTCACTCAAGCCCTTTTGGCAAGTAAACATAAAGAAGGAAAGTCGGTGTGTGCACACATCCTAGGGATGAAGTCACACATTGATAGGTTAAGAATGTTGGGATCCGTTGTCTGTGAAGAGATGGCTGTTGATTGGGTTCTTCAGTCACTCCCTAACTCATATAGTGAGTTCGTAAGAGAGTACTATATGATGAACTGCGACGTGAACCTTATAGATCTCACCTATATGCTTATTGCTGCTGAATCAGCAATGGATTGGCGCAATAGAAAAGCAAAGTTGATTGGTGAATCTGCCTTCAAGACCTCTATGGATATAGACAATGACAACGAAAGACATGCTATGATCGAAAAGTTTGATCATAAGAGAAAGGCAATGTCTGAAGTAGTTCCATGTCATGTTCCAAAATAGTCAATTTGTTTTTATTGCCAAGAGAAAGGGCATTGGAGATGAAGCTGTCCCATTTACCTAAGAGATCTAAGAGATGGGAGAGTCGAAACGTATGGCTCTAATATAGGTAAAATCCATTAACTAACTCTTTTAAGCTTCTATTCTAGATTCTTAATACATAATGTGATAGGATTACAATTGATGTTTTGTAAGATCGAAGAAAAGAAAGGAAGCTTAAAGGAAGAAGTGAGCAGAATCTAACCGTGAAGGAATGGATTTCGATCGCATTTCTCGAAGATTAGATTCTTGAGCTACTACTTAGAGTTAGAATTAGATAGCTAAGAAAGATGTATTAGCATAGTTTTTCAATGAATTGCATTGTAAGGACAAATTTTTCCGCAATAAATAAATTTTGATTTTATATTATCCTTACAATGGCGTGTATGAAAAATTGATGTTAAAATGTTTCTATTATTAGCAATAATGGATTTGGTTCTTATTATGTTATTTATGGAAAGTCGAGAATTTACCAAATAGGGAGAGTTTCTCATCGCCCAAGTTTCAATTGGACAGAAACTTGGAATCATGCAACTTCGTTGCACGATGAATGAGAAATTTCATATTTGGAAATTAGACAAATTCATTAACAAAGTGTCAAGTGAAGGACTTGGAGATTGAATACACAAAGTTGCGTGTTGATCAAGTCCACCATAAGAGTAACAAAGATATTCGTCATGATTTACTAAAGGTTTAGTAAATATGATTATACTTATAAGATTAAGTGTAATTCCTAATTGATTGAAAAAGTTTAAATCAATAGCAGAACGAATAAGAAGAATCAAGTAGGCAGAAAGATAAAAGTTTCTCCATTCTAAGAAGAAGGGAGAGTACCTTTTATGCTTTATGATAGGTCTTAATGATTAAGAACCATATATCAATTGATTCTCTAAGTGAGTCTTAGCACAATTGTATGTCTAAGAAGAGGAATCAAGAATTGAAGAAATGGTTAAATCAAAAGGTCAATCGTACTTTGTTCCAATAACAAGTCTTAAAGTTAAGATTGTGACATTGAGTGAAAAGTATTAAGAAGGTTTGTAACATTCATCAAATGTGGAAAGTTGTGATGTCTTGGATAAGACAAAGACCAACTAGAACCAATTTATGAAGTGTTTTGATAAAAGCTACACTAACTCTTGAATATCTGTTTGTCAAGAAATGGTTATTGACAAGAGAGTCTTATATGTCAAGGAGTCAGTGGGAGTCTTAATAGTCTTGAAAGGTTTCAAGAACAAATCAAATAAACCTTATCGATCATCACTAGCACACGAGTTGAGGTTTACAACCTATTGTGATGACATTATTTTATTTCCAATCCAATCGAGTTAATTATGCATGTGAGTTCTATGAGTTCTCATTTTGAACGCATAAAAGGCAAAGCACCTTAATCAATGAAAGGTACATTGATAGGAAAGGGTGAGCTGCTTAACTACTTGGAAGACATGGTGGGCAGCTGTGCTACCATAAGGCAAGAAATCAAGATTAAGAAAGTTCGGTCCATATGAGTTTGAATTTGTCGTAAACTTTGGTTTTAACAAATTCACATGGATAGTAACACATACACCGTTTAAATCTAAGTTTCATAAGATTTCCTCCTTCATGAAAATGATTGTGAGGGAATGCTTTCACTAAGAGAGATTTTAAGAAGATAGTAATTGTAAAATTGCATTCTCAAATTCGATTATGGTTACGGTATCCCTTTCCATGATTTGAATTGTGAGGTTTGGCAATTAGTCTTAATTGTTTAGACACACATATGAACTATCGAATGCAAAGGTGTATAAGTTAAAGAAGCCTTGATAAAAGATTATCAAAGCACTAAGTATTAGAAACATGAACTTAAGAAATTCAATAAGTACTGTTTTTCTGAAAGTTAAGATGTTTATGAATACATGTCGAAGCTAGAGGGAGCATAAGTGTTATGTTTCATAGTAATCATCATAATAGTGGGAGCATAAAAGTTATGATTGTATGATTATTATGGAAAGTATTGCAAGTTGGCAATATTAATTATAGAAAAACAAGACTCATACCTTGCAAAGTAGTAAGGGTTGTAAAGTTGTTTTGCTATAATTAAGGGAGAGAATAATATTATGCTTCATTTCAAATCTAAAGGCTTAGGTTGAGAAATATTAATAAACTTAGTCAAAGAAACATAGTGTGTTCTCAAAATTTCGATTATGATTACGGCATTCCTCTTCACAATTCGAATTTTTGAGAACATAGCAAATAAAACATTATGGCAGAAGATTGATGAAGTATCAAATCTTTATGTAAGACACTTTGCATCGTGTCCCATACGCTTCGGGTATAGGATCGATTGCAAATGCTATAATATTTGATCATTCTAAAATTTTCCAAATGTCTAGCGCATTTAGAGGGAAAAAGGACTAGAATCGGTTTTGACTAAAATAATTAAACAACTATCAAAGGACAATCCAAAGTTCGACGAGGATTGGTCGCTTGTGAGTAGTTGGAAGTATAGTATTGGAAAATATGGAAATGTTTCCGTATTGGATGGACCATATCGACATCATTATGAATAGACAAGATTCTATTAAGAATAAATTGTCATATGGAAAATATGGAAATGTGTCCACATTGGGAATTGAATATTGAAATCTATGTCTAGATTAGAAACTTTTATGCAATAGGATGTTCAAAGGAATGTACTTTGAGTGAGAGACATCATATCTAAGGAATTGTCTTGTAACAATCTCCAATATAGGACTTTGTAATATAATTGGCAATAGTCTTTGTGACTTTGGTGCAGTGACATTACGAAAGGATAAGTTGCATAGAATGTTAGAATCTAGCATATTCTATAAGTAACAAGAATTTGATATTCTTTCACTTATGGAAAAAGGATTTGGAGTTGTGAAATGAGAATGATTGAAAATGTGTTCAATGTGATCTATTTCACAAAGTAAGAACCATAGGTAAACATTGTGTGCATGCTAAGAGCATGGGACAAGTGTTATAATTCAAGTAAGAAGTTGATTACCCGAAACGACAAATAATGAGTAATCGATATGGTGATAAATAAAAGGAGTTTTATTTATACTCAAAGTTTTGGGGCCATATGGGATTAGTATTATTCTTGTGTTTCACACTTGCATGTTTTGACTTCCAGAATAATTGAGTTTATTAAGAATAATCGAATTATTCGAACGGGCCACAGTCATTCATATGTTGGAAGTAGATATGAATGAAGACTGTCGTGAATTGGTGTGTGGATTGTCTAAAGAGTACTAGACATAAGCAAATGTTTGCTGCAACGTTCATGAGTGCTTATGAATATGATTTGAGCATTGGATTAGACCCACGCTCACTTGGATCACTCCATGAATTGTATCACGAGTGATTGGTGAGTCGATAACATCTTATATTCTTGAAACCAAGATGTGTGAGTTGTATCTTGCAAATCGGTTGCACATTGATAATATGTAAACGCACTAGTAACTTGGTGTTATAAAACATATTGTTGTGTGTAATTCGGTGGGTGAGTGCAAGCAAGCATTGTATCAAAGTTTATCCGTTCCTTTTATCCAAAGTAGGATAAAAGCGATATCTTTGGGCCCCTCGATGATTTAGTGATGACAAACGTAAATGCTCAGCCGGGCTAGGGCTAATTTGATTTGTTCAATTAGTCAGTCGTCATAAATCGGGAATCGAGATATAGTACAAAAGAGAATGATTTGAAATCATATCTCATATGATATCTAGAATAGAGGAATATATGATCTCTTATCTAAGGACACGCGTATCTGATAGGATCAGAGTTGACAGCGGCTTTGGAAAGCTATGATTGCAGAACAGGATCTGAAGTCATACGCAGAGTAGTTATTAGACTTATCCAAGTGGGAGACTGTTGGATTAGTGTCTAAGTCCATAACTATTTTGGTATGTACTTGACCCGATGGTGCATGGTCCTTTTGGGTTGCCTTCACCAAAGCAACTTGATAGGATGAATTATGGAGAGAAAGGATTAAATATGATTTATTAATATATTATGGGAATAATATATTAAAGGAGAAATCATATTGTTTAATTAATATTAGTCAATAATTAATTGGTAATTAGTTTTGTGACTAAAAGAGATTAATTAAACTTAAGGGACTGGAGTTGTAATTATAAGATAATTGCAATTTGGGCCATGGATTGTCTTGAATCAAGGGGTGGACGAATTCTAATGGGAAACCCATAAGGAAATCGTCTAAGGGCTTGATTAAAGGAGTCCATGGTTTTCTTAGGGCTTAAGCATCCAAATTAGGGTTTCCTTGTTAGATAACCCTAATTGCCTCACTATATATAGATCCCTTAAGGACCAAAAATGTGGACAAGCTTCTTGCTAGGGTTAGAACACATTTTGGGCAGCCTCCATCCTCTCTCCTCTTCATCCTCTTGCTTATGGTGTTTGTGAACCATTAGAGGAGTGACACTTGTGACTCTAAGCCTTCCAAAGTCAATTCAAGGAGGAATTAGGATTGTTATTGCTACATAACAATCAAGGTAATATCCTAAACCTAATTATATGTTAATATCGATTTCCATATGCTAGAATTAGGGTTTATAGTCTTGGATAACTTGCATGTACAATAAAGAAACCTAGATCCAAGCATTAGGGTTTGTATGAGCACATAAGATGTCTTATGACCAAAACCCATCACAACCTTCTTGAAAAAATATCAAATTCTTATAAAATTCCTTAAACTTTTATTGCACCAAACTTGATCATCATTAAGCCGACTTATACTTTGCTCTTGCTAGCCATAGCCTCGATACTTCATATAGATATGAGAGAGCTTGTCGTAGTTAACAAGAACAAAAAATACCATATTTCCCTTTATTCCTTTATTTATTCCAAACTAAACCACTTATGTTGTCCTTTATCCACATAACCTAATCCCATTCAAGATGCATCCAAAATTAAGATTGAAAAAAGTAGGACTAGATAAATTAGTAATTTAGTATGCCAAGTCTTAGAACATCATATTCCAAAAAAAGACCAAAATACCCTTTTAAATCTTTATTAGAACAGTGCTTAAAATAGTCAACCCACATGTTAATATCCTTGTGCCATTGTTGTTAGTTTGAGCCTATCAGACATGTTTAACATAACCCCCCAAAAAGATCATTTTGCCATTTTTTTTCTTATTTTTGTACCATAACATATATGCCTTTGTTGTTCTTTAATCCAAAAAGTCTAAGCCACATCAAATTACAACCATAGTAATAGTTGCAAAATTAAAGGATAACAAATAAATTCCTTGATATAAGATTATAAAGAACATGAAATAAAATTACAACATAATGAGGATGAATCTTGATAGCATCATAATTTCATCTTGTGTGTTGCCAACAAACTTAAATTTGTTCCATATTTTGCATGTGTAAGCAAAGTCATTTCCCAATCCTCGACATTTGTTTTATCTTTCTCTAGTGTACTTAATGAAATTTTATTTTTGCACCTTATCTTTCTATTGCTTTTGCCTATAGGTTGTTCTTGTGGACATGATTTTATTATTTATTTTACAAATTGTCTTATTTAACTTTATTTTGAATCGTCTTTGTGTATTTTTGGACATAAAATTGCTAGTATTTGATTATAGAGTATGAGATAACACGATTTATTCAACCTAGCACGGAGTTTGGGGATGAAGTTCATCTACAATTAAGTTTCATTTTTTTTACTTTTATCCATTACTTTATGTTTAGCTATACTTGGTTCCACATTTAGACATAATTCATTCAAAAAGTTTAAAAATACTGATAAAAAACAAGGAAAATTTTATTATTTTTTTGTGCTGCAATTTAATTATTCTATATTTTATATTATAGATAAAAAAATTATATAGATAAAAGTAGCCTAAATTATAGAATCTCTTAGAGTATTTATGGGTGTAAAAGGTGCCACAAAATAGTTTTTGTATTATGGAAAATAATTAAGTGCCAATAAGTCTTAAAATGTGTAATTAAAAGTAGCATGAATTTTTGAATCAAATGAGCATTCAATGACACAAAATATGTGCCACAAAAAACTTTTCTTCTATTGTGACTGAATAAAAAAGTGTCACTAAAAGCTTAAAAAACTGCAAGGACAAAAGTTAAAAGTGTCACAAGAGTTTTAGTGGGAGCGTTTCTAATGACACTTATTATTTGTGTCATAGGTTCTCTTAGAAGCCTTTAGTGGCATTTTTGGGGTTTTTAGTAGCACTTTTTGTGTGCCACTAAATGATATATTTTTTTTAGTGTTTATTTAAGTTGGTAAATAATAAAATTGGGGAAATGACAAAAATGTCCTACAAACTTTCTAGGGTATAGCCATTGAGTCCCTAAAGTTTTTCTCGGGCTTTACGGGTCCCTAAAGTAGGATATGACCTGCTCTTTTAGTCAATGTCAACCTGTAATAGACGGTTCACCATGCGACAGTGACCTTTTAGACCAAAAAAACTCACATTGTGCCCTACAAGGCCGAAAAAAATAAGTTCAAGAATCAATTTGTACCAAAACCTCTCCTTCTTTTCTTCTAAAGCCAATTCACACTCAATTCGTACCCTCCTGAACCAACTGCTCATCAACATCTTATCCAGCCATTACAGCCACCATAGCCCACCTTAATCACCATTGAATCAATATCACAACAGACCGATCCAAACACCCTTATTCCTACCCTTTGTCTCGTGAAATAAGCCACCATTGGAGCACCCATAATCCACAAAAACCACCATAACCAATCACCTGCAAATCGAAGAAAAAAAGAGATTAAATCTCATCTTCTCTGCGAACCTCATCAAACCCACACATCCTTTTCAACCTCACGTCCATCAAACCGACAACTCAGCTTGAGAATGAGAGGTAGCTTGTGCGATTTTCAACAGAGAAGAAGGAAGGAGGGGGTCAATTCCTTGAAGAGCTGAAATCGAATCAAAGAAAATAGTGGAAAGGGGTTGTGATCGAGAATCTATTAGAATGAGAAGAGGGTTGTGATCTTTGGGGAGTGTGTGTGACGATTGAGGGTGAAGATAGAAGAAGAGCAACGGTCGATTTCTTGGGAGGGTACGAATTGAGTGTGAATCGACTTTATAAGAAAAGAATGAGAGTTTTTTTTTTTACGAATTCATCCCCAAACTTATTTTTTTGGCTTTATAGGGGCACAATGTGAGTTTTTTTGGTCTAAAAGGACACTGTGGCATGGTCAACCGGCTATTACAGGTTGACAGGGACTAAAAGAGCAGGTTATATCCTAGTTTAGGGACCCATAAAGCCCGACAAAAACTTTAGGGATTCAATAAGTAAACCCTAGAAAGTTCATAAGACATTTGTGTCATTTCCCCTAATACAATTTATACTCTATAAGTGTTATGTTTTATAAGTGTTCTTTTATGCTTTTTAGTGTGCGACTCATAGATTCACATACAAACATCAATATAGTTAATTCTTTGTTCCTCACACATTTATCCTATTAAAACAAACTCGAGGTGTACAGGATAAACTTCAAAGCGAACAAATAAATGTAAATTTCTAAACATGAGTTAAGTCACTATTTGAGACTTGTATTACATGCATTTTTCACTTCTAGTAAGGATACACCATATAGAATAAGAAGAATGGTATTGATATCCATAGTTGGAGTGAAGAGACTTGGCCAAATGAGAAAACATATATAAATAATAGTAGGGTTGTCAAATATATACCATGGAGAACCAACCAACAAGCTACCAACCGAACAAAGAAAGTTGATTACCAATATATTTGATAACCAACATGTTTGGTTGGTAGTACCGTACAAATTCAATAAATTTGGTACGATAATGGTATTAACTTGTAGATACTACGGTATTACCGTACCAACCTATATATATATATATATATATATATATATATATATATATATATATATATATATATATATATATATATATAAAGAAATCATATTTTCAATTATCTACTCTTTATAATTTTAAAAGCATGATAATACCATTAGGAGTAATCATTAGTTATTATCACATTAAATTTAAAAAAAAAAAAGAATGAAAAGTTATTAATAAACATCTTTAGTAACTAAAATAGTTAATTTACTAATTTTTATTACTACATAAGAAAATTGTTTCATGCATTGCTTGTCTTAACTATTAAAATCCAAAATTAGAGAGTAGTTGGTAATATACCATTATCAGTTTGTACCAACCAAACTTACTCATAGTCAAACAAGTTTGTACCAAATATATTTGGTACGATACGGATAACAAAAAATTTATACCAATTTTGCTACACAGTTTGAATAAAACTAAACTGATACTTTAGCCCTAAATAATAGTGGTTCTTGATATTTTGAACACTTACTCATAGTCAAACAAGTTTGTACCAAATATATTTGGTACGATACGGATAGCAATAAATTTATATCAATTTTGGTACACAGTTTGAATAAAACTAAACTGATACTTTAGACCTAAATAATAGTGGTTCTTGATCTTTTGAACTAGACATGAGAACTTTGTTTGAGACCATACATGACATGAGTGATGGTTAAATACATTGGTTTAGCGCCGACACCGTGGAAGACGGAAACATTATTGAGAAGTATTGCCAGATATTTATGATCATCACGGTGTGTTGAAGTTATCTTGGAAGCACAGATGATGCCATGCCTGGCTATCATCTTTGTGTGGCGGGGTAGCTTCGTACATTGCAATAAATAAGACTTGTCTTCTTTATGGTACGATTGGTCCCCATGCCCAGCTAGTGTTGGTCGTACAGGATCAAAAGAGGCATTAAGAGGTCCCTTCTTGCTATCCCCGGCCCAAGCACATACTATATTACCCATGCCCAGCTAGCAATGATGTGCTTTGGTCAGCAGTGTTGCCTGTCCCTTTTTGCGCATCGTTTGGTGCATTCTGGAGGTTGTTTTTAGGGGTGTAAGTGAGACAAGCCAACTCGCGAGAAACTCGAGACCGACTCGGAAAATACTCGAAATCGACTCAACCTTAATCGAGCCGAGCTCAAGCTCGAGCTACTCGAGTACCTTATCGAGCCGAGCTCGAGTACAAAAATACTCAGCTCGTAAGGTTCGCGAGCTTAGTCGAGCTTAGTGTAATTTACATATATGTCATTTCTTTATAATTGTTCATTTATAAGATATATGTCATTTCTTTATAATTATTCATTTATGACATATATGGTTGATGTTATATTGATATTAGGTGATTAATAGTGGTTTTTTTGGTAGTTTGGATATTTACATGTGAAATGTTTAATATTTCTTACTTAATTTAGTGATTTTTATTTTTTAAAATATTAGTTGAGCCGAGTCGAGCCGAGCTCGAGACTATCGAGTATTTCACGAGCCCGAGCTCGAGCTTAAAATCAAGGCTCGAGTCGAGTGCGAGCCGAGTTTCGAGCTCGAGTATTTTAGTCGAGCCGAGCTTCGAACTTGGTAGTATTCAGGTCGACTCGGCTCGTTTACACCCCTAGTTGTTTTAGCTTATGGTTGCTTGCATGGCCTTGTGCCAAGTGGGTGGCTGTTAGTTTGATGATCTTCGGGTATGTCTACCCTAAAGGTGCATGAGTGGTGTTTGGTTTGTAACGGGTGGTTGGATGTCTGCTTGAGCAGCAACTTCCATGCGTTCTTACATCTTCACTTGTGTTACAACTTCCATGCCTTGAACATGGTGGATTCCTGTGTTGCATACCTAATTGATGACATTGTGTTGTTTGAACAATGTTTCCTTTCGTTAAGCATCGATTGCGGTGCCAACAAACCCTGAAGCTCGTATTAAACTACAAAGTGGCGTGATATGTGAAGCCAAAATAAAGGTTCATATAGTCAATTTCATATTCATAATTGAACCTTTTGGAGAAAATTTATGTTTTGTATTTTTTTTAGAATGGCTATTCATACACCTATATAACTCTATTTATAATTTATAAATTTTGTACACCAAAAAACGAACCCAAAATAAAAAAAGCTCACTTTAAACACCATCGGACCAGACTCGACCCGACCTAAACCGACCCGCCGCTTTATTTGCATGGCAGTTAATTTAAACAAATGAATCGGCGGTTCCCAGACTAGATAAAATACATTTTTTTTCTTCCAAATAACGATGCAGCCGCCCTTTCCTCCAATTAGAAACCCCGTCTAACCTACGCCGGTTGTGCATACCAATCTGTCTTCCTTATCACCTGCGCCTTATTTTGTTTATTTATTTTATTATTTATAGTAACCCAGACAGTCTCTGCTGTTCCGTTCTTGAAGCGAGTCCTCTGCAAATCCACCAATCAACTTATCTTTTCATCCTTCAAGCCTCAGTTCTCATAAATTTGTCATACATAGTGGTTTGTTTTCATGATTATAGCTAGGATCAATTTTAATTTGTTAATGAACTAGATCCTACGTACGTACGTATTCTTGCTTCACGACGATTAAGCGTTGCTAGATTTTGTTTTTCAAAGCTTATATATATAATATCGCGTTTTATGATGAAGATTCGTGATTTGGATTAAGATCAGAAGCAGTTTCATCACGAATTTTTTTGTACTTCTGTTTTGGTTATTTCAAGTGAGAAAATGCGTTCCTTGCTGCGGTTCATCAAGTCGACAACACGTAAAAAATTGCTGCAGAAATACGATCAGTTTTCTTTCACCGGTGCTGTTAACTTCCGACCAAGAGAATAGGATCTGTGCTAGATTTAGATAGAGATAGAGAGAAAGAAAGAAAAAGAGAGTTAGACTTTTTTTTTTTTTTTTTTTTTTGCCCTTTTCGATCTATTTACATAAAACAACCTATAGGTGTTTGTGAAAATGCCGCATAGAACAACTTACATTTTCCCGAGGCAATTTCCCGAAAGCGGTGGGATCACGAATTCGTTATCAATAGCTGAAGATCACGAGAAGAAGAAGATCTCGAAAGAAACGTCAAGTTTCATGATCGAAGGCGATAGCGATAGGGTCACGAATACAGATCATGTGTACGGACATACAGCTTTGCTATCAGGACGGCACCATTTTAACAGCTGTAAAAGCGATCGGAGCCACGGGAAGAAGACCAAACAGCAACTTGCTGCTTTCGTAAATTGGTTGGTGGAGAAAAAAACTTCCGGAGGTGGTTCAGTTTCCGGCTCCGGGCACGTGAGGCTGAACAACAACGACTTGAAACATTTCTCGCCGGTGCCGGTGAAAGATGTTGTCGACGACGACTGGCGTAGTCACGTCTCCGACGCCGATTTTAATCATCCAACCACACAGAAAAGCATTGGTGATCGACAGGTTTCTCTGCGGAGGTTATCCAGTGATGCCGCAAGTAGTTACGCGGCGAGTTTGTTCTCCGGCACGATCGCTACGTCGAGTTCTGCTGCTTTTTATAAGGATCCGGTAACGGAGGAGACGATAGGGATGAGAGAGGAGGATGTGATGGTGGGGAATGGTGATGGTGGTGTTGGAGATGATGATCGTCGGAATCTTGTCCAAAGGTGGCGTGAGAGTTATTACTTGCAACTTACGCTAGCTAAACGGTTAACCCATCAAGCAACCATCGGTGACGAGCCTACACTTATACAAGGACGTGGTGGTGGTGGCGGTCCTGCCGTGACGTGTTATGATGCAGAGTCTGTTTCGTATCGTCTCTGGGTATGATTTTTCTCCTTTACTTCTGTACTTTCATTGATTTACCGATGATCGATCTTTGCATTTTAGTGTTAATCGATCTTGTTCTGCTTTATGGGTGTTAAAAAAGTACGCCGGCGATCGTTAATTGACGGCAGTCCGGCACCATCAACCACCACTTGAAATTAATTTGTCCTATTTTCATCCTAAACTAATTACAACTTTTAATTTAATATCAAGATGATATGATTGCTTTTCTAAAATAAAGAGTTTTCTATTGGGAAAAATAAAAAAATCAAAACAAATTGGGTTGGTTTGGTTGTTGATACCAAACCAAATCTTGTATTAATTAATAATTAGATTTATATATACTTCTTATCCTAAATAGTCATTTATCTTGCAACAGATTTGAGGGTACTGTATAATTAGTGAGATTATATTGGGAACGATCAATTCTATAGTTTTCGATCATTAAAAATGATAATTGTTGGCAAAAAAAAAAAAAAAAAAAATTGCGAGTTCTTTTAGTTTTGTTCAACCATATTTTTATTTGCAAGAGTAATCAATGTTTTGTTTAAAAAAAATTATTTAGATGATGAATTTAAATAGAAGTATTCTTCTACACATATATAGCCAAAATTCAATTATTAGACGCATTGTTTAAGCATTAACGTTTGATTCTTAGTTGTTAAATGTGAGAAATTACGTTAATTAAATACAGACCTTGAGATCATGTTAAAAATAGAAGTCTTCATTTCGTGTCCATATTTTTATGTCTTTAGATAAGACAATCGTGTATCCTTTATTCTTCCCATCACGTATGAATTGGACCATCTTGTATGGACCTATAAAAAAAAATAGAAATTGCAGAAAACAACAGCCTTGTGTGACGCCCTACATACATAATTTAAGCTATATATTGATGCAATTTGCAACAACTTTTTTTTTTTTCTAAAGTGTCTTCCATAATGGTTGCAGTCCTTTTTTCAAAAGTTTCAAAAAAAAACTACCAATTTGATCATTACAATTACATATAACTTAATTATATACATTTACACCTATATATTCTTTTGTGAATTATTTTACATGCACAGTTCAAACAATTTTCTTGATTATATATCAAATCAAGTATCTTAATATCATTGGGGGGTTTTTTTCTATATACATCTTTCTAGATTGTCTATCAATCATCATCATCCATCCTTCTTTTCTTCCAATTATATATCCGTTGATTTTGCTTAGGTCATGTACGCTTTTATTTCCATTTCATGCTATAATTTACACACATTATCATTTAAGATTAGCTAAATGTTCTAAGAATAAACAACTTCTTATAATGTGTGAGTGTGTGTAAATTATATATGATTTTGCTTAGGTCATGTACGGTTTTTTTCTATATACATCTTTCTAGATTACATGTTTATCAATCATCATCATCCATCCTTCTTTTCTTCCAATTATATATCCGTTGATTTCCATTTCATGCATACAAAGGAAACACTAAATGTTGTAAGAATAAACGACTTCTTATAATGTGTGAGTGTGTGTTTTTGTATTTCTGCAAAAAATGCTAATTCAAAAAGTTAATTGATCTTTATCTAGTCATTTAGGATTAGCTGTGGCCGGGGTTCCAATAAAATTAATCTTTATTTATTTAGATAAGAATAGAGAGCATATTAATATATAATTAAGTAGATAATTTGGTTGTAATTAATCATCTTGGGTTGTAATTAAGTAGTCAAACTTATTCTTCTAGAGATGCAATACAGACATAGAAACCATAAAAATAAACGTATATAGTTTAAATGATAATTTATTGATCGAAGTTTAGGTAGGAAATTAAACGTTACATATTATTTTTGAACACCTTTTTATGATTATTATTGATACTAAATTATAGTTTTTGTGGTGATTTGGAAATTGGCATGAGGATACCTACCTAGCAAAGTATTATTCTTCATGTGCAACATACAAAGTTGCTTCGATCATTGATTAAAAAGCAAATTAAAGTTGCTTTGAAGCAATGGGGGGTTAAATCGGACCATAGTTAGGCCAATTTTTTGTATTAGAATGGACGTGATTGACATGACTATTCTTAGTATATATCTTGAGTATATGCTACGCATCCACAACTAACAACTTTTCCATGTATTACTCTTTTCTAGTCATATAATGAACGTCATCTTTAGTTTTAAACAAATATTCAATTTGCAATTTTTTGTTTTCTTCTGAATTATTATAAAATATGGACCACATTAATTAGTTCAAGTTTCATTATTAAAGATTAATTTAAACTTTTGTTAGATCTTATATATATATATATATATATATATATATATATATATATATATATATAAAGTTAGTTGTTATATTTCTCTTATAACACGATTGGAGTAATATATTCGAGAGGCTCCCAAGTTGAGTGACCTTGGTTTGTAGTTTGAACATATTTTAAAAACTTTTTGTCAAATGGCAAACCGATATTCGATCTTTCTGTAGGTAGTTTTGGACAAAAATATCAATAGTATGATATGTTGATTAAAACAACATAAACTTAATTATAATGTAGTTATTCCTATGAAAACAGAATCATTTTCATGTCAATATTCCATAGAATTAGGATATATATAATTAGAGATCAATTACTCTCAATATAATGATGGATGATAAAGAACAAAAATGTGTTCTTAAATGCATCTTTCCTGTTATTTTTTATGTGTATGAAATATTGGGTGGTATATATATAAAGATATATGAATAATTGATAACCACTTTTTTCAAAAAGTATAACGTACGTACAAATATTCCCTTGTCAACTAAATTGGTTATCGATCATGTCTTGAAAGAAGAAATATATATCCAGTCTTAATTTGTTGATGTTAATATATTGCTCCATTTGTTTGAATAAAAATTTCATTTAACTTTAATTGTGTTTTGATAATTAATTAATTAATGGTTAATTTGTTTGTGAAAAATGAATTTGCAGGTGAATGGTACTTTATCTTACAATGATAAGATATCAGACGGGTTCTATAACATCCTTGGAATGGATCCGTATATGTGGATGATGTGCAGCAACTCTGAAGAAGGCAAACGCTTGCCATCTTTACTCTCACTCAAAGCTGTGAACCCAGGCACCACATCAATGGAGGTGCTTCTTGTGGATAGATATGGGGATTCACGCCTCAGAGACTTGGAAGATAGAGCACAAGACCTCTATTTTTCTGCTGAAAACAATCTCATGTTGGCTGAAAAGCTAGGAAAACTTGTTGCTTCTACAATGGGGTATATATATATATATATGTATTGAATTATTTTGGCTTAATTAATTATTGCATGTGCATCAACTAAAACCTTAAAATTTTTATGTATTGATATTGTTATATATTTTAAATTTTAATTAAGGGGGTCGTTTCCTATTGAGCAAGATGATCTCCATGCACGATGGGAATCGGCTAGCATGAGGCTGAGGGATCTTCAGAATGGCATTTTGGTCCCGATTGGAAGCTTGTCCATAGGACTGTGTAGACACAGAGCTATTCTTTTCAAGGTTATATATATATATATATATATATATATATATATATATATATATATATATATATATATATATATGATTTAAATTCAATATATATTATATGATGGAGCTGGCTACTTATATATATTGATGGAAATTAATATATATGGATGCATATGCAGAAACTGGCAGACTATGTGGGACTACCTTGTCGTATAGCTCGAGGCTGCAAGTATTGTGTTGAAGATCATAGATCCTCATGCCTTGTCAAAATTCAAAACGATAAATCCACAAGGTCAAATTCTTATATCTAATTTCATTGTTTATTTTATTTTTATTAATGTATGTTTTGTTTAATTATATGTAGGGAGTATGTAATGGATCTAATTGGGCAACCAGGAAACATGTATAATCCGGATTCATCAATAAATGGAGATATACTTTCTTCGGTGCCTTCACCATTTCAAAGCTCTCATTTGAAAGAAGTTGAACAAGTTTATGTGGACCGAGCATCCATTTCTCAAGTGAAGAGTACGTGGTTATTTATTGTTAATTAATATACATACATACATACATAAAACTGTCCCGGCCCCCTAAATAATGTATATGATGAATTAATGTGGTAATTAAATGAATGCATGCAGGCATTGAAGGAGGAGGGGGAGTATGTGAGGAAGAAAGCAGTGTAGTAGAATCAAAGGAAATGAGATGTGTCCCGGTCCCAGTCCCAGTCCCAATTGATAGAAACTATAGAGTTTGTGAGATGATTGAAACGCCAAAAGCAGTGAAATACAGTAGTAGTGAGCAGTTATCAGATATTGATCAAGGCAAGAGTACAATTAGAAGCAACAGTTTTCCTGTGACTGCTCCAAGGTACTTGACCCTTGAGCCATCTCTTGCAATGGACTGGCTGGAGATAGCTTGGGATGACTTGCATATCAAGGAGCGTATTGGTGCTGGTAACCATTCGCCATTAACCATTACCTTAATTACTACTCCAAACTCCAAATCATTTATATTATATACTATAACTACTTAATTAATAAAATATAGCATTAACATACATGGGTAATGTTGGTTGTTTCAGGCTCTTTTGGGACAGTGCATCGAGCAGAGTGGCATGGATCGGTTGGTCTTTTTCTATAACCAAAACACAATGCATCATTGATTATATACTATTATTTTCAGAATCTAATTAATTTAACTCTTTTGTTTTTTATTGTACATATGTGTAGGATGTGGCAGTTAAGGTATTAACTGTCCAGGACTTCCAAGATGATCAGTTGAAGGAGTTTCTGAGGGAGGTATATATATAGTATAACTATAACAAACATTATTTCTATATTTATAATGTATGTTTTTATATAAAAAATTGTATTCTAAATTTGGTGTTGAATATTGGTTTGTTGTAAGGTTTCAATTATGAAACGAGTGCGGCATCCGAATGTGGTTCTGTTCATGGGTGCAGTGACTGTTCGCCCACATTTTTCAATAGTGACAGAGTACTTACCTAGGTAGCCTAACCTCCCTTTTCATTTTATATACAGTATAACTCAATCAATATCATTATCATGCATGGAAAGTTGCTTTTTGTTATATATAACTGATGATGAAACATTAATTACAGGGGTAGTCTATTTCGTCTTATACATCGACCAACAGCTGGTGAAATTATGGATCAAAGGCGACGTATACGCATGGCTTTGGATGTGGTTGGTTAATTACACTAAATTTTTATTATTATGAATCTTGAATTTCAACAATAATTAAAATAATTATTATTTGTTGTTGCAGGCAAAGGGTATCAATTATCTTCATTGTCTTAATCCTCCAATCGTTCACTGGGATCTCAAATCTCCAAACTTATTGGTCGATAAAAACTGGACTGTCAAGGTACTTACATTAATCCAACACGTACTTAATTTGTAACTAACCGTTTTCTGTATTTGACCCACATGTTATATATAAATGTACGTATTTGTAGGTTTGTGATTTTGGGTTATCCAGATTTAAAGCAAATACTTTCATATCATCAAAATCTGTTGCAGGAACAGTAAGCTTCTGTAATTACAGTTTGTTAGTCGTTTCTTGTCCTGTCTGAAATATACCATATATGCACATGTAATTATAATATACTAGTATAAGTAATTAACTGTTTTTTATATATATATATATATATATATATATATATATATATATATATATATATATATATATATATATATCTATATATGTAATGATGACAGCCTGAATGGATGGCCCCTGAATTCCTGCGTGGTGAGCCCTCGAATGAAAAATCTGATGTTTACAGTTTCGGTGTCATCTTGTGGGAGCTCGTCACCATGCAGCAGCCATGGAACGGACTCAGCCCTGCCCAGGTCAGCTTAATCATAAATAAATTAAAATAATCCTTTTATTTATCATATAAGGGAAAAAATCTTTTTTAAATTACTTAAATTATATTCAGGTTGTGGGAGCAGTGGCTTTCCAGAACAGGAAACTAACGATACCCATCAACACCCCTCCGGCATTAACTTCACTCATGGAATCATGTTGGGCCGAGTAAGATTTAACAAACACTTGCCATCTATCTATCTATCTATCTATCAATCTTTTTATCTCAGCTCCTCTTGTACTTTTTCTAAACTGGTTAATTAATTTTCCATGTGTTTCACAGTGATCCTGCTCAACGCCCAACTTTTAAGAGCATTGTTAACTCTTTAAAGAAGTTGCTCAAGTCTCCAGCACAAATGGGACCTCCATGAATTCACGACTACATTTACATTCTCTTCTCTTCTCATTTTTCTTTTTTTCTGACATTTTCATATATACCAAACTACCTGAACCTGCAAATGATTCTATAAACATCTAGATAAACTATCATAAATCGAAACATCCTCAAGGGATCAACTAAAATATGTAAAACTTAAAAGGGCTAGCTTCAGGTTTATGGACCTAGCTAGCTAAGTAATCCATATAAGTTTCTTAATTACTTCTTCACAATTCAATCCTAGTAATGCATTACATTTGAGAAACAACAATATTTAATTGTTACTTATTTTTAACAACTGCATGTTTGTTTCTAAATTGGTTCAACAACATATAAGGCTGTCTCTTTAGTCTTTACTTGAAAAATAGGTTGCTAATGAAAGTGAATGCGGGGAGTAGCTTTTAGGGTTTAATCGCTTCAACAAACAATTAATGATTTCACACTCAAAGTAATACTAATGTAAATCAAGATAAGAGCATGGTATTTTATATGGTTTACACGATTAGAATGATTGACTCCAACCACAAATGAACATATGAAAAAGATTCTGTTGATACTATTGAATTGCTTACATGTTACAAGTTATATATATATATATATATATATATATATATATATATATATATATATATATATATATATATATATATATATATATATATATATATATATATAAAAGTTGACTAACAAAAAATGTCAATAACATCAAACCTGAAAACTCTGACAAATTTGACCATTACCTCAGTTTAGTATCAAATCTGATAAATGCATGCATCTTATTGTTGGTAAAGTAAAAAAGTGAATCATTCTCCACAATTTAACAATAATAGATTTTTTGGTTAAAAAAATAAATCTTTTGTATTTAGTATACCTATAATCTCCAATCAACCAAATATTATTAATAGCACCTAAAATCATATAGTTATTTGTTAAATATTAATCCATTAAAATTTAACAAAGCACATCCTCCAAACCACATGAGATAATATTTAAAAGGACAAAATAAATGGTCCCTGTGGTATGTAAAATTTTGGGGTTTTAGTCCAAACAGTGACTTTTTTGGTTTCATAGTCCTTTTGGAGTGGTTTGTATGTGAAAATGGTCCCTCTGAAAACTAAAATGACTATAATACCCTTGGGGTATTTATTTTTCATTTTTCTTTCATTATTCTTAAAATTTAATATTTATTTATTTATTTTAACAATTAAAAAGATTAAAAAAGGGTCCATCTCTCTCTCTCTCTCTCTCTCTCTCTCTCTCCCCTAGAAGGGCATGTCTTTGATCGCTTTCTCCAAGCTCTGTAAGAACTACCAGGGAAGCCATAGCCAGTAGCTCTTGGATGAGCTTGACCAAAACCTCCATTGTTGTGTACACAAGCACCACTTATTCCCATGGTTTTGCCTTCGTTTTCAGGGATAAGAGACAATGGTATCAAAGATGAATGTGAAACTGATGAGAAAGCCATTCGATTTTCAAACCCCTTTGATAAATATGGTACACTGCCATCATCAGTTCCAAATTGATCCATGGATCTCGCTCGTTCTTGCTTTATCGGATCCATAAATTGGGGGGGGGGGGGGGGGGGGGGGGGGGTCGTTTCCCCGAATTTGACATATATTCTGATGAGAGCTTGAATTATCACCATCCCTGGAGATGAATCTCGATAAAATGCGTTCCGTTTCGGGGTATTATGCCCGAGGGTTGAAGAATGGGTCAGCATCTTCGTCTTCATACATGTCACTGTTTATCAAATTTGAGAAATACGAACTTGGTGTTGATTTGTATCGCGTCAAACCGGAGTTCATAGTTTGTTGACCCTGCCCCTACTGTTGCAATTAATGTTGATGTTGTTGTTGCCGTTGATTATGAAGATCTGAATCCATTAGAACCCTAGAAGTTGCTCCATTTGCATATGGTGTTGTTTATGCAACTGTCGGAATCGATGGGTCTATATGGATTTGGGGGAAATCAAAACAGGGTAAATTATGTAAGGTTTTGGAATCGGAATCACAGAAGTATCTGGGTGATATATGTATTCCTTTAAGTTGAAAGTCCATTATGTGTGCGTTTTCTAAATTTTTAGTGTTTATATATATGAAATGTGTACAGATGAAGAATATGTGATGACGAAGAGAGAGAGAGAGAGAAAGCTGGAGCAGCCTCCCTCACCACCACAAACACCCCCAGCTGCTGCTGCGGATTTTCTTCTGCTTGTGCGCTACTGGATCAACACGAAGGAAACCAAGGGAAGCCGCTGGAGCAGCCTCCCTCACCACCACAAACGACGACCGCTGCCTCCACCTCCCTTTCTCATTCATAGTTCACCAACGAAAACCTACCCCTTCTTCATTCTTTTTAGTCGATTGGAGCTACCAAACACCCCTAAATGTCGAAAGTTTCAGTTGTTTTGTTTCTCCCGGTTTATTATTGCCAGCGAACAGGTGAGAGGACCAAGGAAAGCTCGATAGATATCGACTCCTTTCCCCTCCTCGGTATTTACCGGCCACACCAAAACTGTCATCGACTGCAATTACTTCACCTTCCTCGATATGTGGCTGCCAACGATGAAATCAATAAGGCCAAGGAGGAATCGTCGGTCTCGACGAACTCCTTCTCCCCTCGCGCGATCTGTTTGACCCCCACCGGTGCCCTCGATTTTTTGACTAGTTTCGTTCGTGTCCATCCCCGATCGTTCGTGTTCAAGGCAGGACCTGGTTTTAGAAACCGAGAGAGAGAGAGAGAGAGAGAGAGAGAGAGAGAGAGGTGGGCCCTTTTTATTTTTTTAATTGTTAAAATAAATAAATAAATATTAAATTTTAAGAATAATGAAAGAAAAATGAAAAATAAATACCCCAAGGGTATTATAGTCATTTCAATTTTCGGAGGGACCATTTTCACATACAAACCATTCCAAAAGGACTACAAAACCAAAAAAATCACTGTTTGGACTAAAACCCTAAAATTTTGCATACCACAGGGACCATTTTTGCAATTTTGTCCATTTAAAAGCCATAAATTAAATGTTAGAAAATAAGGGATCAGAATAACAATAAAAACAAACTTGAATAGATTAAAGGATCGTTGTTTATCAAACACTTTCTGAAATCTGTAATTCATCCCTCTTGTTTGGGGTACACGAATTCAGAAGTGAGATAATCCAAAAATGAACCGATCTGCATTACAAACCTAATTTAGATTGTGAAACACAAAATACCTGTTAATGTGCTCTTGAGAGATAGAACAAATCTTAAAATCAGATTTTGATAGTATATGAACAAATCTTAAAATCAGATTTTGATAGTATATGGTTTGTAACCCATTTTCTGGAACGTGAAGAATGTTCTTATACCAGACTAAGCTTCTGTGCTATAGTGGCGCTATAGTGTTTTGCGAAGGTCAAGAACCGTTATTTTCAGTTTAGCACTTTCATTTCGCGGCACCACAATTAGCGCCCTATTCACCGCTATTTCAATAACCGATATAGCGGCGGGCGTTATTCCATTTTCGTTCACATTTTGGGCCATTTGGTTACTTTTTCAATGAAAAACTAGTTTTAATGATCTAACTACACTTTAATTTTAAAAAGCCCGAACAACTAACATAATTAAAAGCATTCAAATCAACTACGTCTGCCGACAACTCTCTTTCTCATCTCTTTCTGCACACACGACGACATGAGCTGCTATGGTCGGACTCCATTAATGCTTTGTGTGAACCGACCCACACCTATGAGGCTACGACTTAGGACTTAACTCCTTAAATCAACCACGACCTACTAATACGATACTGAACCCGTACAATGCAATTAAACTCTATTTGACACTTTGACACTACCTAGTTTCTATATTACTATAATAGAATATTATGTTATGTTTTTATATGACTTTTTAGGTTTGATGATATTAATTCTATAGACTTATAGTATTAATACTTAAATATATAAATTCTATATAAATATAAAATAAAATTATAAATTATATGTAATATTAAAAAACCGCTATATCATCGTTATACCACCGCAATCTCAAATAGTGGCATGTGACCGCTTTTGAAATTTTTACCGCGATAATTGAATAGACACCAGAGAGAAAAATGATTGTGGCAATTGCCTCCGGATTTGGCACCAAAAACTGGTAGTTATTAGACATAACTAATGCTTGCATAATCAAAGATGTCATCAAGTGAGTTTTGGCGGGAAAATGCATAGCCAATGTAAAAATCCATTTAGGTTTCGGGGCGCTGCCCCTTGAAACCATCGCCAAAGGCTTTGCCCCTTGGACCCCGCTAGGGGCGCTGCCCTTAGACCCCTCCAAGGAGTTACATCCCTTTGGAACCCTGCACCCAGGGGCGTTGCCTCCGAACCCCCCATATTCCCGAGTTCACATTTATCACTCCGAGTGTGCACCCTGCACCTCCTAAATCGGTCTATCTCATTATTAATAACAAAAAAATGTTGATAACACTAAAATCACCAACATTAACATCAATCATCTTCATGTTTATAAGATGGAAGTTTATAGAGTACAATCAAAACGTGTCCACTTACCAAGTATGCATTCTCAACAATTGTTTAGCTCGCCAACATAAGAAAAATAATGTATGATCATATGCATGATAAAAATTGTAAATGATTCAATTTTAATATGATAAATGGCTGCACAATTAATATGAACATTTTCTTCATAGGCATTAAAAATGATTGTACAATTATCCAATCTGAGCAATGACAATAGATAAGTTCTTTAAGAACCAAGATTGTTATGTTATTTCTAATATCCTAGAAAGTGAAGATATTTTTATTTTGCCGTCAATAAACCTCCGTCCACCTTCAAAATATATATATATATATATATATATATATATATATATATATATATATATAGGCTTAGGTTATTTTATTTTTACTAACTATTGTGTGCCAGAATGCACAGATCTGGACCACCGGATGGAATAGAATCAAAGGTCATGATCTGAGGGTCTATGATATTAGAATATGATAACATGTACCATATAATCACACAAATTTAAGCATAAGGGCATTTTAGTCAATTAATCTATATTAAAAAACGAAAATTTCAGATTTTTATGGATATTTAATTCCTTTATTTATAAAAATATGAATATTTTAAATTAATTCAAATTTAAAAATCCGATTTTATTCTATCAGAATGACAGAATGTCAACCTTAAAATAGTAAATATATTTTTCGATTTTATTCTGTCAGAATGACAGAATGTCAACCATAAACTAGTAAATATATTTTCGATTTTATTCTGTCAGAATGACAGAATGCCAACCATAAACTAGTAAATACATTCTGAAAGAATACACAAAATCGATTCTTGAACTAGTAATATACCAAATAATTACATTGTATGATTGTGATTCATTGAATAATAACAACATTCTGCGAAAATAACAAGAGTAATTCTTAAAAAATAACAACATTCTTAAACAGTGAGTGTGATCATTCTTTGATTCATTCTTCAAGTCTTTCCCATCAGGTCTTCAAGCCATTCTTCAAGTCATTTCTATCACAATCATACAATGTAACAACTGCACATTAAACATATAAATAATTAACATTCTATCATAATTGCATTGCATGAAAACCAGTTGCATCGCGGGAAAATCATTCTTATGTGATTCTACCATAATCATTTTTATGTGATTGATCTTGAAATGATACAAACTCTTGTCAGCCTAAACCATGTCATCACTGAATCTCCTACTAATAAAACACTTAGCATCTGAAAAATAAACACGGCACAAGCAACCACATTGTGATAAAAAGGGATGTGGGGTTAGAATAAAAAGAATGGTGTATATTCTAACTTCACAAAGAATCACAATAAGAGGAAAATGTACCAGAGAAGATAGGCTATGAAAAATACATTGTCTTCTTCACATCAAACTTCATTGATTTTTCATTTGTCTGCGATTATAGATACCTTCTCCAATCGATTTTCATTTCACATCAAACTTTGACAACAAATCGACATCTTAAACCCATCTGTTCTTCAAAATCGAAAAATATGAACACCAATTTTGACTTTTTCGAAACAAACTCCAACTTATGACCGTGAAGTGCAAATTGTATTAGAATATTTCTTCAATAAAAAAAACAGAAATAGAACATTGAATAAATCGAATTAATAAGATGATGAACGCAATCTCGATCTTGAATCAAAATCGAGATAAAGTCTGGACGACTTGATAAAATCAATTTGATTTTGTAGATCATAGATGTCGAAAGAAACTTACCAAATCAATTATATCGCAAGAAACTAGATCGTTGAGAAATCAAAATATGTTCGAAATCAATCGACGATAGAAGACCTGGTGTTGCCGATTTGGGTTTCAATATTTCTACATGTTGACGAGTCTTGATCGAATTTGATGGCGCCGATGTAGACACACCCGAAACCACCTCTGTCGATCTTTGTTGATCGGTTGAAGCCATTGGTGGCTGATTTGAGTTCGGGGAAAGTGAAGACTCGAAGATATAAGGCAGGATATAAGAGAGACTAGGTCAAATATATTGATTTTATTTCCTTAATTGCAAGATTTCAATTAAAGGACCCCTTAATTAAAAAGTACAAAAGGTCCAAAATACCCTTAAATGATTTATTTAATTATTTTTTATCTCGTGAATTCTCATTGATGCATTTAGGAACACAATGGTTGCTAGAAACATTTGAACCTAGTTCTCTCTCTCTCTCTCTCTCTCTCTCTATATATATATATATATATATATATATATATATATATATATATATATATATAATGATTGGTCCAGAATCAATCTTACATACACACAATAAATAGTTAGAACAATAACCTAACCTTTTATATATATATATATATATATATATATATATATATATATATATATATATTGTGTGCCTGGTTGGAGAAGTATAGAGATGTAGCTATATAGGTGCAAGAGTGGGCCTTGCCCATCCCACACAAATTTGAGGTGAAATATATTATATATAGATTTTATATTTCTTTTGAATAAAGAATACTAAGACTATGAATTATAACATGGTTCAATTCATTCTAAACTTAAATTCATAATTACATGTTAAGACATGTCGATTAAAGAATTAAGGAAATAAGTTTTTGAATATATCAAATTGCATTTCAATCTCCGCAGTGAATTCTCTGTTCATCAGGTTTGTATATTAATATTTATTTATTATCTTAATTAATCAGTTACTTTCAACTTAAACGAATAATTACTTTAGAATCATATATTGTTACCATTTTCAGTATTTTGCTATTTGTTCATATTTTGTAAATAATTTAGCCTACTCTAAAACAAAATTTTGCCAACGCCATTAGAGAAGTAGGGAACAATCCATATTGAAATCATATTTCTAATGTATGCCACTTAATTTTTTTAATTTGGATAATCCATTTCTTGTTTTTTTTTAATTTTTATATGTTACCATTTCCCACATACAATAATTTCCTTTTATTTTTCATGCCGCTCTCTTGTTGACTTTTTTATAGCTATCTATACCAATCATCATGTATTTGGGCATCATCGGTGGAAATCACCAATCACGGTAA
This sequence comes from Lactuca serriola, assembly GCF_051521515.1. NCBI lineage: Eukaryota > Viridiplantae > Streptophyta > Magnoliopsida > Asterales > Asteraceae > Lactuca > Lactuca serriola. The sequence continues at coordinate 2,108,255 of NC_136408.1, forward strand.
AAGTGCTCATGGGGATATTATACATAGGCCACAAACAAGAAATGGGTTTTATTGAATATTCACAGTGATAACCACCTTTGTCGGCATTATTGGAAGAGCTTGATATTGTTGGATGAATTAGGAGGCATGTTTTGAAAGCGAAAAATACTAGAAATGGGGTTGAAATTGGAATAGAACTTAGATAGGGAAATGTTGTGAAAATTATGTTGAGCAAAGGGCCAAATTTATGATGCAAGCAATAAATGAATTTCACAAAAACTGAGAAAAACCTCCGAATAAAATGGGCTAAAGATTTGACATAAACTAACTTCTAGAACTTTATGAATTGCACGAATAAATCACAAAATCACTTTTGTCCAAAAAGTTTAGTTCACTAATTCATATCATAAGTCTATTTTCATGAACTAAATGATTGTTTTATAATATAAGCTTCAAATATGGCCATTTGGTGACATATAACATCCATTTATGAAGAAAAAAACATGGGAATATATACAAAAAACAAATATTTAATAAAACTCATGTGAGTATTTAACAAAAAAACACTATAGCCATATAATGTAATGAAGTAACAAATGCAAAGAAAAACAACAAATGGAAGGGAGTAATCCAGGAACAAAATTTGATTGCATGTGATGCCAATGGGGTCAATATCCAGGTAATTGTTAGAAATTACAAAATACCAAAATACAAGATTTTATATATTTCAAGCTCCAAAAAAAACATACGCCCAATGAATTACATGATGACTATTAAATAACTCAAAATCTCCCTCAACTCATGTTATCACACGCAACCAAATCGTTTTCCCCATTTGACTGTAAATCTTTAACTCGTTCATTCACAACAAAAACACTTTCTCCAATTGCTTTCAACTCTTTGACTTCTTCATTCACAACCAAAACACTTTCACAATTTGACTCCAAATCTTTGACTTTGACCTCATTCTTACTACAAGGATCATCGTCGGTTTTCACCACCCCATCATCATCATCATCGCCACCTGGCATTCTAGCTTTCTTCTTTCGTCGTTGCTTAACAAATTTACTTTTTTTCCTTTTTTTCATTTTCACTTTGCCCTCTGTCTCCACAACCACCTGCTCAGGTTCCTTTCGTTTAGTGGGGACCACCGTATATAACGTATCCGTATCCGTATCCACCGGGTCGGATTGCCAATTGGATTCTGGCCCACTCATCTTTATAGCCAAAAGAGCGATTTTTGCAGCTTTAAGCTCTGCTTCCTTTTTTGTCTTTGCTGCTGTACCAATGTATTTGATTCCACCTATGTCAACAGTGCAATAAAACGGGGATTCCCTCCCCTTTTTTTCATCTTTCGTGCATGTGTATGATGGAATCGCATAGTTCATCTTTTGTGCATATTCTTGAAGCAGATTTTTGCATAATCCAGTTTCATGCTATAAAAAAAAAAGAGAGGAATTTATATCAATCAATTATGAGTTAGGAAAGTTATTATTCTATTAATAAAAAAAAGATTATAGTTACCACAGGATGAGACACGCTTTTATCTGTAGCACCAGATTTTGCAATTTCAATGAGAGCAACTTCAGCAGCAGATTGTTCAGCAGCTTTTCGGTTTAGAAATCCAGTCAAAGAATAATAACTTTCATCATTTAGGACAACAGATGACCTGAATAATGGCTGGTGTGAAGGGCCTTCTTTGATGGTATGATAAATAGGTGTGGTGAGTCCTGCTTTTTGAGCATACTCTTGCAACCGACTTTTGAATACATAGCAATTTGATACACCTGTAACAAGTCCACTTTTACCACTCTTAACACTTGTATAATACTATATGTTAATATAGATATAGGGAGAAAAATAATGTTCAATGGGGTGGGCATTACAAATGAATGCACTAGCAAAGAAAAGGACCAAAAAGTATCTAGAACTGTTTGTCTCTTGGTTTCCTGACCATACATATCTCTCACTTTCCTCTTTTTTGCCTTTAATATATAATTATAACCCTTCTTTCCAATTTGTAGATTATTAGGTATGATTTAAGAAATCAATATTTACTCAACAAGATATCATTGTGAATAATAGGCTGTCATTAAAAAAAAAAAGATATATGCAACAAAAGTTGCCAATCAGATGCCAAAGAATATTTTCAGTTGGTCCATTCAATATAAGCCACATAAAGGGGAATCTTTTGTTACCATGGAAGCACCAACTAGCTCCACTACCATGGGCATCCACAATGCAAGTTGTATAGGAGTTGAATAAGGTGGTGACTAGGATTGAATAGGTGTTAATGGAATGTGGGTGATGACATGAAGTGGAGTTGAATGAGCATTCAAAAGTTTAATAGATATAATAAAGAGATGATTAAAATTGAATAGGTGTTTAATGGGTTGTGGGAGGTAAAACTGTAAAAGTAAATTTGTATAGGTATTTAATGGATGAAGTGGAAATCCATTGAATTCTATAGAGTTCAATGGATTGTAGATGACAGGTCTCGACAGCTACTTAATACTCCAAGACCCCTAATATGTTCATAATACTCTATCTCTTACTGTTTTTCACAGATAATAGAAGTTTAAAATACTTCTGAGCGACATAACTAACTTCATATTTAAGTTACAACAAATTCAAAATAAAAACTTAATGATTCATGGACAAAATTTATACTCAAAGAGAATGAACGATAAATTGGTTCAGAAACTAATGCACCATAACAAGAATCAGTAAGGACCACAATGAAGAAATGAGTACTTACTCTGAAGTTGCTCGTCCATGTACCTGTTATTCCAATTGGAAAAAGAAAACAAAAAAATAGGATTTCAATCAGACATTCAGAAACTTGATACACAGCTGAAGTAAGAAATGGAAATTGACAAGTGATGGTTACAAATGAATCCAACGAAGGAATTAGAGCTTACTTCTTGAGATCTAGAGGTTTGACCTGATTTGTTCAGGCGAAACCCTAGGGAAACGGAGTCAGCGAACAAGCACACAAAGATGATGACAGAGAGCGAGATTGATATGAAAATTGGGGAGGTTTATCGCGCGAATAAACCCTACCTATTAATGCACTGCATAGACTGATTTTTCTTCTTTTGCTTTTCGATATATCAGAATCCGAATATCCGACTTCTAATTTCGGGTACATATTGAAATTTTGACGGATAATTTCCTTTTATAAAATGAACAATGTAAGTATTAGGCAAATTTCAACATTTTCTTTTTAAGATAAAGAGTAAATTGCACGAATGGTCCCTATGGTTTGGTGTAATTTGCACGTTTGGTCCCTAACTTATTTTTTTAACTCGGAAGGTCCCTATATTTGTTTTTGTTACGCGTTTGGTCCCTTTCTTACCTAAAAAGACTATTTTGCCCTTGATTTTTTCATTTATTTAATCAAACACACTCCCAACCCCATCCCGTCACCTTATCTTACCTACCCCACCATTTTCCCCTATTTAAATAATAATGTTTTTAGGTAAAATAAGAACCAAGCTCGTAACAAAAATAAACAGTAGGGACCAAGTGTGTAAAAAAAACAAATAGTAGGGACCTTCCGAGTTAAAAAAAAATAAGTTACTGACTAAACGCGCAAATTACTCAAAACCATGGGGACCATTCGTGTAATTTACTCTAAGATAAATTAAATATAATGTTTTGAAAATCGGTTTAAACCAATCGGACTGGAAACTAGGGACGTCGGTTTTATACCAATTTTCAGATTGGATCGAACTGGATAACTTGTTCAAAAACCTGGTTAACAGTAAAAACTTGTTTGAGCCGGTTTATTGGATTTGGATAGTTGGATTTCACTTTACCCGTTACAAAAACAACTCATTTCCAAAACAAATTAAACAGCTCGATCGATTAGTTTAACCGGAATATACACAACTCGAAGGCTGAAACACACCACTGCCAAATATAGGAAATTTTTGCTTATATATATATATATATATATATATATATATATATATATATATATATATATATATATATATATATACACACACACACATACAGAGACACACACACGTATGTAGAAAAATATATAATATATAAACTTATGGAATTCCGATTGAACCGGCCACCCTACCGTTAAACTAAAAAAACTAGTTTTTAAAACATTGGTTAAATACGCTTCATTCTTATAAAATCGTATTGCCTTTTTTGGTGTTTCTACATAATTCAGAAGAAGAAGAAAAAAAAATTACTCCCTCCGTCCCAAATTGATAGTCCACTTTTTACTTTTGAAGTATTTTTTCTTCAATTTTGACCTTAAATATTTTTGTTTTTTATACTTGATGTAAAATTTATATTGTATTTTAAATGTTTTTTTTCAGTGTTATAAGTTTTATCAAGTAATATATAATACAAATAAAAATATTTAAGGTCAAAATTGAAGAAAAAAACTTCAAAAGTTAAAACTGGACTATCAATTTGGGATGGAGAGAGTATTAAATACATGTTTTCTTGTTAAATCATGTACAAGAGTGTTTCTTTTTCAATTTTCTTATGAAAAATCCATATCATATCAAGGAAAAATAACTAATCAATCAATCATTTGTTGTTTTCTATAATTTATCTTAGGTTGTAAGGACCACTGCTATGCCTTGTGAGCCACTTTAGTTTTGTCATAGTTTTTTCATATCAATGGAGTGGTGCCATCTGCCATGAGAGACAGACAAGAAATGAAAGCAAGGAGAAGAGAGCGAAAATAGCAAGGGAGTATCGAGGCTCGGTACCACAACTTCATGCCTAGAGAAAATGGGCAGTTTTTGCCATATGAGGCAATCTCCACCTCAACCTTGGCAAGCTTCATATTACTCTTGTCGAGCTTCATTCCCTTTAGTTTTATTAGGCAACGAAAACTATTAGACGCATTTTTATGCATCATTTTTTACATTTTAAACCCATTTTTTCACATTCCATGCATTATATATAGGCATTTTGCATCTTATTGCATTTTTTACATTTTATGAGGTTGGTCTTGATTTATTGGTGAATCTTTAAGTTGTTTTACAGGTTTAGAGCAGGTTGGGAGCTTAACAGAAGAGTGTGGAACAATCTTGGATAGTATAGACAGAAGATGAAGGCTAAGGAAACTCTTATGAGAAGGAAAGAACCATTATGAGAAGGAAAGAACCATATTATGTCACTAAGCCAAAATAGCAATTAAAACAACCAAATAAGAGAAGTTCGTCAAAGTGTGATGCAACTACAAAACATAAATGAAATAGCACAGGCCCGATCAGGCTTACAAGAAGCCCGCTCGGGCCCTTTTATAAAGGAGACTAGGCACGACCGTACAACGTAAATGTCAAAAAGTTTGTTGCGAATTTTCTAGATACGACTTGTATCAGCTATATTATCATTTTAGAAGGCTAGGCTTTGTTTTTTTGAAGAAAATGAGACATTGAAAACCCTAGGAAGCAAGAGAAATCATCATTCCATCATATTTTCGATTTATGCAAGCATTTTATGTTTTAGAAAGCAAAAGCTTAAATGTATAAAATCAAAACATTTATGTTAAATTATTGTTGTGGACAGTACCCGGTTTTCTATTCGGATCGGATACTCTTGTCCAAATTTTTTCAGATATTTTTTTGTAGCTTATCGAATTTAGGATAATCCAGTGGGTCGGTTTATGCGGATTTAGGATATAGATTATTGGTTTTTTTTCTGATTGAAATTCGGCTTCTAGTTTTCAATGTTTCATATCTAATGGATCAAATTTATCTGGACTGGACAGATATTAAAAAATCGGGTTCTAATATTTTTCTTGATGTTAAAAAAGTATCACGTGTTACCGCAAAAAACTAAAACACAAGGTCTATTAACATCTCCGTTTGGATGATCAAGACAACAAATAACATCCAAGGAAGACAAATATTTAATTAGATATCTGACAAAACAAATGTAGCATTTCTCTCGATTTTCCTTTGAACTTTGAAGTACGTGGGATAGATAAAAGACTTTGTTCATAAACATATATTGGGCTAATACTTAAGCCCAAATCACTTTATTGGCCCATTGAGAACAAAAGCATATATCCAATAGCCAGTGGGACCCCTTTTTTTATCGTTCTTTTAGAGCTTTCCAAGTTTTGACAATATCTTTACAAATCGCACCACTCCACCTTACTTAAATAATGTCGAAAGTAAAGTATCCCACCATTTGGATATTTTGGTATCGAAATACATTAATAATGACAACTATTTCATCACTATCCTAAATAACTTAGTCATAAAGTCATTCGTTATAACTATCATTAATATGGTGTGTGTCAACTCATCACCGCATCCAACTACTAAACATATGACATACCTATCACTAACACACCACTCCACATCATTTTTTTAGTTAAATTTAATTCAAAAATATAATAAAAACATAGATTTTTTCAAAACTTTTTTTTCATTCAATAAAAAAAAAGACATTACATTTACTTATAAAAAAAAACTACATTACTTAAAAAATTCAAAATTTAAAAAAAAAAAAAAAAAGCAAACATAAAAAAAAACATAATCTTCCTTCATGTTTTTTGGTCCAAATGCTCTGCGACATCTTTTCGAAGATTGAAACACGTTTCACTGTTATGAATGTCAACTACTTATGCTAAAATTTCAGTCGTTCCGGGTACAAACTCTTGAATCAAGATAACTACGTCGTTCGGATCATACGTGCAAATTGTTTTATCTTCATGTTCAATAATCATATTACACATTATAATACATGCATATTGTAATGTCCCGATTTTTGGAATAAACTTTTCATTTTTAAAAATAGAATAAACACTCATTTTCATAAAATACATCCAAGTCAAAACCATTTGTTCAAGACCATATTTCAAAATCAAAGTTATAAGGAAACCAACGTGAAATCTTGAAGCATAAAACTATTGATGTATGTTTGTATAGTCCCGATTTTTAGAATAAATTTTCATTTTTTAAAATAGAATAAACACTCATTTTCATAAAATACATCCAAGTCAAAACCATTTGTTCAAGACCATATTTCAAAATCAGAGTTATAAGGAAAACAATGCGAAATATTACATTATAAAATTGTTAATGTATGTGTGTATAATCCCGCCTTCGTATCCCACAAACCGATAAAGTACCTAAAACATTTAAGTCTACAACTGTAAGCGAAATCTTTATGAGTTCCCCCAAAATATTCCATACAAAAAATACACATTGCAAGCACACATCAGCCTACAATCTGACTGAACCGCCTCACAAGGCCTACAGTGTTATGACAGAAGTATACAATCAACAAGATTAATTGAAATAAAACAAACGAAATTGAGATCTATACATGAAATATACAAGAATCAGTTTACAGAAAACATACTTGATGGTTTATGTTTACAACAGAAACACAAAAAACGAAATTATGTAGATTGAGGCCTGCAAATTGCAGTGTCCTAAGACAGAAATTTCCCTGGTAGGGATCTGTCTAGAGGATACAACAATCAACCAAGAACTTCTCTTGATTCTGACGAAATTCTCTATGTTCCCTTCATTGTATTTGGAGTACGAAATTATATGAGGAATCTGTGTGTATTTTTTCTGAACCCGAAATCTGGTCTTTGGTGATCTATTTATACATATAGATTGACTGGTTTTTCCCTCCAAAACTGCTAAACGAAAATAACTGTCAAAACAGTTAAAACGAATTTAACAGATTTTTAATATATAATAAAAGTCAAAATCGGAATTAATATATATATATATATATATATATATATATATATATATATATATATATATATATATATATAATATTGTAACTAGTCAATGAGACCCCAAGAGCCCCAAGGCCCAAGGTCAATCTTTGACCATTAAATATATATATATATATATATATATATATATATATATATATATATATATATATATATATATATATATTAATATAAGCTTTCAAGACCAATTTGACTAGCCCAATCACCAAATCCAACCCAATCCCTCTAGTCCAAGTCTTTGATCTAATTAGTAAACAACTAGTAGGAGGCTTTTTAAGGGAGTATAAGTTTCCTCTTTCTTCTAATGTGGGACAAGTCCCAAAGAGAGTGTTTTCCATTTAACAAAGTTCCAACAATACCCCACATTTTCTATTCAAACTCCAAGAATACCCCACATTTGAATAGAAAATAAGTGAACTTTGATATTCAAATAAGGGAAGTAAGATATGACATGCATCTGAATAGGTGTTAGAAAACTTGAACCTTTCATAGTGAGTTGGATCTACTTTGTGGGTAGTGAACTAGATTCTTGAACTAACCACTTTTCATAGTAGAATCAAAAACAAGAAGTATCACACATATCATAGCTAAGCATAGATCATTTCTTACCGTGGTGTTCATTTCGATCGTGAACAATCCTTTCTTCATGAGACTTTTAGAGAGCTTAGCCATATCAGCTCCCAAAGATGCGACCTCACATCCATCTCACATAGGTAATGCTAATCTGGAACAATCCGTACTTATTCCACTATGAACGCTATCAGCATTATTAAGAATAAAGAATTCACCCCTATATCATCAACGGAAAAACACGAAATAAATATCATAGGAGTGAGCATACCTTTGTGTTAGTGCTTCTTTGAGTCTTCCCCAACTAGTTGTCCTATTGAACCTAAACCATGGGATCTCCAATGTTGCTAGGTTAGGTTTCCGCCAGGTGGTGACTCATTGTGTTGGCTTTAAGCTCATTCCCCTCGATGTGAAGAGAACTTGCTCTCTGCTAAGGCCTTTTGTCAAGGGATCAGCTATATTTTCCTTTGACTTTATGTAACTAATGGAAATGATTCCATTCTTCAGCAAGTCTCTTATTGTAATACGTCTGCGCCTAATGTGTCTCGACTTGCCATTGTATATATGACTTTGTGCTCTAGTAAGAGCAGCCATACTATCACAATGTATGCCAATGGCAGTAACAGGTTGAGACCACAGAGGAATACCTTCTAGGAAGCTTTTAAGCCATTCAGCTTCTTCAGCAGCTTTGTCTAAAGCAACAAACTCTGCTTCCATTGTAGAATGAGTATTCACAGTTTACTTAGATGATTTCCAAGAGATAGCAGCTCCACCAAGAGTGAACACATATCCACTTGTGGATTTTTCCTCAGAAGTATTGGAAATCCAATTTGCATCACAATACCCTTCTAGAACAGGAGGATATTTCGTGTAATGCAGTCCATAGTTCATTGTATGCTTTAAATATCTAAGCACTCTCACTAATGCATACCAATGATCTTTCCCAGGATTGTGGGAGTAATGACTCAATCTACTTACACTATAAGCCAAGTCCGGTCTAGTACAATTCATAATATACATTAAGCTACCGAGAACTTGAGTATATTCTAATTGAGCTACAGTATCACCTTTATTCTTCTTTAGATGACTAGAAGCATCAAATGGGGTGACAACCGGCTTGTCATCATAGTGTCCAAATTTCTTGAGTACACTTTCAATATAATGGGACTGAGTAAGAGTATAACCATCTGGTCTTTTTTGAACTCTTACACCAAGGATCACATCTACTACTCCCAAGTCTTTCATGGAAAAGGAGGAGTGTAGCATTTTCTTGGTTTGATTGATCACATCCAAATTAGTACCCATTATAAGCATATCATCCACATACAAGCATATGATGACATAAGCATTCTTGTATTGTTTGACATAAACATATTTATCACATTCATTTATTCTAAATCCATTAGAGAGTAATGTGTTGTCAAACTTCTCATGCCATTGCTTTGGAGCCTGTTTTAGTCCATAAAGTGATCTAACTAACTTACAGACTTTGTTTTCTTGACCTTTAACCACAAACCCTTCAGGTTGATTCATATATATATATCTTCATCTAGTTCACCATACAAGAAGGCAGTTTTCACATCCATTTGGTGTATTTCCAAATTATGAATGGTTGTAATTGCTACTAATGTGCGAATTGATGTAATTCTTGTAATAGGTGAATAGGTGTCAAAGAAGTCTTGACCCTCTTTTTGACAATACCCTTTAGCTACTAAACGAGATTTGTACTTCTCAATGGTGCCATCAGGTCTAAACTTCTTCTTGAATATCCATTTGTGCCCAATTGGTTTTTGCCCAGGTGGCAAATCTACCAATTTCCAAGTGTTATTTTGCACAATGGAGTCAATCTCACTTTTGATTGCCTCTTTCCAGTAAGGAGCTTCAAAGGAGTCCATAGCTTCCTTATATGTTTGTGGTTCTTTATTCACTACATAGGTCATGTAATCAGGTCCAAAATCTTTGGCTATTTTGCCCCGTTTGCTTCTTCTAGGTTCTAAGTTCTCTTCTTGAACCTTTGAAGAATTCTCTTCATTTGATTGTAAAATTTTGTCTGGAATTGTATCATTCAGTCCATCATCTAGAGGTCTTTTCCTAGAGCAGGTAACCTCTTTCCCTTTATCCTTAAAAGGAAAAATATTTTCAAAGAATTCAGCCTCTGCTGATTCCATGATGGTTTGGTTATGGATCTCATCAATATGTGATTTATACACAAGAAACCTATATGATGCACTATTCATGGCAGGTCCAAGATAGATGTAATCTATGGTTTTTGGTCCAAGTTTAGTCCTCTTAGGAAGAGGTACTTGTACCTTAGCAAGGCAACCCCACACTTTCATCCTTTTATAAGAGGGTAACATCCCTTTCCATAGATGATAGGGTGATTTATCACTCTTTTTATGAGGAGTTCTATTAAGTATTGTATTTGCTGCAAGACATGCTTCTCCCCACAGATTATGTGGTGCTCCAGAAGCAATTAACATTGAATTAATCATGTTTTTCAATGTTCTATTCTTTCGTTCTGCCACTCCATTTTGTTAAGGAGTATATGGAGCAGTTGTTTGATGTATAATACCATTTAAAGAACAAAATTCAACAAAGTCTTTGGATTCATATTCTCCTCCTCGATCAGACCTTAGAATTTTGATCTTTTTATCAAGTTGATTTTCAACTTCAACCTTGTAATTCTTAAAAGAATTCAAGGCTTCATCCTTTCTATTTAACAAATAAATATAACAATACTTGCTGCAATCATCAATAAAAGATATATAATAATTCTTTCCTCCTCTTGTAGGTGTTGCTCTAAAATCACATAAATCAGAGTGGATTAGGCCAAGTATTTCATTAGATTTTTCAACCGATTTATGAGGATGTTGTGAAAATTTTGATTCTACACAAACCTCACATTTTATGTTTTTATCTAATGAACATTTTGGTAACATGCCAAGTTTTGCCATTCTTTGAATAGAGCAAAAATTGACGTGTCCCAATCGAGAATGCCACAAAAATGAAGGATCATGCATATACATAGAAGAGGGGCTAGTAGTGCCCATTATTGCATTAGCATTAACATTGGTTACATCATTGTTTGGTGTTTCAACACCATAGTACAAAGGTAATACACTGACTTTGAAGAGACCCTCACTAAGGTATCCCTTTCCTACATACATCCCACCCTTGGTGAGAACAAACTTATCAGATTCAAATACAAGTTTGAAACCTTTGTTACTAAGAATAGGACCAGAAATCAAATTCTTAGTAATTTCAGGAACATGCAAGACATCGCATAAAACAAGTTCTTTTTCAGAAGTCAGTTGTAGTTTCACTATTCCCTTTCCTTCAACTTTTGCGGTAGAGCCATTCCCCACAAACATTGGTTCAGAATCCGAGACTTTTTGGTATGTAGAAAACATGGTTCGGGAGTTGCAAATGTGCCTTGTGGCTCCAGTATCAATCCAGCAATCCACACAATTGCTAACCATGCTGGTTTGAATCACTGCAACAAACTGATTTGGTGATTCAACCATGTTGGTTTGACCAGAATTTCCTCCACCAGAATTGCCACCATTGTTTCCATTGTTCCCTCCATTATTCCCTCCATTGTTTCCTCCTTGACCCCTCCTGAATCTGCAATCTTTGGCCTTGTGTCCAATTTTGCCACAAACATAGCATGGACCAGAATTCTTCTTGTTAGGGCCATGATTTTTGCCATCTTTGGAAGAGTTTTTGGAGCCTTGCTTCCCTTTCTTGTTGTTGTGCTTTGTCCTTGAAGTACTTGCTTCTCCAACAAAGTTTTCACTTGGTTCACTACAAGAAAAAGACCCTTTTACGACGCGCAAACCACGACACTCCTTGATTTATGTTAGCGTGTGACATTAAAAAAGTGTCATCTCTTTAAAAAATATAAGGATTTATGTCACGCATTATTGCGCGCCCTTAAATTAGTGTCTAAAAAAAACACGGAGGGCACCTATAACAAAATGTGTGTCGTCTAAGGATGTCGCTTTATAAATTTTAATGGAACGCACGTTTTCCAACCTTTAATAACTAAGCGGGAAACAAAATCCCCAAAAGTTAGAAAACCCTGCCTTGTTCTCATCTTCCTTCGTTTCTACTTTTTTCTTTTCCATGGTTTGGCTTAATGAAGCTATGTGAATTCCATGAGTTATCGCTGTGAAGTATGGAATGCAAAGCTTGATTCTGGTTTGTTTCTGATTTACCATAGATAAATCAAAACAACAAACAGACGAAGAACCCTAATGTGCGTCTTCCTTCTTAGTAGGTAGCTGGAGGTCTTTTATTTTCTTCTAAAATCCCGATAATCTCATTTTCTATCGACTTAGTACGTGCTAGGGTTTTTGGTGGTGATCTACGGGTACGAGACATAATAGAACAACTCAAGAGGCTATTACAAAGGGTTGAAGTCGTATGGAATCGTTCGGAGATGATGGAGTTTAGCTTTCACCTTCGTCAAATCTTAAGGCGGAACAAGATTGTTGATATTAAGGGTTTTTTTCTCCCAAAAATAGGCCTTACAAAATCATTATTATTGAGGGCTCTATGACGAAGAACTAGGGATTCTAAGCCCAGAAAGGTTTCCTCCTCTCCTTGAATTCACGTTTTCAAAACCTAAAAGGAAATTAGGTTTCTATCTCCTATTTTAGAGTTATCTTAATAAATCGTCTTGTTCCTTCACCCAACTTAGCTATGGAATCCCGGTATGGCATCACAACCCTACGACTTGGTTACTCTCGAGCTTACAAGGGTCGTTGAAACCCTGAAGAATCTAACCACAAGGTTTCGTAACTACAGAGTGGTTGATGTCGTGAACTTGTTACCCACTGCCAATGATGGAACCATCATGCATTTATATATGTAGGTGAGTAATCAATTCTTATTAAAGTCATCATCAGTCAACAGTTTTTTTTTCTTCTGAATCATGCTGTTTGTAAATCTTTTGAATCTTCTAAACACAATTGATGTTTTATTTCTCTACGCTCCTACAACTCGTGCTACTGCTCGTTATTTTTGGTTGCTTTGTTACTACATAAGACATCAACTTGGTAATCTTTGAATAATTAATCGCTACCTGTTTAGGGATACTTTTTGGTGAACACCAACTGTTTGATAAAATGCCCCAATGAGTGACTCTTGTGTTTTCATGCTATATTATATATTTTGAGCAAGGAACTACACATGTTTTTATTAAATCTAAAGTGTAATGTACATTAGCAATAACATTGAGGTAGATTACATGTATTTTCCTTTTTTGTGTTACTGTGTTTTGAAGTAATTCTTTCACACGGAAGCTATGTCAAAATTAGTTATAAGAATCTCCTTTGAATAGTCGAAATCCTCAGTTAGTTGTCATTGACAATGCGAAACTTGTTATTGTGTTTCAGTTGCTGAACCTGTTAGATGTGATCATTGACAATGCGAAACTTGTTACTGTCTTTCAGTTGCTGAACCTGTTAGATGTGATCATTAACAATGCGAAAAGCAAGCAAGACCTGCTCAGATGTCCACATTAAATGTTGATGATGCTGGTGGCTCAGGCTTCAATGCAATGAGGCCAGGTATACTGTATGCATATGCTAGCAATCCATATTTTTTGTCTCTTTTACAGTCTTCCAAAGTCAATAAAACTAAGAAAAAGACGGGAGATGAAAAATATTCAAGTCATTTTCTTGATGAAGTGTCTCGAATGATACAGAATACCTTATTTGCATATGAATCCAAGGTAGATTTTCTTTTGTTAAATCTTGTTATTTTTATAAAATCTTTCTAACAGTAACATTAAATGAACTAAACAAAAATTATTCAGGTTCACAACACGTTTCTTGATCTTGAGGATTCGAATATTCTTCGCCCGTATATGAGTGATGCAATAATAGATATATCTAAAGTCTGTGAAGCTTTTGAAGCAAAAGAAGCAGCACCATCTGTTGCAGGTATGGAGAGGGGTATTTTTGTCCTTTTTTTCATTTTTTGTGTTAACTTATAATGGATCCATACCATATGATGCAAATTATCAGGTTACTTGGAGCGAATTGGAAGCAAGATTGGTCAAAATATATTAAATAAAGAAAATTCATCTTTTCAAAATGGGTATCCTGTTGATGATCTGGAAGAAAATTTATCTGATCCTCTTCCTGGAAGTATTACACATCTTTTCAAAATTGGTCAAAATATATTAAATAAAGAAACTTTATCTAGAAGAAAGTTTATTTGATCTTTGCCCTGTGTTTGTTCATATTCTAATCGAATAGTGCTCAACTCCCTTGATCTCGGTGGACCCATTTCCCCTTCTAGTTCGACTCTGATACAATCAGTGATCAAACCCGTTATATTTGGTTTAGCAGCTTCAAGTTGGATTTGTTTTTGGGGTAAATATTTATTTGAAACTTTAGGTTTAATTTTCGCTTATTGTAGATTTGAGTTTTTTTGTTTACTTTTTGTAGACGAAGAAAGATGGCTGCCTGATAAAAGTTAATGGTATTCGGCATTATATGATGGTGACAGGGATGATTTTAGAAGCTAATTAAAACAAAAGAAGTTAATTTAAAATTAGAAAAAAGAAAATAATACACCGCATAAAAACTTCAATTTACAACCTTTTGGTAATTAAGTTTTAAAACACAATACTTTGGTAAATATTTTTTTAAAGTAATATACCTTTGTATAAAACTCCCATTAATTACTTTGGTAAATACTTTATTCATCGCTGGGAGTAATCTGTTTTCTTGAGTTACATCATCGTTTTCTGCCTCTAGAGTATCTTCAAGATCATGGAGTGAATTTCCTTGACTGTGATAGGTAATGTTGTATCTGTCTTCATGATTGATCTGCAATAACGATGGAACACTTGAGTTCTTGGAAAGGGGAGTAATGGAGTCTTGAACTTGATGGTGGTTTTATGCACACGAACAAGAGACTTTCCTGTAAATGTTGTCGTCAGATAAGATCCATAAAAGTATCTCAGCTGTGTTATTTTCTCACTAATTTTAGCCATATCCACAGTGAAAGTGGCAGCAAATATTTATTGGGGAGAAAACTATCACTATTAGGATAAAGAAACACACACACACCCACAAGAAATTATATGAAAGTGGCTACCAAACATGTTGTTTGCTTGATGGAAGTAAGCAGAGGAGTAGCAGCTGTGCTACATGAGATCAAAAAAGCCCTTATTTTATACATTTTTACAAGCTTTTTCCGTAAAAATGTCCAAAATATAAGTTTTTTTTTCTTTCTATAATTTATCTTAATATAGAATAGTTAAAAAGAAGTTTTCAAAATGGTTTTCATGGCAAACTTACAAATCGCAAAAGTTTTTTTTTTGAGAACTTTTTTTTTCTTTTCGATAAAAGCTTCTAAGATAAAAGGGTTTTTCTAACATTTGATTTGCCCCACCAAGAATTTGAAATCATAATAGGGTTAATGTTGTCATTTTTATTTGTCTAACAAAAATAAGGATGTTTTAATAAGGAAAAGCTCGTAGTGATATGACAGTAGAAGAGAGAATAAGTGCAGCTGATAGAAGAAGAATGGATGAAAACTCTTTGTTCAAAGAAGAAAAATTAAAGGAGGCTACAAACCTTCCAGAAGCAACAACCTAGAAGAACTGATAATTATAAATCTAAGACAAAATCAATTTTGAAACCAAGTTTTCCTAGAACTTCAACTTTAATGAAACCTACTGCAAGTCAATTAGCTAAACAAAATCAAGAACGTTTAATGGATCATTCCAGGTATTAATTATACTGCTGAAATTGAAATTATTCTTGTGATTATGCTTCTTAATTACTGTTAAAAGCATATAGGAATGGAAAAAGAATCAAACAGGATAATGTATTATTGTTTTATAAACCATAAATTTGAAAAAACTTTATATCATTGTGTGTTAGGGTTCAAAAATCGGGTAACAATTCTATAAATGTAGAAGGTCAAGCAGCCAAAAGACAAAAGCTCAAGGGAGGCCTCTTGTGTAAGGTCAGAAATACCCTTTTATCACTGTAATGAAACATTTTTGCACACTTATTATATTAAAGGATAAATACTTGATGCCTGTAATTTACATCACAGGTCACTGACACAAAGCAACAATCTAAATTTATCCACAAGGCACCAAAAAAGGTAACATACATATTATAAGTGGTCCATTTGATCTTGTGCATGATTTTTTAGAAGTTTTCTTTTTTTAGTTTTTAATTTTATTTTTATTTTTATGGTTATATAGGAAGGTGGCATGGATAGTAAGTTGCATATTACTGTTCCTAGACCACCTGATCTTGCAACAGCTCAAAGGGCACAAAGGTCACAAAGGATACGGTTATTATAAATCCGCATATCACTATTATTTTATAGATTTTTGCATTTTTATATTTTTTTGTTTACTAACATATAATTGAATATCTTTTGGTGTCACACAAAAGGGCAATACTGGAAATGAGAATGTGGCTTCAAGAGCTCATGGGTTTAGAGCCCTTCCACTCAATAGAAAAGTTAGTATTTTATTTTGTGCATAACTAACTTAATAGTATCTTTAAGGTTAGAGTAAATTACAAATTTGGTCCCTGAGAATAGCTTATTTTTGCAATTTTGGTCCTCAACTGAGGTGCTTGTAACATTTTTTGGTCTATAGTCCAAATAAAATGTCTATTTTGGTCTCAAAAAGATTGTCATTTTACTTGGAATAGAGACCAGAAGCGTTATAAAACCTCAAATAAGGATCAAAATTGCAAGGAAAATTTTCTGGGACCGAAACTGAAAAAGTCAGCTATACTTAGGGACCAAAAATGTAATTTACTTTTAAAATAATGTTATTGAAGTGTGATATGAATTTAAGCATCATACTACAGCATGCGGTTGTGTACATTGTTTTCATTGATATTTCACAAAACAAAAAGTTTTTAAAAAAGTTTGTATACTTTAAGGTTATATTTTTATATATTTAATTTATCACGTGCAGATTTTTTAGACACCTTTATTATTACAACAGAAAAGAAGCACTCCTCGGTTACCAGAATTTCAAGTATGCTCATAATTAATCTTCCAATATTTAAATTATATTTATTAATTTTTGTGGCAACATTATATTTTATTTTTTTACCTGGAATTTCACTTGAAGACAACAAATAGAGCTGCACAAAACACTGTTGCAGTTCCATCAACTTCATCATATTGCAACAACTTAAAGGTTGAAAGCACATTATATCTTAAATTTTTATATTTGGATTAAAAAAAGAATAATTAAAAATATAAAAATAATGTAATTAAAAAAGTTGTGTATTAATATCATACAGGTACCACAAAAGCCTAGATTTTCCTTTGCGACAGAAAGTAAACAAGAAGATTGTAACAGGTCAATGGATGCTGATGAAAGATACAAAATTATGATGAAAAGTATATGAAATATACAAATTATGAGCTTATTCCCATGTGACTTTTATGATGCAACTTCTATTTATTTGTTTTATTTTCTATATATGGAACGATTATTTGTATGACATTAAATTTTATGTAATAAATTGTATCTTTTGTATATGATATTTTATTTTCTATTATGAGACGTGAAATACAAATTTAATTTGAAAATTAGTAAATCTATAAATAATATTTTTTTTAAACATTTAAAATTATGATACGCAAAAATGTGTGTCATCTTCATTTATGACATGGCCTTTCTTGACAGGGGCTTTCTTGATACGCATTGCGTGTCATTAACACGCGTGTCGTAAGGTTACGACACGCGAATGCGTGTCTTCCTTTATGACAGGGCCTTCCTTGATACGCATTGCGTGTCGTAAACGCGCGTCGTAATTGCGCGTCGTAAATGAGCGTCGTAAACGCGCGTCGTCTCTCTTTATGACAGGGCATTTCTTGACGCGCATTTGCGCGTCGTCTGAGCCTTTTACGACGCGCAATGAGCGTCGTAAAAGGTTGTTTTTCTAGTAGTGGTTCCAAGGAATTTGCATCTGCCTTCTCATTCAATCTGTTATCTTCTTCCACACGAATTCTCAACACAAGTTGCTCAAAACTCATGTCATCAGTTAAGTGTTTAAGATATAATTTGAAATTCTTCCAAGAGGGAGGAAGTTTTTCAATGATTGAACCAACACGAAAGTTGAGTTTATACCCATACCTTCAACTTCAAGATCATGTGCAATGACTTGAATTTCCTCCACTTGTTTGAGGACAGATTTGGTATCCACCATCTTGAAATTCATAAACTTTCCAATCACGAATTTCTTGGAACATGTCACTTCTATTTTATATTTCTTTTCCAGTGATTCCCATATCTCTCTTGCAGTAGTGATGGTAGAGTAGATATCATAGAGGGAATCATACATGGCATTTAGAATATAATTTCTGCAATTATATTCATTTGTGTTCCAAGTTTCCACAGCCCTTTGTTGTTCTGCCAATTGGGCTGCAGTGGGTGGTGTTACTCCTTCTGCAGTAGTTGTCCCAGTGGGAGGAGAGGGAGAATCATCAGTGAAAACATTGGAAACATGAAGAGTTGTTAGATAAAACAACATCTTTTGTTGCCATCTCCGAAAATCGGAGCCTTTGAATTTCTCAGGCTTTTCCACATGTGTTTTGATGATGGAATTTTGATCCATTCTTCACTCTTTGTTTTCTGTCTTAGATTGTTATGACAGAAGTATACAATCAACAAGATTAATTGAAATAAAACAAACGAAATTGAGATCTATACAAGAATCAGTTTACAGAAAACATACTTGATGGTTTATGTTTACAACAGAAACACAAAAAACGAAATTATGTAGATTGAGGCCTGCAAATTGCAGTTTCCTAAGACAGAAATTTCCCTGGTAGGGATCTGTCTAGAGGATACAACAATCAACCAAGAACTTCTCTTGGTTCTGAAGAAATTCTCTATGTTCCCTTCATTGTATTTGGAGTACGAAATTATATGAGGAATCTGTGTGTATTTTTTCTGAACCCGAAATCTGGTCTTTGGTGATCTATTTATACATATAGATTGACTGGTTTTTCCCTCCAAAACTGCTAACCGAAAATAACTGTCAAAACAGTTAAAACGAATTTAACAGATTTTTAATATATAATAAACGTCAAAATCGGAGTTAATATATATATATAATATTGTAACTAGTCAATAAGACCCCAAGAGCCCCAAGGCCCAAGGCCAATCTTTGACCATTAAATATATATATTAATATAAGCTTTCAAGACCAATTTGACTAGCCCAATCACCAAATCCAACTCAATCCCTCTAGTCCAAGCCTTTGATCTAATTAGTAAACAACTAGTATGAGGCTTTTTAAGGGTGTATAAGTTTCCTCTTTCTTCCAATGTGGGACAAGTCCCAAAGAGAGTGTTTTCCATTTAACAAAGTTCCAACATACAGTACACCTAGACAGCTCTCTTTGGACCTACAATCTGACTGGACTGCCTCACAAGCCCTACAGTACACCTGGACCGCCCGTGTATCTTATCCTACAGCACAAAGTAGGACCACCTCAACCCAACCATAATACGTCGCTTGTTTGAGCATAAGCTCTTGTTCTTTCTCCATTTGAGAAAGGCTATGTACATGTAGTCCAAATTATGGACTGAGGTTAAAACTTCTTGGGTTGTTAGACCACCAAAGTATAATGTCGAATGGCTTTGATTCCTGCATGAAAAGAGTATCAAACCTGATTAGTTTTTCTGTTGGAATTCTCGAGTTAAGAAGTCTGCAAAGATATTATTTTCTCTTTTAATGTGCTCCACTTCGAAGCTATATCTGGAAAACCACATTTGTCATCGAACTAATCGACCTTGTTTGTTATCTCCAGAAATATAATTTCTTAAAAAATAAGCAAAGTTTTTGTTATCTGTTCTTACTATAAAATTCACAGGTGTTAGATAGATTGAAAACTTTTCAATTACTCTTTTAACGGCAAGATATTCCTTTTCATTAGAATGGTAATTTCTTTCAGCATCCTTAAAAGATCATGAGGTGTATCTACAAATTAATTCTTTGCATTGATCCTCAAAATTTATTGCTTTAAGGATTCCTCACCAATAATTATCTGAAGCATCAGTTTCGATAATTAATTTATCATATATATTAGGATGATATAGAGGTGGAAATTCTTTTAGGTTCTTTTTTATTTTTTCCATATAGCTAGAATCATCTTGAGACCATGACCAAAGGACATCTTTCTTAAGTTTGCATTGTAAGGGACTTCTTATTTTTGCAATTTTAGGAATGTAGTCTGAAGCATATGTTAAGATTCCTAAAAATCTTTGTAACTATTTTTTATCTTCAATTTTATTAGGAAATTTATGAATATTTTCCAAAATATGATTTTGAAGACGATGACTTCCTTGTTCTATTTATAACCCAAGAAATTTTATTTTACTTTTAAAAAGTTGTGCTTTCTTTTTGGAAAGAATGATCCCAAGAAGATCACATTTTTTAGAACAGCTGCTACGTGTAACAAATGTTCATTTTCATTGTTGTTGAATATGAGGATATCATGTACATAAACACAACAAAAATTTTTAAAAGATGTGAATGCATTTTGCATATGTCTTTGAAATATGGATGGAGCTTGTTTTAGACCAAAAGGTACAAAAACTTTGATTATTTTTTAAGAAATAACATTTCTGGAGATAACAAACAAGGTCGATTAGTTCGATGGTAAATGTGGTTTTCCAGACATAGCTTCGAAGTAGAGCACATTAAAGGAGAAAAGAATATCTTTGCAGACTTCTTAACTCGAGAATTCCAATAAAAAAACTAATCAGGTTTGATACTCTTTTCATGCAGGAATCAAATCCATTCGGCATTATACTTTGGTGGTCTAACGACCCAAGAGGTTTTAACCTCAGTCCATAATTTGGACTACAGGTACATAGCCTTTCTCAAATGGAGAAAAAACAAGAGTTTATGCTCAAGCAAGCTCTTCTTGAACAAGAATTGGAATTCATCAAAAACCAATTAAAAATTGTAAGACTAGTTATGTCTGAACATAAAAAGGAACATTCTTCTCCTTCTTCTCTTATGAGTCAAGAAGAAAATGTAAGTGTTCAAAAGAACATCGAACAACAAGAGGTCAATGTTTCACCTCCTTTAAAAAGAAAAGAAACGTCTAGTCCTGAGAAAACGGCTCCAGGTAAAGACTCAACAAATCCGTTGAAGGTTATGGATTTACCAAAAATCCAGACATGAGTACAAACTCCAATAACGTTGCCCAACGGGGGAATTCAAATCCCAAAAACTAAAGGTTCATCTTCAAGATCAGGAACACCTGATAAGGGAATTCAAATCACAGAGGGTTTGTTGCCTAAATAACTTCGAAGAAAGTTCAGCAACCAAAAACGAGAGGGAAAACCTATCATACCCACTATGTCGCCTACAAGGGGGACAAGTTGTCCGATGTTCAACTAAGAGCAGAAACAACCCCTGTAGTTTGATCATTTGAAGATAAAACTCCTCCATCCTAGATTCTTTTCAAAATAAGTTTCCCAAAATGCACTATTAGTCCCTTCAATCCACTTTCCTTCATTAAGGTCATGATAGCTATATCATTATTATTATTATTATTATCATTTATAAACCTTAGTTATTTATTTAATTAATTACTTGATAATTAGATAACAACAATCTTATCGATGTGTGTGTCTCTGTGTGTGTGTGTATGTATGTATATATATATATATATATATATATATATATATATATATATCATGGTTGCAGAAATCGGGATTAATCGGCAATTAAACATGGATTAATCGTGTGGCATTCTCCAACCGTCGAGGATTAGGGTATTAATCGGGTATTTATGATTAATCGGGTTTGGCGGGATTAATCTGTCTTTGTGGGATTAATCGGTCAACAAAAGTCGAAAAAGTCAAATAAAGGTCAAAAAAAATTAAAAATCAAAAAATCAACTTTTTTTTTACTTCAAAATTTTCAATTTTTCGAAATTTCAAATATTATACCAAAATGTTCATATTTTTGTATTTTCAAATTTTCAAATTACAAATTTTCTTATTTCCTAATTTTGAAGTGCTTGTTTTTCTTAAAATATATTAATATTTGATTAATTTTTATATTTTATTAATAATCTATGGTTCCCGATTAATCCCCGCCAAGACCGTTTATTTCCTTAACACCAGTCGATCGTCCGTCGAACGATTTTTACAACTTTGATATATATATATATATATATATATATATATATATATATATATATATATATATATATAGAGAGAGAGAGAGAGAGAGAGAGAGAGATGGGAAAAGTGAATATGTGGCTGTTATGTACCTAAGCTTAGGTATAGAACCTTTTAAACGACGCAATTTTAAACAAAAAAAATCCAATTTCATTTTCTCTTAGTTTTGTTTTAATACAATACTATTGAATTAAGTTAAATTATGGAATGAAAAAGATCAATTATATATATTTTGTATTGCAAATAATTATTGAAGTTTACAGAGAAAATAAAAAACCAATATTTTTGAATGAATTAAACTCAAGCGTTTTGTCTTTCAACTGAAAAACTATATCCAATGATTTTGTGAAAATCTTGATTGAGTTCTGACATGTTCTTCTTTTATCTTTTATTCTATTAGTTTTCATTCAGAATTTAGTAGGGTTGATTAAATGGTCACGACTTTTAATGCTTTAAGTTATTAAACACAATAAAGAAAAAGAACATATATTTGATATATTTAGTAAGTCACGTGATTAAGGAAAAATAGTAAAAGAGATATCATGATTAGTTTTTGATATAAATGGATCAAAACAACATTGTTTGGAGGGTTCTATATATTGTAACAGCCCGGATTCCCAGGTATTATTTATTCATATATTTTTGGTGTTTTGTGAGGGGACTCGGCGAGTTGGAGCTCAAACTCGCCGAGTAGGATCGCGGTTTTGGACGCGGGTTCGTGCCTGGACTCGGCGAGTCCAAGGAATGGACTCGGCGAGTCCGCGCTGTTTAATGAAACCCTAATTTCTCGGTCCTGAGCCCTATTTAAAGGACCTTATGGCCCTTCATTGCAGCTACCTTCGACCTTGAGAGCGCCAGAGCAGCTGAGAGTTCTTGTGAGTGAGATAAGAGGCCATTATTCATCATTTTTGTGTGTATTTGCAAGAAAGGAAGAGGAAGGCCAAACTAGGAGAGTTGGGGAGCTTGGATCTACTCCCATTTCGGCAGAAGAAGCTATTTGAGGTAACATTCAGAGCTTATTCTCGTGTTTTTCTTGATATGGTCAAATCTAGGGTTTCTTCATGCCTTGTTTGCCTTGTACTTGGAGTGTACGAGGTCCCATGGGGATATGGTACCTAGATCTAGACCTTAGTAGGTCCAGAGAGTCCCAAATGCCATGCTTTATGCCTTTCCTTTTGAGTTGGAGACTTAGGTTACCATTTTAGAGGTCATTTCATCAAAAGAAGCCTTGTAGGCGTTGCATGGTAGCCAAGATTGTGACTTTACGTGATGAATGTGCTTGGGAGGGCCAGATCTATGAGTTGTTGGAGCGGATCTGACCTCAGAAGCGAGATTGAGTTGATGCATGGCATGGACTCGCCGAGTCTGAAGAACAGACTCGGCGAGTAGCATGAAGATTGTCCTTAACCACTCAGCGAGTGGTCTTGCCGAGTTAAGAGGTTGACTCAGTGAGTCAGGGGGAGTTAGAGAGGGTTGACAGATGGACTGAGTCGAGCTGGAACTCGCCGAGTTGTTCTTGAGACTCGGCGAGTTGAGTCGTGGTGGCCCCGCGATTCATGCCAGGTGGAACTCGTCGAGTCAGGGAAGTACTCGACGTGTCAAAAGAGGATCCTAGGGAGTCAGTGAACACGTATAGACTCGCCGAGTCGCTCTAGTGCACTCGCCGAGTCCGGTCAAAGTTGACCGTTGATCGTTGACCAGAGTTGACCAGTGTTGACTTGATAGGGGTAGTCAACCTTAGTTGAGAAAGTGTTAATTAGAGATACATTGTGTTATAGGAGGATTATAGCTCGGAGGGTCGAGCGCGAGTGATTTCAGGGATTTGCGAGTTATCGAGATACGCGAGGTGAGTCTTCTCACTATACTTTACCTTGAGTAGGTAATCAGGGTTATGTGACAGAGTATTTGTATGCTATATGTATGTTATGTGTTGTACTGCATTATTTCTATGTGATTTATGATGTGCATGTTTATAGAGTTGGAACTAGGCCTGTCAAATCGTGCCATCGTGTCGTGTTTTTGTCTGACACGACACGACACGACAATGTTTTTTGTAACACGAACACGACACGACACGATGTCGTGTTTTATTTCACTAACACGAAAATGAACCAATTAAAAAACGACATCACGACACGACACGACAAAGATAATATTATTTAACTATTATTTTATTTAATTCATATTTAATCATATATAGCACGATAAAAACGAAAAACACGAAAAACACGACAAACACATTCTCAATCGTGTCAATTTCGTGTGGATTTGTAAACACGAACACGACACGACACGACATTGTGTTTTTTATATTTGACACGAACACGACACGAAAACGAATTCGAATTTTGATTTCGTCCCAATTTCGTTTCGTGTCGTGTATTTTTGTCGTGTCGTGTCATAAATTGACACCCTTAGTTGGAACCGGAAGGTTCCCAGAGTTAGAACCAGTGGGTTCACAGAGTAGGGTCTACGGACCCACAGAGTTATAGCCTCGAGTGGCTAATATGTGTTATGTGTGGTATTTTGGAGAACTCACTAAGCTTTGTGCTTACAGTGTTAGTGTTGTTTGTTTCAGGTACTAGTGATGACCGTGGGAAGGCGCCGGCTTGATCTGTACACACGCATGGGATTTTTATGATATGTGATCTTGGGATTTTTGTATGATATGGATTGGAGTCTTAAAACATTGATGTTTTTATGAAAATTAAATGAAAATGTTTTTATATTATGCGAAAAATTATTTTGAAATTCACGGTGTTACAAGTTGGTATCAGAGCCTTGGTTTGAGGGATTCGAGTACACCTTTGGGCGTATTTGAACTCAAGTCGAGGATTTGAGAAGTATTTTCAAAAAGAGTAAAAGATTTTTGGAAAAACGCAGAGCAGAGTTGTGTGTACGATCAGTCCACGCCCGAACGGTGATTTCCCAAAATACCCTCATGTTATTTGATATTAATATTGATATGATGTATTTTCATGCTAGAGTAGGCTAGGTACTCCTATTAGGACTAGAGTGGCTTGATTTGTGATGCCTTAGCCTAGGGAGAGGTGAGCTGCTATGAGATGCTTGAGAGTGAGTAGGTAGCAGCGAGGGGCTTATGAGAGATTTGTTAGAGAGTGGATTGTGCATGATAGAGTACTTGGAATTTGGGATCCGAATAGGAGGATTTGGGGTGTATTCTGATACGGTGCGGACAGTAGTATTGGGCCCATACTACTGAAAGCACCGGAGCGGTGTACAGCCCAAGTAAGAATCTTTGGAATACCAAGGGTCAAGGAGGGATGAGTTGTCGAGTGTGAGTATGCTCAAGTGGATTCTAATTTATCGTATGTTGTATTTCAGAGGTAGATCATGGTAAGGACACGTCTGATGCCTGAGAGCAGTGAGACCAGTGATGAGGAGATCCGCCGGATCATTCATGAGGAAGTGGCTGCGGCCATCAGGGCAGAGATACCAGAGATGTTCGGGTCTATTAAGACCATGCTGATTGAGACCTTTGACGAGCGTTATGCCGCTCTATCTGAGGCTGCTGTTGCAGCGGCCACCGCAGCTATTGTTGCAGCAAGGACGCAGGGTGGTGATGTGTTGCTGTTCCGAGAGTTCAGCAACACAAAACCACCAGAGTTCGATGGGGCCCAGAACCCGGTGGCGGCTATGAGATGGATTTCTGACATGGAGGGGTGTTTCTTCACTTGCTCAACTCCTGAGCATTTGAAGGTTCGGTTCGCGCTGAACCAGCTTCACTTGGGAGCGAAGGACTGGTGGAAGTTTGTGACGGCGCACTTTACGCCTGAGCTCGCAACAGTGACCTGGGAGAGGTTCACTGCCATGTTCCGAGATGAGTACGTTCCCCAGGTGGAGAGGGAGTGTTTGGCCCAGGAGTTTCTGAACCTCAAGCAGGGTACTGAGTCTGTTACAGCAATTACCAGGATGTGCCATGAGAGGGCGATGTTCTGCCCTGAGCACGTGTCCACCGAGCAGGCACGTATGAGTCGATATCTGAGTATTTTGAGGAGAGACATTCGGGAGTTCGCGGCGAACTCCTCGTACCGGACATTTTCCGAGCTTCAGGCAAATGCCCGGAAGAGGGAGATTGAGCTAGAGACTCAGGCCAGGGAGGAGGCGGAGTCTCAGGGGAGGGATCGGCGACCGGCACAGTCTCAGCCGGCAGCCAAGCGGGCCAAGCCCGCTGATCCCAAACCAGGGAGCCAGAAGGGCCGCACTTGTGGGAAGTGTGGCAAGGGTCATGATGGAGTCTGTAGAGCGGGATCTTGCTACAAGTGTGGCAAGGAGGGGCACATGGCCAAGGACTGCCCCAAGGGGTTTGCGGTGTGTTTTCACTGCAATCAGACCGGACACCGGAAGGCAGAGTGTCCGCAGTTACGAGGATCATCTCAGGGAGCACCTCAGGGATCTGTCCCTGCCGCCATCAGAGCTACCGAGAGTCGGCCAGTGAAGGCCGAGGCGCCGAGGGCATGAGGGAGAGCTTTTCAGCTAACCGCGGAGGAGGTCCGCGCAGCACCCGATGTCGTGGCTGGTATGTATTCTTTCGTGTATTTATTTTGATGTTGAGATATTATGCTTATATTATGTTATGCGTAGGTACTTTTCTTGTGAATTCTGTACCTGCCTTGGTGTTATTTGACTCGGGTGCGAGTCGGTCTTTTGTATCTTTGGCTTTTAGTCAGCATATCAGTGTTAGTCGTGAGGCGTTGAGTTGGCCTCTGAGAGTTTCCATAGCTGATGAGAGGGTGATATATGCCACAGAGGTTCTCCAAGGGTGCGTAGTCGATATTTTCGGTGTTGAGTTCCCGATTGATCTGGTTCCTATTGCGATGGGTGATGTCTGTGTCATTGTGGGCATGGACTGGTTGAGCAGATTCGGTGCAGTTATCGACTGCGAGCGACAGCTGGTGACCATACGAGACCCTAGTGGGGGAGTTCTTTCGGTGTACGGCGAGGGTACACGTTCAGGATCAGCGTTTTGTTCGGCCGTTAGGGCGAGGCATTGTCTATAGCAGGGCTGTAAGGGTTTTGTGGCGTATGTGATGGATACGCGGGTGGATTCCGAGAGGCCGAGGTCAGTTGAGGAGGTTCCGGTAGTGCATGAGTTCCCGGATGTATTTCCCGAGGAGCTGTCGGGTGTGCCTCCTGTGAGGCAAGTGGAGTTCAGTATCGATTTGGTTCCGGGGGCCGCGCCTATCGCTAAGGTGCCTTACCGCCTTGCACCTCCAGAGATGCAAGAGTTATCCTCGCAGCTTCAGGAGCTGCTGGGGAAGGGGTTTATTCGGCCGAGCAGCTCGTCGTGGGGAGCGCCTATCCTGTTCGTCAAGAAGAAGGATGGTTCACATCGGTTGTGCATTGATTACCGGGAGTTGAACAAGCTGACGGTCAAGAATCGTTACCTGTTGCCGAGGATCGATGATTTATTCGATCAGTTGCAGGGAGCATCTTCGTTCTCCAAGATCGATTTGAGGTATGGATATCATCAGGTGAGGGTGCGGGATGAGGACGTCCAGAAGAAAACGTTCAGGACGCGTTATGGGCATTATGAGTTTGTGGTGATGCCTTTCGGGCTCACCAATGCCCCGAAAGTGTTCATGGATCTCATGAACCGAGTGTGCAGGCCGATGTTGGATCGGTCGGTGATTGTATTTATCGACGACATTCTGGTATATTCGAGATCTAGAGAGCAGCATGAGGAGCATTTGAGAGAGGTTCTCGGAGTTCTGAGATCGGAGAGGCTTTATGCCAAATTCTCCAAGTGTGATTTCTGGTTGCGGGAGGTCCAGTTCTTAGGACATCTCGTTAACCAGGAAGGGATATTGGTCGATCCGGCCAAGGTTGAGGAGGTGATGAGTTGGGAGGTGCCGAGGTCACCCTCCGAGATCAGGAGTTTCCTAGGGTTGGCAGGGTATTATCGGAGATTTATCAATGATTTCTCTAAGATCGCAGTGCCACTCACCAGGTTGACCCGGAAGGGTGTTGCTTTTTCATGGGGCCCCGAGCAGCAGGCCTCCTTTGAGACACTTCGCCAAAGGTTGTGCGAAGCCCCGGTGTTAGCCCTCCCGGAAGGGATGGAGGACTTTGTGGTATACTGTGATGCATCGATTTTGGGGTTGGGAGCGGTGCTGATGCAGAGAAGGCATGTGATAGCATATGCATCGAGGCAGCTGAAGCCTCATGAGACAAGATATCCCACCCATGATCTAGAATTCGGGGCAGTGGTGTTCGCCCTCAAGATTTGGCGTCACTACTTGTATGGGGTTCGGTGTACGATATACACGGACCATAAGAGTTTGAAGTATTTGATGGATCAGCCCAACCTAAATATGCGTCAGAGAAGGTGGGTGGATGTGGTCAAGGATTATGATTGTGAGATCCTGTACCACCCAGGCAAGGCTAATGTGGTAGCCGATGCATTGAGCCGCAGGGCGGAGAGCACCCCGCTGCGGGATGTATGTTTGAGATTGACCATGATAGCTCCAGTGTTGGACGCCATTCGTGGGGCACAGGCCGAGGCTGTGCAACCTGAGATGCAGAAGAGGGAACGAGTTGTTGGTTTGGTTTCACAGTTCGTTACCGATGGTCGGGGGCTTATGACATTTCAGGGGCGTATTTGGGTGCCGTTTGTGGGAGGAACGCGTACCATTTTGATGGAGGAGGCTCATCGGTCGAAATTTTCGATCCATCCGGGGGCCATTAAGATGTATTTGGATCTGAGAAAGGAGTATTGGTGGCCCTGTATGAAGAGGGATGTCGCGTGGTTTGTTGAGAGGTGCTTGACCTGTCGTAGGGTTAAGGCCGAGCACCAGAGGCCGCATGATAAGTTGCAGCCATTGGAGGTTCCCGAATGGAAGTGGGAACAGATCACTATGGATTTCATCACCAAATTGCCAAGGACTGCCAGAGGAGTTGATGCAATTTGGGTGATTGTGGACAGATTGACGAAGAGCGCTCACTTCCTTGCTATCAGCGAGAGTTCTTCAGCAGAGAAATTAGCGGAGGTGTATGTGAGGGAAGTGGTATCTCGACATGGGGTGCCGATCTCGATTGTTTCAGACCGTGATGTGCGCTTCACTTCCAGATTCTGGAAGAAGTTTCATGAAGAGTTGGGTACTAGACTGCATTTTAGTACCGCATATCATCCCCAGACAGACGGTCAGAGTGAGCGGACGATTCAGACGCTCGAGGACATGCTCCGGGCATGTGTGTTGGATTTCGGGGGTAGTTGGGATGCATATTTGCCCTTGGCAGAGTTTTCCTACAACAACAACCATCATTCGAGCATTGGTATGCCGCCCTTTGAGCTGTTGTATGGGAGGAGGTGTCGGACCCCCATTTGTTAGGGAGAGGTTGGACAGCGGGTGATGGGCAGTACAGAGATCGTGCTTCAGAAGACAGAGCAGATCCAGCAGGTCAGACAGAGGTTGTTGACCGCTCAGAGCCGACAGAAGAGTTATGCAGACAGACGCCGGTCCGAGCTTGAGTTTCAGGTCGGCGACCTTGTACTCCTGAAGGTCTCTCCTTGGAAAGGAGTGATTCGATTCAGGAAGAGGGGCAAGTTGGGGCCCCGATATATTGGTCCTTTCTGAGTGATCACGAGGGTAGGCCGGGTAGCCTATCGTTTGGATTTGCCAGCAGAGTTGGGGTAGATTCACGACACTTTTCATGTGTCGCAGCTGAGGAAGTGTATAGCCGATGAGTCGGCAGTGGTTCCATTAGAGGATATTCAGGTGGATGCGAGCCTGAATTATGCTGAGAGACCAGTGGCCATCAGAAATCGGAAAATCAAGGTTCTGAGGAACAAGGAGGTATCCCTGGTTTTGGTTCAGTGGCAACATCGAAAGGCAGTGTCGGCCCATGGGGAGTTCAAACAGTGTCGTTGAACAGGGCCCAATAAATTATGGGGCCCCAAAATTTTCCATCATGTTAACTAGTTGTATTCGGTTTGAGACCCAAATCAAATTAGGTTAACAATCGCATGTATGCAAGACGTAGGGGCACAAGGAGCGGGAAATCTGAAACTTTGGGAAAAGAAAAAAACTCTTCGACTTCTCTTAGGCATGGGGAACAAATTAATGATGCTTACCGAATCCTCTCCAATCCTTGACAACAACTGTCTTATTGTTTGTTTAATATTAGACGATTTCAGAGGCAAATCAAATCAGGAGCTTTCAGTTCTCACAATCCTATTGTTTCTACTCTAAAATCAGAAGCATCAATTCTATTTTACTCTCAAAAATCAGCTTTGACTGCTATGTGCTTATAATCTCTGGAAAAAAAACCTGAATGATAGAATCATTCTTGTTTCTTCTCGAAAATCAAATTTTAGAAGCTATGAAATCATACCTGGTTGAGGTTTCGAAATCAGAAGGTAAGAAATTTCTGATTTTTTTGGTTTTTTTTTTTGGTTTGTTTTTTATGCAGGTTCCTTTTTTAACTTTAATTTCTGGTTTGTTTTATTAAAGATACAAGCAAATCAGTTTCGAAAATCAAAATACACAAGGAAATCAGTTTCGAAAAACAAAAGGAAGAAGGAAATCAATTTCTGATTTTTGAAGGTACAACTGTGCAAGCAAATTAAAATATGTTTTTTATTTTTTACTTTTCTGTTAAGTTTCACTTTCAGATCAATAAGAAGCAAACCAGTTTGTTTCTTTCTTTTCTTCGTGTCTTTTTTTTTTTGAATTTAGACTAATTGAAGCAATGTGAATCAAGCATTTATGTTTAGAAATTTTTAATTATAAATATTTTTGAAGTATAGATAATCAGAAATAACTTATCTAATTTTTGATTATTTTATTAGAAGCAAGTATTGAGTTTGTTTTTTTTCCTAATGTAACTTGTTGATTTCATTTCTGATTTTTCCTATGGTTTTATTTTAAACAAATCAAAGTTTTTTTTTCATAATTGAAAACCAAGAATTCACTTACAAATTTGCATGCATATTGAAGACCTATGATCTATTTTGGCACAAGAACAATTTAATAGATTGGTTTCGAGAAAAGATTGAGAGAAACATTTTGGATCAAGTTATTCATGAAGAGGCTGCGGAAGACCAAGAGAAACCTATTGGAAGGATAGACAATTTTCAAGTTGAAGCAAATTTCATTTTTTATGCATTATTTGAATGAATTTTTGTTTTATGTATATTATAATCGAGCATGGAAAAAAATTTGCTTAAATTTTTATGTCTTTTAAATTTTAGGGCCTTTTTTTGTTAAATTGAACGGGGCCTTCAAAATCTCGCGGCCGGCCCTGTCGAAAGGGGTCAGAGATGACCTGGGAGCCGGAGCGTGAGATGCGTGAGCAGCATCCGGAGCAATTTGCAGAGCGAGACTTCGAGGGCGAAGTCTAGTTCTAGTGGGGGAGAATTGTAACAGCCCGGATTCCCAGGTATTATTTATTCATATATTTTTTTGTTTTGTGAGGGGACTCGCCGAGTAGGATCGCGGTTTTGGACGCGGGTTCGCGCCTGGACTCGGCGAGTCCAAGGAATGGACTTGGCGAGTCTGCGCTGTTTAATGAAACCCTAATTTCCCGGTCCTGAGCCCTATTTAAAGGACCTTATGGCCCTTCATTGCGGCTACCTTCGACCTTGAGAGCACCAGAGCAGCTGAGAGTTCTTGTGAGTGAGATAAGTGGCCATTATTCATCATTTTTGTGTGTATTTGCAAGAAAGGAAGAGGAAGCCCAAACTAGGAGAGTTGGGGAGCTTGGATCTACTCCCATTTCGGCAGAAGAAGCTATTTGAGGTAACATTCAGAGCTTATTCTTGTGTTTTTCTTGATATGGTCAAATCTAGGGTTTCTTCATGCCTTGTTTGCCTTGTATTTGGAGTGTGAGAGGTCCCATGGGGATATGGTACCTAGATCTAGACCTTAGTAGGTCCAGAGAGTCCCAAATGCCATGCTTTATGCCTTTCCTTTTGAGTTGGAGACTTAGGTTACCATTTTAGAGGTCATTTCATCAAAAGAAGCCTTGTAGGCGTTGCATGGTAGCCAAGATTGTGACTTTACGTGATGAATGTGTTTGGTAGGGCCAGATCTATGAGTTGTTGGAGCGGATCTGACCTCAGAAGCGAGATTAAGTTGATGCATGGCATGGACTCGCCGAGTCTGAAGAACAGACTCGGCGAGTAGCATGAAGATTGTCCTTAACCACTCAGCGAGTGGTCTTGCCAAGTTAAGAGGTTGACTCAGTGAGTCATGGAGAGTTAGAGAGGGTTGACAAATGGACTGAGTCGAGCTGGAACTCGCCAAGTTGTTCTTGAGACTCGGCGAGTTGAGTCGTGTTGGCCCCGCGATTCATGCCAGGTGGAACTCGTCGAGTCAGGGAAGTACTCAACGTGTCAAAAGAGAATCCTAGGGAGTCAGTGAACACGTATAGACTCGCCGAGTAGCTCTAGTGCACTCGCCGAGTCCGATCAAAGTTGACTGTTGATCGTTGACCAGAGTTGACCAGTGTTGACTTGATAGGGGTAGTCAACCTTAGTTGAGAAAGTGTTAATTAGAGATACATTGTGTTATAGGAGGATTATAGCTCGGAGGATCGAGCGCGAGTGATTTCCGGGATTTGCGAGTTATCGAGATACGCGAGGTGAGTCTTCTCACTATACTTTACCTTGAGTAGGTAATCAGGGTTATGTGACAGAGTATTTGTATGCTATATGTATGTTATGTGTTGTACTGCATTATTTCTATGTGATTTATGTTGTGCATGTATATAGAGTTGGAACCGGAAGGTTCCCAGAGTTAGAACCAGTGGGTTCACAAAGTAGGGTCTACGGACCCACAGAGTTATTGCCTCGAGTGGCTAATATGTGTTATGTGTGGTATTTTGGAGAACTCACTAAGCTTTGTGCTTACAGTGTTAGTGTTGTTTGTTTCAGGTACTAGTGATGACCGTGGGAAGACGCCGGCTTTATCTGTACATACGCATGGGATTTTTATGATATATGATCTTAGGATTTTTGTATGATATGGATTGGAGTCTTAAAACATTGATGTTTTTATGAAAATTAAATGAAAATGTTTTTATATTATGCGAAAAATTATTTTGAAATTCACGGTGTTACATATATAAGTTTAGGTACATGACAACCACATATTCCCTAAGCCCTATATATACATATTCCCTAAGCCCTATATATATATATATATATATATATATATATATATATATATATATATATATATATATATATATATATATAACCCCAATGATTCACCTTATCTATATAATTAATTCTCCAATTTTTTATATTCCTCTTAAAATAGTTAAGCGGAAACAGGTGTTACACATATATCATTCGTTTAATTCTACACATATCCGAGAGTCATGTAGTGTATTTCACTACATGTCATATCTGTTTGACGACTCCATATGCCCGCTCTATATCTTTTCTAGTAGATTCCTATCTTTATGTGAACAACTTTGCCTTTTTACTGAATATGCCTTCATAAAGCAGAATAATATGGGTATATCCCATTACAGAGGTAGTAACCATATTTGTACAAATGTCCGCTCACCATAAACAACATATCAGAAACTTTTTCGGTTCAGATATCGTTGAAAATAGGGGACTGGCTAAAAACATTACGGCCTTTGTTAGACCCTGCAACTCCAAAAAACGAATGTCATATCCACAAATCTTGAGATGCAACAGCTTCTAGTATTATAGTCGTCTGACCTATATCACCTTGAGGAAGTTGACCGCGCCATGCAGTTGACATATTTCCCACGCAACATGAGTACAATCAAGGCTACCAATCATTCATGAAAATTCATGCCTCTCTTCGTGTGCCAAATATAATCTCTCAATATCATGTGTTATGGTTTGCACAAATATTCTTCGTGATAAACCTCATTCATACACACATGCGCAAAAAAAAATTGCACACTCTATTTCGGTCCTCTCGGATACTTTCAAGTACTCGTCTGATGCATCAAAGGCTATATTGTATCCTAAATATCTAAGTGTAGCCAAACATTTTTGTA
This sequence comes from Lactuca serriola, assembly GCF_051521515.1. NCBI lineage: Eukaryota > Viridiplantae > Streptophyta > Magnoliopsida > Asterales > Asteraceae > Lactuca > Lactuca serriola. The sequence goes on from NC_136408.1 coordinate 2,142,771, forward strand.
AACTAGTAAAGCCAATTCTACCTCTAGGATCGGATTTTTGCTTAAAAAAAATCATAACGCACCTCAAAAGCATTACTAATATGTAAAAGTAATGCCTTATTCGGACGAAAATGACGTTCGAATGCCGTATCATTATAAAGACATTATCGGCAAAGTAATAACATACCAATAATTCATGTGTGGCTTTGTGATCTTGATTGACAACCACTATTATATGTGAAACATCTTTACGTTCTTCATTGTCTATGTATTGTACAACATTGAAGAGCGTCGAGATAAATTATCCATCATCATTCGAATCACAATTTGTAAAAAAAATCATATTAAAAATCCATAAATATGATTTTTTTTTTTGAGAGTATAAAGAGATGAATGGTTTGAAAATATGGTAAGATGTGTCTATATACGTAAAGTTTATTTATTTAAAAAATATACATTTTGACCATTGGAAACGGTCCAAGCATTTGATTGGTTGTTCTCTTCCGTCCTCCCCACCACAACCGACGACAACAATGCCCAACCACGAACCGACAGGATAATGTGCACGGTCGTGGTTCGTGGCCACGTCGACCACGAGTCCTTTCGTGAGGACCATACCGGATGCTCTAATAATGGTTATACATCAACGAAAAAATTTAAAAATAAGAAATGACAGATTCATAAAGCGAGTGATATGCACAAAACCATCCACTCCAGTGTAAATCAAAATCTTGTATGAATTTTCACTATGCACACATAGCGTGTGTGTGCAATGCTTCTAGTGTGTAGTCGGTGTTTAAAGAACATACACAAATCCAACAACTCTTTATTTCAGAAACCGATAGATAAATTTGAATCTGAATATGGGTAACAAATTTTTGGTATACAATATCTTTTTAGTGAGTAAATCTAGACCAAAATTGTATTTGAAATGAAGCTCAAGATTTCCCTAATTAATCCAAACTGTTAAAACTGTCATAACAGGGGTTTGTGTTTGTATCTAAGTATGTATCTGTGTCTATGATGCTGATATCCCTGTAGCTTCTTCTGGTATGAGAAAGAGGAAAAAAACGGGGAAAAATGTGCAAAAGACCTGAATACCTATCCCCAGACTAAGGTTATCAAAAGAGCCTGAAGAGATGTTGAGAAAGGAAGCTAAACCCGCACCAACAAAGGACCCGATTGTGGACCCCAGGTTGTTTATCGACATGAAGAGAGCAAATAAAGTCCCTTCTATTCCAGGCGGACACAGCTGTCCCGATAGGATCAAGAAAGGCATAAACCTGCAAACCACAAGCTAATCAGTTACTAAAATAAAATATAAAATGGGACTTTGAAAGTCAAAGAAAAACATCAAATGTGTACTTGAATTGATTGACTGCATCCGAGAGAGCAGATCCAAACACCACCAATGTCTCATCTGAGATCCCTAACCAAACATTCCATCTACAAACCAACACTACATCTACAAGCGTCAGCAAAGACAGACCAACATGTGCAAACCTGCATTTAAAACAACAAACAGTTTATGAGGGAGTGTGATTTTGCAAAAAGAAAAAAAAAAAAGGAAGCTTACATAAGAATCGTTCGTAGTTTCATCTTTTTTAGAAAACGATTGTAAATGAAAGTTCCAAGCATTAGGCCTATCCACCCAATAACACGTGTTGTCCCCAGAAACGATGCTTCCAAATTAAGGACTTCTGTTTGGTAGTAGAACATGATTGTTGACAGGTTTGGGATCGTCACCTGTGCTAGGAAAAACCAAGCCATTGGTCTTGGTTCCCATGTTGATGTTGTGTTGTTGTGTTCAATCAAATCAGAATTCATCTCTACCAAAATATATACATAATTAAAAATAAAAATAAAAAATTGGTATCCATTTTGTACCTTAAAATAATTGGCTGTCGAAAAGCTTTGAACAAAGTATAACCAGCCAACTTTAAGGATCGAAGCCATTGTAATCCAGAAGAAAAAGATCCAGATGGATCCTTTTCAAGTATCTGACTGTTGCTTTTATTCATCTTTCTCTTGGAGCTCTTTTTTCTCCTTAAAGTGTTGGTTTTATTATGGATTTGATTTGTGGATTTATCTTCATCTGAGACGGAGATGCTCCCATTAAGACCATTAGTTTTAGAGGTGGATTGTTTTGGGACAGGAGTCTCCTTCACAAAAGCACATGAGAAAAGCTGTAGAGTTGGCAAAACAGCAAAAAGAAGAAAAATGGTTTCCATTTGAAAGTTGGTGAGTGCGTATCCTCCTAATAAGCTCCCACAGATTCCCCCAACAGCCATTGCCATCCATGATACCGACTGCAGGTCCCCAGCAAATTTAGCCCTGAGAATCAACATTACAAACTTTAATCCATAAACAAGCCCAAAACTATTACTATTTAACTATTTATTATAGCTCAAGTGTTTTTCAAAGGACATGACATACTTTTCAAGTCTTGCAGCTTCAGCAATCATTGCATCAATGACAACATCTGCCATTGCAGAACCAAGATTTTGCAACAACAAGAAGATCATGAGTTGATCTCTGGAATTCCTTATGCTTTCTTCAATGCCAACAACCACCCATGGAAACAGGGACAGAAGTGTTGCAATCACTAAATAAGGAATCCTCTTCCTTCCTTTGATTGGGATACAATCCGACACAATTCTGCATCCAAATATATCATCATCATCATCATCATAATCATTTTCAAACTATCAACCAAATCTGTATCTGTACATAATAATAATAAATACCCACCCGTATATTGGTTTTATGCTCCATGGAAAAAAAGCTATGGAAGTCACAAACTGAGAGGCCGAAGGTGTCAGTTTCAGTCTGTCCTTCAACTGATAGGAAACCGCTGTCCATACAAATGATCTAAACCCCTAAATAGATTTAATGTCACTGTTTAGTGATAACAGCTTCCTCAAATACTCACAACACAGACATATACAACCAAATCCAAATTGTTTTGTGGCAAAAAAAAAAAAAAAAAAAAAAAAAGTTATTACTGAAATTTCAACACACAAACTAAAGAATTTGATATAAAACTCCTCTTTCTTGTCCAACTCAAGGGAAATTTTTCAGCCTTATGTTCTGATGTGTTCAAGAGAGCAAAGCTTAAGAATTTGATATATAAGTAGGATTTGTTTTTTAGTTGCTCTAGATGTACATCTTCTACAACCACAACATTAGTCTAAACTAAGACATCTAAAAACTCTACATACATATTCAACTACTTACTCATTCACATGAGGTTTTCTAGTACTCTATTCTAAAAAAACGAGGAAACAAGTGTACTTGTCTATGGTCATAAAGAACAACAGTTTTCAACTTCAGAGTCGTTATGAATTATAGTTACAAAAATGCACCACAAAGTTATCTACTAGTAGTACTTACTACATAATTCATGTATTTATCATTTTCTTCCCGTGACTATATAACCTCCTCTGTCCCACTGAAAAAGTGTCCACTTTATAATTTAGAAGGAACTGAAAGACAAACTTTTGGAAAACCATTACATTTAGTTAGATACAAACTAATAACTCCAGATCTGATCTCTAAAAAAGAAGGTAGCTTAAGAGCATTATTTTTTTCTTAATGACACAATTTAGAATAACACATCTTAAGCCAGAGTCTTTCTTTGGAATGCATTGAGCTCATTTCTCTCCATCCTCTCATATAGTCATATGTGAGTTCTAGAATTAAGCTTGTGAAATGATCCTATGAACAACTCTCTCGTGATAAACAACAATATGGCTAAAAGAAAGAGACCGTGTGGACCAAAATCAGTACCATCTATTTATCCATAATGATGATAATTAGCAGATTGATCATTTTAATCTAAAACCTTTTTACAAAATAATATGTTGTGATCATTTCTACAAAGAAACGTGTGCATTTTTTATTGGATGGCCTACTAATTACATCTACTTCATTTGTGAACTGTGATCACTATTTATGGAGTTGCTTGATCATAGAGATTCTATTGTTGACCAATTTAATTCTCAAATTTTTATTAAATCAAGTCAAGCATGAAAACTATCATATTTTAGTATCTTATATAGAGAGCTAATTAATTATGGAAATACCAGTATACCATCATTTCCTAATATTATTAACGAAACTCTAATTGTAATTATGCATAGGGCCAAGGTCTAAGTGTATCAGTTCATGTAACAGGTGAGTTTGGTAATTTGTGAATGAAAGATCAAGTGCTCAAATTATACACAACCAAAACAGAGGAGCCATAGCACACCAGCGTCTGGCAAAGCTAAAGTTGAACACGATCAATTGCTTTCCAATTTTGTGGTTAATGTTTAACAATACTATGAAAACATAAACTAAATAATTTTAGGCCCCAAATTCAATACTGTAAATTCCATCTTAGATTTTTTGGCTCCGCAGTTGACAGTAGTCAACCCATTTCAAAGCATATTACTATTAAATTCATATCGTTTCTGGAGAGAAATCTTCTATCCAGGAAAAAGGACCAAGCACGGCCTTTGAGATCAAACGAAATCCCAAAGTTCGAGATTATCCATTTAAACATCAAAATATACTAATGCTGATATACATCAATATTATCAACCACTTTTGAATCTGAAACAATCAACCAAAATAGCTAATCGCATATCGTGATCCGAAAACTTCCATAAACCCTTATTCAGTCGTATACGTGATCATGATCAATCGCAATCAAAATTGAAAAAGAAATAGCGATGACAGATCTTGGATGATGTGAAAGTATACCTGGGTGAAGTAAATCAAGCAGACAAGCCAAACAAAAGAAGCACCGAAAGCAATTCGCAGCTGTTTCAGCCAACCAATCATTTTTTTTTCTATTTTTGCGGTTTCGAGATTCTAGGGTTTGGGAAAAATCTCCAATTTCATGGGCGTCTTAGATTTTTAGAGAGAGAAAGAAGGAGAAGAAACGAAGAACGCGTTTACTTGTCGCATTTCCCACCCAGTTTTCTTCAAACGGTTCTTACGTCCTTCCTTCATTTACTCCTATCACGTCACTCTACAGTTTTAATATAAAAATAAATAAATTAAATTACATAAAATAATAATTTATTTTTGATTGATTTTTTTTTCAAGAGACTTTGGGCATCCTATCAAAAACTATGCCAAAGATAGGTGTTTGTTTGTTTTTTCAAGAAAATATGTCTGCAGTCTGTTGATCATTATCTGTAAGCCTTTGTAACAGAAGAGGTGGACCAAATATTTGTAGTTTACAATAAGAAGATTGTTTGTTTTTTACGTCTGCAGTTGTTGAAATAAATTGATTTTTCAAACTTAATTTCATATCATAAACATTAAAAATGTATTTTCAGCAAAAAAAAAAAAAAACTACACAGTGTCCCATGTTTTTTTAGGTTAAAATTGAGTCTGAAGACCTTTGAAAACAGTGGTCCATGTATGCGTTAGGAAGACGTCGCATAGACGTTTTTTGATCTGCGCACTTCCAAAAAACAAACATTATGCGATGGCATATGTCTGCGCGTTGTCTATGCAACGCAGACAAAAATGGTTGCGCAGATCTTCACAAAAAAAAAAAAAAAAAAAAACAAAAAACAAACAAACAAACAAACAAACAAACAGTTGGTTGCTCCAGTAGCATTAACTTTTATTTGACAAGACTATAAATTTTTTTAATATATAAAATTTGCATAAAAGAAAAACATTTTTGGTACTTCATCTTCGATGTCAAATGTTCAAACACAAACAACCATCCAACCATCCAACCATACAAACATCGGTAGAATTCGTTACCAAAACGCAAGCCAAAAGTACTAGGAGAGGGAAAGGAAAAAGCAAAAACGGTTACCATGAAAAATAAAATAAAATAAACATAATGGTGGACGTCATATGAGGAGTACGTTTTAACGGTAGCGTGGTTTAGGACATCAAAAAATAAAACTCAAAGAATTTATATGAAGAGACGTGTTGTTTAGGAAGCGGTGCTCGCCAGATTTCACGTTATTTTGAAAAGAAAAAAAAAATACCGCAATATTGGTATGCTAAGTGGTAAATGGACTTAATTGAATAAGAGGTGCACCAAATTCAACGGGTCTGCAACAAGCTATATGCAGAAAAGCGGAGTGGTTGCAATGACTTTGATTTTTGTTTAAAACCGCAAAAGAGCAATATCAAGTCTGAAGTGGGCTTGTCTTTTGTTTTGGTCTATTAAATAATTGGGTTTCAGCACAACTTGTTTGTTAGTTGGTTTTGGTGATCGAGTCTTTTGATTTTTCTTGGGTTTAAGGAGTCATGAGTTATGTCTGTTTAGCTTCTTCAGTTATCATCTCATGTAAGCTATTTATAGCTGCTTTTGTTCATCAAATAATACACAAGAAAACTTGAGTGATTCATATTCTCTGATATTTGCCACTTTACAAGTGGTATCAGAGCAACCTGGGAGCAACTTTGAGGGTAATCAATGGCGGCAGAGAATGCAATCTTTCAAGTCCCTAGCGTCCCAAAGTTTGACGGGGATTACGAGCATTGGAGTATGCTGATGAAGACGCTACTGAAATCGAAAGAGTATTAGGTAGTAATTGAGCCGGGGTACATCGAACCTCGAGAAGGAACAATACTCACGGTTGCTCAACAGACGGATTTAGATGCTCTGCGTCTCAAGGATTTGAAGGCTCAAAACTACCTGTTCCAGTCGATCGACAAACAGATTTTAAAGACTATGACTCACAAAGAGACTGCCAAACAGATCTGGGACGCTATGAAGAGCAAATATCAAGGCAACGTAAGAGTGAAGAAGGCGCAATTACAAAGATTACGAAGGGAGTTCGAAATCCTAGAAATGAAAGAAGGTGAAAGCGTCACAGATTACTTTGGCCGGGTGATGTCCACAGCCAATGAAATGAGAAATTTTGGAGAAGAGATAACAGATGTAATGATTGTTGAGAAGATCCTCATATCTCTAACTGAAAATTTTAATTATGTGGTGTGTTCCATTGAAGAATCAAAGGACACTGATGCGATGTCAGTGGATGAGTTGCAAAGTTCTTTGCTTGTGCATGAGCAAAAACTTTTGAAGAAACCTAGTGATGATCAAGTATTAAGCGCAGAACTTGATCCGACCGGAAGACGAGGTCGGGGGCGTGGTAGAAGCCCATTCAACAGAGGACGTGGTCGCGGTCGAGGAAGATCAAGACCTGATTTCGATAAGTCAGCCATAGAGTGTTATAAATGCCATCATCTTGGGCATTTTGCCTACGAATGCACTTAGGGAGACAAGTCGGTTAATTACACCGAATTTGATGAAGGAGAAGATTTACTTCTGATGACTCATGCAGAAGTAAAGAAAGAATGCAAAGAAGGAATCTGGTTTCTTGATTCGGCTTGTTCGAATCATATGACTGGAACACGAGAATGGTTTGTCAACTTAGATGAAGGATTCAAACACTCCGTAAAACTGGGAAATGATCTTCGACTTACGGTTAAAGGAATCGGTGAGGTGAGGTTCGAAGCTGAAGGCATAACTCAGATTATCAGTCGTGTGTACTATGTTCCTGAACTCACTTCAAATTTACTAAGCATTGGGCAGCTACAAGAGAAAGATCTGACTGTTGTTATTCGAAGAGGTGTGTGCAAGATTCTTCATCCTCAACGGGGTGTGATAACTACTTCAAGAATGACAAGAAACAGAATGTTCCTAGTGAATGCAAGGATGAAACCCATTGAAGGCCGATGCTTGAAGCTAGAAGGAGATGGTAACGAACAGATTTGGCATAGACGACTTGGGCACGTGAACAACAAGTCATTGAGAACCATGCAATTCAAACAAATGGTGAAGGGACTTCCTAAGCTAGCCGAGTCTAGCAAAGTTTATGAAGTATGCAATCTGGGAAAACAACAAAGAGTCGGCATTCCTAAGAGGAGTAATTAGAGAGCATCAAACCGACTAGAACTCATCCACACTAATCTATGTGGGCCAATCAAACCTGAATCGCCAAGTGGGAAAATGTATGTTATGGTGTTGATTGATGATTTTTCTAGAAAGGGATGGGTATATTTTTTGTCAAAGAAAAGTGAGAGCTTTGAAACTTTCAAAAGGTTTAAGTCTATGGTTGAAAATGAAACAGGGCTGACCATTAAAGGGATAAGAAGTGACCGAGGAGGGGAGTTCACTTCAAAGAAATTTGATGATTTCTGTGGGGAGTTTGGAATTAAAAGACAATTGACGACGGCGTATACTCCGCAGCAAAATGGAGTAGCTGAACGTCGTAACATAACTTTAATGAATATGGTTAGATGTCTCTTGCTTGAGAAAAACATGCCCAAATGGTTTTGGTCAAAAGCAGCCAATTGGGCCTGTTTCATTCGAAACAGATGTGCTACTACTTCTGTAGAAGATAAAGTCCCTGAAGAAGCTTGGTCAGGTCATACACCAAATGTTGACTTTCTCAAGATATTTAGTTGTATTGGCTACGTCCATGTGCCCACTCAACTAAGAACCAAGCTTGACAACAAAAGCATTAAGTGTATCTTCTTGGGTATTAGTACCGAATCAAAAGCATATAGGATGTATGACCCTGTACAACAAAAGGTTATCATAAGCAAGGATGTAGTTTTCTCAGAAAATGAAGCATGGGTGTGGGACTCAGAGGTGTTTGGTAGTGAAGATTTATTAATTCCTGATGGTGATGGGGAAGAAAATCAAGAAGAAAAACTTGATGTGTTACAATCCGTTGTGACAGGTCCTACATTGGATACTAATGTGAATCAAAGTCCCTCTAGAACTACATAGAGTGCAGATGAAGTACAGGGGGATAATACCCCTCGATCTGTCACACCTCCTTTTGTCGTGGAGCCTAGGGACCGAAATGAAGGCAACAATTTTGTAAGGCCTAAAAGGAACATATCAAAAAGGACAACTAATGCCCCTATTTGGATGAGAGACTATGAGAGTAGGGAAGGATTGTCAGACGATGAAGCTGACTTTGCTATGTACAGCTACGATGAGGTTGACTTTGCTATGTATAGTTCATTTGAGGACCCCACAAGTTATGAAGAAGCAATCAAAGAACCCAAGTGGATTAAGGCGATGAAGCAAGAAATGGAGTCTATAAAGAAAAATAAAACTTGGGAATTGGTGGATAGGACAGAAGGCATAAAACCAATTGGGGTTAAATGGTTATTTAAAACAAAGTTAAATGAGAAAGGGAAAGTGGATAAATATAAGGCTCGCTTGGTTGTGAAAGGATATTCACAAAAAGAGGTATAGACTATAATGAAGTTTATGCACCAGTGGCAAGATGGGATACAGTTCGAAGCATTGTTGCAGTGGCTGCTCAAAAGGGATGGAAGATAAACCAACTTGATGTAAAGTGTGCTTTCTTAAATGGGGAGTTGAAAGAAACAGTGTTTATAGAGCAACCACAAGGCTTTGTTAAAAATGGAGAAGAACTCAAGGTGTGCAGATTAAAGAGGGCTCTTTATGGTTTAAAACAGGCACCACGTGCCTGGTTTAACCGCATTGAAAACTACTTCATGAAGGATGGTTTTGAGAAGAGTCATTATGATCATACTCTTTTTATTAAGAAAACAACAAAAGGAGTGGTGATTGTGAGTTTGTATGTTGACGACCTAATTTATACAGGTGATAATGAGGTGATATGTGGAGAGTTTAAAGAGTCAATGATGCAGGAGTTTGAAATGACAGACCTAGGTGCTATGAAATATTTCTTAGGTGTGGAGGTGATTCAAGACACTGCCGGGGTAAGTATGTGCCAAAAGAAGTATGCCAAGGAACTACTAGAACGGTTTCACATGTGGGAATGTAATGCTGTGAAAAACCCCATAGTTCCTGGAACTGCGTTCACGAAGGTGGGAAAGGGAAGCAAGGTGAATGAAACAGAGTATAAAAGCTTGGTGGGAAGTCTCATGTACCTCACGGTCACGAGACCAGACCTTATGTATTCAATTTGCTTTATTTCCCGATTCATGGATGATCCTCGTGAAGAACACATGGCATTAGCTAAGAGAATTCTCAGATATGTCAAGGGAACCTATGGTTTTGGGTTATTTTATGTTCGAAATCCTGTAGCAAAGTTGAAGGTTTATACGGACAGTGACTATGCACGTGATGTGGAAGATAGAAAAAGCACGTCCGGGTATGCATGCATTCTAAGCAACGCATCAATATGTTGGAGTTCTAGGGAACAGGATATTGTTACGCTTTCGTCTACTGAAGCCGAGTACGTGGCTGCTACAGCATGTGCATGTCACTGTGTTTGGCTCAAAGGATTATTAGAAGAAATAAGTAATGAAGAGATTGGTACCATTAAGATTCATTGTGACAATAGTTCTACTATCAAGCTGTCGAAGAATCCTGTTCTACACAGAAGGACCAAGCACATCGATGTGCGGTTTCATTACTTGAGAAGCTTAGTAAATAAAGGAAAGGTGCAGTTGTCATTTTGCCCTTCATCTGACCAGGTGGTTGATGTCATGACCAAACCCGTAAAGTTAGATGTGTTTGAAAAAATGAGGAAGTTGCTTGGCGTTGATGATTTGAATGGTTAAACTGAATGGTAAACCTTGTTCAGTTTAAGGGAAGGATTTGAAGTGGGCTTGTCTTTTGTTTTGGTCTATTAAATAATTGGGCTTCAGCACAACTTGTTTGTTAGTTGGTTTTGGTGATCGAGTCTTTTGATTTTTCTTGGGTTTAAGGAGTCATGAGTTATGTATGTTTAGCTTCTTCAGTTATCATCTCATGTAAGCTATTTATAGCTGCTTTTGTTCATCAAATAATACACAAGAAAACTTGAGTGATTCATATTCTCTGATATTTGCCACTTTACAAAGTCGAGATAGGTCATATGTTTGAGTTTGAGAGACCATGGGAGATGTTGAGAAGAGATCCAAAATAGACTCAAACTTCAACATCGGTGGAGGTGCAATCTAAGCGTTGAAGGTGGAGATATGGGAGAAACCTAAGGGCAAAATTTAAATGTTAGGATCGTTTTATGTTTTTAATTTATCGTATTTTTTTTAGTCTTGTAATGTTTTTTTTTTCAGTTTAAATGTTATGGTTTATTTAAATATATGTTTTATTAAAATAATACATTGTATATAATTATATTTGTGTTTATAATTATTAAAAAAAACTTGAAAAAAAAAATGATGGCATGGTAATATTTTGGTGTTATAACATAATAATCATTTTCTACAAAAATATTATAACTTGGAGAATGATGTGGCATGTGAATCGACTATTTTTTGATGTTATAACATAGTGTATACCCACGAGCCTAATAGATGTAAAAAGTGTTGCTAAAAAAGTAATATATATTTATTTTTCTAGCCATATTAATCATATTATTTATTAATTAATTTTAGGACAAGCTAACAAACTAACTTCAAAATTAAGAACTATTATAACCCAATAGATGTAAAGAGTGTTACTAAAGTTATGTTTGGCTTGCATAACCCATCTTACTTTTTGAGAACTATTTATAATTTGATTTTATTACAAACTAACAAACTAAATTCATTAAAAAGCTCTACCAAAAAGCTTTCATCTACGATATATTCTTAGGTCATGTTTAACGAAACTAACTGGTATTTGAAAACTGTTGGAAACTCAAAATTGTATCTTTTATGTGAACACTTACAATCATTACCTACATATGTAATTTACAAAATAAATAAATAAAAAATGTAAACAAAATGAAAAGGTAGCTCCAAACTATTTATAACCACTTTTGGAATATTAACTTTTTGTTTAAAATAAAAGATTTAAAATTCATACTTCCAAGGGATTCTCTTTTTTTTTAGTTAAAAACCTTCAAAAACTTAGGTGTGGAACATGCCCTTAGTTAGGCAATGAAAATATCGTGTCGGATGAAATTTATGTGTTAGTTAGGCAATGAAGATTTGTGTTGGGAGAAGAATATCGTCTTAATTCTTAATTAGGCAAGAGATGATATCCTGGATGGAAACACATGCTTGATCGTAACATACACAAGACATTGTTTTCCCTAAAACTAAACAGGCCTGTAACACATATTCTCAGTTTTCCAAAATTTGTTTGGCTAAATGTTCAAAGTTGTTTTAACTGTTTTCTTACATTTAGTTGATTTTGAAAAGTCTAAGATATGAAAGTCGAAAAGTTTGACTTGTAACCCAATTGATGTGTAGTGACATGGAAGTTTACAAGGAGAAGATGATAAGATTTGAAGGCAATAATAAATAATAGTTTGAAGAAACAAAGGAATAAGGATTTTCAATTATAAGAGAAGAGTAAGAGCATGATTGATGAAGCAGCACAAATGAAAAGAATTATATACAAGAGTTGTGTGTGTAATGAATCCTAGGAGTAGGGGGAGACTGACTGACTGACTTGCAATATGATATGATATAATATATGATATGATAATATACTTACTTACTTACACAGACCCAAACCCAACAAAGAAAGAAAGAAAGAACGAAAGTTAGAGTCGCAATAAATCAGAAAAGCTTGGATATGACATTGCATGAAGTCCAGAATGCTGCTGAAGCTGCCCTTAGAATAGCCGGGTTCTGGTATATCCTGAGAAAACAAAAATAAACATCATATCCAAAAACTGTTGATATGTACATTTATTGTCACAATATAAGAAAAAGAAAATTCAATATTTTAAAATAATAATAATACCCGATGGCTGTTGCGCCCCAAGATGCAACGTTGTAGATAACTTTGCTTCCATCCCATGCCTTTCTAAGCTTTCCCTTTTGTTTTTTCATGGAGAATGTCTTGCAAAGGGCTGCAACAAACCAACCAATAAATCTTTTACAACACATACATACGTTCCTTGGTAAAATCATACGTATAAATAAATTATTATAATAATATATATATATATATATATATATATATATATATATATATATATATATTATTATAATAATTTATTTATACGTATGATTTTACCAAGGAACGTATGTATGTGTTATATATATATATATATATATATATATATATATATATATATATATATATATAATGATTGGATTTTTGAAACCTCTTGTAATAATATGCTAATCTAAACTCACCATCCTGGAGTTGTTTTGGACTCAAATCCTGTGTGAAAGAATAACAATTGATTGATTAATTACCCACATTACATATAATAAGAAAACAAAAAATTAACGACAACAAGTGTAAGTGTGTACCTTGGTCTCTTTAAGGGAAAGTAAATATGCAGCCATGAAGCATGCAATTCCATCCACGATATCATCTTGTCTCACTAACACATAATCTTCATCTGACACCATATTTCCACCTTCCCATAGATCCTTTTCACTCACCACGTCCCATGAATTATTTTCTTCTAAATATGTCAATGTTTCACAAACAATTCTTACTTAAAACATTATATCCATAAACTGTTGTTTACTACTTTTACTTTTACTTAACATTCTCAAAAAGCAAAAATCAATTTCAAAGATGCATTCTCTTATATTCTCATTATCAAAATCAAATTTTGAATACATACCTGCTGAACCCTGTGGAACAGACACCTGTGCGCTCTCTAGTTTTTGAAGAAAATCCGGGCATTCAACTCTCGACTTCAGTAGACTGCATAGCTACACACAAACAAATCTCACAATTATACTTTACCCCCAACCAACTTTTCTAAAACTTCAATACAACTTGGAAATTTATATGCTCCAATCTGATTATTTTGACCCTATATAATCACTCTAATCCAAACTGCCTAATCTCAACTGATTTGTGCGACTTCAGATCCAAACCCCACCTTAGCCCGGGTTGGAGCAAATTCAACTCCAAATATGAATATGATTTATAATCAGTTCAAATCCGAATTCTAAAACTCTTGTTTCATGCTCCCCAACACTTCCTTCATAGGCTTTGCGCCAATTTGAGTTTACAATTTAACAGAATTAAAACAAGAAAAAGCAAAACCCTAACTTACCAAATCAGCCTCGCCGTCCTGCGATTGCGGATAAGATCCACGACAGCCGCTGCTCGTTCCGGCAGAATCACCATCATCAACAACTTCATCACCACTTTCGTCATCATCTTCAATACAACCAGTAGTGCTAAGCAATTCAAGAGCTCGTTGGCATTGATCAAGAACCGCCTCTAGTGTTTTTCTCTTCACACGAACCTGATCCCTTTCGGAATTTACCCTCTCAACACCACCGCCGACGATGATGGGTTTAACACCACCCGACACCTCAACGACCTCCATATATGAAACCCAGATCAATACATATGTAATTTATACAGACACAACTAAAAAAAAGTGAAACCTAAAAAGGATGTCTTGTTGTATAATTGATGGTGTTGGTGTTGGTGTTGGTGTTCGTATGATGGATAAAGATCGAAATTGAAGAGTATGTCGTCTGAGTTCCGTGCAAAGTTTGATAATTTGGGGATTTTTGGGGGGTTGTGGTGGAGAAGGGGGAGAGGGTGCTGGCGTGAGCCGCCTACGTACCGTCTCCATTATTGATGGTATATAATTGGGTATAAGCAAGTACAAAGAAATCTTGGCATTTTTTCCAAGAAAATAATAATATATTATTAACATAACATAAACGATACAGGTATTTAGGGATGATCACGTAATTAAATTCAATCACGTTTTCAAGAAATTTTACACATTTTAGAAGAATTTAGCAAGATTCACTAAATTGGAAGGGGTTACAATACAAAATATCATATTGTATTTATCGTACAAAAATACAATTTTCCAAAATTAGTTTGAAATTATTTTGTGGAATAATTCATATTTTGCAAAATCTTATCTATATTTTGAAATTTTGGCTTACCAAAATACTTATAAAGTAATTTTGAAAAATAGTAAATTTTGTAAAACGGTGATTGTAAAATGAATGATTATTTATGATATTTCATATATATCCAAATATTTGAACTTAAACATTAAATAATCGAAAAACATTAGTTAAGCGGAAAGAGTGATTTGACATTAAATAATTGAAAATCATTAGTTAAGCTTGATTATCTCTATTTATAATAAAATATTTCATATTCAAAACATTTAAATATGACGTGTGATTTGACAAAATTAATTGATTTTCAGATGATTTATGTAAAAAAACCGAATATTATAAACAGCTTACCATGAAAAGTTACAACTTGTTTTTACTTTTTGATCTTCGATTGCAAAAGCTCTTGTAACTTTCTGTGATTTTCTATTTTGTTGAATTTTTATCATTATAAAGGATACACACAGTATATAGTTATATACTAATACAATTATATTTATACATATATAACAAGGCAACAAGCCCATGTGTAAGATAGGGAGGGAGAGGCCCAAGCCCATGTCGGTATTTATAGTCGAGTCCACTCTAATAAGGAAGGATCTAAAATCCGAAGAGGTTAATTCAATTGTCTGTTGTTGCATGTTGTGGATTTGAAGTGTTTCTACTCAATGATTACACACTATGCAGAGATATGAGATATTGGATTACCACATGAATGACTTTTTGGGTATGAAACCTAATTGAATAAGAACATCACGTATATATGTATCCGGCATGTGTAGTTTGTGGGGAAATTCAAGTGATAGTATGGTCATATATGGTTAGAAGTTGAATTGCTTTCATGTGTTTGATGATGTCTTCGATTGTTTCAATTTCAAGTGATAGTTTCTCTTAAAAATATATTTGAACAATACAATATCTATGGAAAAAATTGGTTTTTTGCTTCCGAACAATATTTAAGGAATTTGATGACAAAGATCTTATGTTGTATTGTATCCATCTTGAAGCGACGCATATAGAGTTGAATCTTGTTGACAGGTTCTTACCAAGTGAAGCTACTAACCCCCATATGTTTTAAAATATATGAAAAAAATAAGTTGTTTTCCTAATACAGATGGTGCATATATTTATAGGTTAGAAATGATATCTATGAAGAACAATATATCTGGGAGTATTTATATGAAGAGTTAATGGATAACTTTGTTTCTAAAAATATTATGAAATCATCGTACTTCATATAACTATGTAAGATTAGATTTTATATTGCGATGATTCATGTAACTATGTAAGATTGGATTCTATATCCTTTTTTATTTTATTTTTTCTAATAATTATCGACTTATGGTAGTATTAATAATCTTGCTTATATATAAAAGTAAATTATGTTTAGGGGCCTAATTTTATTTTTCGCACAGGGCCTCAAAATCAGCGAGACGCCCCTGATGAAGGAATAGTGTAGAAAGAGCTATCAAAAGGAATTCAACTTGTAAATAAATTTTTTAAGTGAATGACACTTGATCAAGAAAATGCTTTGGCAACCATGTCGTGTATTGTGAAATGCATTACAAAGTGTTGATGAAATAAAATGACATCCAATTATATATAATTTGTTCAATGTTCTTCAGGCCATTTATTTTTTTCCAGTGTAAATAAGTTTTTTTGGGTTTTAATTACACAATTAAAATGCATTTCAAATGGATAATTATGTCATATCATATGTCACAGTGGACATAATGTAAATATTATGCCGACTTGAATAAATAAATTCTATCATATTCATATTGAATGCCACAATGAACAATACCTCAAATAGAATTTAATATCTATTTATCCTTTTGAAATTTACCTCATTGGTGAAATAAGACCCTAAAAAACATTAGTGGTCTATTGAATACAATTAAAAGATCAGTGGCAAAACTACATACTATTGGTGGTCATTTTATGACATGAACTACGTTACATATACATGAAGAGCAATGAGAAACTCTAGGGTTCTTTCCATCTATATACATATAAACTATATGCTTTAGGACATAGTTGTCGATTGATGTCAATATCTATACATTGCTTAATCACTATAGACTATAGAGTAGTTCCATACTCAGCTAGCTTCTTCTTTCTCTTTCTGTGGTGATTCTTGGACTTTACTGTACTGTCTTTGCAATGAATGACTCATACCTCTTAATAGTGAAGAAGGCCTATGCTTCTTTCTTAACTTAACCCCAAAAAGGAATGACCTGAAAGGTACCTTTGACTTAGAGTTTGACCTTTTTTTCTTACCAAGATCTGCATCTAACTTTATCAATGTCTCTTCGATTTCAATATGTATCCTTTTGACCCTTTCACATGCAGCTCGTAACTCCTCCAACACTTTATTATTCTCTTGCTTCATGTTAAGAACTTCCCCTTGAAATTTTGCAGCTTGACAATCATTAAGTGGTCTCGCTTTCTTTTCAGATTTTGAATCGTCATTTGTCAAATTTGCTAATTCATTTTGAATTTCGCAAAGTGATATTAATCTATGTTGTAAATCGTCTTCTAATATTTCACTCGATTCCAACCATAGAGTCACTTCTGCCAACATGTCTTGTAAATGTCGATATATTGGTCGAATATCTGAGGCAAAAGAGGGAGAGTTTTGTTGATAGTGGCGTTTACTAATCGCATGCGCAAGCCCATATTCGTGTTTCTTTTCTTTCCCTTCTTTTGCATCTCTTGCTTCCTGTATTTCTTTTAGTAGGTCATTTGTTGTATCTTGAAACCTGTTTATTTGGTGATATGTTGTACTAAATCTTAACCATAACTCTAAGCTCTCTTTTCTAAATTCATCGATTTCTCTACGTATCTCATCTTCTACTTCTCTAATTTCATTAGGGTCATCAACGCCATCATTTAAATCTGGATCTTTCTTTACTTCGGTCTCTAAGTTTTCATCACCATTTGAGTCTTGATCACCTTCCTTTTTTTCATCAAATTCTTCTCTTTCATGTGCCCCTTCATCAGTGGAATCAATTTCCGTAGTTTCAACTTCTTTTATAACTGAATCTTGTGCTTTTGTTACTTCAAAGTCTACATTTTTATCTAAGTTTGTTTCAAAAAGTTTTAATTTTTCGTGTAACGAACGAATCTCGTTATCTTTCGAGTCATTTGAATTTTTCAACATCTTCATCTCGACAGCGGTTTTGAACAATCTTGCACGATTCTTTGTTTCGGTTTCAGTGAGCTTCTTTTTCAATTCCTTGTAGTTTCTCAAAGTCGATTTGTACTCCTCAAGTAACATTTTCTCTCTTTCTTCTATTTCATATGAAAATTTACGCTTCAAATTCGATTGATCTTCTTCATCCATTCTATCACCATTAACATCAACAACAATATCATGTTCTTCATTGATCACCCTTTTTGTCAATGATTGTTCTTGTTCTTCTTCTTGTCCTTGTCCTTGTCCTTGTTGTTGTTCTTGTCCTTGTCCTTGTCCTTGTTCTTGCTCTTGCTCTTTCTCTTGCTCTTGCTCAAGCTCTTTTCCTCCTTCCATTTCCATATCCTTTTTCTTTACAGAATCCTCTAACTCATGACTATCTTCATTAGGTTTCATTACAAAACCCTCAAAGTCATCATTATCTTCATTAGGTTTCTTTACTAAATCATTCTCTTCTTGTACTTCTGATCTTTTATCATATTCTTTCTTTTCTTCATCGTCTGAAGCGTTTTCATCTGGTTCAGCGATTAAAAGCTCATTAGATGCATTATCAAGATTAACACTTGCATCATCGAACCTGGTTTCCAAATGCACATTTTGCCCTTTGACTTTCTGGTCAAGGCTCTGAATTCCTTCTAATTGTTCCTCAAGCCTTTTGATCTTCATCTTCATTTCATTTGAATCATCAACGAGGTTCTTGTTGTCATGTTCCAAACTTTGAAGTTGTTCATGAAGATCATCGTTTTCGAATCTAAGCCTCATCACAAGTGCAGTCTGGGACGCCAAATCAATTTCCAATATGATGACCTTATCAACAAGTTTCTCAATCTTCTCAGCAACTTTAGAGATAGTGACAGGTTCGCTTTTTCCAAGAATCTCTTCTTTGATCCTCGATTTTCTATCTTCAACCGTTTCAGATTCTTTTTGGTCAAAATTACATTTGGGTTGACTTTCGATCAATCCTTCTTGACCATTTCCATCTCTATTCTCTACATTCTGCTGTTTCTCTTCGATTTTTGTTGTTTTGTCTTTAACCTGTTGGCCCGTTTGCTCGATGTTTTTTAAATCTGAATTACTGTTATTGCTCGATATCAGAGCCTCAAACTTCTTTCTAATATCACCAACCCTTTTGTGTTCAACCGTCGCCTCTTTTTCAACGCGATTTTGTTTATGCTTCAAGTTGGCGAGTGTTTCTCCACACATTTTCAATGCAGAAGACGCCATCAAGGTTTGAGCATCGTTATCCTCGATCACAGTCCTTACCTCCAACTCATCCTGCAAATTGCTAATTTTAGCATGCATCTCAGTGATGTTGGTCTCGATTTCCCAAAACTTTGATATCGCGTTTTCGTATGAACATTTTACAAATTCTTTTTCAGTCTGAAACCCTAAGATTTCCTTTTGAAGCTTATCGATCTCCTCAAGTGCCTCGTCTTTACTCAATCCGGAGCTTTTTACGGGAGCTTTTTCGTCAACCCCGATTTTGATAAGTCCTTTTTTTGACATCAGTTTTCTTGGCATTTTCTTTTTCTTAAGCACTGCTTGAACTGCGTTTTCCATTTTTGGAAGATGGTTTAGTTTCGGTGCTTCTAGCATCGGCGTTGGCAACGGCAATGGCGCACCTGTAGGGTGCTTTTCATGTTCCTCTACACTAAACGCGAAATCTTCGTCATCTTCTTCGTCAATTGACATCTGTACCCTTTCGGGGAAGATAACGGCGATGGTTCGATTCGCGCTTTGTAGATCTTTTGATAAATGATCGTATCTTTCTGCTAATGCTCGATATTCCCGAAAAGTATCTTCTACGAAGTTTACGATCTCGGGCCTTTTCTGATAGTATTGTTCAGCCCTAACCCTAAACGAGTCTCCATCTTCTGTGATGATTTTCATTATGTATTCTACCTTTTCCTCCATATCTGAAAGCCAACATGAGCAACACATTAACACGTTTCAAAGCTCAAATAGACGCCATTGTTGAAGCTCTGAGAAATAATATTTTTTTTAACTAACAAATTGTTGAAAATGGACACAAGTAATGTAATGCCAAAAAGAACACAACCCCACAAACTAAGTGAATTTTGTTTCTCTAAGTATGAATTTTGATAAAGATATCAATACCTTGGAGATTCTGGTCCAGCCATTTTGATTGCTTGGTCCTGATGTGGCTAGCCCACCACCATGAATATGCATTTCTTGAAGCTCTTGTCAACATCCTCTTCTTCCTCTTTATTCTCCAACTAAGAATCCATATTGTCCACAAGAGTCTTTTTTTTGGTCGGACCTCTGGCTACCATTTAGCCTAATGGTTCTTGTCATGTGATTCCTCATTGCTTGAGTTTATGAAACTTGCATTAGAAGGTTATAGGATTGGGATGATCATTTTGGTCAAATTGTTGGTATTCAGCAAGTTTCTTGAAGGGTAAAATTAAGATTACATTTTTATGGGGTGGGGAAATTAATGGTGAGATAATGAAGGGGGAGTAGTAAGTTTGGACCATTGAGGCGCATAAACATAGGAAACGATCACCTAATCTGCATATTAGCATTTAACAAAAGAGGGCTAAGCATGTAAAGATTATATTTCAAGCAGGTTTGGTGATAATAGATTTTTTATTGGACAAAACCCTCATTTTTATTTTTATGTTGAAAAAAACGTTGGCATTTTGATTATTTTTTTTTTCCGTTTGTTTTGTTTAATAAAGATATTCGGTGAAGTACTATTTCGTGGGATATTGAATTCCTAAACTTATTTAGGTTAGGATGTTTGTGTGGTATTAACATTTTTATTGTGTGTGGTCCCAAAATGTACACATGAAGGAAGGAAGGAAGGAATATTTTGCAGAAATGAAGTTGGGGACCAAGCTACAACATACGAAAAACAAGCCATACGTACATACCAAAACCAATTGCCAATTGGCATTTGGTGTGTTTGAGTTTGAGGTAGCCCCACCACCATTATATCAGTCTGTCACCACCTACGAATGAATCCCCTTTCACAACATTACAACCACCCTTCATTTTTGTCTTTTTCATATACAGTGTAACGACTTTAATTATCATCAAAAATTATGTTGATCAGTGTTTTTAAACAAAACATATAATATAGTATTATAATAACAATATGTTATGTACAAGAATTTTGCACTGCTGATTATACAATATCATTCAACAATATATTGTGTACAAGAATTGTTTACATCAAATGAATCATTAAATTAGTCCGTGAAATAACCATATTACATTGATTTTTAAAAATAATACTAATACAAAACAAAATTAGCAAATATGAGTTGTATATAGATATCATTCAACATTGATACAGAATACGACAACTATTACTTATACATAAAGCATATTATACAAAATGTTTCCTATATGGAAACAAGATCAAAGGACGCTTCTGCCAAATTTGTCACACATTTTGGACACATTTACAATATATTTATTTATATTTATTAATTAAGTCTTCAAAATCTCAAATATCCCACCCTATTTATGTTTCCTTACAACTCAAATTCAATAACATTTATTACAAAATTATGAAGAGATATTTCTCTATTATATTTGCCATCAACTTGCTTAAGTATTCATCATCGCTTTTCTTAATTTCTCCACCCCCGTTTTCTTGTCACGAGAAAGCAAAAAACATAATGGTTTCGGTTCAAAGCCATAATGCATGACACCGGTGGTGATGATATGAAGATGAAGAACGTAAAGTTGAATAGTGGAATTAGTTCAAGTAGTTGCTGCTCAATTAGTAGTACTAGTACAGTTAGAGAAATGGTGAAACTCACAAAAGTAAAAGAGATTACTCATGAGTTAGCATCCAAAAAGCATGCCCTGTCTGAGCGTAAACGTAGAAGACGAATCAATTGCCACTACGACTCTCTTAGACACTTCTTCCCTCGAATACTCAAAGTAAGTATCAAAACACAAACATACATACATTTCATTATAGTTTTGGTGCTAAAAAGTTAAAAACGAACCGATGTAGTTATTTGTTCATTTGGGGTATTAACCTACAATCTTGCATACATGATAATAAATAGAATTAATCTCCTAAATTTTTAGCTAAAAAAGATTACATTACATACGTTGCACTTGCAGAGCGATAAAGCCTCGGTGCTAGCAGAGACTGTGCGTCATTTAAAAGAGCTGAAAAAAATGGTCGCCGACCTAGCGCCGTCGCATCATGACGGAGAGCGGCGTGACAAGCAATCGTTTTTTATTCCCGGCGAGAAGGACGAAATGAGCGTCGGTTACGTCGCCAGTGGCAACAAGACAGCCGTCCGAGCAATTGTCTGTTGCGAGGACCGACCGGGTCTTAATCAGGACTTGACAGAGGCGATTCATTCAGTCCGCGGGAAGGCAGTGAAGGCTGAGATGGCGACTATCGGTGGGCGAACTAAGGCGGAGGTGGTGCTGGAATTGCGGGAGGAGGAAGACGTTGGGCTGTTAAGGAGAGCGTTAAAGGCTGTTGTGGAAAATCGAGTCTTGGGTCGAACCGGGTTAATCAGTCAAGGATATACTGAACCGGAATTCATTGGTTTCGGCCGGAGGTATGTAGATGGTGAAAGGCCCATATGTGATCAAATTGAGAATGGGCTTGCTGATGGCCTAATTGTAAGAAGTTTAGAGAAAAATACAAGTAAAGAGTAAAGATTATAAAGATTATGTTTTGGGTTAAAACCTGTTATTGCGGTACTAACTGAAATAAAGTTAGCTGACAACTAAAGTTTTAGTTTGTGAATCGATAAGGTAGCTGACAAATATAAAATAATACTCCATAAAGAAACGGATTAATAATTCAATACTATTAGATAAATACATAATATATTTTATTAAATTAAAATTAAGAAGAAATTAGCATGATATTTTCTTTATATTATCTGGGATCATTTTATAACCTTTTTCTTGATTAATTCGTTCCAACAAAATGGCTCTTATTTAAATATAACTAATAAAAAAAACTACATAACCTCATTGAAATGTTGGACTGAAAAATCTGTGAGAAAACTAACTTATAAATTTATTTTATTTTTGTCAAACATTACGACCTAAAAAAAATTGTGTTTTAGAGATTTTGTTGAAAACTTGGCACTTTTGTATACTAGTTAAAGGAATAAATGGTGGATGGCACTTGTATTATAATTTAATAAGGGGGAAGGGGAAGAGAGGAGAGCGACTTTAACAAACTACTACCATTACCATTAGCATACATACAGAGAGATACAGATAACAGATACACTTATTCCCTCTCCACTCAAAAACCTCTTTTTTTTTAAAAAGGTTTTTTTTTAGTCCAATATTCCCCTGGTTGCCGATCTTCTAAAGGTTACACTTGCACCTGGTTTGGACCCTAATCTATCCAGGTTCAAGTTGGTTACCCTAACCCTACTACAACTATTACAACTACAATCTAACTTTCTACATTCATCCTCGTTTGTCCTTGATGTGTACAAGTGAGAAAGCCTGGAGTACAACGGGGACGGGAAGGAAGACGTGGATGAGGTGTCGGAATCCGACGAGGTCACGTTCATGATGGTGTTGGTGTTGGTGTTGGTGTTGGAGCTGCTGTTGTTCCAGTAATCATGTTCCCAGTCACCCGGAATGTGATCACTGGAGTCCCTTTGGGTGCTGCTATCTGTGCTGCAAGAACATGACTCCGAGAAGAACCCCGAGTTGTCACTGGAGGAGGAAGATTCCTCCTCCAGACTCCGCTGCCGGTGCCCAGGCTGAGAAGCCGGCTGGTAATTGCAAGCCTCCCAAGGTTCAGTGGAGTGAACGAATGTTTTGTGTTTCCGTGGATCTTGATGCTGGATTATTGAGCTGCGTATCGATCGTGGGGCCCGTGGGGAGCATCTAAAAAACAAAAAAAAATGAAATTGCTTGACTAATAACATAAAATAAAAAAGATAAAAATACCTTGCATAAAAGAGCATGTATGCGCCTTTTGTCAATACATGTTGAAGATCCACCTCGTTCACCTACATTGACATGATATAACTCATATAAGCATAAGAAACAAAAGTTGGTGTTTTTGAAAAAAAAAATTAATAAATAGATGGCGAATCCATACCATGGTGTCGTTAAATTTGAACCATCGGTTGTGATGATTCTTAACATAGCAAACATAATGACCAGAAAAGGCGTCATTCATTGTATCTACATGAACCACCACCCCATAAAGCCTGTAAACTGGCGACTTATCACTTGTCCCACTAACATACGGAGCCATGTCTAAAATCTCTGGGAACTCAACCGATTTGTTTAGCTTCCCATATTTACCACACTGTAATACAATCAAATTCAGTGACATAACAAGACTTGGACAAATATCTTTTGGTCAAAAAAAATATGTATATATATACATTACCTGAAATCTCTTCAATGCAATAGTAAGCACATTAGGAGCCTCCAATAACGTCAGTTTCTTTCTGGCTTTCTCATAGGATTTGCACCTTAAGAGGAAATTAATTAAAACACTATATAACAGTGAAAAGGATGTGATCAAGAAAAGATAAATGAACCAAAACCAACCTGCTGCATTTGTACTTGTTTTCACCATCCAGAATCTCAGTACATGTAAATTTATCCAAAGCCTCTTCCAAAGTTCCTATATCACCTTCTATTTCAACTGTCAGATCCATCATCCTTTCATGCATCTCCGATTTGCCTCCACATTTGATGCAAATGATCTATATATATATATATATATATATATATATATATATATATATATATATATATATATATATATATATATATCCAAAACTAAAATAAATACAAAGAGTATCGTAATTATTTCAAATTTATATCTGAAAGTCAAAAATCACCTTAGACCGTAGATAACCCCCAAAGGTAAGCCCAATCAGACTTGTTTCTTCTTCCAAAGAGTTCAAGGCATTCCCTCCTGCAGCTTCCTTGATGCAAACTGCTTGCAAAGCATCGATAACATACCTGTAATTATAAATTCACTACTAGTTTAATGAACCACACCACACAAACATAAATAAATAAACAAATTGTTCTTGTTCCATATCAAACTGTAACAGTAAAAGTTGACCTTAGAAATTCATGTGCATCTTCTTCTTTCCCATGCCCAAGATTGCTTCCAATGTTTTCAATATGGGTAAGCATGCGAATAGGAGACAACGGAGAGTTCCCATCTTTTGCCTTCATAACAAGGCCTTCAACCTCACATGTGAAGCACCATCCTCTCTTATCACCTAACAAAACACTTTTTTTTAATAATAGTTTGTTTACTCGGCTCAAAGAAACAACTTGTTAATGCATGACAACATACATGCTTTGGAATGAAGCCCTTCCAGAAAATAAGCAGTCAGAGGTGGAGTGTATATCAGGCACTGGAGCACCGCATTAGCATAACAGCTGCAAAATATGCATGCCATGCCATCAATATAGAAACTATTTAATTAAAAAAGAAAATAATTACAATCACATAACAGGTTAATGCGAAGCTCTACCTGTTTCCGCAATTTTTTAGGCCACAAGGCTGCAATTCAATCTTTTTTGAAGCATAAAGCTTGACAAACATTTCGTATGGGAAGAGGCCCTGTATCAAAATTATACCAAAACTATCTCACCTTATAAATCTCATAGAGTGAAAATTAGAAAAAAAAAAAAAAAAAAAAAAAAAACAAGAAAGGTTCCAAGTCAGACCTTGAAAGCATATCTGTCACTTACTCCCTCTAATGACTTAGAGGGCTTGACCTGGTCAACAGCTTTTGATTTTGATGTCTTGGATCCGCTTCTAATACGACAAGTTTCTGTGAGTTTGGGTGAAGAAACGGTGTCATCATCCACCTTGACAGGCTTTGTAGCATGAGATGCATGTCTACTACTGGTGTCCGGAGCTTTTGGTGATGAACTTATTTCCCTAGATTTGGATGTGTGGGAAATCCTACTCTTGTTACTGGAAATATCATTCGAACAAGATAAGCTATCATCTTTAAGCACTGAAGCACGATGGGAAGGAGAATTTTTAGATTCCCTGAACTTGGAAGTATCATCCTTTGACGAATCACTGCTATCATTGAACTTGTTATTTCCCAAACCATCTATTATGACTTTATCAGCAATACATCCATTCACGATATTGCTATGCTGATTAGCAGTGTAACTGCCAGCTGAGGCAAAATCATCATGATCATTGATACTAGATTTCTTGTTATCAACAGTCGTATCCCAGAAACCAGAAGAGGTTGTACAAGGCTCAGAAAACAAAGACTCGCTGTTTGTCCAACAAGATGAACTTGACTGAACATCTTCTTCATCACTTGGATTGGATCTTTTAAGATTGTTCTTCCCTGAACCAGTTGACTTTCTGGCTCTGGTAGGGCTCTGGTGCAATGATTTCACTAAGTTGTCAACAGTAACACCTGCAGAAAATTTAGTAGGGGTGGAACTTCTACCCTGCTGATGAGCAAGGGATTCATCATCATCCTTGTTATCAGAATTTTCTGGGAATCTCCCAGTCACAGACGATGTAAAAGTTTGCTGAGCTTCAGTATCAAAAGTGTCACTTTGATCTTGATGATCCACTTGCCTATAAGAGCTGCCTCCCTCATCATTGATTGGACTCACAGCAACATAAGGACGGCACTCATGTTTGTGGCCTTGTCTCCAATGAATTATTTGACATTTCCCAGAGCTGAAATTGCCATGCATAACATGAGACTTCCACTCAAGAAATTTTTGAAAAAAAAAAAAAGTAATATTTTAAATCAGTGCTCTACTATTGTTCACATGTCCAATTTAGTTCATACATGAAATCTCCATCACACCCATATCTAAAATTTTGAACCACCACTAGAAACTATTCACTATATATCAATTTACACATCTCAAGGTTTCTGGAAGCAGTCATAACTTATAACACACTAGTAGCAAATACAGATTCCATCTTCTAAATCATGTTCCTGTAATATTCTAGACCAAATCTTTCTCCTTATTTGATGTATCATGTAACCATAACGACTCTACATGCCAGTTTATTCCACAAGTTAACATAATGCTCATAATATGGCTCAATAAATGATATGTTGAATTGCCAAGTACTTTAGTGTCTGCAGTGAATCACACCAAGTTTTGAGCAACACAAGGGTATTTATACAAGCATACAACTCCACCTTTGCCAAAGTGAAATAGTTATATATATATATATATATATATATATATATATATATATGTATATATATATATATATATATATATATATATATATATATTTAAAAAAAAAAAGTTCAGACAGAAACATGAAGTTGCCAAAATCCAGGTTCAAAATACTCAATCTCAAAGGGTGGAGTTGATAAAGATATTACAAGTCTATCATATGGAAGCATTTCAAAACAGGTCAACTTCATACTCATCACATCTTCGCTTGATAAATTGAAGGGGGGAATTATGATCTCAGATTATCATTTTGGAAATTTCCCACCATCAGGCCCGGCCCAATACCTGGGCGAGATGGGCTGAGGCCCAGGGCAGCATTTTTTAGGGGGCATCATTTAGTCTGGTAAGTAATTATGTATATGTTAGTTTGGCCCAAAATATTTAGCCTAGGTTCTTGATTTTTGTTCTCTAACCATGAGACGACGCAAGCTTGCAGTTGAATCGACACTGGAGGTGTAATCGACAACGTCTAGAAATATGAAGTTTGTTGAAGATCGAGGAGTCGAATTCTTCTCTAAACCGATTGGTTCTAACTTCTAAATCTAATTTCTATTTTCTATTTCTTTTTCTCCTATTTCTTATTCACGATTTGCCTATTTGTATGAGTTGGGGTTCCAACTAAGATTATTATAATTCTCCTTTTTTTTTATCACTATTCTGATTCGATTGGAGTTTAATTGTTCAGGTTGGAGACCTGGAGTTCATCTGTTCAACACCATCAGTTAAATATGTAATTATGTGTTCTATTTTTTTATTTCTGATTTTCAATTTGTTCGAAATGTATCAATTACTTTCGAAATTTGCATCTTTGATTTCATGTTTATTTGTTTGATTATAGTAGTTTGCTTCAAGAAGTTTGATTTTTGATTTCTTGTGGTTTGCTTCAGGATTTGGTATGTAAGAGTTTGAATATGTGCTGAATTTTTGAGTTCAAAATATGGAGTTCACAATTCCGATTTCTCTTATTAATTTCTAGAGTTTCTTTCTGGATTTTTATGGATTGTTTATGTGATTCAGGAGGTATACTTTACTCTTGAGTTATGATTATTTTGAATATCTCAAGGCAGCAGCCAGGGGCATAGGTATATAATTTTTCCAATGTTATTTGTTGCTATGAGACAGTTTTTTTAAAGGATCTGTTGTTTATGATTCCTTGATTCATTTTCTAGATCACTTTTAAAATTTCTGGAAAATGGAAAAAACACAAACTATGGTTTTTTTTTTGGTTTTTGAAACAGGGGCAGACTTCTTTTTTTTTTTTGGTTTTGAGATAGCAGGGGTAAGTTAGGAAAAATCTTATTGTAGTTTTCTGCTTCATGTTTGTAGTAGAATGTTCCTTATTTTTTCCTAATACTGAAAAAACAAATATTTTTGTCTGTATTTTTGTTCTTTAATTTTATAACATGGACATATCTATTAACTTTTCTTTACTTTTTGTTATAGTAAGTACAAGAAACAACAAAGTGGAACAAATGGTTTTCGAAGCAATGTGTAACATTGTAACAAAAGGCATTGTCACCCTTGAAGAAGTAAAATTTGTTGAAATCCAATTATATGTTGAAGATGTTTTTTTGTGATTTATATATGTTATTGTTTGTAGTCATGGATTTTGTTTGATTATAAATTTCTAAAGATGAGTTTTATATATAATACATTTATTTTGTATTATTAAAAGGGCATTATTTTATAGCCTTGCCCTAGGCATCAAAAACCAATGGACCGGCCCTGCCCACCATAAAGGCTAAATTGTTTCCTAAGATCCATCAAATATAATATATATACATAGATTTACCATAAGTGTTGAGAAATACAAAAGTAAGCCTATGTCTCCCTGAAATCCAACAATCTAAACCCCTGCTACTAAAATATCCTATTCACAGCTCCCTTTAAACAAAACAAAACAAAACCAAAAAAAAAAAAAAAAAAAAAAAAAACATTATCTTGTATTCGAAGGATAATAGAAGAACTTTCAAATGAAACACCAGCAAAAATAGTTAAAGCCTTGATGGATAAGAATGTCTACCAAGCGCCAAATACATACTTCAGACCCAACCTAAGTTTCAAAAAGATTTTTTACGTCACTAAATTCTGCATAAATGTTTGCTATATTAGAAAATGTGAGCTAATGTGAAGTCGGATGTGCCCACAAATTGTGCTAAAGATGCATGTTAAATTGCATATAAGTTATTTAGTGTTACTAAAAACATCCATTTTATATGTCATATGTACTTCTCAATGTCCAAACAATCTTTCATTCAAGGAATTGACTACGAATTAAGAATGGGTATATGCATGAATTCCATCACAGGCTGGGCCATCAGAGCATAGCATCAATTAACTCTTAACATGTCCGTTACTGTCTAAATTACAAAAGGGGGATGTTCTTTGGTGACATTGTTTAAAAGGTTATCACACCCCCATGCCCTTATCAGATGGACCATTTTCAGTTAGTTTAAGCACCAACGTAGAAAGTAACCTTCCTTTCCTATTCAAAACAAAACTAACCACTTGTCCCCTCGTTTAAGCAAAGTGGAAAAGAAGAAAAAACAAGTGTTCTTTCCTAAGAATTTCCTATGTCTTTCTCCATTAGAATTAAGCACAATAACAGAACTGAAAGAAAAGAACGATTTATTTCATATTCAAGATCTTTGAATTAATTAAGCGTACCAGTAACGAACAGCTTTGCACTTGGCACAACGCGTGGTGGTGGGACAAAAGCAAACAGCACATTGGTATTGCGGTTTCAACGGAGAACCCAATGGAATCGACACGTAAGTCGGAACCGAAGCGGGAGTCAAAACCGAAACCCTAGCCGAGGGCGTAGCGTTCGCAGTGTAATAGTACGATTCTCGGGCTTCAAACTCAGCCCTAGCTAACTCCTCTGAAGCCGATACCACAAGCCTCTTAATCTCCTCACTTCTCGCTACCGAATGCCGCAATTTTCGACGGATAATGAGCACGATCACTGGCACAACCACAACCACAACCAGGAACACCAGGGAGGGAAACCCTAGATCCCGTCTAACAAGCATTTATACAAAATGATGATGCATCCAGAAAAATAACAATAAAATCCTAATTCCACAACAATCATAGAGAGATTTCTCAATTACAAGACAACTTCTCAGACAGTAATTATCAAATGATGCCTTCAGAAAGATCGAAGTCACTACTTTTTCCACAAAATTGATGCTTACAATGACGATTTCGGTACATATAAGAAAATCTTGAGGCGTGATGAGTTTCCTAGTGAGTTCTTGGTGGAATCTGTAGAGATTTGCAGATCGAGATTTTAGGGCTTGAGAATATTAGTACGTTAAAATACGTAAGAAACGAATTTTTTTAGCATCGAGAGACGTGAATTATCAGCTCATCTTATATTCCCGACCCGAACTCGCTAGGGATCCGATATTCAAATGTAAAAGATATTCTCGTGTAATTTACTAATTTAGAGTAAGTTACAGTTTTGGTCCCTAGCTATACCACTTTTTTACCACTTTTTGCTGATTTGGACCATGTTTTATGTTTGTTGCAAGTATGTCATTTTTGTTTTATTAAGACATTTTATTCTTACAAATCTTTCTATCTATTTAAATAATATCACCATTTTTTTAAAGTCATTTTCAGATATATTATTTATGCATCAAACTATTTCACTAAAATATCCAAGTATAACTTTTTCTATTTTCGATTTTGATTATTTTAAACAATAATAAAATATTAATGGTTTTCTTTGCGGAATATATAGCAATCTTTTTGACATTCTATTTAGCTATTTTGATTATTATTTCTTCCTTCATAAAACGTTCTTCTTCCATTGGGTTACTTTTGTGTTCTTTTAAATATTTTGTAGTATTTTATAATTTTATAAACTTGTAATTTCTAAATAACCATAGTCCTTGGAATTTGGTGATTATAATTAATCCATCGGATTTACATATGAATCTCCCTGATCCTAAAAAATAAAATAAAATAAGACAATCACCATTTTTTCTATATTCATTTTTTTCTTCCTTTCATTTTTCATCATTTAAATTATGTTACCATTTTCCTTGCAGAAGATTCAATTTCATCAACAATTGTAAGTGGTATTCATTTCATTTTCGATATATGTTTTTTGCATTAAACATTCATGCGGTGTTGCTAATTATGATATAAGGAATACAGGTTATTGATTTGTTTGAATGAGTGAAAGCTAATCTCAGTCAAATGATATTGAGAACCATATGATGCCTAATCCCTTATTCAATACATCTGATTCGAAGAGCAATATGGTTGAGTCAAAAACAAACAACTCTGCAACTACAACCACCAAAAACAATAATGCTAATTTGAAACACAATAACTCTGTCATCATCAATAACAACATTGAAACGAATAACAACTCAGCTGTCAGTAACAACAAGATCGATGTGAATACCAACTCAGATTCAAAAACAAGCGTTGATGCTCTCGCTCAGGTTCGAGAGTTGCAGTTAACTTATTATTATTATTATTATTTTCTACATATTTACCTGAATCTGATTCTCCGAGTTGATCACTAAAGATACATGTATAAACATATATTCAGTTATCCAACCTCTATGTTGATATAAGTATGTAGAGGTCAATGTGAATATGTAATCGATGGTAACTTTTGTTGGATTCTCATGGGATTTCTTCATGAGTAAGTGAGTGTTATCGTTTTGTTTTAGGGATATGGTGGTGGTGGTACATTATCTCCACATGAGGATGCACAAATGTCTGAGAGCAAACATTCTCTTAATGGAAACAAGGTTATCCTTTTCCTTTAACTAATTTTTTAATTCATTATTACTTATGTCATTGTTTTTTAATTCATAATCTATATTGATCCTCTTGTCTATTCAACGCCGATAATTTCCATTTGTAGAATATGTTATAAAGTTTTGTTTTCATATCAAGACTAACCAAAAAGCTACAAAGTTATGCTTAAATATCTTGAACATACTACAATTATGAGTATAATGCATTAAATTATCTTTCATTAAGCCATTTTATTGTAGAAATGGACACTTGAAACTAGCTTCTTCACATGGGCTATGATCTTTTTGGATTTTGTCTCAACAAATTGAATAATGGAATCTCTCTCTCTCTCTCTCTCTCTCTCTCTCTTATGGGTTGGGACTTTTCACATTCTTCGTTGTTTTTATATATGAATATTAATTTGCAGGTATACAAAAGTGGGCCATTATTTTTGTCATCCAAAGGTGTGTTATTTTCATAAGCTTGTGATTACAAGTGTTCTCTTGTACAAATTTAAGTAAACAAAACGAACATATTTGATCAGTGGATATGAATAGGCATGAAACTCGCTCTATAGATGTAACAAACCTGATTGATTAAAATGAATTATATGAAGAAAAAAACTTGTTATTTAATTTTATTTTGGTTGTTACGTATTGATATAATCATGTATATAACTTATGTTTGGTTATTAACTAAGAATATAGTGTGTGTTTGTGTGTGATCAACTTTTGCTATCATATTTCCTTACTAAAACATTAAAGCAAAATATGCATAATTTACCATATAAGAAAATCATAATAAAAGTAAATTTTTCGTTGAACACGCTTATTTTGAAATGTATATCATTTAACATCTATAATACAATGTAAGTATGATTTATTCATTAAAAGGATAACCTTAGTACCGATCCCTAACACTATTATGGCACATTCATTTTTATTTGCCAATTGTTTATCATTTTGACGGTACACCGTATTTTCTCTTAAATCCTTAAATTACACTTGTTATGTAGGGATTGGATGGACCTCTTGGAAGAAAAGGTGGTTTGTTTTGACACAAACCTCATTAGTTTTCTTTCGAAGTGATCCAGTAAGTTGCATATTTAAGTTTATGGGGAGTTGTTTGTTTTATATTTCACATAGGTAAAGTATGTATGAAAATAATAATTTTAGTTTCCCTATGGACATTGTTTCACCTTGTGTATATTAAAGGTCCATTAACAAATTTATTTTTTCATGTTCAGAATGTTGCGTCTCAAAGAGGATGTGAGGTTAATCTGACCCTTGGTGGCATAGACATCAACAGTTCGGGAAGGTTAGTTTGCTTTCTTTAATTCATTCAATATTTTACATTTTACATATTTGTACCTTGTTTTCGATTCTTTTGACTTACTAAAAATCTTTCTTTGAATTTCAGTGTTGTTGTTAAAGTAGATAAGAAACTCTTGACGGTTTTATTCCCAGATGGTCGTGATGGGAGAGCTTTTACTCTTAAGGTGTTATTTCATATACTTACTTTAAATGTAACAACAAATTGTATATTATACTTATGTGTTCGTGTTAACAATCTGCTCACTAGTATTGATATTGCATATAATCTTATTTTTTAATATTAAGCTTGTTATTAAAAAAAAATACTTATGAGGTGTATTTAACATAAATAGAACACATTGTTTTTATACAATACTAACCAATATCCATGTTTTAATTATTTAATGATCTGAATAAAACTTTTTCTATTGTAGAGTATTTTCCATTTAACTTTGTTTTCCCTAAATGGGAATGTAATAACTTGAATTTGGAACTGAAATTGTTCAGAATGTTATAAAGCTCTATATGGCTACAACTTGCATGTTAAAGAGTTGCACGATAATGAAAAACACAATGTGCCACATTTTGCCATCGAAAATGTACTAGTCTGATCAAGACATTTTCCCCTTGATGGGCAGTGGTTGGCTGCTTGTTTCTAATTACAATCGTTAATTGGATTTTATTGTTGTAGGCCGAAACTATAGATGATTTAAATGAATGGAAGGATGCATTGGAGGAGGCTTTGGCAAATGCACCAAGTGCTAGCCCAAAAGTGGGGCACAATGGAACATTGAAAAATGAGAACATTGATATTGTCAACGGGTCTTCAGAACAATGTAAGAATAATATTTCGAGAAACAATTTATTCAAAAAATTTTACTATGATTTGGGTAATCTTGTGATTAACG
The DNA here is from genome assembly GCF_051521515.1 of Lactuca serriola. Classification (NCBI taxonomy): domain Eukaryota; kingdom Viridiplantae; phylum Streptophyta; class Magnoliopsida; order Asterales; family Asteraceae; genus Lactuca; species Lactuca serriola. Next base: position 2,176,883 of record NC_136408.1, read on the forward strand.
ATTCATATGGCAATATATAATCTATTTTGCTTTTTTGTTTTCTTCCAATAGCAAACGACCAACCGCTAACAACATCATTGGTCCTTGGTCGTCCAATCTTACTTGCATTGGAAGATATAGATGGAACCCCATCTTTCTTGGAGAAATCCCTTAGATATGTTGAAGATCATGGTAAGATGAAATTTTCATTTAATATAGGACTCTTAACTTTATAGCAACACACTTTCCAATATTAACATGATCCATATTGCTCTGGCTACATTTTTATTGAGTTGTTTGTCTTTGAATGTCTAAGGATTAAAAGTAGAAGGCATATTGAGGCAAGCTGCGGACGTAGAAGATGTAGAGCGTCGCATCCAAGAATATGAACATGGTGAGTATATAACTACAAATATATGAAATATACGACCTTTCTTTTCCAATGTGAAGCACCATTGTGGTTAGTGGTTTTGCTAATTATAATTTAGGGAGTATGATATGTTTGAAAGAACCACATATTGGATAATGTTTATGATTTCATATAGGGAAGGTGGAGTTTACCGCAAATGAGGATGCACATGTTATAGGAGATTGTATAAAGGTAAGTCATGCAAGTTATTTTCTTGGTACATTGCCAGACTATTCCCTTTCCCTCATTATACTTATGTTGAATTTTAATTGTGGCCTCTTATTGCCTTTTTGTTTCAGTATGTTCTTCGGGAGTTGCCATCATCCCCGGTTCCAGCATCATGTTGCAATGCTTTGCTAGATGCGTATCGTAAGTTCATCGTGTCATTTTCTAGTGTAACAAGTTATAAACAATAGTGTTAATGGTTTTTTGGTGATTGTTTTATTTAAATTTAAATAATGTTACATTTTGTTATATTTTATCTTATAGTGATGACAAATTATGGTTAGGGACCGATCGAGCCACGAGAGTTAATGCCATACGTACAGCTATATGCGACACATTCCCCGAACCAAATCGACGTTTATTACAAAGGTATCAGATAAAAACATTTCCTTTATGAATGGTGTATTAGTTTCCACTTTAATACATTTTGTATATCTCATGTTCATTGGTTTTTATAGAATTCTAATAATGATGGAAACGGTCGCTGACAACAAGACAGTGAACAGAATGAGTGTTTCAGCAGTTGCAGCTTGCATGGCACCACTACTTCTTCGTCCCCTTTTGGCTGGTGAATGTAACCTTGATGGTCAATTTAGTATGGGTGGTGGTGATGGATCTGCTCAACTTCTTCAAGCAGCTGCAGCTGCTAACCATGCCCAAGCAATTATCATCACCCTTCTAGAAGAATACGATAACATATTTGGGGTAATCTCAACATATGCTCTTATTATTCCTATTGGTTTTACTTATTTGACACTCATATTTGTTAATATGTGTGTTCATAGGAAGGTGACATGTTAAGTGATCTATACTCTGATTCGGAAGAGCTTGGAAGTGAGAGTGAAGAGCTTAGTGAAGATGAAATATATGAAGATGATGATGAAGATGATGGTGAATATTCATCTGAGAGTTCTAATACAGATAAAGATTTTATACATGCATCAACATCGAGGCAGAGTGGTGATGATAGAGATAATCCTCAAAGTCATAACAAGGTTGGATTCTTACACGTGTCATTTTGTTATTCAATGGTTGTACAAGTTTTATGGTAGACTCATAAAATAAATTTAGAAAATGCAGGGACTTGGTCATGTTTCACATTCCATCTCCCACAAAGTAACTAATGATCTTGATACCGAAAAAAAATTAACATCAAGTATTAACCAGTCAACAAAAAAATCAGTTGAGCATTCTGAAAATGACAATGTGCACGCAAGTACAGATATAAATTCAAGTGATAATATTCATCAATCTTCAACTACTACAGATGGACCTCCAAACATGCAACGCATGACTTCTCGCCGAACAAGTGTATGTATCAATATGTTATGTAGGTCACACACATGTAAAATTTATATTTTAGTTACAATATGTGTTGCCTTTTTGGCTACTAATTATGGTTTGTTTAATTATAGGTAAACAAAAAGGCATCAAATATCAATAAAGAGTAAGTGATTTATAAATTATAATCATATAAATTATTAAGATCTAACAATACTTCATGGATATTTCGTTTGCTAGTGCTCAAGTTGAAAGGCTTGAGGCCACTAAAGGAGAACTTAAACCAAAAGTTGAAGCGGAGGTGGTAACTTTGCATTTTTTACATTCCCGACAGATTTTAACCATTTTTATAAAATATAATGGAATGCTAATTACAAAAAAATAATATGTAATTTCACAGGCGAAAGGAAACTCAGTTTTAAAAGATGACTTGTTAAACAAAAAGAGAGCTTTTGAGGTGCATCGTCTGCAACTCGAGCAAGATGTATGTACAAGATATTGATTGTACCTATGCATATATATATATATATATATATATATATATATATATATATATATAAGTTATATGACATTATTCTCTAATAAAATATTTGTTTGGCACACATTGGTATTTTAAATTACATGTGTACAGGTGGCAAGATTAGAAGAACAAGTGCGAAAGGAGTTAGAGTTGAGGAAAAAACTTGAGACTGGAATTAAGATATCTCAACAAGCCTTATTTTCACATGAAAAGGTTTTCTAATCTTATACTTTATTGTTTATGAGATTTGAATATTCATTAAATTATTACACACCGATTCAAATGATTTTTCTAGGTAGAAAGTGATGTCACAAGCTTACATAAAAAAGTTAGCAATCTTGAAGACCAGTACTCAAAACCAGAAAAACTGTAAGTTGTTTTGTTTAAACAATTCTCACTTTATCAGTATTAAATTCTTATAACTATTTACTCTTTATATTCACTTTGTTTGATACAGAAAAGATTCTCATGAAGCAACAACTACTTCTCATGAGAGTAAGGTAGCATATTGATGTTTCTTGATATATATATATATATATATATATATATATATATATATATATATATATATATATATATATATAGTTTTGTATTTATATTTTTTATTATTGATGATGGCTTATTGGAATCATTAAATGTACATCAAAAATATTATTACGAATATCTTTTATTTTTAAAGAAATTCACGCATCTTACATTGATATAAAACTTCATTAAGAATACTTTATGACATTAAGCTTATTTGATCCCTAGAGATAAGTTTTTTTTTATTCGGACAGGATAACAAGCATCAATTTCAGTCTTATTCTGCAAAATTACCTCCACATAAGCAACTTGATCCAACAAACAATTGCAAGGTACATACAAACTCCCTTTACAAGCATTTTATCTTACTTAATTTTCCTCTATAATACACTTACAATTCATATTTTTATGTTTGTTTGTAGCAACATACATACTTTAGCAAAGATAACAGTGACAAACAACACTTCTACTCCTTTTCTTCAAGATTACCTCCTAGTCAACACTCTGATTCAACAAAAGAAATGAAAAAGTCTTCGACAACCAAGCCTAAACGAATGAACTCAAAGAATGAGGTATGTATATTTGCATATTTTTCTTTCTCAATGATTTTCTATAGTCAATGTTATAATACTATGGTCCTTGGTAGACTACCGGTACAAATTCAGCAATGTCAAAGATTACAAATGGTATTAATTTCTTGAAAGAAAGAAGCAACCAACTAGCAGATGAGTTGCAGATCATGAACAAAGATAAGAATAAAAGCCAATCTCAAAGGCACACCCGAAAAGACTCACAAGATGATTTGGATATCCAATCATCTATGAGACACAAAGAAAGTCAATTGCAACACTTGGATTCACATATAGATAGAGAGATAAAAACAGATGATCAATCTACAAATTTATCAATGGATAAACTGCATGATGAGAGTTCCTAACATACCAACTTGAGATGATGTGTGGGATTGATCTTCATGACTATTGTTTGCATATATTTTGTATGAATCAAAACAAATAAGTATATATTATACTTTATTTAAGTTGTCTAATGTAATATGAAAGAGTGTGTATCAGTAACAAATTTATAAGCCTATGCCAATGATACTCTTAGATGTTTCCATTTTTACTTAGTCGGTTTAACAATGACAAGACATAATTAGTGAAGCTATATATGTGTGTTTCCACTTGACTTAAATAAGAAATAATGACTTAACAAAGAAAGTCATAAAAAATGAGGTTTTCCCTATTAAATCCTAACTTTTTTACAATATTATCTTCTTTTATTTTTTATGTGGAATGTGTGTTCGTTGCATTTAAGCTAATATATTGTTATTTCATTAATTTTTTACTTTAATTTCCCAAAGTGCGTTGTAATTTTTTTCACAAAATTTTTAACATAATTTATCTGGACGTTGGTTGATGTAGATGATAGGAAAAAAGAAACAAATTCTAAGTTGTCTTGCTACTTGCAACTTGAAGATCTCAACATTGATAACAAATTTTGATTGTTTATTATCACTTGGTCATGGTTTTGGTTGATCATTAATGATAAATTCGTTCATTTTGCTAGAATTGCAACCCAAACCCTTTTTACTCTATTAAGGTATTTTGCGATGAAGGAACCACCCAACTAGTTAGACTATAGTGTAGTGATCTCAAATAGATTATTTTGTAATTTGATAGCTAAGATATCGTTTATCAACTAATCTTATATGAATGTTATTAACATGTCACTTGTTTGGGAATCATTGCAACATCGTCTCTATGAAAGTGTGAAATGTCCTTCTATCTGTCGACTATCATGGTATATTACATATAGTCAATATATGCATTCAAAATTAAGGGTAGTGGTGGCGTGGTATTGGCATTGTGATCATGCATGTGGCAAGGTGATGCAAGCAAGAGTTTTATAGGTTAAGTGTGCAATTTGGTATATTTCTTAAAACTCATTTTTGTTGTAATTGATGTTGGGTTAAATACAACAATAATTAAGCCATAAGCTAAGTTATACGATATAAATGCAAATAAAAGTCCTACTACAATAAGTACAATATACATTAAATATTACATTGTAGTTTTGTAGCACCCATATATTTAGGGGTACAAATTTGACCCTTAAACGAATTTATATAAAAATGAAATATTACTAAACTAAAAATAATTAAATTAAATAAATTAATGTAAATTTCAAATCTAGTTAAATTGAAGTATTAAAAATGTTAATTAGGTAGTTAGAAGACAAGTTTTACCAAAAAAATTAAGATTGAGAATTAGTGGATGACATTCGGATAAATTCATTTAATTACGATATGAACATATTTGTTATGAATTTTATCCTTTAAGGTTGAATTAAAATATATAAAACTATAAATGTTAATTATAATGTCATACTTGTTATGAAATACTAATTTGTGAATGACCATTGGATTCCTCGTTTCTTAATAACTCTTCATCATTATTTAGTATTAGCAACAACCATTTCAATCTGTTTTCTGAGTATAATAATGTACCATCATAATGTGTATTCATTTTATAACTTTTCTTTCATCTTATTTTGATAATATAAATGGTGAGTCATATGTATCAAAAAGTTAGTGATTTTCATCACACGTATTGGACAAAGGTTCTTTAGAATCTCATGTCGTTGTTTTTTTTATAACTTATATTGTTATTTGATCGTATTTCATAACATGTTATCAACATGACTCTACCATGGATCTTCAACTTCTTGTCGCGCTTGTCATTGTCAAGTATATATATTTTATAAGTTCGCATGTATAATGCTAACAAGTTAGTTTATGAAACTTCTTAACTAATAATCCCCTAACACACAATTATTTATTTTGATTAGTATTTTCACTATGCCAAACCTTAGCAAACTTGAGTTTATGGCTCTTGACATTAGTGGAAATAATTATTTATCATGGATCTTTGATGCTGAAATCCACCTTAATGTTATGGGTCTTGGAAACACCATATATGGTGTAAATCCTTTAAATGAAGCATCAAGTCAGGAAAAAGGCTAAGGAAATGATTTTCCTTATCCACCGTCTCGACGAAGGATTGAAAGCTAAATACATCACTGTCAAAGATCCAACAAATCTTTAGAATAATCTCAAAGAGAGGTATGATCATCAAAATGTGGTGATACTTCCAAGAGCCCATTTTGATAGGTTACACCTTCGGCTACATGATTTTAAATCTGTGAGTAAGTATAATTCAACCATGTTCAAAATTACTTCCCAACTAAAATTGTGTGGTGAGACTATAACTGATGAAGACATGCTAGAGAAAACTTTCTCTACTTTTCATGTCACTAACATGCTTCTAGAACAGTAATACCATGAGGAATGTTTTAAAAAATATTGTGAATTAATATTATGTATTCTTGTGGCTGAACAAAATAATGAGCTCTTAATGAAAAATCACCAATCACATCCAAAAGATTCTAGTCCATTCTCCAAAGTGGATGCAACATCATCTAATCATAATGATCGTGGGTCTAACCGTGGTCGTGGCCATGGTCATGGCCGAGGTTGTGGACGTGGTGGAGGCCATCATAATTATCGTACCAACAATAACAAGAATACAAACAACCACCAGAAGTGAGAAAATAACAAAAACCCACATCCTAATGAAAAAAATTATCAAGGCAAAAAGAATGTTTAAAATGTTTCTCACTGATGTGGAATGACTGGTCATTGGTCTCGTACATGTCGCACTCCAATACATTTTGTTGATCTTTATCAAGCTTCTCTAAAATTTAAAGAAGGGAAAAATGCATAAACAAATTTTATTCAAAATTATTTTATGAAGATCAACTAGAAAAATGGGACATTTAGATGTTGCCGATTATCTTGCCTACACGAAACGGAGAAGCAGTGTTATGGATGGTGATGGAAGTACCCAACTGTTCCCATAAAATGAGATGGATGTGCCTCTATATCATGAAGTTGTTGATTTTGTAGTATTGTTTGGTTTTTGCATCATGTTCGTCTAGAGTCATCATCATGGTCAAAGAATAATATGTAGTTTTTTTAATGCCTTTTACGATTTTTTATGTCATAATTGTGTAATGAGAAGTGACCTCGGTGGTTCTTCTCAAAGTAATAAAATATGGGTTTATTTATCTAAGTCGAATGTTCTTATGTTTTTTTAAGAGAACTATGAATATTCGCAAAAGAAACGAGAAAGATATTGTTGGATTAGGTTTCCAAGCCCATAACTATAATTGGTATATACTTAAATTGATAGTAATACGGTCCTTTTGCGTTGCCTTCATACTAGCAGCTAGACATGATGACCTACTGAGAAAGAGGAAGAATTTATTATTTGATCATTACATTGGAATGAATGATTTATTAATGTATTATGGAAATCATATATTAATTGGAATCTTATTATTTAATGAATAATTAATCTAAAATTAATTGGAATTAATTGAATTAATTAAAAGTACAGTGGTTGTTTGGTAATTTATTGATAGTCGAGGAAAGAAGCTCCAGAACAAGAACCCTCCTAAAGAGGCTTGGACGAAATATTCTAGGAAAGCCCTAGAATTTTCGTCCAAAGGCTTATGGATGGAAGGTTTAGGGTTTGTTTGGTCCTTAAGCAAAGCAATTAGGGTTTCCTACTTCTAACCCTAGCTTTGGCTCTAAGTCATCTCACTATATAAGGAGCCTAACCCCTAGTATTTTCGGCCACTACTAGAAACCCTATAGAGTTATAGCCAAAAATTGAAGCTTCATTCTCCTTCTCATATCTCATCCTCTTGCTAAGGGGCTGTTTGGCAGGATCTGAATTTTTAAGATCTGAATTTTTAAGAGGTCTGAATTTCTAAGAGGGTATGAATCTTTAAGATCTGCATTTTTAACATGCTGTTTGGCTGGAACCTCTGAATTGCTATGCTAAATTATAAATGACCATTTTGATGGGTTTTGGCCATAAGAACATCCTATGTGCTCATACAAACCCTAATGCTTGGATCTAGGTTTCTCTATTGTACATGCCATTCATCCAAGACTATAAACCCTAGATCTAGCATATGATAATCAATATAACATATAAATTAGGGTTTAGATCATACCTTGATTGTTATGTAGCAATAACAATCACAAATCCTTCTTATATTGACTTTAGAAAGCTTAGAGTCACAAATGTCACTCCTCTAATGGTTTACAAACACCAATAGCAAGAGGAGAAGAGAAGGAGGCACTCAAAAACGTGTGGAAACCCTAGACCATTAGTTCACCACGTTTTTGGAGCATAAGGGTGTTGGAATAGTGTCTAAGGCTGCAACTATATTAGGCAAGTATTTGACCCGGTTGTGCATGGTCCTTTTGGGTTGCCTTCACCATAGCAACTTGATAGGATGATTTATTAAGAGAGAATAAATATTATTAATATATTATGAGAATAATATAAAGAATAATAATATTGTTATTTGATTGATATAAGTCATAGAATTAATTAGAATTAATTTGGTGACTTAAAGAGATTAATTAAATAAGAGGGTATAAACTGTCAATTGTTTGATAGTTAAACTTTAGACTGTAAATCCATATTGAATAGAGGTGGACGGATTCTAGAAGCTAGGGATAGCTTAAAATCGTCCAAGTCTATCTAAGGAATGGATTTGGATTGCTTTAAGAGAAGATTATCCAATTAGGGTTTAAGCTGTAACCCTTAAGGAGTCTACCAGTATAAATAGACCCTATGGCAAAGGGAAATCGGCACTTGATCTAAAGTAGAGAACCCTTGGCCGAATTCCCTCCCCTCTCCTCTCTCCCAAATCATCCTCCTTGCTATTTGGTGTTTGTAAGCCATTAGAGGAGTGATAATTATGACTCTAGAGCTCCAAGACAACAAGATAAAACAAGAGATTCAAAGGTATGATTCTAGATCTGATTTTGTATTGTTTTTATACCTAATTAGTCATTAGAAGTCTTGGATTCAAAGTATGTTTAATTAGAAAGCCTAGATCCAAGCATTAGGGTTTTGCATGCGCACATAGGAAAGTTCTTATGGCTAAAACCCATCAGTGGTATTAGAGCCTTGCTTGGTTTTCATTAAATTGTTGCTTATTTGTTTGAAACTTAACTGCAAAATTTGATTTTTGTGTTTCTGAGTCATGGACTCGGCGAGTTCCATAGTGGACTCGGCGAGTTGGCCTGACTCGGCGAGTCCCTTGGTGCACTCGGCGAGTCCAAGCGTCAGGAATGGCCAAATTCGGGATTTCTTCATGATTATCTTATGGAAACTTACCTTAATCATATTAGATCAACCCTAATCCGATTTTTTGATATATATGACTATAATCTTGATCTAATTAAAAATATTTATCAACTAATAAAATATTTAATTTCCTTATATGATAATTAATTAATTATTTTGATTAATTTGGTAATTATCTTGAAAGAAATCTTGAATAAATCAAATATAGATAATTAGGAAATTAATTGTTAATTAAAATTATTTGTTATTTGATCCTCCATGTTTTAAATGTTTAAAACTTGTCCTCAAGTTTTGAAATTTATATTTTGTGATTAAAAGTTTTAATTTAGACAATTTAAATTTCAAACCCTAGATTTTAAAAGGTTTAAAATACAACCCTATACTAATATAATATTACAAGAATAATATATATATATATATATATATATATATATATGTATGTATAACTAAAATGCTAGTCTTACCGTTAGTAGGCCTCATTCACGAAGCCGATCTATAAGGTAGGTATAAGGTTGCGGCCTATAAAATGGCGCTTAATGGGTGTACACTCACACTCACCGCTTGCTTGATCGGTGGAGGGTCGTTAGCCGAACGGGTAGGATAGGGCAACCTCATCCTCTCATTAAAAGTATAATATATAATACAAAGTAACTACACATTTTTAAAATTTCCCAATCTTAATTACTTTAGGAAAAGTGAATTGATGCAATCCCATTAAATTACACTTTGCATCCTTGCTAAGAAGTTAGTGGAGATTGTGTGGTTTACCAGCACATCGAATAGGTGATCGTTACAACGAAGGCACCATGTGAATTTGCATGGTAATTCACACCCGCTTTGTGATCCTCGGTATCCCAGTCACAAACTAGAGGGGCATATCGAAATTTAAACATGCCATTGAATAGTTTCAATGAATCTCATCCGAACCTAGGAATTCTCAATACATTTAGGGCTTATAGTTAGGTTTTTATGGTGGAGAATTAGTGAATCATCATTCACTTACCTTCAATTTATTTGTATGTTAGATTACGGCATCCCTTTTCTAATATGTAAATATTGTTGTTGGATCCTAGCCCTAATTTTCTTATTGGGTGATAATTAGGGATTCATATTCTAATCTATCTTTGTCCTTTCTAATTGTAGATGTTGAACGCAAACAACGCTGCTGCTAGTTCTTTCACATTGATGAGCCTTTGCCAAAAGGTCACTTTCGATGGAACGAACTTTAGCGAATGGATAAGAAACATTCGCACCATTGCTCGCTATGAGGATAAGGAGTATGTCCTCGATGAGAAGCTCGAGAAAATCAACCCTGAAATTGCTACTCCGGCTGAAATTACCGCTTTTGAAACTCATGAGCGCGATGCAACGAAGGTACATTGCATCATGATAGCCACCATGAACTCCGAATTCCAAAAGTCCTATGAGGACGTGTACCCATACGAGATGCATCAAGACTTATTGGAGAGATACCACCAAAACGCGAGACAAGAGCGTTATGAGATTTTCACTAACATGATTTCCGCTAAGATGGGTCATGGAGAGTCTCTTACCGTGCACCTGCGAAAGATGCAAAGGTATGTCGACCGCCTTCGCAAGTTAAATGTTGACTTTGGGGAAGACTTGGCGATTGACATGGTGCTTCACTCTTTGCCTCCGATGTACAATCAATTTAGCATGACCTACCACATGAACAAAGAGGAGGTCACCCTAAGCAAACTCCAAGGTCTCTTGAGGGTCGCTGAGAGCAACTTCAAAGACAAGTCTGTTGCACCAACTCCCAATCCACCCGCTGCTCCTGTCTTGGCTATTGGTCAAGGAAAGGGAAAGAAGAGGAAGGCTTTATCTAAGAACTATCGCAAGGTTAAAGCCCGAGATGGTGCCTCTTCTAGTGGGACCAAAGTTGATCCCGCTAAGCCCTGCCCTAACCCTAAGGAGGCAGAGTGCCACCACTGCCACAAGATAGGACATTGGAAGAGAAGCTGCCCAGAGTACCTGCAAGCCATCAAGGAAGGAAAGATCAGGCCATCTTTCGTAGGTATCTACACAATTAAATCTAACGATTCTAATCATGCTGTTTCTTGGGTTCTTGATACCGGTTGTGGTTATCACATTTGTTCTAATGTGCAGGGACTAAGAAGAAGTAGGGATGTGGAGCAAGGAAGGATCAATCTAACCATGGGGAACAGAAGATCGTCGCCTGTGACCAAGAATGGAGTGTATTCTTTAGTGCTTAGGAATAATTTATGTTTAGATTTGAACAATTGTTGCTATTCGCCAGAAATGGCTAGAAACATCATTTCATTTCATGGTTTATATAGACAAAGTTTTAGATTTTCTCTTAATAATGAGAATGGTTCTATTTTGGCTTATCTAAATGGTGCCTTTTACTTTGAAGCTATACCATGTAATGGAATATATGAAACTGTTATGATTGTTGATAACTTAGGAAATGATGTTTTGAATATAGATTCTTCCACTAGTATGGATAAAGCATCCTTGTGGCATTGTCGTCTTGGACATGTCAACAAGAAATGCATAGCCCAACTCCGAAAGGATGGAGTGTTGGAGTCATTCAACCTTAGGGAAGATGACACGTGCGAATCTTGTTTACTTGGAAAGATGACTAAATCACCTTTCACGAGTACGTGTGAAAGGGGTGAGGGTCTGTTGGACCTAATACATACCGATGTATGTGGACCGTTTAGATCAATCACGAAGGATGGGAACCGCTTCTACGTGACTTTTACCGATGATTATAGTAGATATGGGTATATCTATTTAATCAAGCAAAAGTCAGAAACCTTTGAAAAGTTCAAAGAGTTCAAGAATGAAGTGGAGAATCAATTGGGCAGGAAAATCAAGATGCTTCGATCCGATCGAGGAGGAGAGTACCTAAGTCTTGAATTCCACGATTATCTCAAGGAGTGTGGAATAGTTTCACAATTGACGCCTCCTAGGACACCGCAGTTGAATGGTGTGGCAGAAAGGCGTAATCGAACCTTATTGGATATGGTTCGCTTTATGATGAGTCGTGCTTCACTATCAATCTCTTTTTGAGGGTTTACCTTAGAGACTGCCGCCCATATCCTTAACCGAGTCCCTACTAAGAAGGTTGCCAAAACACCTCACGAGATGTGGACAGGGAAAGCTCCCTCGTTGGCACATATCAAGGTTTGGGGTTGCGAGGCTTTCGTAAGACGAGATACTCACGACAAGCTCGAACCTCGAAGTGAGCGATGTATTTTCATCGGCTACCCGCAGAAATCCTTTGGATATCTCTTCTATAGACCGAAGGACAATGTTGTCTTTGTTGCGAGGAGAGGAGTTTTCCGAGAGCGAGAAGTCATAAGCCAAGGAGACAGTGGGAGGCAAATCGAGCTTGAAGAGATTCAAGTGTCGATAGATGAAGGAACCTCTACAGCCGGCACTCAACCCGAGGAGGAAACTCCGGTTGAACCGATTGACGAGTCCTTACCTCTTAGACGTTCCGATAGAGTTAGAGTTCATCCTCAGTTTTATGGTTTTCATATTACTACCGAAGGGGACACGTATATTAGTGATGGTACACTAATAAATCTTGATGAACCTAATAGCTATAAGGAAGCCATGGCAGGCCCGAAGTCTGCAAAATGGAAAGAGGCAATGGATAGTGAGATCCAATCCATGTATGATAACCAAGTTTGGAATTTGGTTGATAATGTGCCCGGACGTAAGACCGTTGGGTGCAAATGGATCTTCAAGAAGAAGACCGATGTGGATGGAAACGCACACATATAAAGCGCGATTGGTTGCGAAAGGCTTTACTTAAACTCCCGGAGTTGACTATGATGAGACCTTCTCACCAGTTGCGAAGATAAAATCTATTAGAGTGATGCTAGCAATTGCCGCATTTCATGATTATGAGATTTGGCAAATGGATGTCAAGACCGCTTTCCTTAACGGAAAGTTGGCTGAGGATGTTTACATGGCTCAGCTAGAGGGGTTTGTGGATCCGAAGCATCCGAATAGAGTGTGTAAGCTTGAGAAGTCCATTTATGGACTTAAACAAGCGTCTCGCAGATGGAATCTTTGCTTTGATGAGAAAGTCAAAGAGTTTGGATTTGTACGAAGCGAAAATGAATCATGTGTATATGTCAAAGCCAGTGGGAGTATAGTTAGCTTCCTCGTTCTATATGTCGATGACATATTACTCATAGGAAACGACATCCCGACTCTGCAGAAAGTTAAGTCCTGGCTCGGGAAGTGCTTCGCTATGAAGGACCTCGGAGAGGCTTCTTACATTTTGGGAATAAGGATAGTAAGAGAAAGAAGTAAGAGACTAATTGGACTTAGTCAGAACACTTATTTAGAGAAGGTACTAAAACGTTTTAGTATGGAAAACTCAAAGAAGGGAGAATTACCGATACAAAGTAATGTCCAGTTGAGTAAGACTCAAAGTCCGAGTACCAAAGCTGAAATAGCAGAAATGAGCCGAGTACCATACGCTTCCGCAGTTGGCTCAATCATGTACGCTATGACTTGTACTCGCCCTGATGTAGCCTTCGCTTTGAGCATGGTTAGCAGATATCAAGGGAATCCTGGCAGAGCCCATTGGATTGCGGTGAAGAATATCCTTAAGTACATTCGGAGGACGAAGGAATGGTTCTTAGTCCTCGGAGGGAGTGATGACTTGAAGGTGCGAGGGTATAGTGACGCCAGTTTTCAGACCGACAGGGACAACTACCGTTCGCAGTCGGACTGGGTCTTTACCCTGAATGGAGGAGCAGTGACATGGAAGAGTTCCAAGCAGGAAACTGTAGCTGATTCAATGTGCGAATCAGAGTACATTGCAGCGAGCGAAGCGTCGAAGGAGGCAATATGGCTGAAGAACTTCATCGGTGATCTTGGAGTTGTACCTGCCATAAAGGAGCCCATGGAGATTTTCTGTGATAATGAAGGAGCGGTTGCCTTGACCAAGGAACCGAGGGATCATGGTAGATCTAGACATATCGACATAAAATATCACTTTATTAGACATCGTGTAGAAGAAGGACAACTCATAGTGAAGAGGATATCATCAGAAGATAACCCAGCAGATCCGCTTACGAAGGGACTGAGTAGGGTTAAGCACTTGCAGCATGCTATGAGTATTGGGCTGAAGGATGATATTAACATAGATTAGATAGTATTAGAAACGTGTAATAGATAAATGTAATTAACTTTTGATGATTAAATAAAGGAGTTTTATTTATAAGTAATGTTACTGTCTTATGTTAATTGTTTAACTATTGTTTCACTTTGCATGTTTTGACTTCCAGAATAATTGAGTTTATTAGGAATAATCGAATTATTTAAATTGTCCACAATCGTTCATATGTTGGAAGTAGATATGAATGAGGATTGTCATGAATTGGTGTGTAGATTGTCTAAATGGTGTTAGACATAGCAAAGGGTTGCTGCAACGTTCATGAGTGCTTATGAACTAGTTTTGAGCATTGGAACAAACCCGCGCTTGCTGGAATCATCTTATGGAATATGATATAAAAGGTGATCGCAAGACGATAATATCATATAGTCTTAAAACCTATATATATGGTTTGTTATTTGTTAATTGATTGTACATTGATAATGCGAAAACGCATCAGTAACTCGGTGTTATAAAACGCATTGTTGTGTATAGTTGATTAAGGAATAAGTAAATGCGTATAAGTCGAAGTTTATCTGTAACTTTTATCTAAGAAGGTAAAAGCGATATCTCGGCCGCTCGATGATTTGATTTGACTTATGTGTCGAGCCCGGTCAGAACTGAATTGATGTGTTCGATTAAGTTCTATGTCAAATAAATCAGAGATCGAGAAACCTAAATGCTTGACTAATCATTCCATAGAATTTTCAGCATGATATCTAACAGACGACTATACGATCCCTTATCTAAAGGACAATATTGATTAGATCAAAGTTTGACAGCGTCTTTGAGAGCTACGATTGCAAATCGAATTGTACTTGTGCATATAGTTACTAGACTTATCCAAGTGGGAGACTGTTGGAATAGTGTCTAAGGCTGCAACTATATTAGGCAAATATTTGACCCGGTTGTGCATGGTCCTTTTAGGTTGCCTTCACCATAGCAACTTGATAGGATGATTTATTAAGAGAGAATAAATATTATTAATATATTATGAGAATAATATAAAGAATAATAATATTGTTATTTGATTGATATAAGTCATAGAATTAATTAGAATTAATTTGGTGACTTAAAGAGATTAATTAAATAAGAGGGTATAAATTGTCAATTGTTTGATAGTTAAACTTTAGACTGTAAATCCATATTGGATAGAGGTGGACGGATTCTAGAAGCTAGGGATAACTTAAAATCGTCCAAGTCTATCTAAGGAATGGATTTGGATTGCTTTAAGAGAAGATTATCCAATTAGGGTTTAAGTTGTAACCCTTAAGGAGTCTACAAGTATAAATAGACCCTATGACAAAGGGAAATCGGCACTTGATCTAAAGTAGAGAACCCCTGGCCGAATTCCCTCCCCTCTCCTCTCTCCCAAATCATCCTCCTTGCTATTTGGGGTTTGTAAGCCATTAGAGGAGTGACAATTGTGACTCTAGAGCTCCAAGACAACAAGATCAAACAAGAGATTCAAAGGTATGATTCTAGATCTGATTTTGTATTGTTTTTATACCTAATTAGTCATTAGAAGTCTTGGATTCAAAGTATGTTTAATTAGAAATCCTAGATCCAAGCATTAGGGTTTTGCATGCCCACATAGGAAAGTTCTTATGGCTAAAACCCATCAAAGGGTTCTATATATAGTGAGGCTATTAGGGTTATCTAACAAGGAAACCCTAATTTGGATCCTTAAGCCCTAAGCAACCCATGGACTCCTTTCCTTAAAGGCCTTGGACGATTTCCAATGGGTTTCCCCATAGAATTCGTCCAACCTTATAATTTAAGGCAATCCATAGCCCAATTGCAATTATCTTATAATTACAATTCCAGTCCCTTCAGTTTAATTACTCTCTTTTAGCCACAAACTTAATTCTTATTAATTATTGACTAATGTTAATTAAACAATATGATTTCTCCTTTAATATATTATTCTCATAATATATTAATAAATCATATTTAATCCTTTATCTCCATAATTCATCCTATCAAGTTGCTTTCGTGAAGGCAACCCAAAAGTACCACGCACCACCGGGTCAAGTACATACCAAAATAGTTATGGACTTAGACACTAATCCAACAGTCTCCCACTTGGATAAGTCTAATAACTATTTTGCGTATGACTTCAGATCCTGATCTGCAATCGTAGCTTTCCAAAGCCGCTGTTAACTCTGATCCTATCAGATACGCGTGTCCTTTAGATAAGGGATCATATATTCCTCCATTCTAGATATCGTATGAGACATGATTTCTAATCATTCTCTCTGTACTATTTCTCGACTTCCGATTTATGACGACTGACTAATTGAACAAAGCAAATTAGCCCTAGCCCGGCCGAGCATTTACGTTTGTCATCACTAAATCATCGAGGGACACAAAGATATCGCTTTTATCCTACTTTGGATAAAAGGAACGGATAAACTTTGATGCAATGCTCGCTTGCACTTACTTACTGAATCACACACAACAATATGTTTTATGACACCAAGTTACTGGTGCGTTTACATATTATCAATGTGCAACCGATTTGCAAGATACAACTCACACATCTTGGTTTCAAGAATATAAGATGTTATCGTCTCACCAATCACTCGTGATACAATTCATGGAGTGATCCAAGTGAGTGTGGGTTTAATCCAATGCTCAAATCATATTCATAAGCACTCATGAACGTTGCAGCAAACATTTGCTTATGTCTAATACTCTTTAGACAATCCACACACCAATTCACGACAGTCTTTATTCATACCTACTTCCAACATATGAATGACTATGGCCCGTTCGAATAATTTGACTGTTCTAAACCAATTAAATTATTCAGGAAGTCAAAACATGCAAAGTGAAACACAAGAATAATACTAATACCATATGGCCTCAAACCTTTGAGTATAAATAAAACACCTTTTATTTATCACCATATCGATTACTCATTATTTGTTGTTTCGGGTAATCAACTTTTTACTTGAATTATTACAACACTTGTCCCATGCTCTTAGCATGCACACAATGTTTACCTATGGTTCTTACTTTGTGAAATAGATCAAATGAACACATTTCCAATCATACTCATTTCACAACTCCCAATCCTTTTTACAAGTGAAAGAATATCAAATTCTTGTCACTTATGGAATATGCTAGATTCTAACATTTTATGCAATGATCCATTTGTAATGTCATTGCACTAAAGTCACAATGACTATTGCCAATGAAATTACAAAGTCCTCTATCGGAGATTGTTACAAGACAATTCCTTATATATTATGTCTCTCACTCAAAGTACATTCCTTTGAACATCCTTTTGCATAAAAGTTTCTAATCTATACATAGATTTTCAATATTCAATTCACAATATGGAAAACTTTCCATACTTACCATATGACAACTCATTCTCAATAGAATCTTATCTATTCATAATAATGTCGATATGGTCCATCCAATACTATACTTCCAACTACTCACAAGCGACCAATCCTAGGAGAACTTTGGATTGTCCTTTGATAGTTGTTTAATTATCTTAGTCAAAACCGATTCTTGTCCTTTTTCCCTCTAAATGCGCTAGACATTTGGAAAAATTTAGAATGGTCAAATATTATAGCATTTGCAATCGATCCTATACCCGAAGCGTATGGGACACGATGCATAATGACTTACATAAAGATTTGATACTTTATCAATCTTCTGCCGTAATATTTTATGTGCTACGTTCTCAAAATTCGAACTATGAAGAGGAATGTCATAATCATAATCGAAATTTGAGAACACACTATGTTTCCTTGACTAAATTATTAACATTCCACAACCTAAGTCTTTAGATTTGAAATGAAGCATAATACTCTCTCCCTTAATTATAGCAAAACAACTATTCAACCTTTACAATTTTGCAAAGTATGACTTTTGTTTTTCTATAATTAATATTGCTAACTTGCAATACTTTCCATAATAATCATGCAATCATAACATTTATGCTCCCACTATCATGATAATTATTATAAACATAACACTTATGCTCCCACTATCATGATAATTATTATAAACATAACACTTATGATCCCACTAGCTTTGACATGTATTCAGAAACCAGCTTAACTTCCAGAAAAACAATATTTATTGAATTTCTTAAGTTCATGTTTCTAATACCTAATGCTTTGATAATTCTTTATCTAAGCTTATACATCTTTCCCTTAGATAGCTCATATGTGTGTCTAAACAATTCAGACTAATTACCAAATCTCACAATTCGAATCATGGAAAGGGATACCGTAACCATAATCGAATTCGAGAATCCAATTTTCACAGTCACTATCTTTTTAAAATCTCTCTTAGTGAAAGCATTTCCTCACAGTCATTTTCATGAAGGAGGGAATCTTATGACACTTAGATTTTAATGGTGTATGTGTTCCTATCCATGTGAATTTGTCAAAACCAAAGTTTACGACAAATTCAAACTCATATGGACCGAACTTTCTTAATCTTGACTTCTTGCCTTATGGTAACACAACTGCCCACCATGTCTTCCAAGTAGTTAAGCAGCTCAACTTTTCCTATCAATGTACTTTCCATTGATTAAGGTGTCCGCCTTTTATGCGTTCAAATGAGAACTCGTAGAACTCAAATGCATAATTAACTCAATTGGAACGGCACAGAAACACGATAGGTTGTAAACCTCAACTTGTGTGCTAGTGATGATCGATAAGGTTAATTTTGATTTGTTCTTGAAACCTTTCAAGACCATTAAGACTCCCACTGACTCCTTGACATTTAAGATTCTCTTGTCAATAAACATTTCTTGACAAACAAATATTCAAGAGTTAGTGTAGTTTTTATCAAAACACTTCATAAATTCGTCCTAGTTGGTCTTTGTCTTATCCAAGACATCACAACTTTCCACATTTGATGAATGTTATAAACCTTCTTAATACTTATCACTCAATTTCACAATCTTAACTCTAAGACTTGTTTTGGAACGAAGTATGATTTTTGATTTTACCATTTCTTCAATTCTTGATTCCTCTTATTAGACATACAATTATACTAAGACTCACTTAGAGGATCAATTGAGATATGGTTCTTAATCATTAAGACCTATCATAAAGCATAAAAGGTACTCTCCCTTCTTCTTAGAATGGAGAAACTTTTATCTTTCTGCATACTTGATTCTTCTTATTCGTTCTACTATTGATTTAAACTTTTTCAATCAATTCAAAATTACACTTAATCTTATAAGTATAATCATATTTACTAAACCTTTAGTAAATCATGACAAATATCTTTGTTACTCTTATGGTGGACTTGATCAATACACAACTTTATGTGCTCGATCTCCTAGTCCTTCACTTGACACTTTGTCAATGAATTAGTCTAATTTACAAATATGAAATTTCTCATTCATCGTGCAACCAAGTTGCATGATTCCAAGTTTTTGTCCAGTTGAAACTTGGGCGATGAGAAACTCTCTTTATTTGGTAAATTTTTCGATATTTCCATAATTAAGAATCAAATCCATTATTGCTAATAATAGAAACATTCAAATATCAATTTTTCATACACGCCATTGCAAGGATAAATAAATAATATAAAATCAAAATTTATTTTATTGCGGAAAAAATGTGTCCTTACAATGTAATTCATTGAAAAACTATGCTAATACATCTTTCTTAGCAATCTTATTCTAACTCCAAGTAGTAGCTCAAGAATCTAATCTTCAAGTAATGCGATCAAAATCCATTCCTGCACGGTTAGATTCTGCTCACTTCTTCCCTTAAGCTTCCTTTCTTTTCTTCGATCCTACAAAACATCAATTGTAATTTTATTACATTATGTATTAAGAATCTAGAATAAAAGATTAAAAGAGTTAGTCAATGGATTTTTACCTAAAGTAGAGCCATACGTTTTGACTCTCCCATCTCTTAGATCTCTTAGGTAAATAGGGCATCTTCGTCTCCAATGCCCATTCTATTGGCAATAAAAGCAAATTGACTC
The DNA here is from genome assembly GCF_051521515.1 of Lactuca serriola. NCBI lineage: Eukaryota > Viridiplantae > Streptophyta > Magnoliopsida > Asterales > Asteraceae > Lactuca > Lactuca serriola. The sequence goes on from NC_136408.1 coordinate 2,197,195, forward strand.
TTTTGGAACAGGACATGGAACTAGTTCAGACATTGCCTTTCTCTTATGATCAAACTTTTCGATTATAGCATGTCTTTCGTTGCCATTGTCTATATCCATAGAGGTCTTGAAGGTAGATTCACCAATCAACTTTGCTTCTTCATTGTGCCAAACCATTGCTGATTCAGCAGCAATTAGCATATAAGTGAAATCTATAAGGGTCACGTCGTGGTTCATCATATAGTACTCTCTTACGAACTCACTATACGAGTTAGGAAGTGACTGAAGAACCCAGTCAACAGCCATCTCCTCACAGACAACGGATCCCAACATTGTTAACCTATCAATGTGTGACTTCATCCCTAGGACGTGTGCACACACCGACTTTCCTTCTTTATGTTTACTTGCCAAAAGGGCTTGAGTGAGCTTGAACTTTTCAAGCCTTCGAACTTGTGGGTTAGGGAGAATAATTGGAGGAGGTGGAGGAAGAGAAGCATGATCTCTTGTTCCTCGATCGTATCGTGGAATATCATCTTCATGCAGAATGTTTGTTCCACGGGATTTGGGAAGACCATAGTTGTCATACTTTGATATCTACAAAACGGGAGAAAACGAATTCAAGTTAATTGATTGATTGAGTCCTTAGTAAATCACCCAAATGAAATACTAAGGCTAGGACCCAACACAATACGCTACGACCTAGAAAAGAGATGTCGTAATCTAGTTGCAGAATATTTGAAGGTAAGTGAATGACGATTCACTAATTCCCACCATTAAAAATGAAAAAGAAATTAAGTTTTGAATCTATGAAAACTCCTAGATCCTTTGAGATTCGTTGAACTTTTCAATGGCATGTTTAAATCTCAATATGCCCCTCTAGTATGTGACTGGGATGCCGAGGATCACAAAGCGGGTGTGAATAACCATGCAAACTTACATGGTGCCCTCACATGTTACAGTCACCTATTCGATGTGCCGATAAACCACACACGCTCCACCGAAATATTACAAACATTGAGTCACCCTTTGCTACCTTTGCTTAGAACCATTTAGTGTGCCGGCTAACCACACACGTTCCACTAACGTCTTCTCAAGGGCATAAAGTGTAATTTCATGGAATTGCATCAATTCACTTTTGCCTAAGTAACTAAGATTGGGAATTTGTAAAACATTTAGTTACTTTTGTACTTCATTATACTTATAATGGAAGGTTTTGTCCTATCCTACCCGTTCGGCTAACGACGCTCCACTAGTCAAGAGTGCGGTGGGTAAGAGTTGATACCCATTCAATCGCCATTTTATAGTCAATTTCCTTAAACACCCCTTATAGACCACTTCGTGAATGAGGCCTACTAACGGTAAGACTGACTTTTACTCATACATATATATAATGTTAGAGTTTTAATGTTATATATAGTATAAGGTGTATTTTACACTTTTAAAATACTAGGATGTCAAATTTAACAATTATACTTTTAATTCAATTAAATTGTAAACCTAAACTTTTATTGATTTATTAAACCTCTTTTAATTATACACCTTAATTAATTAATAAAACCATAAGGGTGTGATTTGAACTTTTCAAAACAATACTAGGGTTTTAGAATTTAACATTCCTAAATTAAACCTTTTAATCAACTTTTAAATTCCTAAACTTGAGGGCAAGTTTTGAAACATTTCAAAACATTTAGGTTTAGAATTTAAATATACATCAAAATTAAACTTTTAATCAAAATTTAAATTCCAAAACTTGAGGGCAAGTTTTGACACCTTTTCAATACATTAGGGTTTCAACTATTTAAATTTCAAAACTAAACTTTGAGTTTAAATTTAAACTATAAAACCTAAAGGGGAAAACTTGAAACTTTTCATAACACAAGGATCAAATAACAAATAATATAAATTAAACAATTAATTTCATCATTATCTATATTTGACCTAATTTTCAATTTCTTGCAAAATAAGTTACCAAATTAATACAAATAATCCAATCTTTATCATATAAGGAAGTTATTATCTAATCAATTGGTAATTATCTTGTGTTTTGGCAAGGATATTCTTTAAGAAACAATAAAACTCGTATTTTATAGGTTTGAAATGAATATGGTAATTATCCTTAAGCAAAACAGCAACAAAATCCGAAATTTCCTCTGTCTGACACTCCGACTCGCCGAGCCACACTTTGGAACTCGCCGAGTCCAAGTAGTGACTCGCCGAGTCAGGTCGAACAGTAAGCCAAAATTCGATTTTCAGCTACATAATGCATCAATACAATAGAAACCAATCAAGGCTCTGATACCACTGATGGGTTTTGGCCATAAGAACATCCTATGTGCTCATACAAACCCTAATGCTTGGATCTAGGTTTCTCTATTGTACATGCAATTCATCCAAGACTATAAACCCTAGATCTAGCATATGATAGTCAATATAACATATAAATTAGGGTTTAGATCATACCTTGATTGTTATGTAGCAATAACAATCACAATTCCTTCTTGTATTGACTTTAGAAAGCTTAGAGTCACAAATGTCAATCTTCTAATGGTTCACAAACACCAATAGCAAGAGGATGAAGAGGAGAAAAGAAGGAGGCACTCAAAAACGTGTGGAAACCCTAGACCATTAGTTCACCAGGTTTTTGGAGCATAAGGGTTCTATATATAGTGAGGCTATTAGGGTTATCTAACAAGGAAACCCTAATTTGGATGCTTAAGCCCTAAGCAACCCATGAACTCCTTTCATTAAAGGCCTTGGACGATTTCCAATGGGTTTCCCCATAGAATTCGTCCAACCTTATAATTTAAGGCAATCCATAGCCCAATTGCAATTATCTTATAATTACAATTCCAATCCCTTAAGTTTAATTAATCTCTTTTAGCCACAAACTTAATTCTTATTAATTATTGACTAATATTAATTAAACAATATGATTTCTCCTTTAATATATTATTCTCATAATATATTAATAAATCATATTTAATCCTTTATCTCCATAATTCGTCCTATCAAGTTGCTTTGGTGAAGGCAACCCAAAAGGACCATGCACCATCGGGTCAAGTACATACCAAAATAGTTATGGACTTAGACACTAATCCAACACATTTTACTCTTCAGTGTAATTTTTTTGTTGAATTCAAAGTTTTTGTTTATAAAATAACCAAACCAACTTCTTACATAATTATAAAAAAAGTATAAACACAATACAAAATCCAAATTAAATAAAAATCAAATCAAACATAAATATTTGACAAAAATCAAATCAAAGAATGCTCTAATATAAAGAGGTGAAAGTATGATGTTATAATAAATAAATCAATAAAAGTACATTGTTAATTCATGTATTTAACCCTTACAAAAACAATCTTACAATAGCTATGAAAACAACTTGAACTTTGTGCTTATATGGATCACATTACATGTATACAACCCTATTCATTATTTGTGTTCCAAATCAATGATATGTGGTTAGTTACTGGTGATTGTCATGAACCTTTCTTGTCCAACAGTATCGCACTGCATAAACATGGAACATTCAACATTAGTTTCATACAAATATAATATTATATATATATATATATATATATATATATATATATATATATATATATATATTCAGAAGAGTCATAAAAAGAACATTCTACATTAGTTTCATCCAAAGTTCCAAATGCTCTAGGTCAAACATCAAAAGGAACGGTTTTGACAAAAAAAAATACAACCTTCGTCCACTATCATCTTGACCAAAGTTCATGCATAATTGCTAGATAATGGCGCACCATCACTTATGTATCAAACTCCATATGATATGAATAATATCCCTAGATAAAAGCTTGAAAAAATCCTTTAAAGAACAACATACTTTTCAAACTTGATTTTTTAAAGTTCACAGTTCAAATATATAGTTTCATTCACCAAACATATGTATCTTTGGGGTCTATTTCAGATTCACCAAACAATTGGTTGTTTTATCATCTTATATCTTAAGATTTCAAACAATATTCATATTTTCTTGAACCATGATACTAGTAATTACATGTTTTATCGAAATTTATCATCTTCTATCTAGGGCAAAAAAAAAAAGAATAAAAAGAAAACCATATATTTCTAAGAATCGGTTTTCAGGTACCTGCCAAAGAGAAACAAGTTTGTGTCTTTGTGATAGTCGATTATCAGACTCTTTGTGATAAGTGGATCAAGCCTGTATAGTCAATCAATACAAAAATTAGTCCATATCAATCAATAAGAAACTTGCATAATTATCAATCGATTATTGGAAGTTAGAGCTCATATTAAAATCAAAGGAATTATTCATAAAGGAAGAACGAGAATCGGACCTGCAACCAGAGCTGGAGGCGGAGCTGCTGTAGGAGAAGGTTGCGTCGAGGTGTATTCGGAGCTGGAGGCGAACTGTCGTTCCAGACACCGGCGGCGGCGGCGTTTCAGGCGTTGTTGTCGGGGAGTAGCTTCGTCGGTGTATCGTGGTGAAGGGAAGAAGAACGCACAGAGGGAAGAGAAGAAGAGGCGTGTTTTGGTGAAGGGTCGATGTCTAGGGCATAATAGGAACACGTCTCTTTTTTTAAATTCAGATGTTGTTTAATATCTGAAAAATTAAGAGGTATTTACAATTTTAAGAGGTAAAAAATAAGGGGAAAACAAACAATTTGAATCTGAATTTTTAAGACATTGCCTCTTAATTTTACAATTAAGAGGTAAACAAACAACCCCTAAGTGTGTTTGTGATTCATTAGAGATGTTACACTTGTGACACTTGCTCTCAAGCTTCAAGATCTACAAGGTTTTGGATTGTTGTTACTACATAACAATCAAAGATATGTATCATAACTCTTTATTATGTGAGTTTCGATTATTTATCATAGATCTAGGGTTTGCATGATGTTGTTCACATTGTATGTTCAATTAGAAAAAAAAAATCTTATTTTGGGTTGCATGTACACATATGATTGTTTGTTATGCTCGAAACCCATCATTGGTATCATAGTGTAGATTTAGTTTTCTATTGATTTGATACTAATATGAACTTGAACAAAGAGGAGAAAACATAATCGTCATCTTGTTCTTCAAACACATAGTGGTGTTCTTGCAACACGACGTGTTGGCCTGCAACAGAGAGTGTTGGCCTGTCAGATCCTTATTTTCATATTTTTTAAGATATCTCATGAGTTGATTAGGATAATTACCTTATATAATATTGTTTAATTGTATAAATCTTAATATTTTGAAATTCAATTTGTTATCCTTATCTTAAATTCATAATTGGTTTTATTTTTCAATTTAAGTAATTGGATATTCATTTTGAAATTTTAAAATATAAGCGTGATATTTTTGAAAGTTTAAAATACACCCTTATGGATCTAATTATTAATTTATTTAAGTAAACAATTAGAAGATAATTAATAAATCCATAAAAGGTTTAAATTTAATTAAATCAAAGGTTTAATTTATTAAAATATTAAACCCTTAGTAATTTGAAATGTTTAAAATACACTGTTATATTATATCTAACATTAAAAGTCTAGTGTGTTTATATATATATATATATATATATATATATATATATATATATATATATATATATATATATATATATATATATAAGATAAGTTAGGCAAACCGTTAGTATGCCTTATTTATGAAGCCGATCTATAAGGGGGTATAAGGAAATTGCCTATAAAGTGGTAGTTTAATGGGTATCCACTCTTACCCACCGCTCCCTTGATTGGTAGAGGGTCAATAGTCGAAAGGGTTTGATAAGACAAATTAAATCTGATTAATAAGTATAATGCGATACAAAGTAACTAAACTATTTTCTAAAATCTCATTCTTAGTTACTTTAGGAAAAATGTGAATTTGATGCTAATCTATGAAATTACACATTGCACTTTATATAAGTCGTTAGCGGGGCGTGTGTGGTTAACCGACGTACTAATATGGACTAATAAAGGGTAGCAATGTGTAATGCCCGCAGTTTTAGGCTAGTCAATTTAGAGACAATGAGCATCAAAAATGAGTTTTTGATGAAATATTATTTAGAAGGATTAATCTTAACTAAGTTATAATATATGTTACAAGGGTTTCGTCCATATAAAGAACGCCAAAATCCGAGTTATAACGAAGAAGTATGGCCCGTCGAAGTTTTACGGCAAAACCATCACAACACCGGGAAACGTAAATAGTGAATTTACAATAGAGGACTTTCTGGCCTTAGTGACCCAAACTAAAGTTGTAGTATACATTAAAACGAGAGCGTACATAAAAAGAACCCCCAAATCTGACTTCGTATGAGGAAGTTATGATTTTTCTTAGATTTGGCATGACAGTGCACAACCCAGAATTCAAATTTTAGATCGAGCATTTTTTGGCTGACGCAAATTAAATGAGAATTGAAGATGTCATTATTAATAGCACAACGGTAAAAAAACAGACGAAAACGGACGTTGGATGAAGAAGTTATGAATTTTTAATGGATTTTTCCTGCCCCGGCCTGTTAAAAATATAACTTTAAAAATAAAGTCAAAATTAGCTGGCGGAGTCTAAACGAAAGTTGTAGATCATGTTTCCACCTACACATGGATATAAACAGAGCTCGTATGCGAAAGTTACGGATTTTATAAGATAATTAGTTTTTGGGGTAATCTGCGAGTGACATGTGGCGCAATCTAGGCCACACCTTCTTCCCCACGGCCTAGAACGAGATGGCGACACGTGGTAATGAACGCGTTGCGTTCGTCTAGGGAACGCACTGTGTTCGCACCGAACTCAGCCTATAAATAAAGGCGCAAATCTCCCATTTTCTTCACACCTTTCCACTTCTTTTTTCCCAAACACCCCCAAACCCTCAAGGTTTTTCCCTAGCATCTCCAAGGTGTTAGAAGCAAGTCCCGGAGCGCTAGAAGGCTCTAAGAAGAAGAGCTTTCGGCTTGGAAGTTCTGCCCCCGCAGAGCCCGGTTCCTAACCAAACCCCCTAGTAAGTGAGTTATGCTTACCCTACTTTTAGTATAACTTATGCTTATGTTCATTATCGTTATTATGAGCATATAAACAAGATTTATCGGGGATCCCAAGTCGTTATACTGATTAATCTACTTACGGGGATGAAGTCTAGGCTGTGATTTAGTGAGGTGTTTAAAGTGGGATTTCCAAACAGTATACTTCGTATACGAAACGGACCTTACCTCCAATATGATCCTACCTGGTTGCTCCTTACTTGATAGATCATGAAAGTAGACTTTGAGTTAATGATGAATCTAGACTAATAATTAGTCGCAATAAAGATTATACTAAAACTTAGCGATAATAATGCTAGGTTTCGTCGAAGGAAAATAAAATCGTTAGAAGCGAAGTGCTGCCCGAGTTTGAAATCATCACTTTAACAAGTGAGTGCATAGTTACTTTCATCTTACACATGGATATGAAGTATTTTATATAAATTACGTGCTATGTGTGCATATTATTTGAATACTTGCTTTTTATGCGGGATGAACGATTTTATACATGTTTTAAATGATTTAAATTGTATATGTATTTTATATCTACGAATATGTTGGGTAAAACATGGGTAGATGAACGATGTGAGAGATGGAAGGTGGTATGAGTAAACATTGGCAGCTATAGACTTAGTGCCTAATAAATACATCGACAACTATGGACTTGGTGCCTATTAGATAAACACTGGTAGCTGTGGACTTAGTACCTATTAGAGAAACGCTGGTAGCTATAGACTTAGTGCCCGATAAATGAAGATTAGCAGCTATGGATTTAGTGCTTTACGAACGAGCATTGGCAGCTATGGACTTAGTGTGTGTCATATGAACCATAGAGGCGATGGACTTCGGAATGAACAAATGCAGGATAGATGATTCTTAGGGTAGACCCTTAAGAATAACGAAGATAATGGGGATGGGTAATTGGGTTAATTATTTGATGATTGAACATAATAATTATATTATCGTGGGTTGAAAACCCTATGTACTCACCAGGTTTCCCAACCTGACCCACTTAGTTTATTTGTATCACATGTGTCGATATGAAGTTACATTACACTGAGAGATCAAGGAGACATAAATCACCAGTGATAATGAATGTAAGTTCTGTTTATGCTTATGTTTATGTATTGATGATGACATCCCAATGTTTTAAAATGAATAAAATACATTTCTTTAGATATGCTTTGATAATGAATTTATCATGTTTTCATGGGAACAAATTCCGCAACACTTTTCTTTAAAAGGTTACTATGATTTTCAAAATAAATCATAAACAAATCCGTCTTTTTTGGCCGTGAAAATGGGGATGTCACACAATGGGTGTCTCGTAAATTATCATTGATTAATGGAGCGCATGTGGCTAACCGGCACATTAATTAGATGGTAAATGACATCGAGAGTACCAAGCTAATTTGCATGGTTATTCATATATTGTTTGTGATCCGCGACATCCTAGTCACAAAGTGAGAGCATAACCGAGATTAAACATGCCATTGAATAGTTCAATGAATCTCAAAAGATCTAGGAGTTTCATGAGATTGAAATTGGTAAATGCTTTGCCTACCTAAAATAGATTCGAATTTGATTACGGCATCTATCTTCAAAGTTCGAATTGAAAATATGGATCCTAGCCTTAATTTAAGTTTTGGGTTAATAATTAAGGATTAAAATCAACTAACTTTAATTCTCTTTTCTCCTATAATAGATGCCAAGTTCAGATAACAATGGTCTTCATCGTCCTTCTGGAAATGTTTTTCCTTCTCTATCTGAAGATGATCTTCCACATGTTGATCAAGGTGAAAGAATTTTCCTTTCTTCAAGCAACGGTGGAACTGGAAATCATGCTTCTTCAACTCTTCCTCCACCTCCTTCAATGACTCTCCTCAAGTCATGTTTCCTTCAAGCTGAAAAATATGAAGTTACTCAAGCCCTACTGGCCCAATTGGGGAAAGTTTAATGTAATACCCGCACTCCCAGGTACAATTTTTAAGCATTATATGAAATATTTATGGACCTACTCGACGATTTGGTTGCCCCCAACTCGTTGTGTAGAGGCAGGTTAGCCCGCGAGGATTAGTGGATCTACTCGACGAGTCGGAGGACCCAAAATCGACGAGTAGGAGTTGGGAGATGAAACCCTAATTTTTAGGGTTTGCACCCTATAAAAAAGGACCTTAAGTCCCTTCCTCCAGTCCTTTACCACCCCCTTGACGGTTGAGAGAAACCATACTTGATATTACCTTGTTATTGAGTGTTTGTGAGGTTTAAAGAGTGATTTTGGTGCATTTTGTGAAGGAGGTGTGAAGTATAAGAAGCTTGGGGCAGAGAGGAGCTTGTGGATCTAACTCAACTTAATCTTGGCATCATTTTGAAGGTATCAAGTCGATACCTTGGCTTATACTTAGCTAAATCTCTTCATGTTTGGGTTTAGGGCTAACTTTAGCACATTTGGGAGTCATTTCGTGTCACACCCCGAAAACCAAAGGCGGAAACATTTTCGGGGTTGACTCCACGTTGAGTATCAAATCCAATGCACATAGTAATCATAGTAAACAACCATTACATTACATATATTTGAAAGTTTACATCTGGTTCAGAAGTAAATTGTACAAGTGTTATACATATATCACATGAAAAAAAAGTAGAGACGAGTCTTCTGAGCACTCCGTCTTCACCAAAAAAAATATCGTCGGGTACCTGTCTAACGTGGACCTGAGAATGCAAGCAGTTTGAAAATCAACATAAAGCTGGTGAGTTCATAAGATGTTTGTTTTCTGAAAAATGTACCGGTTTCCTTTAATTTTCCGAGAAGGTTTGTTATCCAAGAAAATCCCATATTTTCTTATGTAAAACAGTTTAGTTATCCTTCATTACAGTTCAATTACGCGTTATACGTTACCCCAGGAAAATCCCATATTTTCCTAAATGCAAGACTGACTGAATATCACAGAGTATAGTTTAATACACAAAACTATATATTGAGAATCATGGGATTTCTATCCCGAATTAGGTATAAAATACTTTGATTATACGTGAACTGCAAATGGAAAGTAGTTTGAAAACCTTGGGATTAATATCCCGTACTATATATATATATATATATATATATATATATATATATATATATATATATATATATATATATAGATTTAATACCATGGGACTATCATCCCGAACTAGATACAAGATAGTTTGATATACTTAAAAATATAGACTGAAAACCATGGGACTACTATCCCGGACTAAAATAGTTTGTTAAAAACCATGGGATTACTATCCCGAACTAGATATAAGATAGTTTGATAAAACCATGGGATCACTATCCCGAACTAGATATAGATTCTAACCATAGGAATAACATCTTGCAATAGATATGAGACTTATAGACTAAAAACCATGGGATTACCATCCCGTACTAGATATATATCTCCAAAACCAAAGCCGTGAATAAACTTATATTAATACGTATTGTGAGTCGGGTAACCATGCTAATACGACAACGAGACCTCCTTGACGTTTGTCAGACGTCGGACGATATCCAGAATTTGTCACCCCAGGCATGCCCGCCTAACTGTAGCTAGCAGTTAAGGTGTGGGATTGTCAGTCCTGAATAGATCTATTCACAAATTCCTCGCTCTCCCTCCAGGAGACTCTGGTTACACTTCCGGGGAGGATTTACTGATCATCCATAAAGGGTAGTGACTAACTCACAAACTAGTACTAAACTATTCACAGGATTCTCATACGATATCAAACTTACAAAAGATTATGAAACATAATACAGTGAATATAGATACATACAATGAAACTATCTGGCAATACATTCAAATGATGCAGAGATAAACTGAATCAGACATAGTTTATCTAATAACTTTATACACATATCAGTACATGATAAAACGAGAACTAAAGAACCCCAAATTATTCCCATAATAATTTGATTAGTTTGGTTATTTTCTTAACTAAAATCCATTTAGTTGTAGTTGATAAATCATCCCTTATGCTCAGCATAATACATAAGGAGTAAAAGTGTTTATAAATTTGCCAGATATTATTTGAAACACATCAATGTTATGTTTTGAAAACAGTTATAGTTTGCTTGTATTCCCCCTTGAAAACATTGAAAAACACGGAAAAAGCGTAGGGGTATGAACTCACCGGACGAGAAACGTGACGATTTAGGATGCTAAACGTTGGTTCGGGGCTTGCAAATGCACGAGGTTCCTAAGTATAATGAAAAGATACACATTTGTATCTAATTAGGACTTAGATTATTTAATTGCTAGGGACAAACACTTTTAGTCGCGGAAACACCCCATTACAAGTGTTTGGAGGGACCCGAGTGGCGTTTAAAGTCACATAAGGCTTGGATATGGAGTTTACTCTTCAAGAGTAAACTCATAGAGGAGATTTCGGCCCTAATGACCCCCTCCCCATGAGTTTACGACCGTAAACTCATGGTGGGGTGGTTTATGGTGCAAATTGGCTTGAAACACTTAAAGGGAAATTTCTAGGGTTGGTTTAAGGGCTTGGAATTAATTTAAAACACCAAATGACAACACTTAAGGGAGTTTACGGCCCTAGTATGGAGCTTACGGCCGTAAAATCCTATATACCCTTGAATAAGTGTTTTAATGTCTCTAAATTAATCACATGTGATTCCTAAAATTGTTCCAAGGCCTTTCATGAAGTTTTAAGGGACTTTTGGCAACATTTTTGGAGTTTACGGCCCATGAACACCCTCATGGCCGTAAACTCCTTAGACGGGGAAAATAATATGTTTTAAGGTCTAAAACTTGTTTGTATACACTTCTAGAATTTATTCTAAGGTTTTAGGGGTGTTAAAGTGGCATTTTAACACTTTTAAAGGAGTTTAATCCCCAATATGAAGGGTTTACGAGCCAAGCATAAACCTTGGCCGTAAACTCTCAATTGTCCCTCAAATTATATGTTTAAGGCCCTTAAACCATTTTTAGTTGGTTCTATGATTTATTCCAAGGCTTTTGGTGAAGGTATATGGCTTCCTAACATGTTGAAAATGAGTTTATACTCATGATTGAGGGGTTTACGGCCCAAGCATGTGCCTTGGACGTAAACTCCTTCAAATCCCTCAAAATCCATGTCTAAAGTGTTCTAAGTCCATTCCATGAAGTCATTCAGCCATATCTAAAGTCTAGTTGTGGTTTGGAAGGGTTTTGTTGCTCAAAAACCCCTTTTAAATGAGTTTAAGGCCTAGGATAGTTCTAGGGCCGTAAACCCATGATAATGGTCCTAATCCATGGTTTAAACTCAAATTTGAAAGCTAGAGGGGTTGTATAGCAAGTTAGGGAAGTTACCTCAAAGATTTGAAGCCTTAAATTTAGATTTTGGACCCTTGAACTTGGATTTAGGAGAGAGGTTAGAGAGAGAGTAGAGAGAGGAAGCAAAAGCTTCAAATGAAAGGTTTAACACGTTTATATAGGTCACAAAACTTGGACACGGAGGAATTCTACCCGATACCGGCATTAAACAGGGCTTTTGGTCGCACCCGATTAAGTTTCCGTAATCCGGCGAGGACATTTCTAAAATTTATGAAATAAACATTTTGGGCTAAATTCATGAGTTACTAAGAGGTTTGGACACTCATTAACATCAATTAAACATATAAGTTTGATTAACTTAACCCAAAAACGACATCGGAACGTTTCGATATACGGCGAGTTATACGGGTAGAATGGGTTTTCGGTGATGAACAACTTCGGGTTGTTACATTTCGAGTATTGGGGCAAGATCTAATGTTGTAACTTCATATCTGGACTCCCCTTGGTGCTTATAGCTATAAAGTTATGAGATTTGGCAAGCTAAGGCCCTTCCTTTTGGGTTAAACCTTCCCTTTTACTTGATTTTAACATTTAAGATCATGCATGTATGTAAAGTTTGCAACTTCATGTGAAAATCATGCCCTAGGAGGTTAGATCTGCATTTTAGGACTTTAAGGCGGCTTAAAAAACATCTATATAAGAAAAAGACTGAAGGGACTTGACGAGTGCATAAGTCAACTTGACGAGTCTCCTTTTGGTCAATGACCTTTGGAGGATGTGATGTCGCCAAAAGTTTTTTGTCTTTGTTAGAGGCATCCTCCGAAAAATTCATGAGTATTCAGAGCTAGTGTTTTAAGAATACAAGATGAAAAAATTGATAACGCAGATCCCAACAAGCTTGGCATTTAGTGGTGGAGTAACCATAATGTTTTGGGCTTCCAGTAAAGAAGAAAGTACCATCGCCATCATCTCCGACCATTTTTGCCGCCATTGTGGCTGCCAGTATATGCAACATTGCCACCAAATCGCAACTGGGCAATCATTTAGCCTTTTTTTAGGTCCCTCTACCTCTCTTTGGATCTTAATTTTTCCATCTTGCTGGTTCGATTTCTCAACACACACACACACATAAGGGAGACCCCCTATCAGTCTCCCCTTTCTTCCTTATGATTTTGATGGATACTCCATGTAAATCAATACCATTGGATTTGTTTATCGTTTATATTCTTTTTGCCGAGTCCGGTCTTAGACGGCGGGGATAAGATTATATTCTCGGAGTCAAAACTACTCCTATGCAAGGTTGTCGTCTCATGCTACTAGGGCGGCTCCCTTATCTTTAATCAATTAGGGATGGTAGGCGCCTGTAAAGAAGATCACTTCTATTACTACACAAGTCAATAGGTTCGAACTCTAACAACTTCAAGGACTAGGAAGGCCCCTTTTTACTCATCCAAAATTCCCTTTCATATATGTGCTCTAGAAAGAAGATTGGATTTGACAAGAGTCTCAGCGAGAATAGACAACTTTAGTATCAAGCACATCATCATACCGACAGTCATCCGAACGAGAGTCTCCCATTTGAATTCCCTGAGCAAGCTCTCTTCTTCCACGTTGCTGGTAAGGGCTTAGCTGCCTTTGGACAAGGACCCTTGTACCATTTACCCGACCTCTCTATCTGGCTTTTTTCCTTCAACGACTCTAAGAAATAATGGTCTTGAACATAAGGGAATTCAGATGAAAGCTCCGGTCCTTGAATGAACGACTTAGCCTATTGCACACTAAGGTGCCTTAGCTTATCCATACATAGCCACACCCAAAGGGGAGCGTCTGCCCAACTATCCGATCTTGTTTTCCTTTTCCGGGTAGATCTTCTCATTGACAACAATATGTATCAGCCATAATCAAAGAAGTTCTTTTTCAAAGGATGTATTTTGTTCGCTCCAAACACGACTTGCTTGTAATTTATCCTTCAATCCCAAAAAAGCAATAATGAATGACCAAACCCGACCCAATTTCCTTATTTTCTTATTTCCGCCAGACACTGTTAAGCCCTTCACCTCCTTCTGATAATCATTTCACTTCTTCGCAACGGGAACATCTCTCTACTTAAAAGAGGGAACGAAGGCCTCAACCAATCATCATGAAGAGAACCAATAAGAGCCAAAGGAGGTGATGAAAAGACCTTACGAGTAAAAAAACACGAAATCAAGGTAAAAGAATTACTATATCTAATGTACTATGTACAACCTATAAAACATGAAATTTATGATTATTTTGTTTACTCTTAAAATGGTCACGTGAATGTCGTGTTAGCTAACACAACTTGAGTATGTTTTGTTGATCATTATGTCATATGGCGTGTCATGTCAAAGATTAACCGGTTGACTGCTTTCTTACTTTCCAAAATGATATAATTGACACGTAAAATGATATTTTAAAGATCTATCGTGCAAATTTTTTTTAAAGACCCATCTGAAAAAAACTCGAAATTTACTTGCAGTAAGGTCAAGATATCAATTAGTAGTGATTGAATTCCTTCTATAGTTCCACATGAGAAACAAGTTTATAACAAAGAAAATAGGGATCGATAAAAATTAATAAAAATATAATATATCAAAAATAAAAAACTGTTAAGAGTGAAGATGCCCTTGATTTCGTTTAAAACAGCTAACAATTTTTTTATATAAAATAATATAAAACGAAAAGCTATTTTAATTCAAATCTTTAGTGGGACCGTAGGATCAATGGCTGTGATTTTACCGAAACCAAATAATGCATACACTTTGAAACACCGAATACAGACTCCCTCCTATATAATATACCGAAAGAATAGGGTGTTGATTGCTAGGACACATTTCGCTGTTCGCTTCTCTTGTATTTCTTCCTCCTCTCTTCGAAAACCCTCCTCCGTCAATGGCGGCGACGACAGCGTTCCCTGACAACCTAACGAGAGAACAGTATGTCTACATGGCAAAGCTGGCAGAGCAAGCCGAACGGTACGAAGAGATGGTGAAATTCATGGAAAAGCTCGTCATCGGACTAACGCCGGTGTCTGAGCTCACTGTCGAGGAGCGTAACCTACTCTCCGTGGCGTACAAGAACGTCATCGGCTCACTCCGGGCGGCTTGGCGCATCGTCTCATCGATCGAACAAAAAGAGGAGTCACGGAAGAATGATGATCATGTAGTGTTAGTGAAGGACTACCGATCTAAGGTCGAGGACGAACTTTCCGATGTTTGCTGGGGAATACTGAAAATTTTGGAGTCAAATCTGGTGCCGTCGGCTTCTTCTGCGGAATCGAAGGTGTTTTATCTGAAGATGAAGGGAGATTATCATAGGTATTTGGCTGAGTTTAAAATTGGAGATGAGCGAAAGGAAGCAGCAGAGCAGACTATGAACTCGTATAAATCTGCTCAGGTATACTCGAATTTTATGTTGAAACTGAAGAATTCTGAAATCTAGGTCAAAATACGATAACTATGTTACTGTTCATATAAATTGATTTACATATCTGACCGCATATTTCAAATTTGAGATTGAATTTAGTTCAGTATAGGAGATCTAGGATAGTGGACTTATTGTTATTAGGTTCTGATTTCTAGGATGATAAGTAGCGCTTGTTTTGTATCACATTGTATGAATATTTTACAGAAACTGGTAATACGATGGTGACATTCATTGAAACAGTGGATCACGTCCTAACGCTTTTGATTTAAGAGGTATAAACGTATGATCGTCTTGTTTTCTCCATACTGTGAGAAATCCTTACCCAGCTTCCATGTAAACAGCTTATATTAAAAGCCTCTTTCGGAAGATGTTTGTATTTCGTGATTTCTGAAATTAGGAAAGATTGTTTTACCCCACTCGAATACCTTCATGCCTATAAAATTTCATAGAAGAATGCAGATATTGACATATTGTGTAGTACCTTTCATAAATAGATTGTGGACCTAAGCATGATGTTGCTTCCTACAAAGTAATTTGCAAAACTAGTCTCAAATTGATAGCATATTTGAGCTGATATTATTACCTATAACAATTGTTGATGGAATCAGGTATCTGATAATTGATAGTTAGGTGACACTTTGTTGTTGTTAGTCATTGTTTTTGATTATTTTCCACATAATCCTTTTTTGAAGGATATTGCCGAGGCAGATCTGGCTCCAACTCATCCAATAAGATTGGGTCTGGCATTGAATTTCTCTGTGTTCTATTACGAGATTCTCAATTCATCTGACAAGGCTTGCAGCATGGCGAAACAGGTTCAAATTCAATACCTGTTATTTTCTTATTCCCCTTTGGATTAATTTATTTCTCTTAAATCAAAAATATTTGTCATCACTTCAGTTCTGAATTCAGTATTTATTGTTATTAAGTATGCTTAATTATTTGATAGGACTATCAAACTAGGTTTTTTGAACTGATTAATGAGGTAGTTAGACATTGACTTTGTAGGTGTCAAGTGGTATTAACACTTGATCTTTGAGGACACATAAAAGGCAACTTTATTTTATAATTGAAGAATGAGTCATTCAGAGGTTGACATATTGTCAACCTTGTTTTGAAGTTTTCTGGGGTCATCGTATATATAGATGTCACCATCATGTAAATGTTTATACATTTAATAATTAAGGGCCTTTTCCAACTAATAAATAGGATTTCATATATCTTGCCGCAATAGTCAATCCTAGAGTTATAATTATTTTGTTTTTCGCACATATATACATATCAACATATGTGTGTATAGGATTGGTTCAAATATAAATGACATCTATTGTGTGAATGTATAACTCATTCTGGACCAATCGTTTCAAAAGAAATTAACTACATTTTAAGCAACTCAATCAAAATCTGGGTTTTAAGGGATTTATTAACAAAATTAAATGATTTGATTAGTTAGTTTACCAATATACCCCTAAAATGATTGGTCCACAATGAGTTGTACATTCACAACATACTTAGCGATTTACACTTGATCCTAACTCTGCATGTATATATCTATATGTCTGTGTCACTATATCTACATGTATTTGTATGTAGATATAAACTATGAATACAATTTAATACTATATTTTATTTTACTGGTTTTGCTTTGTATATTTATATAGATAATATAAATGTGCCCTTCTTGTTTGCAGTGATATTTTGTGTCTTGTTATCTTTTCTTAAGTATTTGGGGTTATTGCTAGTAAAAAAAAGGGTCACCAAAATATTATTCAGTTCTATATTTGGGTGGGTTATTAAGATGGATGATAATTATATGAACCGATGAACAATAATGATTTTATCTGTAATTTATGTAATCATTCTCACACAGATGTTAATGAACATATATTAATTTAGGTCGAGGATGGATCTGACTTACATAAATAATAAATTACTTACATATCCTGTTATAGCTTTATTAACATTATCTGATTGTATATATGTAGTAATTTATTATTATTATTATTATTATTATTATTTTTTTTTTGTGGGAGTGGGAATGCTAAGTATATATATTTATATTATTATATTTTTTTTGTTTTGAGTAGGCATTTGAGGATGCGATAGCTGAGCTGGACACTTTAGGTGAAGACTCGTACAAGGATAGCACTCTCATTATGCAACTACTGAGGGACAATCTCACTCTTTGGACCTCAGATGCACAGGTCAACCCCTCTCTCTCTCTCTCACACACACACACACACAAAGAGAGTTCGTATGTTGGTAGTTTAATTATACGTATCTGAGTATTAAACTATTAGTGATTATAATCCGAATTAATGTAGGTGGCTTTTGGGTTTTTTGAAATTCTGCCAAAAAAAAGGAAAATGTTATATTTTTTTAACAAACAGGATTTGGTGGTTTGCAGGATCAGCTGGATGAGCCATAGATTGTATAGAATGGCAAAGAAGAAGAAGAGTGAAAGAAGGTGGAGTGGAGTGGAGGAGGTGGGCGTGGAATGTCATTTGTTTGGTGTGGAGTTGTGGACATATGATATCATGTGTTTTCTTTCTTTTTCTATTTCTAAGTTCTAAACAGAACACAAATTTGGTTCTATAAAATTTTCTTTCCTTACCTTTCCAAACTGCAAATTTTATGGTGCAGCTCTAGAACAATCCATTTCCAGGGTTTGCCATTTTCCCATATCATAACCGTCTCATGTTTACTCTTATTTAACTCTTTTTTTTTAAACTTATTTTTCATAAATCTCTCCTTTGCAAAAGACTATTCTCAACCAACTTTTATTTTATTTTATTTTATTTTAATAATTAACATTAAAATTAAAGACTTCATATCAAAAACTCCATTGAATTTAATTCTATATTGTAGATACGATCAAACTATTAGGCGGAGTGAATCAGTGAATGCTAGTTGATAACTAATAAAGCATAAATTACTTGATATAACAGGTGTTCAGTAAAAACTAGTTGGAATAAAAATGGTATGTTGAAAATGATAATACAGTTATATAATAAATTTTATTAAATTAAAACAAAACATACAACAAATCTTTTGTTCTAATTGATGAAAAAACCACAACCAAATAAAAGCCGGTATCAATCTCCACCTAAAAGTTCTTAGTTATAATCGGCAAACAAAAAGTCCGATTAAAAACATAAAGTCAAAAACAGAGCATAGGAGAAAATAATAAATCCCAATAATTTAAAAATTAAAATTTTCGTGTACCAAAAAAGTGTTATATATAGACTTTCCAATACTAGTTTTTGTGCGGCATGCACAAACCGTACGCTTGATAGACTGTGTGATAATCGTGTTGGGTTCGGTTTGACGAGTTAAATGCATTAACCTGTACACAACTTATAATTATTCGTGTTACGGGTTGGAAGATTGGAAACATCAGCCCGGACACGACTCGTCTATCCCATTTAGTTATATGGGCTCATGGGTCAGATTTAGGTTCGTGAGTCAGACTCGGGTTAACAGGTTGACCCGTGTGTAATAGTGATGACTAGTTTGATTTAGGGCACTCAACACACGTAAGCCGTTAGGCATAGTCGTACAACTTAAATCTAATATATTATACGGTAAATTTTTCTAGAGGAAGGTGTTGGGTTCAAATATTCTCACTCATTTTTGGGTAGTCAAGAGGGGGTATGCAACAACGTTTGCAAATGCAAGAGACAAAATTGAAAGAATGGTCCATGTGGTATGTCAAAATTCGTATGTTTGGGTCAAAAATGTTTGGACGAGCACCAATGGTCCAAAAGTTGCATTTTCTTGCGAGTTTGGTTCAATTTGGTTTGAACTTTTTTGTAAAGACGATTTTGCCCTTATTATTTAATTTTCCATTTTTGTTTTATTACCAATAATTAAAAAATAATTAAAAATAAAACAAAAACAAAATATTCTCTCTCATTGGAGAAGGAAAACACCACATATCTGCACAAACCCACACGTTAATGTCTTGTGACCTCCCAAAACCCGAACCCCAAATTTAAGAACCCCAAGAAAAGTAGAAAAAGTCAATCGAAGTTTCACTCGTTGCAAAGAATCGAGTTCCCCTCATCTTCAAGCTCAAGCTTGTTACCGAAATGGAGGATTGTGAACTTGGTGGCAGTGGTGCTCTTTGTGCTTCTAACTCCGATTAGGGTTTCGTTGCCGCAACAACGGCGAACAACAAACCTTGGTGGAAGGTTGTCTCGGTGATGATTGTGTTTCCGGATCGAACAGGTGGTGATGCAAAGGATGGAACGGAGGATGGCGGTGTAGCAATGACGACACATAGATCGAAGCTAGGGTTGTTAGCGATGACTTCGTCAATCTCATTTTTTGATGACGGCTTCGTTCTTCAATTAGTGTTTCCGTCTTCCAGATCTAATGAGCATCAAGGGTGACGACGAGAAAACATATGTTCATCAAATTTCGTGTGTGTGTGTGTGTTCATCTGATTTCGTTCTTCAGTTAGGGTTTTCATCAGATTTCGTATGTATGTGTGTTCATCTGACTTTGTGTGTGTATATTTTATCTGATTTTATGTGTGTGTGTATGTTCATCGGATCTGATTTCGAGTGTGTGTATTCATCAGATAGGGGTGAACTCGAGAACAAACCCATATTTTGTGTATTGTTTTTGTTTTTGGATGATTTTTTGGCCGACGGAGGAGGTGGCAGATCGTGATGGTGGCGGACTGTGGTGGTGGCACAGGGTGTTCGAATGGTGGTGGTGGCAGAATATGTTCTTGATTGTTCTTGAATATATGAAAATGTTCTTGGTGTTTATCAAACACACACATAGAGAGAGAGAAAGAGAATTTTACTTTTGTTGTATTTTTATTTTTATTTTTTTTAGTTGCTGGTAATATAACAAAAATAAAAACTTAAATAATAAGAACAAAATAGTCTTTATAAAAAAATTCAAACCAAATTGGATCTCGCAAGAAAATATAAAACTTTTAAAAAATTCAAACCAAATTGGATCTCGCAAGAAAGGGATAATGACTTAAAAGGGTAACGAACTTTCGACTTTTGTCACATTTAGTCACTAAACTTTTTTTCGTTATCTATTTGCCATTGAACTATTGAAACTGTTCATATTTTACCCTTATGACCGGCTGTTACCGGTCATAAGGGTAAAATATGAACAGTTTCAATAGTTTAGTGGCAAATAGATAACGAAAAAAAGTTTAGTGACTAAATGTGAACAAAATCGAAAGTTCGTTTCCCTCTAAAAAGTTCAATGACTAAATGTGAACAAACTTCCTATTGTATTATGTTTTAGCAAATTATTTATTTTTATTTAATTGTAGCAACATTTGTTGATGAAGAAATCTATGAAATAAAAAAACAAAATGTAACATCCGGATTTCTAGGTATCATAATTTAAGTATTTTTCTTTTGAGTTAAGAAGAGAGACTCGACGAGTTGACGCCTCAACTCGTCGAGTAAGGTCGCGGATGATGACTCGGATTAATGAATGGACTCGATGAGTCTGCGTTGTTGGCAGAAACCCTAAATCTTTGGGCCCGAGCCATATTTAAAGGCACTTATGACCTTCAATTGCGACTACCTTTCCCATAAGTGAGAACCCTAGCGAGCTTGAGTGTGTAGAGTGAAAGGAAGAGCTATCTTGAGCTTTTTGGTGTGATAGATCTGGACCCTTCTAGGTCCAGAGAGCCGAGAATATGAAGCTTTAGTAGAGTAAACCTTGGGGTTCGAAGTTAGGAAGCATTTATGGGATTTTTATGGTATATATAGTTATTTTCATCTTACACATAGATATGAAGTATTTTATATAAATTACGTGCTATGTATGCATATTATTTGAATACTTGTTGTCTATGCTGGATGAACGATTTTATACATGTTTTAAAAGATTTAAACGATATATTTATTTTATATCTACAAATATGTTGCGGATGAAACATGGGTAGATGAAATAGTTGGTGTGTGATGAAATAAAATGATGAGAGATAGGTGATGATAGAAAGGTAAATCGATGATGATGAATATATGATGTAGGATGAAAGGAGATACCATAACCTTAACCGACAATGTGGCGATGTAGTCATCTATCAGAGTATAGATGGCGACCACAGACTATTCTAGACAACTCAGTGGAAACACCAGCAGACCCATAACCTGTAGGTGATGAATTACGAGTTCAGACGATGTTGTAACTACGTATTCATGCGATGATACTCTAACCCCTTACTATGAATTACGAGTTCAGACGATGTTGTAACTATATATTCATGGGATGTCACAAATTCCGCATGCCAAACTAATGGTCATAATTCACATCAGTGAGAATGGTTCATTTTTTTGTAAAACCAAAATCAGATTGGAAATTTTGATTTTTTATTTTGGAAAATGTCAAACCATTGGTTTTTTATTTCGGTTTTGGTTTTTTGTTTTTTTAAATATATTTTCAGGGTTCTGTTTTTTTTTTTTTTTTTTTTATTTCATAGATTTCTTCATCAACAAATGTTGTTACAATTTAACAAAAACAAATAATTTGCTAAAACATAATACAAGAGAAAGTTTGTTCACATTTAGTCATTGAACTTTTTAAAGGGAAACGAACTTTCGATTTTGTTCATATTTAGTCACTAAACTTTTTTTCGTTATCTATTTGCCATTGAACTATTGAAATTGTTCACATTTTACCCTTATGACCGGCAACAGCCGGTTATAAGGGTAAAATATGAACAGTTTCAATAGTTTAATGGTAAATAGATAACGAAAAAAAGTTTAGTGACTAAATGTGACAAAAGTCGAAAGTTCGTTACCCTTTCAAGTCATTATCCCCGCAAGAAAATATAAAACTTTTGGACCATTAATAATAGTACAAACGTTTTTGGCACAAACATTTTTGAGGAGGGACCATTTTTACAATTTTGTATTTTCTAAAAAAACATATCTTTTCCAACACCGGGGTAAATTACAGCTTTAGTCCTTTATGTATGTAATTTTCCCATGTTTGGTTTTACTTTAGAAGATTTAATACCAAATACTTTTATGGTTTTCAAATCCATCAAATTTAGTCCTTAACCGAATTACCGTTAGTCTCATCCGTTAAATGTCTTTAAAATAATGAGATTGCCTTTTGTTTTATCATTTTCTAATTTGAAACTACTTTCACAGTTTTGTTCTTTAGAGTCTAGAGACAACATATTATCCAATTTATTACTTCGGGGCTTCGGGCACTAGACCCATTTTTAGTTAACTTAGTTGCACCCAAATGATTACCACCTCCCACCCTTTTTGCAATATGTAAGTTATCTTCAACATCAATAACTACTAAATAAACATAACTACGAAATAAAAATATGTCATTTCCAAAAAAAAAAAAGAAAAGAAAAAGAACGAGCAAAACTCACAAGGCGTCTCATGTCGCTATCATCAGTTATATCCATTGCATTATCCATTTTAGGAGATTGGCGATCTAATCTTAAATGTGTTTTATGTTAACCACAACTTGAAAACAAGTCAACATAACTCATGTTTGCGGCAAATCTAAACCATATTTACTCCAATTTGATGTTACGTATTCCACAACACCATTTTTTGCCATGTTTCTCTGTTATGCAGAGCACCTCTAATTATTTGGCATGGCAGGTCCACTGTCACTTAATTAGGTTCCACAAATTGTGTTTCTAAAACATTGTCTTTAGCCAAATGATAAGAAATTGTTTCTAAAATTTGAAGTAGAATTTAAAAAAAGTGACTTGTCACCTTTATAGATTCGAAATTTTTTATACAAGTTCGGAAATTTCAAAGTGCTTTATGTCAGGAAAAAAATAATTCGTAAACCAATTTAATTCAAAAACTAACAAACATTGTTCCGTGATAACTGAGAAGACTTATTGCTCTTCGAAATTGTCAATAATACAATGGTTAAGTCGCACTTTAGGAGTTGTCAATATGTAATACTTATACAAATTTTAAGATCATGAGGGACATCTCGTTGATTTTGAAGACCCCGAACAAAAAATAAAAATAGGGTCCTAAATATAAATCTTTTTATATATAAACATAATTCGTTAATAATATGATAAGTCTATATGTGTTACAAAAATTTCCAAAATAAATAAACGGTAATATAATATATAGTCTTATGTGGGATATATATATATATATATATATATATATATATATATATATATATATATATATATATATATATATATATATATATATATATATACGGTTGGGTTCAACAAGGAACTATTTTAAACTTTAGAACCAAAGAACCAATATTTTCTTAATTTTTAGGGAAAAATTTTCATTAAAAAAAATAAAATCAAATCAAATAAAAACATAGATATTCATAACTTTTTATCCTCCATCCATTGATATCAAATTTGATGATTTTTTTTTTTTGATTTGTTCAAATTCACAATGTGAATATGTATAGATTCACCCTGTAAAATCTATGCAGATTCATACTGTGAGTGAATCTGTACAAATAGCAGATTCACACTGTGAATTTATGTAGATTCATACAATGAATTTATACAAAATTAATGATTTATACTGCAAATTCACAATGTGAATCTGAATAGATAAAAAAGGAGTAAATTACACGAATAGTCCCTATGGTTTAGGGTAATTTGCGTGTTTAGTCCCTAACTTATTTTTTTAACTCGGAAGGTCCCTACTGTTTATTTTTGTTACACGTTTGGTCCATGTCTTACTTAAAAATACTATTTTTCCCTTGACTTTTTGATTTATTTAAATAAGCACACCCCCAATCCCACCCCCTCACCTTACCGTACCTACCTCACCATTTTTTCCTATTTAAATAATAGTCTTTTTACGTAAGATAGGGATCAAACGTGCAACAAAAATAAATTGTAGGGACCAAGCACGTAACAAAAACAAACAGTAGGGAGCTTCCGAGTTAAAAAATTAGTTAGGGACCAAACGTGCAAATTACTCCAAACCATAGGGACCATTCATGTAATTTACTCTAAAAAAAGTAAAAAAAAAAATTATCAAGTTTGATATCAATAGAAAGAAGATAAAAAGTTATGAATTTCTATATTTTTAGTATTTTTTTCGCTAAATAATAAGACCAACAACTGGAAAAAATAATGGTTTATTGGTTCTATGGTTTAAAATGGTTCCTTGTTGAACTTTTGCATATAAAATACGTTAATTTATGAATAAAAAATATTTTTTTAAAACTTTTTATTCAGGTTTTATAGATATAAAAATGATAAATAGGTATAAAATTTTAACATGATGAAAAACTTTATGTGAAACTTTACACAAATTATTACATACATTTTTGTTAATTTTAAAATCTTTTCACAAAAAAAAAATCAAGTTGTGCAAATGCTAAAATCCAAGTCATTAAGTACTCTTTATATATACACAAAACAAAATAAGTACTCTTTTTATATACACAAAACAACATAAGTAAAATTAAAGAACATACAAACAAAAAGATTTACAAATAAAAAAAGATAGAAAACAGAACATATTGGGAATGTCCAAGAAGAAGCATATTCAAGTTGTGCAAATGCTAAAATCCATGCCATTAAGTTTGATGGTGTAGACAATCTATAAATCAACTTATATCGATTAAAACCAACCATCCATTTACATCAACTACAGTGAACGGAAAAAAGAGAATAATCGGAGGAGCTTGCAACCATTAACCATTTGTCTCAAACAAAGAAAAGGCACATGAACCTTCGTTTCCACATCTACAAATGAAAGAGTATCATCTTTGACTTGACATACTGATTGATATAAATGTTAATCTACAAGTGATGAAACAAAACACAGGCTAATGGAGGACATTATGCTTAACAAAGTTAGTAGTTAAGATATATTGGTCCTTTACTTGATCAACATGAAACCAACATAAGGTTAACATTGATCACAAACTGTTTTAACCATTATTTAGAAAATTGTGCTTATCAAGCTTAATAACTTCAAAAAACTCCATTAACTTAGTAAAAAGAATGCTTGGATCTATTTTTCTGCATTCATTATTGAAACAGTTGATGCAATGTCTCGTCATCAATTGAATCTCTCTTATTCTTTCTTTCACTTTTCTCCCTTGAAACTCTACAAAAAAAAATAATAACAACCCTGAAAACCAATATGACCAAGTTGGAGCATTTCATACAGGATAATTTGTAACAAAATCTTTGAACTTTAGTCAAAATACACCATTTTGTGTTAGAAACAGTAATTAGGGAGAAGTTGTAAATGAACCGAGAGAAAATTAGATAAATACACCTGTTATTTTTCAACATCTTGTTACGTAATTAGGGAGAGGGAGACGTAAATGTTTAAATTCATGAATAGAAATATTTAGATAGTTAGATACATAATATAATCAATATGGAGTTAGTGTACATACTAATAGTGACTGTGTCGCCTCGGTGGTGCCATTAGTGGTTCCAATCGATCGAATCCGTGTGAGCTCATCCATCAATTTTGAAATTTAAAGACAAACATTAAGAGTAAGAAAGGAAAGAAAATACTGATTTTAAGAATCCAAAACCAATATTATACTGAGTTCGTATGCAAAAGATACGACCGTTTTAAAAATCCAAAACCAGTATAATACTAATTTTCTTAAAACCGCTAAAACCGTTTCTATCCGTTGAGGGACTTGCACACATCGAATGAAAATTCTGAAAGCATTTTTGGACTCAAGCTATAGCATAATATTTAATTTCATATTTGAAAATTTTTAGTAAAAATATTTATAAAAATTGAAAAATCAGAAGTTTTCAGATTTATCAATCACGAAACCTTAATCTATTGATTTCGACATGATTTCTATTATTGGTAATGTATTCTGGAAAAATATAAAAATCTAAACCGGTTGTTGTGGATCTTATCGATGAAAATAGTCCACCATTCATAAATTCATGAACGACTATATATATATATATATATATATATATATATATACACACACACACACGGATATGGGACATGTGTCATGATCAATTACATTTGGTTGGTTAAATTTACATAAATATACATTATATATATGTGTCATTTTTAAAGTTAAGAAACAAAGGTTTAACAAATTAACAATTTCACATTTCTTAACGTAAGAGTTTAAATTTATATATATATATATATATATATATATATATATATATATATATATATATATATATATATATATATTATCCAACTTATGTAACAAACTCATGACAAAAGAAAATAGATTATATTTATCAAGAAATTGCTTGTAAAAATCTTAAGTATACATACATGTGTATACAAATAGGATTATCTAACCAAATATATATATATATATATATATATATATATATATATATATATATATATATAATTATGGGAAAAAAACAAATTTAATAAATATATATTATTTTCTTTCACATTTCAACCAACACTACATGAATCTCTTTCCTGTTACAATTCACAATCAAATTTTTTTACAATCACATTTCCTTCACTCTCATAAAAGCTTAAACTTTACACAATATTTATACATACATACATAAATACATACCAAATCCAACAAATTCTGAAACATCCCAAAAATTCATGACCAAAAAATTCGTTTTATACCATTAAATAAAACCATAGTTATCAACTCATTCCATCAAAACATGAGTCAAAGTATTTCAAATCATTATTATCATAGTTTCAAAATCGAAACATCAGAGTAAACATCCCAGACTAAACATCATGATGTGTGCAATGCAGTCATCCTGAGCTCTTCTCTTTGCAACTGGAAGTACCTGAAACCAAAACCGTGAGTTCCCCATACTACCCATGCTGCTTAGGAGTTATGATAGATTGCTTAGGAATATTTAGAAACATAGTTTTCATATGTACTTGCATTGTAAGGAAAAGTTTTCCGCATTTTGTAAATAAATATAATTTTTTTTATTTTATCTTATTTTACATTTCCTTGCAATGACATTTGTGAAAATTGATTTTGTATGTTTCTATTTTTTAGTAATATAGATTTGATTCTTTCGTTTGTGGTAGTGTTTAAATTTACCAAATAAGGAAAGATTCTCATCACCAAAGTTTCAATTGGACAGAAACTTAAAATCATGCAACTTGTATTGTATGATAAATGAGAACCTTCATCTTTGGGAAATTAAAACTAATTCCTTGTTCACATATAGATGTGAGTCAAGTAAAGGACTAGGGGATCTAGTACACACTGTTGTGCACTGATCAGGTCAACCACAAAGAACGATAAGACTATTCGTTATGATTTACTAAAAGCTTAGTGAATATGATTATGCTTTCAAGATTAAGTATAATTATGAATCATTGAAAAAGTTTCAATGTATAGCAGAACAAATAAGAAGAATCAATTAGGCAAAAAGATAAAAGTTTCTTTAATCTGAAAGGAAAGTAGGGTACTTTAGTATCGTGTTTTATGATCATCTTAATGATTATAGAACCATATCAAAATTGATCCTCTAAGAACACCTTAGTGCACTTGTATGGCTAAGAAGAGGAATCGTGAATTGTTGAAATGGTTAAATCAAGAAGATAAATCATACTTCGTTCCAAAACCAAGTCTTAGAGTCATACTCCAAGATTGTGTCTTGAGTGACATGTCCTAAGAAGGTTTGTAACACATCATGAAATGTGGAGTAGAAAAGTTTTCTTGCTCTTGAACATTTGGAATTGGTAGGTGTGATGTTTTGGATAAAACAAAGACCAAATTAAATGAAGTGTTTTTTCTTGATAAGAGCCCGCACTAACTCGTGACTATTTGTTTGTCAAGGAATGGTTCTTGAAAATAGAATCTTATATTTCAAGAGGTAAGTGGGAGTCTTAAAAGACCTTGAAAAGTTTCAAGAACAAATCAAGAATAAATGTATTGTTAATCACTAGCACATGACTTGAGGTTTATAACCTATCGTGTTGACATATTCTTGTTTCTGTACCCATTCCAGTTAAAGTTGACTATGCATGTGAGTTCTATGAGTTCTCAATTGTTTGCATAAGAAAAAGCACCTTGATCAGTGAAAGTCATTAATCAGTAAGGGTGAAATGCTTAACAACTTGGAAGACATGGTAGACCCTTGTGCTGCCAAGTGGCAAGAAATTAAGATTGAACAAGTTCAGTCCATATGAGTTTGAATCTGCCATAGACCTTATCTAATGAAAATGGTTGGAAATGACAGTTTCACATGGATAGGAACACATATAACATATAATCTAAGTGACATAAGGTTTCTCTCAAATTCATGAAAATGATTGTGAGGAAACACTTTCAATAAGTAGATTTTAAGGAGATAGCAGTTGTGTTAATTGCATTCTCAAATTCGATTATGATTACGTCATCCCTCTTCATAGTTTAAATTGTGAGAAATGGCAAATAGTTTGAACATTCAGAACTTATTGTTGTAAGTTCTGAATAGTTTAGACACACATATGAGCTTTCTAATAAAAGGTGTATGAGCTTAGATAAAGGCTTATCGAAGCATATCGTATCAGAAATCTGAACTTTGGTAAGAAAGTCAATAAGTATTGATTTCTAGAAGTCCAGTTGATTTATGGATACATGTCAAAGCTAGTGGGAACATAAGTGTTATGCTAGTAAGAATATAATTATCATGATATTGAGAGTATGATTATTATGTGAAGTGTTGCAAGTTAGCAATACTGGTTATAGGAAACAAAGGTTAAGAATTTGCAAAGCTGCAAAAGATTTGAAAAGTTGTTTCGCTATAATAAGGGAGAGGATACTTATACTTTATTTCGAATCTAAAAGTTTAGATTGAAGTATTAATTAAACTTAGTCATGGATATATGAATACCATGTTGAAATATTTCAACATTGAAAATTCGATATACGGAAATATTATAGCAAAAGACTGGTTAGGTATCATGTCTTTATGTAAGACATTATGAATCGTGTCCCATATGCTTTGGATATAGGATCGATTGCATATGCTATAATGTAACAATCCGTTATTTCGAATCTATGTAATAAATATAGTTCAATTTGTAGTTCTTTTTAAAATAATAAAGATAAATTTTTGTATACTATGTGCATTTACATAATCGACCCTCAAACATAAAGTATTAAATAATCTTGATTGGGATGAATAAAGTGGTAGAGATTGTAACAAGGTTTCCAAAAATATAAAGAACACTAAAATCTGACTTATAATGAAGAAATTATGACTAATCGAAGATCTGCGACAAAACCGGCAAAACGCTGTGTGTCATAAAATGTGAGTTTGCAATAAAACGCTTTTTAGTCTTAACAATCTATATGAAAGTTGTAGAATACGTTAAACTGATAACTTTCATAAAAAGAACGTCAAAATCTGACTTCGTATGAGGAAGTTATGATTTTTCTAAAGTTCAGTATAGCAGTATACAACTAAAAACTCAAAATAAATATCGAGTGATTTTTAGCCGATACAACTTAAAATAGAATTGAAGGTCTCATCAATAGTATCACAACGGTAAAAAGACAGATGAAAACGGACGTCGGATGAAGAAGTTATGAATTTTTAACGGATTTTCCTGTCCCGGTCTGTTAAAAATAATAATATTAAAAATAAATCAAAATTAGCCGACGGAGTCTAAATGAAAGTCGTAGAGTAAAATCCCACCTACGTGTGCATATAAAGAACATAAAAAACGGAGCTCATATGTGAAAGTTATGAAGTTCAGAAGTTTTGGGCACAAAAACCGAAAAATCATGAAAACCGGGAAATTTCGCACGGCTAGGATCCGACCACGTCACCTCGCATGCGAGTCCACCTCGTGTCCACCCCGTGTCCGCCTGCTGATTCGCCCGCAGGCGCTACCCAATGAAGATCTAGTGTGTGTTGCGTCCGTGGAAGCGTACGAGATGCGACACGTGTTCAGCCCTCCGTCCGAAGCCTGACCTCCCCCTCGCTGCTGCGTGTCCTTCTTATCCCCTCGGATCCGAACCCTCGCAGGGTATAAAAGGGGGTGCGAACCCTCCCGGTTCCTACACCATTTTCACCCTTTTTCACATATTTCACCCCCATAAACCTCCTTACAACCCGCTGACGCCCCGGTATCATATCCAACACCCGAAGAACACCCCGATGTGCCATAAGTCCGCAAGAAAAGAATCTTTTGGTTTCTAAATCCGACCCTCGCAAAGCCCAGTTTTCAACAATAAAGCCTTTTTTCTAGCAACGAAGTGCTACACAATTCACCACTTATCAAGTGAGTTCATACCCCTATATTTTTATAATTTTTAACAATTTTAGGGGGGGGGGGGGGGGGAATACAAGCGACACACCATAAAATTGTGTTAATACTTCAAAAAATTCTTAAATGTTTTTACTACTTTTAAATTGTTATAATTAATAAAATTACATATTTATATATGTGTAAATTATATAATTTGGATTCAGAAGATTCAGAATATATAGTTTGACCCCATTTCCTGTTCCTTGTTTAGATGTGGGCTTGGAGTAAAGTTATTTAATCAAAGGGCTAATTAATCACAATTATATAAATATTACATTTATATAAATATAAAATGGTTTTCAAACTATTTGATAATACATGGGTACAAACAGAGAAATTCATGGAATAACAGTATTACAGATTTTTACAGTAAGACAAACAACTAAACTATAATAGGTATAGTTTAGAGGACTCATTCATTGGTTTACGTTTCAAAGTACATAACAGGAAAACTAACATAGTACATAATAGAATACAAATAGAATACATGATGGAAACAAACAGATAACATTATCAGAAAACAAACAGAATACTTTACTAAGAAACAAACATATAAAACTATATTTTATATAGTTTATGAAACTTACTTTTAGTACAGTTATTACAAAGTAACTTTTTATTATTCTACATGTAATCATCAATATAGCACTTGTGAGACACGCTTCAAGTACTTATTTAAGTATAAAACAAAAGTCTTGAAAATTATAACCAGAGTCTCCTTGTGTAAGAGCGTGACACTTATGTATAGATCTATACGAGACTAACAATCCCACGCCTAAGCTGCTTGCAACTGCTAGGCCGGCAGGCCTGAGGTGACAACTGTCATACCATATTTCGACACCTGAAAGACGTCGTGTTTTAGGCGATCCTAGGTCATCAAGCATGGTTATGATAACTCACAATTTGGTATTGAATAAAATGATTACTGTTTGAATAAGTAACACTTCACATAGTTTTATATAATTATAAAACTATAATACAATATCTTACAAGTATAAACATAGAATACTACT
This sequence comes from Lactuca serriola, assembly GCF_051521515.1. Lineage (NCBI taxonomy): Eukaryota > Viridiplantae > Streptophyta > Magnoliopsida > Asterales > Asteraceae > Lactuca > Lactuca serriola. Next base: position 2,229,153 of record NC_136408.1, read on the forward strand.
TCAATTCAGATAAAACATACTTTTCAAGGTTCTATGAGAACTAAACTACATTTTATAAGTTGTTATTACATAAATCATTATACAGTATAACATAACAGAAAATATAGGATTTTCTGGGTAAAACATGTTCACTTTATCAGTATACAAGAAAACATATTCTAGTTGTAAACATATTTATGAACTCACAAACTTAATTGTTGACACATTTTTAAAAACTACTTGTATTCTCAGGGAAACAGTGATACAAGTACAACCACAACTTTTTGAGAAGACGTAGATCTATAAACTCATGTCTTTTAAACTTGTACTTTTGAGTTCATATACACTATGTTTTGAACATGGTTGTAAAACTTATATCTTTGTAAATACAATGGTTGTTGTTGTACTTTGATTACTACTATGCATTGTTGTGATACTACATGAAGTCCTCCACCCTCGAATGTATCTGTCGTTCCGGTTTGGGGGTGTGACATATAATATTCACATGTTTTAATTTTCCAAATGCCTAGGGTATTAAGAGGGAAAAAAAAGACTAGAACCGGATATGACTAAAGTTATTAAACAACTGTCAAAGACGATCTGAGGTTCGCTAATGATTGATTGATTAAGGACAGTTGGAAGTATAGTAATGGATAGACCATATTGACATTATTATGTATAGACATGATTCTATTAATAATGAGTTGTCATATGTCAAATGTGACATCCTAAATTTCACGCCCAGAAAAGACCGATTTGTTTATGCTTTGTTTTAAAATCAGAGTGATATTTTAAAGAAAACAATTGCGGAATTTATTCCCAAACAAAATGTAACATCCCAAAAATACAGGCAAAAAAATTCATTTTTAAATACGTCACTATAAAACCAACAGTGTAATAAAACATTTGTAATATCATGTCATGTCAAAACCAAAGTAGAAATAATCAAACATGTTATCATAAAACAATATCATAGTGTAATCCCAAAGATCTCATGTGCGGAAAATCATAGTGTGATGCGCTGCGATCAAGCCGACTCCTTTCCTTTAAACACGAAGTACCTGAAACCAAAGCTCAAAACCGTAAGCACGAAGCTTAGTGAGTTCCCCCATCAAACCACATACCATACAATCACATAGCATACAAATAATGTTAGGCATATCTGGGTGCCTGACCTACCCCTTAGATCCTCTCGACCGGATACTGGCTAGCATATCTGGGTGCTGGTCTCCCCTTCGGTCCTCTCGACCGGATACTGGGGACTATTTCACCCCTCTACTACTACTACCACATAACATGTATCGCATAATCATATTCTATCTAGTATGACTGGGTATGACTACCCCTCTTCGGCCCTATCGACCGGAAATCTTGGGGACTATCTCCCCTACTGCTACTGGCATATAACATCATATCATACTAGCACATAACATATCAGGTTGTAGCAAACCTAGATGAATATCACAAAGACAATCATCTAACATACAACTCCTACTGGTGGGCCGACATTGTGGCCGTAGACCCACCGCTACTGGATGGTAACTCACCTCACACTGCTGAAGTCCCGAAGACACAATCCCACACTTGCTGAAGTCCCGCACACTCGACCCCAGCTGCTGGATGACAGATTCCCAAACTGTCAGCACCAAAATAACACCCAATTAATAATTGGGTCCTAATACATAACCATAAGTACATTCTTTGGGTAATTACTACCTTACCCCTAGCTTGGCTTATTCAAGCCTAAGGCCCAATCCATAGGCCCAAAGTCAATTAGGAATCAAAGCCCAACATATGGCCCAATTTTCTAAATTAGGCCCAAACCTCTGCATGGTCTCATTCTAAGGCCCAACCAAAAGTCCAGTCTAACCTTTGACAGTCTAATGTTCCAATATCATATAATCATTAAGGCCCAAACTATGGCCCATTTATGGCCCAATTTTCCAAATTGGGCTCAAACCCCCTTACATGGCCTTACCCTAGGCCCATTATATTATTTTAGTCCATATGATTATTCTTGGATGTCCCATTAATAATCCAATCATCAAGGCCTAATGGAAAGGCCCAATAATAAACCCAAGTGAAATTAGGGTTTCCCATAAAATGATGACTAGGGTTAAGTTTCCTACTTAACCCATTAATGACTTAATCCTCCAAGGACTTAATCCATTAAGTCCAATATTGCTTAGATTAATCCTTGCCAATGATTATTATTTAATTTCTCAAGTTATTAAATAATTCCCATGTGTCCCGATTAATTCCCCAAATTAAGGTTTTATTAGCATTAGGGTGTTCCGAATCCAAATATTAACCCATTTATCAATTTATTGGGATTTTAGGTCAATTAGGGCTTTATTGGGCCTATTAAGCCCACTAAAATATTATTGATCCCATTAGGGTTTTATTGGGTCAATTAGAGTCCATTAAGCTTCATTGGGCCCATTTGAGCTTCTTTGGTCCCATTAGGGTTTCAAGCACCCCAAACAAATCAACACTACGAGGCAAAGCACACCGCCACCCGACACGGCGGCCGGTGGCGGCAGCCACCACCCTAAGGTGGTGGTTTTCAATTTCTTTCATTATACTTTAGCTAATTACAGTTTACAATGCCTTCACCAAGAATAAACACACACACACACACACTAACTACATCAACACGCACCCATGCCGACTTATGGTGGTAGCCACCACCTTACGGTGTTGGCATCGGATTTTCCGGCCAACAAGCTACACACAACACATGCTCTAGAAAGAACAAACACCCACACTATTTTCTTGCTTGTAAACAGGTCCAGCCACCCTCCTGGCGGCGGTTGGCGACGACAACACCATAGAGAGGTGGCAGCGGCGGTCTTGACGGCGTTAGGCAGTAGCACACACGAAGGGTGGTCTTCAGGAACTCGCTCCCGGTGACAGCAAGCCAATAGTCACACGAATCTCGAAGCAACATCACACATCCACCCAAACTCGCAGCCACCACCCATGGCGGCTGGTGGTGACGAGATAAAGCAGTGACAACAAGTAGAGTAAGAAGAAGGAGGCATGGAATGACTATGGAACCTCAACGATCTGAAGGAGAAGAAAGAGTGGAGTGAAGCAAGTGCGGCGGAGATGAACTGCTCCTCCGTCACCGACTGACGTGACGCCGGCAACAATCATGACCTCCACGATCCACACTCTCCCGCTCCTCCCGAATGACATGACGTCGATGCATGGATCTTCTCTTAGTCGGTGCATTGATTGTTGATAGCGGAGGGGAGATGGCAGCGCTGGGTCGGAGATGAAGAAGGAGGTGAATGGCGGCAATGAAATAGTAGCGAGATGGGTCTTCGTCGGCGGCCAAGCCATGATGGCATCTCGATGGTGAGGCAGCAGGCGGCGTCGTTCAAGACTCCATCTGGTCGGAAAGCGAGAGGGACATCGGGCGGCGGCTGGGGAGAATGAGGAGGTGGTGCCGGAGGTTGGGAGGCATAAGGGGAGGCGAGTGACGGCTGCAACATAAAGGCTTAGGGTGAGGGTTTACTTAACCCTTTATACCCGGTTCTCTTCAAAGTTTTCCATAATGACAAAAGTAGCCCCTCCTCTCCTCATTTCCTTCTAAATAATCCAATAATTACCCTTTGAACCCTCACCATTAAAATCCCTTACAACTTAGGTACACAATTTACCAAACAGTCCCCAAAGTCTTAATTATAACATATTCATCCCTTCCACCTCATTTCTTTTTAAAATAATTCCCGATAATTACCACGGAGCCCCTGTCTTCATAAATATTTATAAAATGAGTCCCGAACACACACTATTGACCCCCGACTTCTAAAAATATGGCAATTAACTCCTCGAACCCAACACCATGCATATATAATTACTTGTTTTAGGCTACCATTCGTCCATTAATATATTTGTTTAACTAATAAATAAACGAGTGTTACAAAAAATATGATAAAACTTTATCAAAGCATTTCTCAAAGAGAGTGTACTTTTCATTAAATAATAAACCTCGGGATGTCATGTTCCGACAGAGGCCAAAAAGCATAACAGTACAATTTAACCTTACAATAGTTATTTACAACTACTGGTCTATAATCCAAAATCTCTCGTCAAGTCAACCAACTTATACTCTTGTGTCATTACCTGTAATGCAAAGAAAACTGAGTGGGTCAGGCTTGAGAGCCTGGTGAGCATATAGGGTTTTCGACCCACAATAATATAATTATTATATTTAATCATCAATCAATTAATCCAAATTACCCATCCCCATTATCTCCTTTATTTCTTAAGGATTTACGCTAAGAATCAACTATCCTTTATTCATTTATTCTGATTGACCTAAGGAATTGACAAAAAGTTCACCACTGCCAAGGTCCTCAAATTATAACCGGTAAATACTTAGTTCAACATACTTAACGAACACCTAATTCTAACACTCCTAGTGAACACTTAATTCAAAACATCTGGTGAATACTTAGTTCTAATACACTTAGTGAACACACTCAGTTCAACAACACCAAGTGAACACATCTAGTTCAAAAATACTTAATGAACACATTAAGTTCAAAAATACCAAGTGAACACATAGAGTTCAAAAATACCTAATGAACACGTTGAGTTCAAACACCAAGTGAACACATAGAGTTCAAAAATACCTAACAAACACATAGAGTTCAAAAACACCAAGTGGACACATAGAGTTCAAAAATACCTAATGAACACGTTGAGTTAAAAAAAACACTTATTATTTCGTCTGACATCAACTATTTCATCTACCTATGTTCTACCCAACATATTTGTAGATGCAAACTCATATACAGTTTAAAACTTTTAAAACCTGTATAAAACATTAATTCAACATCCATCTCAAGTAAACAAACAATGTATAAACACATATCACGTACTTCATAGCAAATACTTCATATCTATGTGTTAGAAGAAAGTAACTACACACTCACTTGATTAGACGATTCTTGGACAACACTACGACTCTTCAAGTACTATTCTTTTAATGTAACCGGGATATCTTCCAAAAACCGGGCTTCTCGCGGGCAGAGTTTCGGATCGAAACTCTTTTCTTCTCGGGATCTTCGGGGCTTCGGGACTCTCTTTGGGTGTATAACTTGCACGTAAATCGAGGTAATACGGGTGAGAGGAAAGAGATTTGGCAACCATAAACGGCTGGACTCGACTTCTATTTACAAGGGGCTGAAAATCTATGACCACACTGTGAGCTCGATAGGTCACTGCGTTCCTCATGGCCACTTGCCCTGGAAGGTGTCTATCACCTGCTCATGTCGTGAGCCACTAATGCTCACGTCGTGAGCTCTGACACAGGGGTTGAAGTTCGTGCCTCGAACTTCAAAAATTCACATCTTTCGCATACGAGCTCCGTTTTCGACGTTCTTTATATCCATGCGTAGGTGAGATTATGCTCTACAACTCTCGTTTATACTCTATCGGCTAATTTTGACTTTAACTTTTATTATATTATTTTTAGTAGGTCGGGACAGGAAAACTCCGTTAGAATTTCATAACTCCTTTATCTGACGTCCGTTTTCGTCTATCTTTTTACCGTTGCATTACCATCGACGAGATCTTCGATTCTCGTTTAGATTTTTTCGTCTAGAAATCACTCGATCTCCTATTCGAACTTTGGGTTGGATACCGCTAAGTCGAAACTTCGAAAAATCATAACTTCCTCATATGAAGTCGAATTTAGACGTTCTTTTTATGCACGCTCTCGGTTTAACATATTCTACGACTTTTGTTTAGATTACTACGGCTAAATATCGCTCTAACATAAATTCACTATTTACGTCACGCAGTTTCGTACTGGTTCTGTCACGAAACTTCGACAGGTCATAACTTCTTCGTTATAACTCGGATTTCGACATTCTTTATATATTCGGAATCCTTGTCATGACCAATACAACCTAGTTAAGATTATTCATTCTAAATAATCTTTTATCAAAAAGTTACTTTTGATGCTTATCGTCTCTAAATTGACTAGCCTTGATCTACAAACGTTACATCAAATATGGAAATATTTCTAGAATGGGAGATGGATTTTAAGAATCTATTTATGAAAGAAGGATGTTCAAAGTAATGTACTTTAAATTTGAGACTTCACTTCCTTGGAATTGTTTTGTTATCAAACTCCAAATGAATACTTTATAATATCGTTGGCAAAGTCTCTGTGACTTTTATACCTCGACATTACAAAAGGATCATTGCATGGTATTGGTAAAAATTAGGTGTTCTTACACTAAGGATTTGGAATTGTGAAATGAGCATCATTGAAGTGTTTTCAACTGATCTATTTCACAAAGTAAGAACCATAGGTAAACATAATGTGCATGCTTGGAGCATGGGATATCTGTTGTTTTAATTGAAGTGTAAAGTTGATTAATCGAAACTTTATACAATGAATAATGTGTATCAATATGGTGATTAAATAAAATGTGTTTTATTTATATTCAAAAGTATTAAGACCATATTAGATTCGATTATTCTTGTGTTTCATTTCACATGTTTTGACTTCCCGAATAATAAGATTATTCAAACCATCCACAGTCGATCATACTTTGGGAGTAGGTATTGAGGTAAGACTGTCATGAATCCGTCTGTAGACTGTCTAAGTGTTAGACATAGCACACGTTTGTTGCAGTATTCATGAGTACTCATGTAATAAGATTTGAGTATTGGATTAAACCCACGCTCATCTGAATCATTTCATGGATTTTATCACGAGTGATTTTGAGACGATAATATCCTATAGTCTTGAAACAAAGACATATGAGTTGTATTTTGCAAGTTGGTTGTACATTGATGATGGTTAAACACACCAGTAACTTGGTGTTATAAAATGTATTGTTGTGTGTGATTTGATGATTAAATAGAGCAAGCATATGAGTCGAAGTTTATCCGTTCCTTTTACCCTAAGAGGGATAAAAGCGATATTTGTGGGCCCCTTGTTAATTTAGTGATGACAACCCTAAGCGCTTGGCCAAGCCTGTAATGATTTGATTTGTTTAATTAGTCAGTCGTTATAAATCGAAAATCGGGAAACAACACATGGACAGAGAGAATGATTATAATCCATGTCTCATGTCCATACTGTATTTAGAATGGAGGAATATATGATCCCTTGTCTAATGGATGCGTCATTGACTACGTCAGAGTTCTACAGCGGCTTTTGAGAGCTACGATTACTAGTCAGGTTTTGAAGTCGTACTTGCAGTTATAGTTATTAGACTTATCCAAGTGGGAGACTATTGGATTAGGTGTATAAGCCCATAACTATAATTAGCATTACTTGACCCGAGAGTAGCATGGTCCATTTCGGGTTGCCTTCACCAGAACAATTTGATAGGATGGATATTTTAGAAAGAGGTTATTTGTGATTTACTAATATATTATAAGTATAATATATTAATTGAGAAATTATATTATTTAATTAATAATTGTCAAGAATTAATTTGGAATTAATTTAGTGATAAAAAAAGATTAATTAAATTAAAGGGACTGATTTAGTAAATCAGTAATACATATAGTTTGGGCCAATGATCCATGATTGATTAGGGATGGACTAATCAATCAAAGCCCATAGGAGATCACTAAACCCCAAAAGCCCCTCCCATTATTTTTTAAGTTTTAATTGCCACCCATTTTTTTCTTTTAAGTAGCATAACAATAACACCAATATAATCTCTAAAATTTTGAAACAAGTAAACTTCATTTGAAACTAATTAACTTTCTAAACAAAACAAAAAAACAAGTTTGGTATTATTTTATATCTTCATAACTCAATCCTATAAAATTTAAAACCCTAAATAATTACCAGGCATAGGTTATGCCTATCGTAGCCGCCGCTCACTATCTATATATCAATAAATCAATTCTTATTTTAAATTGTTTCAACCTTTTTTGTTGTAGTAAAACTGTTGCCTTATGGTTAAGGAGAAAAAATCAAGAAGCTATTGTTTGTCATTCTCATTGGAAACAAAAGGTAACCTACTAGCACTACTTTACTTTTACCGTTATCATTTTACTTGTATTGGTTTTGCTTCTTTACTGTGTTGAATAATTATTTATCATTTGCAAAATACATCTTATGATTTAATAAATTGAGATAAGTCTCAAGAAACAATTTCAAGTTGTAAAACAATCAAATATTATGTTTTTATTTTTATTTTGTTTTTTAGCTAATAATTTCCAAAAATAATTAGTTGTTTGACAAAACTTTTTTTTCAATTGTTATTTTGGTTTGTTAAACATGCAAGCTTTTTCAAGATCATGATTACCTACTAGCATACTAGATTGTTTTCGATGAATATACCATACGTCTAATATATCTTATTACCAAGAACCAACCTAGAAAAGAAGAGAAAACATTGGGTATTTCTTTGGGATTCTTTTGAAGTTTTAGTTTCGGTCTTCTAGTTTTTGTGCTTGTATACCGCCTTTGATTATAACGTAAGCCCCCTTTATTTCAAAATCCTGGCTCCGCCCCTGCATAAGGCTTATCATATGGATTAAAAGCCAATGAATGAATTAGGGTTTACAAGTTGAAACCCTAGGAATTCCACACTATAAAAGTAACCCCTTAGCTCCAAATTCACCACCCTAAGAGTTCTAAGAGAACCCTAGCCGATTTTGGTGGTTCTAGCCTCTCTCTCAAAGTCCTTCATTTGTTCATGGTGTTTGTCACTTGTTTGAGGCATCGCACTTGAGGTGCTAAGCTCTTGAAAGGCCAACAACTACAAGCTACAAGTAAGAGGTATTCTTCTAACTACTTTTATGATTCATGTACCAAATTTGTATTCTAGATAGGTTTCATGCTTTGGATAATTTTTTGTTGCATGTATAACTAGAGAAAACTTAGATCCAAAGCATTAGGGTTGTATGTGCACCATAGGAGTGTTATAGTACATAAAACCCAAGTAGTTAAGTAGCTCACCTTTTCATATCAATGTACTTTTCATTGATCAAGGTGCCTGTCTTTTATGCGTTCAAGTGAGAACTCATAGAACTCACATGCATAACTAACTCAATTGGAATGGCACAGAAACAAAATAACGTCAACACGATGGGTTGTAAACCTCAACTCGTGTGCTAGTGATGATGGATAAGGTCTATTTTGATTTGTTCTTGAAACCTTTCAAGACCATTAAGACTCCTACTGACTCCTTGACATATAAGATTCTCTTGTCAATAAACATTTCTTGACAAACAAATATTCAAGAGTTAGTGTAGTTTTTATCAAAACACTTCATAAATTGGTCCTAGTTGGTCTTTGTCTTATCCAAGACATCACAACTTTCCACATTTGATGAATGTTATAAATCTTCTTAATACTTATCACTCAATTTCACAATCTTAATTCTAAGACTTGTTTTGGAACGAAGTATGATTGACTTCTTGATTTAACCATTTCTTCAATTCTTGATTCCTCTTCTTAAACATACAATTGTACTAAGACTCACTTGGAGGATCAATTGAGATATGGTTCTTAATCATTAAGACCTATCATAAAGCATAAAATGTACTCTCCCTTCTTCTTAGAATGGAGAAACTTTTATCTTTCTGCCTACTTGATTCTTCTTATTCGTTCTGCTATTGATTTAAACCTTTTCAATCAATTCAAGAATTACACTTAATCTTATAAGTATAATCATAGTTAGTAAACCTTTAGTAAATCATGACGAATATCTTTGTTACTCTTATGGTGGAATTGATCAACACGCAACTTTGTGTGCTCGATCTCCTAGTCCTTCACTTGACATTTTGTCAATGAATTAGTCTAATTTCCAAATATGAAATTTCTCATTCATCGTGCAACCAAGTTGCATGATTCCAACTTTCTGTCCAATTGAAACTTGGGCGATGAGAAACTTTCTTTATTCGGACATTTCCATAATTAAGAATCAAATCCATTATTGCTAATAATAGAAACATTCTAACATCAATTTTTCATACACGCCATTGCAAGGATAAATAAATAAATAAAATCAAAATTTATTTTGTTGCGGAAAAAAAAAATTGTCCTTACAATGCAATTCATTGAAAAACTATGCTAATACATCTTTCATAGCAATCTAATTCTAACTCTAAGTAGCAGCTCGAGAATCTAATCTTCAAGTAATGCGATCGGAATCCATTCCTTCACGGTTAGATTCTGCTCACTTCTTCCCTTAAGCTTCCTCTCTTTTCTTTGATCCTACAAAACATCAATTGTAATCTTATAACATTATGTATTAAGAATCTAGAATATGAGCTTAAAAGAGTTAGTCAATGGATTTTACCTAAAGTAGAGCCATACGTTTTGAGTCTCCCATCTCTTACATCTCTTAGGTAAATAGGGCAGCTTCATCTCCAATGCCCCTTCTCTTGGCAATAAAAGCAAATTGACTCTTTGGAACAGGACATGGAACTACTTCAGACATTGCCTTTCTCTTATGATAAAACTTTTTGATCATAACATGTCTTTCGTTGCCACTGTCTATATCCATAGAGGTCTTGAAGGCAGATTCACCAATCAACTTTGCTTTTCTATTGCGCCAAACCATTGCTGATTCAGCAGCAATAAGCATATAGGTGAGATCTATAAGGGTCACGTCGCAGTTCATCATATAGTACTCTCTTACAAACTCACTATATGAGTTAGGAAGTGACTAAAGAACCCAGTCAACAGCCATCTCCTCACAGACAACGGATCCCAACATTCTTAACCTATCAATGTGTGACTTCATCCTTAGGATGTGTGCACACACCGACTTTCCTTCTTTATGTTTACTTGCCAAAAGGGCTTGAGTGAGTTTGAACTTTTCAAGCCTTCGAACTTGTGGGTTAGGGAGAATAATTGGAGGAGGTGGAGGAAGTGAAGCATGATCTCTTGTTCCTCGATCGAATCGTGGAATATCATCTTCATGCGGAAAGCTTGTTCTACGGGATTTAGGAAGACCATAGTTGTCGAAGTTTGACATCTACAAAACGGGAGAAAACGAATTCAAGTTAGTTGATTGATTGAGTCCTTAGTAAATCACCCAAATGAGATACTAAGGCTAGGACCCAACACAATACGCTACAACCTAGAAAAGGGATGCCGTAATCTAGTTGCAGAATATTTGAAGGTAAGTGAATGACGATTCACTAATTTCCACCATGAAAAACGAAAACGAAATTTAAGTTTTAAATATATGAAAACTCCTAGATCCTTTGAGATTCATTGAACATTTCAATGGCATGTTTAAATCTCGATATGCCCCTCTAGTTTGTGACTGGGATGCCGAGGATCACAAAGCGGGTGTGAATAACCATGCAAACTTACATGGTGCCCTCACATGTTACAGTCACCTATTCGATGTGCCGGTAAACCACACACGCTCCACCGAACTATGACAAACATTGATTCACCCTTTGCTACCTTTTCTTAGAACCATTTAGTGTGCCAGTTAACCACACACGCTCCACTAACGTCTTCGCAAGGGCACAAAGTGTAATTTCATGGAATTGCATCAATTCACTTTTGCCTAAGTAACTAAGATTGGGAATTTGTAAAACATTTAGTTACTTTTGTACTTCATTATACTTATAATGGAAGGTTTTGTCCTATCCTACCCGTTCGGCTAACGACGCTCCACTAGTCAAAAGTGTGGTGGGTAAGAGTGGATACCCATTCAATCGCCATTTTATAGGTAATTTTCTTAAACACCCCTTATAGACCAGCTTCGTTAATGAGGCCTACTAACGGTAAGACTGACTTTTACTCATACATATATATAATGTTAGACTTTTAATGTTATATATAGTATAGGGTGTATTTTACACTTTTAAAATACTAGGAGGCCAAATTTAACAATTATACTTTTAATTCAATTAAATTGTAAACCTAAACTTTTATGGATTTATTATATCTCTTTAAATTATACACCTTAATTAATTAATAAATGATTTGAACTTTTGAAAACAATACTAGGGTTTTAGAATTTAACATTCCTAAATTAAACCTTTTTAATCAACTTTTAAATTCCAAAACTTGAGGGTAAGTTTTGAAACATTTCAAAACATTAAGGTTTAGAATTTAAATATACATCAAAATTAAACTTTTAATCAAAATTTTAATTCCAAAACTTGAGGGCAAGTTTTGAAACCTTTTTCAAAACATTAGGGATCAAATAACAAATAATCTAAATTAACATTTAATCACATAATTATCCATATTTGATTTATTCAATAATTTCTTGCAAAACAATTTACCAATTTAATCAAAATAATTAATCAATTATCACATAAGGAAATAAATATTTTGTTAATTGATAAATATCTTCAATTAGATCAAGAATATACTCATATATATCATAAAATCGGATTTATATTGATCTAATATGATAAAGGCAAGTATCTCAAAGATAAACAACAAGAAATCCCGAAATTTGCTCTTTCTGACGCTTGAACTCGCCGAGTACCCATATGGACTCGCCGAGTAGGGGCCTACTCGCCGAGTCCACAATGGGACTCGCCGATTTCATCAGGCAATTTCACAAAAATCGAATTTTTTAACTTGAACAAACATACAAGGCATCAATACAATAGAAACCAATCAAGGCTCTGATACCACTGATGGGTTTTGGTCATAAGAACATCCTATGTGCTCATACAAACCCTAATGCTTGGATCTAGGTTTCTCTATTGTACATGCAAGTTATCCAAGACTATAAGATCTATATCTAGAATATGATGATCAATATAACATATAAATAAGGGTTTAGATCATACCTTGATTGTTATGTAGCAATAACAATCACAAATCCTTCTTGTATTGACTTTAGAAAGCTTAGAGTCACAAATGTCACTCCTCTAATGGTTCACAAACACCAAGAGCAAGAGGATGAAGAAGAGAAGAGAAGGAGGCTGCCCAAAACGTGAGGAAACCCTAGAAGGAAGCTTGTCCACGTTTTTGGGCATAAGGGCTCTATATATAGTGAGGCTATTAGGGTTATCTAACAAGGAAACCCTAATTTGGATGCTTAAGCCCTAAGCAACCCATGGACTCCTTTCCTTAAAGGCCTTGGACGATTTCCAATGGGTTTCCCCATAGAATTCGTCCACCTTATAATATAAGGCAATCCATAGCCCAAATTGCAATTATCTTATAATTACAATTCCAGTCCCTTAAGTTTAATTAATCTCTTTTAGTCACAAACTTAATTCTTATTAATTCTTGACTAATATTAATTAAACAATATGATTTATCCTTTAATATATTATTCTCATAATATATTAATAAATCATATTTAATCCTTTCTTTCCATAATTCATCCTATCAAGTTGCTTTGGTGAAGGCAACCCAAAAGGACCATGCACCATCAGGTCAAGTACATACTAAAATAGTTATGGACTTAGACACTAATCCAACACCTAGTCCATTTCTAGCAAAAAAACTCAAAAATATGTTGTTTGGGGCTCCTACTTGTCGAGTGTATGAACCTACTCGACGAGTTCATCAGTGGACTCGGCGAGTCCAGTGCCCAGAAAGCCAAAAAAATCAATTTTTTCAGCATTTTTCAGCAATTTGCATCAAGTATAATTGACAACAAGCCTAGGCTCTGATAGCACCGTTGGGTTTTGAGCATTCTAACACTCCTAAGTGTACATGCAACCCTAAATACCTTAGATCTATGTTTTCTCTATTATACATGCAAATATGAACTTTCCAAGGTATTACCCTATCTAGCATACAATACTTGATACTTAGGTAATCAAATGGATAGAATACATACCTCTGTTTGATGTAGCTTGTCTTCATGAAGCTTGAGTGCCTAGTGCCCCAAGTGTGACACCTCAAATGGTTCACACAACACCAAATGCACATGGAATGACTTGAGAGAAAATGAAACACTCCTTGAAATCATTTAGCCCTCATATTCACCCACTAGTGGCCGATTTCTTGAGCCATGGGATTCTTTTATATGGTGGCCATTAGGGTTACACCATGTAACTCATAACTTTACCCATTCCTTGTGCTCCATGGCTTTTAACCTCCATGGAGTATCCATAGGTCACCCCATGGACTTAGTCTAACATAAGGAATCTTGGATCACAAGCCCACATATATAAGAATGAATGATTTACACAATCAACCCATATATTCAATTAGCCTCCTTTTGATCACTTAATTAATTCCAAATTAATTCTTGATCAATACTAATTAAATAACCTTATTAATATATTAGAACTCATAATATATTAACAAACCTTAAGTGTTATTTCTCTCATTATAGTCTATCCAAATGCATGATGTCATGCAACCCAAATGGACCATGTTGGGTCGGGTTAAGTCTTACCAATTATAGTTATGGACTTAGACATTACTCCAACAGAGCTTGTTATTTATAGGCTAATGTTGGCTCTCTCACATCCTGAGCCACATATGCTCATGTCGTGAGCCATGGTTGATCACCCCGTATACTTGCCATTTGCGTTTCTAGCTCCGGAAGGTGTCCGTTTGACTCCTCATGTCGTAAGAAAACATGCTCACGTCGTGAGCCCTAAACTTATCACTCCGTAGACTTTCCATCCGCATTCTAGCCTTGAAAAGTGTCCGTTTGACTCCTCATGTCATGAGAAAACATGCTCACGATGTGAACCTTGACAGTTTAGGGTTGCTACCACGTGTCATGCTCTTAGACAGCCACATCTTCAGAAGGTCATAACTTTTGCATACGAGCTCCATTTTTTATGTTCTTTATATCCATGCGTAGGTGGAGACGTACTATACAACTTTTGTTTAGATCACTAAGGCTAAATAGTACTCTATCATATACTCACTTTTTACGATTCCCGGTGTCGTACTGGTTTTGTTGCGAAACTTCGACATGTCATAACTTCTTCGTTATAACTCGAATTTCAACGTTCTTTGTATGTACGGAACCTTTGTGACATATACTATAACTTAGTTAACATTATTTATTATAAATAATCTTCCATCAAAAAGTCATTTTTGATGCTTATTGTCTCAAAATTGGATAGCCCGAATCTGCGGGCGTTACACCCTATATGTCATTGTAAACCATAAGTTGTTAGTTTTACGTTTGGATCTTGAAAAGACCATGTAGTATACATTAAATTGCAATGTACTTTGAAATTACCCTGCTATTTATGTATATTACATGATGATGACAGTGTACTTTCATAACAATCAAAATTATGTGTATTTTCATATCAGGGATCAGTTTTGTATAAGTAACCATTTATGTGCATTTATTTTGATTTTTGACAATATACTTTCATATCATGGACCATTTATGAAATTTCTATTACTTAGTAAAAAACAAGGACCATTTCTTAAAAAAGAAAAGTAACAATATGTGTGTTTGTAATATGTATTAAAGTACATTGCTATTTAAGAATGTATTATATAAAAACTTTTTTTTACAATAAAAAAAAACTTCTTTAACTATATATTAATATTGTATAATTTTTTTTAAGTATAAGATTATCTTTCATTTCTAAGTACAATATAACAATTATTAACTCAAAAGGGTATAAATAGTAAAACATGTATTAAGAATCCTACAACGATCTTTATGTTGTCCTTCAAGGTATTTTCTAGGCCTGCAACACATGAGTGAATAACCAACCTCTACTAGGAATTCTTATTTAATACTCCATGTTTATGATTACCAAGATTTCCTACATAAGGGCAAGACAATGTTGATTGTTGTCAATGGGTCTTGGTTATAAAAGTTTAAATAACACACACAATAATTCTACTTGAACACATTTAGACACAATGAAAACTACACAAATGTAATAGAACTTTATGCAAATGCAATGTAAAATTTTAACTCTCCTTTATGCGTTATAGTTATTTAATTAAAGAAAAATCCTATTCACATAACTGATGAATTAAACATAATAAAAACATGGGAAAAACAACTCTCGCATAGAGTTTGATTGGATTTACAAATCATACAAATATGAATATACGTATTTTGAAGATTGGATTTACCATTTGAATGCAAAGTTTGATTACTAACAATCTAATTTCACAAACCAGCTTGTATGCACAAATTCGTGCGTGAGGTAATAAATTACAACATATAACTAAAAATGAAAGACTTGATTAATAACAAGTCTCCAATACTATGTGCATATTGAACTTTAATAAAATATAACGAATTTTTCAAGTATGTTGTACACAAAACAAGCAGTAATTTTACCCAAAAAGAATATACAGAAACCGAGAATTCCAAATTTTCAGAAGATACAGGAGATAAAATTGGGATTTAGTTTTGCACATCAATAAAATGTTAACTGCTAAAATGCTACTTGTGGAGCTTATTCTACACCAGACGTTGTGCATCTTCCCCTAAATAATTACCCTAATTGTTTACCTTGTTCATCAGTGCGCTCCATTGGAGGTTCATCGGTTGAAATCTTATGCCTCACGGTACTGCCACTTAATACCAAAATCAGACCACAACACAACCCCTTTACACCATTGTTTCTTCATAAGCTTTTGAAGGGACTTCGATCTTCTGGAATGTATTGTTCTTTCTTTGTTAACAATCGGAACTGTAAGCGTTAGTTTTCAATTTCACACCTAAATGTAATAGTGGCGTGCATGGAAAATCAACGCAAGTTTATACCTTTGCATTTGATACTTTTGGTTTCCTTGCGCCAGAAGTTGTGGTGCTACTCAATAGAGTCCAACGAGTCATGCATAGTAATGTGATGACTCCAAGATCTATAGATGTTGTTTTTAAAAGAATTAATTTTGTCATTTAATTGCGGCACAACTAGTTGCTCGTTTACCCGCCACATCTATGTTAAACTTTTTTCTTTATTTTATAGTAAAGTTAAACAAATATTATGTAACAATATAATTTAGCCCTATAGTTTTAAGTAATATCATATTCGTTCCTTTACCCTTTTTACAAACAATATAAAAAACCTTAACCGGAAGGAATATTAAAATTTTGGTTGAAGTATAAAGTATAAACCCAAGAAGGTTGTAATTAAAAAGACGGAATGCATCTTTAACAAATAAAAAAGAACTTTAAAAAATATAGTATTCAAATACTACAAAATTCAAGATTGCCAATCTCATTTCAATATGTCACGAACAAGTGAAATAAATAAAAAATTCTAAAAAATGAAAAGTCAATAAAGACAAATATTTAACCTAAATAAGCTAATCACAATATTATCTTTGTCAATTTATTATTATTATTATTATTATTATTATTATTATTTTGCAAAAGGGTAATGTATTTCATTACAATTCAAAATTCTCCATGTTTTTATTTGAGATTTATTATTATTTATTCGTATATATAACTGTACTGTATTAAAAAAAATTATTAATGGTGAATCAAAAAAATATTTAATTTTTCTAATCATTTTGAATACTATTTTATACATAAACATTATAAACATACCAATATACATCAAGTAATATATATATATATATATATATATATATATATATATATATATATATATATATATATAATATTTATTTGCAATTCTATGATTAAATCATTTATATAATTCATTTCTTAAGAAAAAAATATAAGAATTTACATGATCTACTCAATCGTCGAGATATCTTTCAATGTGAAAGCTAAAGAAATTAAGTTACAGCCCAATTAAATAATTATCATGTACAAACATCTATGCAATATAGATAAAAAAAAAAACAACATTACACATGATTATGCAAACAATGACCAATCTTATATAACTTAACAAAATTTGTTACTATGATATTATATTTGCATATACTTACCTATTTATCGTAATAATAATATTTCATTATAACATAAATCTTCAAAAAAACAAAACATTTATGTTTTTACTTTTTTGAATTGAGTGTTAATGTTTTGCATATTCATCAAAGGATATATGAACGCTAAAGAAAGGAATAAATTTCGAAATTATATTTGAATAAATGACAAATTACGCTAATGGTCCCTGTCGTTTGGGGTAATCTGTGCGTTTGGTCCATAACTTTTTTTCTTAACTCGAACGGTCCCTAAAATGTAATTTTATTGCGCGTTTGGTCCCTGCCAACCCTAAAAAGACTATATTGCCCTTTTATTTCTTTTTTAATCATGTATTTCATATTTATTTATTAAAAATCGTTATTAAAAACAAAATGTCAAACCTGGTCTTTCTCTCTCCACACTTATATACCACGTATCACTATCATCTCCGATAACCACCATCAGTTAATTCCGGCCACCACAATCAGTCCAGTCCGACAACCACATCCATTCCGACAACCAGGCGAAATGAAACCAAAACGAAATCAAAACATGTAAACAAAAACCACAACCAAAACCAAATCCAAGTTTGCAAATAGAACCAAATAAAAATCTACAACTAAAATCATACCTAAAATCCAACAGAACCCAAAATCATACCTAAAATCCAACCTTAAACAAAAATCAAACCTAAAACTCTACTATAAATATTAGACGGTGTTCTTTTTGCTCACTTAAATTCGAATCTAGTGAAGGAGGTAAGAAAATAAAAATAAGAGAATGTTATTTTCTTTGTTCATTTTTGCTCAGTTGAAGACGAGCGAGTTCCGACCAAGATTGACCCATTTCCCTTTCTACCTAATTGTTTGTATTTCCGGTTAACCCAAGGTGCACAAACAAGTTTTGGAGACATGGAATTGGAACAGAGGCAACGAGATTAAGATGTCTTCATCACTACAGACCAGGGCCGACGAGATCAGGGAAGGGAAAGGTTGTTCCTGTACACCAAATACTAACTCTGTGCGTCTTTTGGCGAGTATATTGTAAATCCGACAAGACTGGTTGCAACGCTGGGAGGAAGAAATCGATGGATGGTGACCACCCATCCCACCCCTCTTTATTCCTTTCGAACCTTGCTCCTGCACAATCGAATCAAATCGATGTGTTAAGTAAGTTTTAGAGTGCAGATTGTGGTTTGGGGCCAATGGTTTGTAGGTGTCATCGGTGCCGGTCAATGGAGGAAGGACGAAGTAGTAATTGACGGAGGTTCAGTGAGTGCGAGTGGTGGTTGTAGAGCCTTGATTTAGATTTTAAAGAGAGAGAGAGAGAGAGAGAGAGAGAGAGAGAGAGAGAGAGTTAATGGGTAACCGGGTAGGATTAAAGGGTGGGACCCATTTGTTTTTAATAAATAAATAAGTAATATATAATTAAAAAATTAAAAAAAAAAGAAATAAAAAATGTAATATAGTCTTTTTGAGTCAGGGACCAAATGCACAACAAAAATTACACGAATGGTCCTTTAGGTTTTGTTTTTTTCCCTACAACAGTCTCTACGAAACTTTTTTCCCCTCAGATGGTACCTAATGAACAAACCTTGCACACAAATGATCCTTATGACTAACTCTGTTAACAGATTTTGTTAAGTTTTCTTAAATGACAAAAATACCCTTTGTTTATACACACAAATGGTCCCCTCCTCTCTCTCTCTCTTTCTCCTTCTCTCTCTCTCTCTCTCTCTCTCTCTCCACACAATACACTCATACACACACATAATCGATGATGAATAAAAATCGTCAGTTAGTAGCTAATAAAAATCGTTTTTTGGAAATAATAAATTGATTTGCAGGTTTGTGATCATCTCATTCATCTTGGAGAAGCTACTAAAATCGACAGGTAACAGCCCTAACAAAACCCATAAAATGATTTGCAGGTTTTGGTTTAATCGTGTTCAACTGTGAACCCACTAATAAAATCGATCTGTGGTGGTGATGCAGGATCGATTGAACCCCCTGTTGGGTTTCTACTTGGCGTGTCCGGTATCAACAACACCCAAATGGTTGAACCCCTCTTCCGATTCCAATATATTTTAAGAGTTTGATTGGTTAAGAAGCCTAAATCCACCATTTTATTGGCTCACCACTACATATCCAATCTCGTCGGAACTAGAAGCCAGTAGCAACAATGCACCGTAGAAAAAGAAATCGGAAACACTTGTCACCTTATCTAAATTTTTGAACCAATCCTAACAAAACTCATAAATTGAGTTCTTGATTAAGGTTCAAATTAACACACAATACTAATAATACACACAAACACAAATGTATAGAAGTACATCCTGGATTTTGATAAAATAAAATCCTTCTCCTCTTTCCATCTCAGTTAATAAAAACAATTCCAATCATCAATCAAAGGAAGAATCATAACTATTATCGTCATAAATTTGAGCATTTCAATCTAGATCTCTAATCAATGGCTTTTAGGTTGTGGTTCGATGGTGATTAATCAGTTGCAAGGGATGTAGGGGTTGTTGGATTAGTGTCTAAGTCCGTAACTATATTTGGTATGTACTTCACCCGGTTGTGCGTGGTCCTTTTGGGTTGCCTTCACCAAAGCAACTTGACAAGGTAATTTAAGGAGAAAGAGAGTATATTATGGTTTATTAATATATTATAAGAATAATATATTAAAGGAGAAATCATATTTATTTAATTATTATTAGTCATAAATTAATTAGGAATTAATTTGGTGGCTAAAAGAGATTAATCAAATAAAGGGGCATAAACTGTCAAATGAGTGATAGTTGAGTTTTGGGCTAGGAAACCTAATGGACTAAGGGGGAACGAAATTATGATGAGGGATCATCGTATTTTCATCCAAGGGCCTTATTCCAGAAGGTTCTTTGGGCTGCTTGGTGGCTAAGTTGTCCATTAGGGTTTAGACTGAAACCCTAGCAGCCTGCACAATAAATTAAACCCCAATGCTTCAATTTTCGGCCACTTGCTTCCAAGAGAAATCCTAGGGCCGAAAATTAGCATCCTCCCTCCTCTCCAAAAGTTGCCTTCTTGCTTGTGGTGTTTGTGACTTATTAGAGGAGTTACAATTGTGACTCTAGGCTCAAGAGAAGAAGATTCAAGCCACTATTTGAAGAGGTAAACATCTAGATTTGATGTAATTAGGTAATTTCGAAATTATTTATGCTAGATTAGGGTTTGCAAGTCTTGGATTCATTGCATGTACAATAGAGAAACCTGGATCCAAGCATTAGGGTTTGTATGAGCACATATGATTGTTCTTATGCATAAAACCCATCAGGGGTAACCACTCATCTTCAGCGACCATGTTATGGTCCTATTCTCGTCATCGACGGCTAAAAATCGGAAGGAGAACATGTAGCAACAACATTCGGATGTTGTGTTTCGAGGGAGGCAGCAAGGATCAAAAAAGTGGCTTGGGCTGGTGTTATTTGAGCGTAGAATGATGGAGAAGGGTTATGGAGGTGGTGAACATCGACATGAGTTATCGGGGGTAGGGGACGTTCTGGTAGTTCCCTTCCGTAGTTTCCCTTCTCATTGTCGGCTTTGGAGTCGTGCAACAGTAGTAGTGATCGAAAGCGGTGTTTGGTTGCGATGCTGAACATGAATAATGAGAAGGATGAAAAGGGTTGTTCCCTCTTGATTGTCAGAAAGTTCCACCTCTGGTGGAGGGTTTCTTGATCAAATCTGAAGAAGAAGAAGAAGAAGAAGAAGAAGGAGCAGATCAGCACAATAGTTTTAGGGGTTATTTGTGGCTGCTTCGATTAACAGGAAGCAAGGAGGGAAAACAATGTTGCTCCCTTTTCATCTCACCGGAAACAACTCCATCTCCGACTTTTGTATGTTCATCATCTGGGTGAAACCATTAAATCGAACCTCAAAACCCCTGCAATCGGACCCACCTGATTTCAATTGAAACTAGATCTTCGCCAACATGTTGATTTTGATGGAATGATACAGATTTTAATCGAACCCTCTGTGTATGTATGTGTTTATGTCAATATTTGTGTGTGTATCTGTATATGAGAGAGAGAGTGTGTGTGTGTGAGAGAGAGAGAGAGAGAGGAACCCACCTTTTTATTACAAATTAACAAAATGTAAAAATAAATATAAAAAACAAAGGGCATTTTCGTCTTTTCACATACACTTAACAAAATATGTTAACAGAGTTAGTCATAAAGATCATTTGTGTACAAGGTTTGCTCCGTAGGTACCATCTTAGGGAAAAAAGTTTCGTAGGGACTACTTTAGGGGAAAAAATATAACCTAAAGGACCATTCATGTAATTTTAGGGACCATCCGAGTTAAAAAATTTGGGGACCGTCCGAGTTAAAAAAAATTAAGGACCAAACGCGCAGATTACCCCAAACCACATGGACCATTCGTGTAATTTGTCATTGAATAAAAGATATGTTTCAAAATTTACATTAAACTATTATGTTTATTTAACTTTTCACATTATTTCATGTTTTTTACCACCAAAGTTAAGCTACATTTTTTTATATATTTTTTTATTTTTTGTATATATAACGTTTATAAAAATAATAACCGTGGTTTTCATGGGTTATAACCTAGCAATTAATATAAGTAAGATTTAGGGGCGGACGCAACATTCAATAGTAAGTGTGGCACGAAGAAAAATAATAGTGGCATGATAGTAGAAAACAAAATTTTGAATTTTTTTTCACTACGTACTCACAAGTAAAGCATTGCAGGTGGCATTAAGGGCACCATAACAAAACCGTTCCTGAGTTGATTGTGATTAAAAAAATAATAACATAGAAAATTCTAAATTATATTAAAACAAAATATGTTATTGTAAAAGTGCTTTAAAACAAATTATTATTAATATATTATATAAACTTTTTAACGTTAATTCAAGGGAAATTGAGTAATATAACCGTCATAAACGATCATTTTAATAAAAATAACCATCAATTTGTTTTTTGGTAAAATGACCACATGCTTCGGAACATAACATTCCGGAGTGGTGGTATCCGTTTCAGAGAACGTATTCTTGACACACATTCTAGACCTTGCATTATATATATATATATATATATATATATATATATATATATATATATATATATATATATATATTATAAATGAAACATTTTTTTTCACCACATTCATTTGAAACTCTCATGCATTTTTCCTTTCACCACATTCATTTGAAACTCCCATGACTTTTCAGTTTCTTTATAATAATAATTATAAGTTGGTTAATAAGGTTAAATAAATATCAAACCTAATGTGTAATCATATATAAACTAAATTTCAATATTAAAATAATATATTTACTTTTACTTAGAAAGTTATGTTTTTTTAAACTTTTAACATATTGTACTTAATTTATTACTTTTAATATAATATTTGATGTAAACCATTATCATTTTAAAGATACAATTTTGGAACAATTTGTATAAAATACTTAAATTATTAATTTAAATATAACATTAAAATATCAACTTAAATATAAATTTTAGTTTAACTTAGATAACCCAAAAAATATTTTTGTAAATAGTTATAAGTGATAAATTGTAGTGTCTTTCTAATAATGATTATAAGCTAGTTAATAAAATTAAATAAATATCAAACCTAAAGTGTAATCATAAATAAACTAAATTTCAATTTTAAAATAATATCTTTACTTCTACTTATAAAGTTATGTCTTTAACTTTTCATATATTATACTTAATTTATTAGATGTAAAATGTTGTTGTATTTAAACCATTATCAGTTTAAAGCTACAACTTTTGAACAGTTTGGACAAAATACTTAAATTATTAATTTAAATATAACATTACAGTATCAACTTAAATATAAATTTCAGTTCCACTTACAAAAACCAAAGAATATTTTGTAAATAGTTAAAAGTGATAAGTTGTAGTGATAAATGCAAAAACTAAATTGTAATCTCAATTTAACTAAAATACTTCATACATATATTTTTATAATCTTTAAAAGTTTTCAAATAAGTAACTTAAAATAACTTACAATAACAATAGTTAAAAATAACTCTATAAAAATGATTATATTGTTACTTATAGAATAAAAAAACACTCTTTGATGTTTAAAAAATTATAATGATAGAAATTAAAACATTAAGCAAATAAATTTTAAAAAAATAATTAACATTAACTACAATTTTAAATAACGTTGAACCACAGATTATATTTAATTTTATTAATTTGTAACTCGTGGGTATAAGTCATTCAAACGATTGACTAAACTACAATATTAAAATCTCGTATTATATTTTCTATTTATAAAATTATGACTTTAACTTTTTAAAATATTATAGTTAACTTATTCGTTTAAATAGGTTGTCCTATGTGACAAATTATCATTTTAAAGTCACAGCAGTTGTATAATTTATGAGTTGATGCAAAATAGTTAAATTGTTAATTTCAATATAATATTAAACAATTAACTTAAATGAAAATTTCAGTTAAACTTGAAAAAAAATTGAGAGACTATTGTATAAATAGTTAAAGATTATAAATTATAGTGTTAAACCTAAATTGTAATCCAAAATTAAAAAAAAAAACCATGAAACTATTTTTTATAATCATTAACAATTTTCAAATAAATAGCTTAAAAATAACTTACAATAAGAACAATTAAAAGTAATATTACCATAATATTTTCTTTAAAAACAAAAACAATGTTTTTTGTTTTAAATAACTATAATCATAGAAACTAACAATATTCGTCAAATAAATTTTAAAAACGTTAAATTTCTGAAAATAAATTAAAATAATTAAGAGTTTCGAAATGTGTTATTTTAAATAACTTACAACAACAATAGTTAAAAGTAAAATTATATACAAAGATTATATTGCAGTCTTTAAAAACAAAAACAATGTTTGATGTTTTAAAGAATTACAATGATAGAAATTAAAATCTTAAGCAAATAAATTTTTTAAAATTAATTAATCATAACAACAACTATAAATATCATTAAATCATA
Source organism: Lactuca serriola (assembly GCF_051521515.1). Lineage (NCBI taxonomy): Eukaryota > Viridiplantae > Streptophyta > Magnoliopsida > Asterales > Asteraceae > Lactuca > Lactuca serriola. The sequence goes on from NC_136408.1 coordinate 2,253,905, forward strand.
TATTATATTTAATTTTATTCATAAGTAACTTGCAGGTAGACGTCATTACAACACTTAGGATTATAAAATTTTAAAAGATATCTACATTATCATATAATTTAAAACAAACAATGTTTATACTAACTTATTATAAGATTTATTATATAAAAGCTAATAACAATGTCATTGATATATTTAAAAAACATATATTTGTATAATTTTGAAAGATATTGTTGTATTTTGCACAACGCGCGGGTATTCGCCTAGTGTATATATATATATATATATATATATATATATATATATATATATATATATATATATATATATACACTTAGAACCTTACTTTCACAACCTTAGGTGAACCAAGTAATTCATATTTTTCTCTTATAATTGCTTCAAAATGAGAGAGAGAGAGAGAGAGAGTATGAAGAAATCTTTAACAACTTGTATGTTTATATTCACTACCTTAGGCGAACCAACCCACATACTTACACTCACATCAAAACCGATTTGATTGATCGTTTCGAAACTTGGTTTGTGAATATTGGATGGATGGTATATTTTTTTTTCTTTTTTCACTTTTCTATTGTTTCTCTAAAATTTATCATGTTTTTACATCTAAACTAATTGGTTTGTGTTCCCAAAATAATACAGGTCCATGCATTCATAGGCTTCTTCTTAGTGTTTGTTTGAGAGAGGACTACTTAAAAACAATGTTTGCAGCAGTTACTATCGAAGGGAACAACCAGGCCCTCCCTATAGCATTTGGTCCGGCCATGGGAAATAATCTCTATTTATGTACTTGGTTCCTTGTGAGGTTAAAAGAAGCTCTCAGACAGGGTATGGAAGTAGGGGTGCAAACGAGCCAAGCTACTCGCGAGCTACTCGGGATCGGATCGTTAAAAGCTCGACTCGAAATCGGTTTTAAACGAGCTCGAGCCTAAAATTAAGCTCGTTTGTTAAATGAGCTCGAGCTCGAGCCTATGTCATTAAGCTTGATTAGGCTCGCGAGCCTAAACGAGCCTTTACATAATATAATTTATAATTATTTATATATATTAAAATAAAAATATATTATAGGAATTACGGATTTAGGGTATTAGTAAAAGAGCTTCTTAACGAGATCGAGTCGAGCTTAAGCTTATTTAGGCACGTCAAATAAAAAACGAGTCGAGCCCGAGCCCGAGCCGAGCTTGGATAATTCTTTACGAGCTCGAGCCGAGCTCAGTACAAGAAAGCTCGAATCGAGCCGAGCTCGAGCTCGAGCCTCATATAACTTAAACGAGCCCGAGCCGAGCCTGGCCAGGCTCGAGCTCGGCTCGGCTCGTTTGCACCCCTATATGGAAGTATCGTTCATAACCAATATTGACGATGTCATTAGTTCTTGCATAAATCGTGTATTCCCTGATTCTTATCATGTGTATGCTTCTAAAAGTGTGTTCAAGTATATACACACAAGAGGCGTCTCTGGCAGAACATTAGAACCTTTGTTCTGGAATCTGGATGACATCTGACTCATATACTATGTCATATTTTGAAGAAAACATTCATCGGCTAACCCCTGATGCTTGTGAAGTGCTTACCAACACTGATCAAGCGAAATGGGCAAGAGCCTATTTCCCTAACATCTGTTGGAATGTATTCAACATTGATGCTCCCCAAATTTTTGGTGTTATCGGTAAATAAATGCAATGCACTGATGATAACGCTTACCGAGGCAATTCTTGACTATATTCAACGGAATTTCGTTGAACGTGATTTAATGGCAAGTAACATATCAGATCCAATATTAAGTTATTTAATTACTTGTACAAGAACCTTATTTGATCATATTTTCTTTTCAAGGAGGTTGACTACTGCACTCACCTCGTATATTGAAATGGTGCTTCATAAAAGGATGCAAAAGTCTGTTCAATGGCAAGCAACAAAGATCCCGCCAAAGATCTCGTCTCCATTCCCGTCCAAAATTTATCGAGTTTTATATTTTAAAAAAACTTGTGTTGTAGATATGAACTATCATACATGTTCATGTGGGAAATGACATAGTCTGGGTATAACGTGCGATCATGCTACTGCGGCATCACGTTATTCGAACATCCATGAATTACCTAATATGGTTACGATATATTACCCAAATGATGTGTTTCAGACTGCCTACGAGACGCAAACCGTGCACCCTCTCCCCTTTATCAGAATGAAAAATATCGGATCCTTTGATGGTTGTTTTATTGCCAATGTAATTGCAATTAATTGTGTTTGTAATTGTAATTGATTTGCAGTTATGGAAAATATTATTATTGCGCAAATATTTGTTACATATTACAAAGATAAAAAAATCATAATTTATAAGTATCATAGTAATAATAACAAACAAGCGAACATTACATATTACATATATTAAGTAATACACGTTACATAAACTTAGTTGTTGAACACAAAGCTTACAACTTGTAGACAACAATCCAAAAAAGAAAATCCAACTACAAATTAACGGTAACTTCAAGTGCAAATTTTGGGTTTCAAGTTTCTTCTTCGATCGAACTAAGTTACAGATTATTAACGAATTATTGTCTTTTGCTTTGTCAACCCAACATATAAACCCACACTGTGGTCCATGAAAATTTAATATCGAACACATGACATATATTGTGTAAATTAATATTAATTCAAAGAAAAATAATGAAAAGATAACCCATATACATCTTTAGGACAAACATAAAATAGTCGTCTAGGGTTATTTCTAGTCGTTGATTTCCTTATAATACATTCAGATCCACAATCGCAATATGTCATTTCTTTGGATTATGATAAATAAATTTTTAATAGTAAATTTAACAAGTTAAAGAGTTCGGACGCTTGAATTCTTTTATATAATGGCATTTATCATGGTCATTGATTCCTAACACTATTCCGGAAACATATTCCGGAATTGCTATTTTGGACCCTCTTTCCGAACATTACTTTTGTACCTTAAAATGCACCTAACATGCATCCTCATAGGCTTTGACCATGCTTTCATAGCCTGCACTATGTGTTGTCATTTGGAACATTAATTGTCATAGATTCCTGACATATGTTTAGTCATTCTAAACAATAAATGTCATAGATTCATGAAAGTAGATGTAGTCATTCCGAACAGTCAATGTAATAGATTCCAGACACTATTTCAGACCCTCATTCCAGAAACACATTCTAGAGCCACATTCCATAATTGCTATTTCGGACATTGCTTTTGTACCTTAAAATGCACCAAGCATGCAACCTCACAAGATTTGACCCTGTATTCATAGCCTTCACTATGTGTTCTCATTCAGAACAGTAATTGTCATAGATTATTGACATATGTGTAGTCATTTCGAACAACAAATGTCATAGATTCCTGAAAGTGTGCATAATCATTCCTAACAGTAAATGTCATAGAAACCTGATACATTACGGAACCATAATCCGGAGTCACATTCCGGAATTGCTATTTCGGTCCCTCGTTCAGGACATTGATTTTGGACCTTAAAATGCACTTAGCATGCTTCCTTAACATAGAAAAAAATTGGAATGAGTTCATCTCACGATGGTGTTCGGCATTGTGAAGAAGAAGATTGTTATGTTTGTTCAAATAAAAACTGGTTTCTGGAAGGCCCAAATTTCCCACTCCCGGATAAAATGTTTGATGGCGTTTTCGAAGCTATGAAGGTTGTTGAAGAAGCAAACAAAGGGGACTCTAAAAGAATTCGCACACTAAATCAACGTGCAAACGATCTAGCGGAACAAGTAAATGAAAAAGAAAAAGGGGTTGTTGAAGATATGAAAGAAGTGAAACAATTAAGAAGTGGACTAAAGATGCAAATACAGAGATTGATAAGCTCCGTGCATAACAAGTGTAACCCAATTTTAGAAAGAAAAAATTTCACTTTTGAGTTAATCAAACAATCTCATAAACCACAGATTCCGAAACATATGTTTTCAAATTAATATTCATTTCATCTTTGTTTTCCTTCTTAAAACATCATAGGGTCTCAAATACATTAAAAAGAGAGATAGAGTGCGCGTCACATCATCACGCCGGGACCTTGCCCTTGGGCTCAGAAGTACCTGAAACAAATCAACAACCTGTAAGCGAAATGCTTAGTGAGTTTCCTAGAACATACCACACACAAACACATACACATAACATGATAGCTAATTAAAGCTACAAACATGCTACAGACACCATGCAATACAATCAGCAAGAATGTCATGGGCTACCCCACATGGTCATTACCTAGGACTGCCATGGGCTACCCCACATGGCCTTACATCCAATGTCATGGGCTACCCCACATGGTCTTTACCTAGGAATGTCATGGGCTACCCCACATGGTCTTATATCCAATGCTACAGGCTCCCCCCGGGGTCTTCCATACCAGCATAATATCACATAACATATCAATTCATAAATGAATAACATACATACAATACATACACATAATGGGCCGACCTTGGTGCCGTAGACCCATAGGTATGGTGAGAAGACTCACCTCCGTTCGATGAATACGAATACTGTCCTCTTAGAAATTCGTAGCCTCCCAAGATGAATAGCAACAATCATAATACAATCAATAATAGGGCCTTAAATTACGCAAATAGAAGCCCAATCTTCAAAGTCTACCCTCAAGGCCAAATTACCCTTTCCTTGCAAAGGGGCCCCAAAGTCTAAGTCCAATATCCTTAATGGGCCCCTTGGCCCAATAAGGCCCAATCAATAAGTCCATGGCCCAAACAGGTAAAAAGGCCGATAACTCACAGAATCCAATTAAACCCAACAACCAAATGAGGCCCGAAGGCCCAAAACAGCTTAGGGCCCAACTGTGTTGCGTACGCCTAGCGTACCACCCTAGTACGCGCAGTGTACTAAAGGTTTGGGCACTACGCGCCGCGTACATCCGGTTATGCCCAACGTACAAATAGGTTAAGCACTTTTCCATTAAGTGCTTAATACTCGAATCCATCACGACCAAAAGTTAGATCTAAGTCTGAAAAGATTTCCTAAGGCATACAGTTGGCAACTTTATGCCCTTGCATGCCTCATACACACCCAACCACTCCATTAAGTCCTTTCCAAGGTCTTTTACCCATGCATGAGGTCAAATCTCTCATCAAGCTTCCATTTTTATACTCCTAAATGACTAGGGGACCTCAGATCTGACTTTCATATCAAAAGGGAAGGCTTAACTCAACAAAAGAGATCCAAAGTTCATAAAAGGGACAACCCACCAAAACCATAGCTAGATCTAAAGATTAGAAAGGAAATATGCAAGCTTGTTACCTCCAGAAGCTTTGCAAGATGCTTTTAATGCAGGATCTTGATGCACACACTTGATCCAAGCTTGCTTGACCACCCCTTCTTCTTGAAATACACCCAAAAAGGCCACAAATGCACACTTTAAGGCTTAAGAATGATCTCACAAGGTTTCCCGGAGTATATGGATGTTCTAAGGCTGTGGAGGCTCTATAGGGTTTAGTCCAAGGAAGATAAGGTTGCTTAAATATGCCTCATGTCCGGATAATTAGGGTTTGTAACCCTGGAACGTACGCCCCGTGTAACTCAATGTACGCCCAGTGTACCTCGATTCCTCCGCGACCACATCCATGCAGTACGCTAAGCGTACACTTAAGTACGCCCAACGTACTTAAGGGACCATTTTTGCAAATAATATAGTCTTTAGGGTTTTAAGACTTACCAAAATTTTGGATGTTACAACTCTCCCCCACTTGGACTAGACTTCGCCCTCGAAGTTTGTGGCTGAAAACAGATCCGGGTAATGCTCCCGCATCTCCTCCTCTGGCTCTCATGTCCATTCAGAGCCCCTTCGGTGCTACTATTGCACCTTTACCAACTTCACTTCCTTGTTCCGAAGTCCCTTCATCTTCCTGTCAAGAATGGCAATCGTCTTCTCGACATAATTCAGGCCCCCATCCACCTGAATATCATCTAAGGATATAACCGCAGACTCGTCAGCAACACACTTCCGAAGCTGAGACACATGGAAGGTGTTGTGGATCTGACTAAGCTCCTATGGAAGATCTAAACGATAGGCTACCTTGCCCACTTGGGCTATGATCCTGAACGGGACTATAAATCGAGGCCCTAGCTTGCTTCTCTTATGAAACCTGATAATCCCCTTCCAGGGTGACACTTTCAGTAACACAAAATACTCCACATGAAACTCCAAGATCCGATCGTTGTCGATCAGCATAACTCTTCTGGCGGCTCTGGGCGACCCGCAACCGGTCGCGCACCTGCTGGATCAATCCGGTGGTCTTGAGTACCACCTCTGTGCTCTCCATCACCCGATGTCCAACCTCGTCCCAGCATACTGGGGTCCTACACCTCCGACCATATAACATCTTGAATGGAGCTCACTCAATACTGGCATGAGAACTGTTGTTGTACGAGAACTCTGTCAGTGGAAGGTACGTATCCCAACTTCCTCCAAAATCCAGCATGCATGCTCGCAGCATGTCCTCCAATGTCTGGATCGTCCTCTCACTCTAACCGTCAATATGAGGGTGATATGTTGTACCGAAGTGTAGTTGAGTACCCAGTTCCTCATGGAACTTTTTCCAAAACCTGGATGTAAACCGAACATCCCTATCCGAAACCACTGACACCGGCACCCGTGCCTTGCCACCACTTCTCGAACATAGATGTCTGCCAACTTTTCTGCGGATATACTCTCGGAGATCGGAATGAAGTGGACAGTCTTTGTCAGTCTGTCCAGAATAACCCATATGACATCCACTCCCCTCGTCTTCCTCGGTAGCTTCGTAATGAAGTCCATAGTGATCTCTTCCTACTTCCACATGGGAATGGGTAACAGTTGAACATAGCCATGAGGCCGCTGGTGCTCGGCCTTGACCTTCCTGCAGATCAAGCACCGCTCCAAAAACCATGCGATATCCCGCTTCATGCAGGGCCACCAATAAATCAGTCTCAAGTCCTTATATATTTTTGTTACACCTGGATGTATAGAAAACTTGGACTTATGTGCCTCCTCTAACAGTATCTTCCTCACTCCCCCTGCCAAAGCTACCTACACTCAACCACACTGAGTCAAAAGGTTGCAGCTATCCTTGACAAACAAAGGATATTGACCCCGAATTTTCTCTGTCTTCCAGTTCTCCTTCTTCACCCCCTCAACCTGAGCCCCCTTGATCATTTCCAACAAAGTCGAAACCACTGTCATCCTCATACTGATGTCCCTAATCGGGGACCCCTACACCTTGCGACTCAAAGCATCGGCCACCACGTTGGCCTTCCCTGGATGGTATAGGATCTCGCAATCATAATCCTTCAGTACATCCAACCATCTCCTCTGCCGCATGTTGAGGTTCTGCTGATCCATCAAATACTTTAGACTCTTGTGGTCGGTATAAATAATGAACTACACTCCATACAAATAGTACCTCCAAATCTTGAGGGCAAACACTACCGTCCCCAACTCCAAGTCATGCGTGGGGTAATTTGCCTCGTGAGGCTTCAACTGCATCGAGGCATAAGCAATCACATGACCCCTCTGCATCAACACTGCACCCAACTTTGATATTGATGCATTACAGTATACCACTAAATCATTCAGCCCCTCAGGCAGTACCAGGACCTCCATCTCACATAACCTCCACCTCAGGGTCCCAAAATCCCTCTGCTGATCCTTACCCCACCGGAAAGTCACATTCTTCTTGGTCAAACGAGTCAATGGCATGGCAATCTTGGAGAAATCCTGGATAAACCTCCGATAATAACCCGCTAAACCCAAGAAGCTACGAATATCCGAGGCATTCCTCGGTACCTCCCATCGCATCACAACCTCCACTTTGGCTGGGTCAACCGAAATACCCTCTTGATTGATGACATGCCCCAAAAACTGCACTTCCCGCAGCCAGAAATCACATTTGTAGAACTTTGCGTAAAGCTTCTCTGACCTCAAGGTCTCCAACACTTCTCTCAAGTGTTGCTCGTGCTGCTATTTGGTTTTGGAGTAAACCAGAATATCATCAATAAAAACAATCACCGACTGATCCAACATCGGTCTGCACACCCGGTTCATGAGATCCATGAACGCAGCCAGGGCATTGGTGATCCCAAATGGCATCACCATAAACTCGTAATGCCCATAACGAGTCCTGAAGGCTGTCTTTGGTATATCCTCATCTCTAATCCTCATTTGATGATACGCGGACCGAAGATCAATCTTGGAGAACCAAGATGCACCCTAAAGCTGATCAAATAAACCGTCGATCCTTGGCAAAGGATAACGGTTCTTCACCGTCAGCTTGTTTAGTTCCCTGTAATCAATGCACATCCTGTGCGATCCGTCCTTCTTTTTCACGAAAATGATCGGTGCTCCGCATGGAGAACTGCTCGGACGGATGAACCCTCTGTCTAGCAGCTCTTGAAGCTGCGTAGATAACTCCTGCATCTCAGGTGGTGCCAACCGATATGGTGCCTTGGCTATCAGAGTGGCACCCGACACCAAATCGATGCGAAACTCCACCTGCCTCTCCGGAGGCACCCCAGACAATTCTTCGGTAAAAACATCCCGAAAGTCCTGCACTATCGGCATCCTGCCAATATCTCCCACCGCCTCTATCTGCGTATCCGAAACATAAGCCAAAAATCCCGTGCAACCCTGCTGCAAAAACTTCCTGGCCCTCGCGGCTGAACAGAGGGTCGGACCCTACGAGGCCCTCTCACCCTGAATGACTAGCTCTCCCCCCTTTGGGGTTCGAACCCGGACCAACTGTCACTCACAATCGATCCTGACCTCAGTGTCCCCCAACCAGACCATACCAATGATTACCTTCAATCCTCGCAACGGTATGTGAACTAAATAGACGCGAAACCTCTCGCCATGCACATTCAGGAAGCAATCCCGATATACCCTCGCAACACTCACAATGTGATCATCTGCAATCTCCACCTCGAGAGGGGCATCCAGAGTCCCCGACGCGCCTCAGAACTTCTTGCTAAGCGCAAGAGACATGAACGATCGGGTAGCACCCGAATCAAACAGAACATGAGCTGACGTACCATTGACCAAGAAGGTCCCTATGCAAAACATAATACACACATATAAGCAATTATCAACACAAGATAGAGAAAAATAAACACATACCAGCCACGACGTCCGGTGCTGCCCGAGCCTCCTCGGTAGTCAGCTGAAAAGCGCGGCTTTTCACCGCTGGAGCCTCCGCCTTGATAGGGCGGCCGTCAGTAATCCTCATAGTGGCAGGCGCAAATGTCGCCACTGATCCTCCTCCTCCTCCCTGTAACCTCGGACAATCGGCCTTTTTATGGCCTGTCTGGATGCAGTGAAAACATATCAAGCCCTTCTTCGGGCAATTCTTACTCATGTGGCCCTGCTGGCCACAAGAGTAACATCCTAATATCCCGGTTGTCCAACAAGCCCCACTATGAAACCTCCCGCACTTGGCACACTGGCCTCGACCCTACTGGCCCCTACCCGAAGAATCAGAGGTCTTAGGCTTTTTAGCCTGAGCCCCTGCAGCCTATACCTGCTCAATCTTCCGCTTCGTGCGGGACTCCAAATCCATCTCCCTTTCCCGATCCTTCTCCACCATCTCGTTCAGGGTTTTGCACCCTGTAAAGCTCACAAACTCCCGAATATCATCCCTCAACATAGCATGATATCGGGTCCGCCTCATCTCCTCATCTGCATCATACTGAGGAATCAACAAAGCTCGCTCATGAAACTTCTCGGTGATCTCCGCCACCGTTTCAGTGGTCTGCTGCAGCCCATGAAACTCCCTCACCAACCGTTGCACCTCAATAGGTGGTGCAAACTTCGTATCAAAATGTCGAACAAACTCAGCCTACGACATCTCAGCCACATCAGCTGCTCCCACATGGCTAGTAACCTCACCCCACCAATCTCTGGCCCTGTCCCTTAGCATACATGAAGCAAATCCAACCTTTTCCTCCTCTAGGCAAGAACTCGTGCGCTGGGCATTCTCAATATCTGTTATCCAACGTCTGCTCACAATGGGGTCCCTGACCCAGAGAACTCTGGAGCTCTACATGCCTTCAACTACTTAAACGAAGGAGTTTGGGCTCCTCCCTGACCCGCAGAAACATCGGCCCTGAATGCCCTAAGTCTCTCTTCCATGATCTCCATCATACCTTCCTTGACCGTCCCAAAGATGACTGGGGTAGAGTCAAGGATTCCTTTCGTAACCTCGGTTGCAATCAACTCACACAACCTCCCATCAATACCATTAGTAGGGCCGCCTGTCCCAGCCCCGGATCCAGATCGCGATCCTGATCTCGATCCTGATCCCCCTACTCCCAACCGTGTCATTACCATGCTAAAATGAAATATCATAAATTAAAAATGATCAGGATTTCCATATAAGGGATCTTCCCGATTTGGTCCTCCTCGAGGTCATCATATCTAGCAAAGCTTCGGGTACAGGTCTTGTGCTTCTAGTAGTACGGGCCAAATACTACCTTCTACACCTACCTGTACCCTTCCCCACTGCACTACCTGATAACTTCAGTTCGTCCCACAATCCAACCATACCCCACAATACCGGGTACATCAGCCTCAAGCTGACCTAAGATTTGCTCTATTTACATCAACCAAACCAATCATGACGGGATGCTCTATGCATGCAAACTATACACAGAACAGATCAAATAGACTTTCGAATAATAGATTCTACCCTAAGACTACATCCAACGAGGAAAATATCATAAGGCTAAATCAATCATTATGAGGCTATAAGCTCCTAACCGTATACTATTTTTAAAACATACACTTAGCAAGTTCCATATCATCAACGAAGCTCAATATCAGTATAACATGGTTATTCAGATTGGGAAACTACTTGCTTGGCTCGGCTGATCACGTGCATCACACTCTTGTCCTTTGGGTTTCTTTTAGATTCCTTTTTGGTTACTTTTGAAAACATTTTATTACCTCCTTAGTTCAAGTCCTGTCACACCCGAGGATGTGGCCGGATCTCTCAAACCAAGGCTCTGATACCAACTTGTAACGACCCAAACTTACAAAGAAAATTTTTCACTTTTGAGTTAATCAAAACAATCTCATAAACCACAGATTCCCAAACATATGTTTTCAAATTAATATTCATTACATCTTTGTTTTCCTTCTTAAAACATCATAGGGTCCCAAATACATTAAAAAGAAAGATAGAGTGCGCACCACGTCATCACGTCGGGCCCTTGCCCTTGGGCTCAAAAGTACTTGAAACAAATCAACAACCTGCATGCGAAATGCTTTGTGAGTTTCCCACAGCATACCACACACAAACACATACACATAACCTGATAACTAATTAAAGCTACAAACATGCTACAGAAACCATGCAATATAATTAGCAAGAATCCCATGGGCTACCCCACATGGTCTTTACCTATGACTGCCATCGACTACCCCGCATGGCCTTACATCCAATGTCATGGGCTACCCCACATGGTCTTTACCTAGGAATGTCATGGGCTACCCCCACATGGTCTTATATCTAATCCCACAGGCTCCCCCCGGGGTCTTCCATACCATCATAATATCACATAACACATCAATTCATATATGAATAACACACATACAACACATACTCATCATGGGCCGACCTTGGTGTCGTAGACCCATAGGTATGGTGAGAATACTAACCTCCGTTCGATGAATACAAATATTGTCCTCCTAGAAATTCGCACCCTCCCGAGCTGAATCATAACAATCATAATACAATCAATAATAGGGCCTTAATTACCCAAATAGAACCCCAATCTTCAAAGTCTACCCTCGAGGCCAAATTACCCTTTCCTTGCAAAGGGGCCCTAAAGTCCAAGTCCAATATCCTTAATGGGCCCCTTGGCCCAATAAGGCCCAATCAATAAGTCCATGGCCCAAACAGGTAAAAAGGCCTATAACTCACACAATCCAGTCAAACCTAACAACCAAATGAGGCCCGAAGGCCCAAAACAACTTAGGGCCCAACTGCGCTGCGTACGCCCATCGTACTGAAGGTTTGGGCACTATGCGCCGTATACAGCCGGTTACGGCCAACGTACAAACAGGTTAAGCACTTTTTTTCCATTAAGTGCTTAATACTCGAATCCATCACGACCAAAAGTTAGATCTAAGTCTGAAAAGATTTCCTAAGGCATAAAGTTGGCAACTTTATGCCCTTGCATGCCTCATACACACCCAACCACTCCATTAAGTCCTTTCCAAGGTCTTTTACCTATGCATGAGGTTAAATCTCTCATCAAGCTTCCATTCTTATACTCCTAAATGACTAGGGGACCTCAGATCTGACTTTCATATCAAAAAGGAAGGCTTAACTCAACAAAAGAGATCCAAAGTTCATAAAAGGGACAAACCACCAAAACCCTAGCTAGATCTAAAGATTAGAAAGGAAAGATGCAAGCTTGTTACCTCCAGAAGCTTTGCAAGATGCTTTTAATGCAGGATCTTGAAGCACACACTTGATCCAAGCTTGCTTGACCACCCCTTCTTCTTGAAATACACCCAAAAAGGCCACAAATGCACACTTTAAGGCTTAAGAATGATCTCACAAGGTTTCCCGGAGTATATGGATGTTCTAAGGCTGTGGAGGCTCTATAGGGTTTAGTTCAAGGAAGATAAGGTTTCTTAAATAGGCCTCAAGTCTGGATAATTTGGGTTTTGTAACCCTAGCACGTACGCCCCATGTAACTCAAGGTACGCCCAACATACCTTGATTCCTCTGCGACCACATCCATGCAGTACTCCAAGCGTACACTTAAGTATGCCCAACGTACTTAAGGGACCATTTATGCAAATAATATAACTTTAGGGTTTTAGGACTTTCCAAAATTTTGGATGTTACAACTCTCCCCCACTTGGACTAGACTTCGCCTTCGAAGTCTGTGGCTGAAAACAAATCGGGGTAATGCTCCCGCATCTCCTCCTCTGGCTCTCATGTCCATTCATAGCCCCTTCGGTGCTACCATTGCACCTTTACCAACTTCACTTCCTTGTTCCGAAGTCCCTTCATCTTCCTGTCAAGAATGGCAACCGACTTCTCGACATAATTCAGGCCCCATCCACCTGAATATCATCCAAGGATATAACCGCGGACTTGTCAGCAACACATCCATGCAATCCTGGCGCATACGCCCCGTGTAACTCAAGGTACGCCCAACGTACCTTGATTCCTCCGCGACCACATCCATGCAGTATGCTAAGCGTACACTTAAGTACGCCTAGCATACTTAAGGGACCATTTATGCAAATAATATAATCTTTGGGGTTTTAAGACTTACCAAAATTTTGGATGTTACAATGAGACCGTCTGACAAATGTTGTTAAAATTAGAGGATATTTTATTGACCGTGAACAAAATATGTATCCCTTACAATTTCTTAACTTGTGGAAACCAATCTAAGTATGTATTAGGATTTATAACACTCTTCGCAATTATTTTAATAAAAAAATTGTCATTTTTGATAATCCTACCATTTCGTTTACAAAATTCAATTTCAAAATACATTACAATATCCATATTTAAAATTAGATTACATTTATGGTCGATAATTGAGAACTTGCATCCGATGTAAAGTAGTTGTGTCTACGTGATTTCCAAACAATTCCATGTAGGTCTCAGTTAGTATGATCCCATTACCAGTCCATTCGGCTCGATATTCTATTACTGGAGTTATTCTACGTGTTTCTTCGATGATGTCCATTGTGATCACAAATTGTCATATATCTTCAGGCATTGTATCGAGGAGCATTTTCATGTTATACAATGCTACTTTTATCCATTTCTCAACCATTGTAGGCGGTAATTGGATTTCCAGTATTACCATTCGTTCTTTTGCACGTTGATAATCACGAATCATTTGTAATGCACTCGTATCAACAAGACATCGTTGCTCGTCTTCAAGACGTGGTATAGCATATTCTATAGGTAACCTGTAACACACTGTTTCGAATCGTTTCCCATTACAGGGTGGTGATCAAGGATTAGGTATTAGCAGACTTAAAACCCTTAAAGAATTGAGTTTGGTCTCATTTGGAGGTGGATGATGTAGTTTGGATGATCCGGGCATTTTGTTTGTGTTTTGGAGCCCAAGGGTATCGGTAAAGGCGTTGGTTCGGGCCTTTTATGAATTTTGGATTTAATTTTGTTGGTTTTCAGACTAAATAAAGTTTATAGAAGTGTAGGGCTTCTTGTTACATTCTGTGGATATAAAGAACGCCGAAAACGGATAAGGGATGCAAAAGTTATGATCATTTGAAGTTAGAAGGGTTTAGACCAAACCGGGTATGCATAGTGTACAAGGGAGGTACGCATGGCGTACACGTGAATTTGGACGCGATATCATTTGGGAACGCCCTGCGTTCGTCAGGCCAGATTAACACCCTAATTTAGGGTTTTGGACCCTATTTAAGGACCTTAACTCACCTCACAACCTCATTTCCTCCAGCCTCCATCCTATCTAACCCTAGTCATCTTTGGGGTGATTTTGACCTTTCGGATTCATCTTTGGTGTTGGACTTCATTAAGCCATGCAAAGGTGATATGTGCATATTTAGTTCATATTAAGTATAGATTTTTATTCATTTATTAGCTAAATTATTGCATTTTATGGACAAAAGGTACTTAAAAGTGTTTGAATTATATTTTCAGTCCAAAAATGAAGCTCGGAAGCAGAAGGAAGCAGGAGAAGCAGTTGAGAGATCAAGAATGGAACAAAGAAGAAAAACACCAAAAATAACACCTACTCGGCGAGTAGGGTCGACTACTCGGCGAGTCCGATCGAAGAATCGAGAAGATAATGACTCGGGATCCCAGAGACTTATCACAATACGGGGACTGAGAGATGGACTCGACGAGTTGCCACCTGACTCGACGAGTCGATTCGTATATATAAAGATAACTCCTCAGAACGATAGAGGAGAATTCTGGAACGATTCAGAAGAGTTTAGCTGCAATTGAGAAGGCAGAAAAACCCTAGAAGACGACGAGAGAAGCTAGAATTCAATCCCGAAGAAGAATTGAGGCAAAATTTCATCATTCCACTTATTCTTTTGTTTTATCATTATGGTTAAACGATTTGACTTTGTTTGTTTGCTGTTATTTACTTCAATTATGAGCTAAAACCTTTAGACTTCTGTTTAGGGATACAAAGTTGACAATATGGTTTGATTGATTGGTAGGATTAATTCTAAGTTGGTGAATTTTTGTTATTTTAGCTTGCTAAAGAACCTTGTGTGTGAATAATAATAATTTTCTGTTAATAGGAAGATAATTGATTAGCATGAACATCTATTGATTATTAACCTCATATGCTATGTGATCACTATGTCATATATCTAGGATTAATGAATATGAAACTATAATTAATAAGAAAATTGAGTAAATTCATGTGCAAGCTTGTAAGATGACCATCAAACAAGAAGTTAATTAAAAGAATAAATTAATTAACTATTTCAAGTCTAAATTAACCCGAATAATTAATATAGTAAATCTAATTAAATTAGACAACTGGCCACTGTTTAAGTTAGTTTATTTGCTAAGGATTAGTGTAGTGAATGCGAATCTAATCACTTGAATCGGTAACCAACGAAAGAATTAATCCATTGCACCATTACCTTGAAATCAACCATAGAATCAACTAAGTTGAACTAAACAGAAGTTCCTTTCCATTTATTGAATGTACTTAGTATTTTGTTTTCTAGTTTTTAAGTAAGTAATAGTTAGTAAGTTTCTAGTCTTGTAAAACTAGATAAAACCCCTACTTATTAATTAACTTAGATAAAATTAGTTTTTAATTTTAATTTGTCGTTCCCTGTGATCGATACCCTGCTTATTTAACTATACCACAATTGATAGGTTCACTGCCTTTTGTGTGTTATTTGATAATTAAAAGTAGGTTTAAAACTAAGTGAGTTTACACACATCGAAAGGCTTAAAGCCTTTGACTTTATGGATCAAGTCACTTATATTTAGCTATTCTGAGGTTTTGGATGTTCGACTTAAAGGATTAAGTCATTGGAATGACAATTGGGTGGCCGCCGGGAACGTCGGGCGTACCACTGGGGAACGCCGTGCGTTCTGCCTATGATGCCCGTTTTTGGACCGGCAACATACGTCGTGCATACGTCTGATCAGATGGGAATTGGGCTTTTGGACTTAGGTTCTTGGAATGGGCTTCGGTTGGGCTAGATTGTTTTGTTGGGCTATGAATTGGCTGGTTGGGTTCTGGTTGGGCCTTAGGAATTTGAGTGGGCCTTAGGTATAGATTGGGCCTTGAGTTGTGTTGATGGGTCATCAGTGGGCCTTGGGCCAAGTTTAGATTGGGCCCATTAAGGAAATGGTAAAATAGTCTTTTACCCTAGGAGTTAGGACTTATGAGTTGAGACTGCGGTTAATGGATTATGGCATAATTATGAATTGTGATTTAATTGTTGTTAGTGTGGGATTTCTGGTTCGACAGCCGAGTGTTATCTGATTTGCAGTGGATCGAGGTGAGTCTTCTCACTATATCCATGGGTCGAAGGCAACAATGTTGGCCCATTACGTGTTATGCAATATGCTAGTTGTCTCTGTGATACTTGCATGGAAGACCCCGGGGGTAGCCCGTGACATTTGGATATCAGACCATGGGGGGAGCATATGACATTCCAGGCAAAGACCATGAGGGGACCCCCGTGATATTCCAGATAAAGACCATGAGGGGAGCCCATGGCAACTATATGTATGTTGCATGATAATATGTGGTTGTATGTTGTATGGTATTTTGGGGAACCCACTAAGCTTTGTGCTTACGATTTTCAGTTTATGTTTCAGGTACTCCATTTTTCAAATGAAAGAGCTCGGGACGATTGCAGGGCACACACCACATGTTTCTGCATTATGTGAATTACTCAAATTTGATGATGTTTTTGCTAACTCTTGGCTACCTTTGTTTTATGAGAAAAAAATGTATTAACGATTTATTAATCTAAAAACCAAAAAATTTTATGTCATGATTTTCGGGACGTTACATAACTCATCCTCATCGTTTGAGTCATTGGATGTTGGAGGCTGAAAATAAAATATACCTAAAATATATTAATATACTCATTAAAAACAAACGTGCATAAAAGTATTATGCACTTGCTCCGGTTCTATCTTTCAGAGTTCTTTCTTAAGTTTATAGGTGTCTTTGCTAGTTTATTTTTTATTTTGTTTTGTAACTCAGCATCTTGATTTTTTATCTGCAAAAACAAAATTCCAATAACATTTTAATACATTACCATAAAAATAAACTAAAATCATAAATTTTTGTTTTTTGATTTTACCTTTATCAGACGCAATTCCAAAAGCTTCCATAAATGGAATACAACTTCGTCGTCCGTAAAACCTATTTTGTTAACAACATCCATGCAAACTTGTCTTCGGACTAACATGGGGTTATTAGACAATACTTAGAAAAAAAATGATAAATATAGTTATTTCGCATTTATATTCCGTAACATCATTCGGGAATAGTTCGTGGGGTTCCGGACCATGTTCTTCGTGTTCCGGTTTACGGACTAAAGGAACCGATCTGAAACGCACTACAAGGTACTTATATGAGATTCATACACGTACAACAAAAAAACATAAAAATGAAAAACAAGGATTATTCGGATTCGATCATACTATTCTGGAGTCATTTCTCGTATTCCTTACTATCTTGGACCAATACCAGAATACGTAAATCCTTTTCTAAAGTCAAATTCAAAGTAACTTAAAAAGCAGAACTTATTTTGTTTTGACGAATCCATGCTGGAAATTAGGTTCAAAATGCGGGTAGATGACGCTTCGGATTTGCAAATTCTAGAATGTGTATTTCGGATTTTTGTGAGTGGGATATATATATATATATATATATATATATATATATATATATATATACACACACACACACACACACACACACACCTTGCTTGGGACTTACGCTTGTAATGTTGTTTGTTCCCCTTCGGGTTTTTCCTGCTAGCTCCTTGCTAGTCGTGAATAAAGTTGTGCTGTTAAAATAAAAAAACATAAGCAACCAGAATAGGTTTTGCTCATATATACTGGCAAATTAAACTGAGTTTTACATTTATATTTTTTGTGCACACCATAAAAACCGAAAAAATAAAAACACAATTATTATAACTAATAGAAAAAACTCCAAAAATGGTCTCTATAGTTAAAAAAAAAAAGGTAGATATTTCATAGTTTTTTTTGAACGCGTATATATTTCGACGTTTAATGTTTAAATAACAAAATATGAAAGATAACGTTACTATAAACAAATGAATGACTATACCTTGCTACAAATTTATATTTTACCAATAATCTTCTTAATTTATGACCATCCACATTAGTGTAATGCCATTAATATTTCAATTGTGTCACATCAGCTTTGCAATTACCACTCATGTTAGTGCAATATCAACTCTCTTTCAAACTAGACACCATTAACACATCAACAACTAAGTTATAAATTTTAAAATATATCTAAAATAATATATATATATATATATATATATATATATATATATATATATATATATATATCAATTAATGTGTAACAGCCCGGAACCCCACGTATTATTTATTCATATATTTTTGGTGTTTTGTGAGGGGACTCGGCGAGTTGGAGCTCAAACTCGCCGAGTAGGATCGCGGTTTTGGACGCGGGTTCGCACCTGGACTCGGCGAGTCCGCGCTGTTTAATGAAACCTTAATTTCCCGGTCCTGAGCCCTATTTAAAGGACCTTATGGCCCTTCATTGTGGCTACCTTCGACCTTGAGAGCACCAGAGCAGCTGAGAGTTCTTGTGAGTGAGATAAGAGGCCATTATTCACCATTTTTGTGTGTATTTGCAAGAAAGGAAGAGGAAGGCCAAGCTAGGGGAGTTGGGGAGCTTAGATCTACTCCCATTTCGGCAGAGGAAGCTATTTGAGGTAACATTCAGAGCTTATTCTCGTGTTTTTCTTGATATGGCCAGATCTAGGGTTTCTTCATGTCTTGTTTGCCTTGTATTTGGAGTGTGAGAGGTCCCATGGGGAAATGGTACCTAGATCTGGACCTTAGTAGGTCCAGAGACCCCCAAATGCCATGCTTTATGCCTTTCCTTTTGAGTTGGAGACTTAGGTTACCATTTTGGATGTCATTTCATCAAAAGAAGCCTTGTAGGCGTTGCAAGGTAGCCAAGATCGTGACTTTACGTGATGAATGTGCTTGGGAGGGCTAGATTTATGAGTTGTTGGAGCGGATCTGACCTCAGAAGCGAGATTGAGTCGATGCATGGCATGGACTCGCCGAGTCCGAAGAACAGACTCGGCGAGTAGCATGAAGATTGTCCTAACCACTCAGCGAGTGGTCCTGCCGAGTTAAGGGTTGACTCAGTGAGTCAGGGAGAGTTAGAGAGGGTTGACAGGTGGACTGAGTCGAGCTGGAACTTGCCAAGTTTTTCTTGAGACTCGGCGAGTTGAGTCGTGGTGGCCCCGCGATTCATGCCAGGTGGAACTTGTCGAGTCAAGAAAGTACTCGACGTGTCAAAAGAGGATCCTAGGGAGTCAGTGAACACGTATAGACTCGCCGAGTCCAGTCAGAGTTGACCGTTGACCAGTGTTGACTTGATAGGGGTAGTCAACCTTAGTTGAGAAAGTGTTAATTAGAGATATACGGTGTTATAGGAGGATTATAGCTCGGAGGATCGAGCGCGAGTGATTTCCGGGATTTGCGAGTTATCGACATACGCGAGGTGAGTCTTCTCACTATACTTTACCTTGAGTAGGTAATCAGAGTTATGTGACAGGGTATTTGTATGCTATATGTATGTTATGTGTTGTACTGCATTATTTCTATGTGATTTATGCTGTGCATGTTATAGAGTTGGAACCGGAAGGTTCCCAGAGTTAGAACCAGTGGGTTCACAGAGTAGGGTCTATGGACCCACAGAGTTATAGCCTCGAGTGGCTAAAATGTGTTATGTGTGGTATTTTGGGGAACTCACTAAGCTTTGTGATTACAGTGTTAGTGTTGTTTGTTTCAGGTACTAGTGATGCCCGCAAGGTGGTGATGCGTTGCTGTTCCGGGAGTTCAGCAACACAAAACCGCCAGAGTTTGATGGGACCCAGGACCCGGTGGCAGCTATGAGGTGGATTTCTGACATAGGGGGGTGTTTCTTCACTTGCTCATCCCCTGAGCATTTGAAGGTTCGGTTCACGCTGAACCAGCTTCGCTTGGGAGCGAAGGACTGGTGGAAGTTTGTGACGGTGCACTTTACGCCTGCTGAGCTTGCGACAGTGACCTGGGAGAGGTTCACTGCCATGTTCCGAGATGAGTACGTTCCCCAGGTGGAGAGGGAGCGTTTGGCCCAGGAGTTTCTGACCCTCAAGCAGGGTACTGAGTCTGTTACGGCGATTACCAGGATGTTCCATGAGAGGGCGATGTTCTGCCCTGAGCACGTGTCCACTGAGCAGGCACGTATGAGCCGATATCTGAGTATTTTGAGGAGAGACATTCGGGAGTTCGCGGTAAACTCCTCGTACCGGACATTTGCCGAGCTTCAGGAAAATGCCCGAAAGAGGGAGATTGAGCTAGAGACTCAGGCCAGGGAGGAGGCGGAGTCTCAGGGGAGGGATCGGCGACCGACACAGTCTCAGCCGGCAGCCAAGCGGGCCAAGCCCGCTGATCCCAAACCAGGGAGCCAAAAGGGCCGCACTTGTGGGAAGTGTGGCAAGGGTCATGATGGAGTCTGTAGAGCAGGATCTTGCTACAAGTGTGGCAAGGAGGGGCACATGGCCAAGGACTGCCCCAAGGGGTTTGCGGTGTGTTTTCACTGCAATCAGACCGGACACCGGAAGGCAGAGTGTCCGCAGTTGCGAGGATCATCTCAGGGATCTGCCCCTGCCGCCATCAGAGTTACCGAGAGTCGGCCAGTGAAGGCCGAGGCGCCGAGGGCATGAGGGAGAGCTTTTCAGCTGACTGCGGAGGAGGTCCGCGCAGCGCCCGATGTCGTGGCTGGTATGTATTCTTTCATGTATTTATTTTGATGTTGAGATATTATGTTTATATTATGTTATGCGTAGGTACTTCTCTTGTGAATTATGTACCTGCCTTGGTGTTATTTGACTCGGGTGCGAGTCGGTCTTTTGTATCTTTGGCTTTTAGTCAGCATATCAGTGTTAGTCGTGAGGCGTTGAGTCGGCCTCTGAGAGTTTCCATAGCTGATGAGAGGGTGGTATATGCCACGGAGGTTCTCCGAGGGTGCGTAGTCGAGATTTTCGGTGTTGAGTTCCCGATTGATCTGGT
This sequence comes from Lactuca serriola, assembly GCF_051521515.1. NCBI lineage: Eukaryota > Viridiplantae > Streptophyta > Magnoliopsida > Asterales > Asteraceae > Lactuca > Lactuca serriola. The sequence goes on from NC_136408.1 coordinate 2,275,235, forward strand.
TCCTATTGCGATGGGTGATGTCTGTGTCATTATGGGCATGGACTGGTTGAGCAGATTCGGCGCGGTTATCGACTGCGAGCGACAGCTGGTGACCACACAAGACCCTAGTGGGGGAGTTCTTTCGGTGTACGGCGAGGGTACACGTTCAGGATCAGCATTTTGTTCGGCCGCTAGGGCGAGGCAGTGTCTACAGCAGGGCTGTAAGGGTTTTGTGGCGTATATGATGGATGCGCGGGTGGATTCCGAGAGGCCGAGGTCAGTTGAGGAGGTTCCGGTAGTACGTGAGTTCCCGGATGTATTTCCTGAGGAGTTGTCGGGTGTGCCTCCTGTGAGGAAAGTGGAGTTTAGTATCGATTTGGTTCCGGGGGCCGTGCCTATCGCTAAGGTGCCTTATCGCCTTGCACCTCCAGAGATGCAAGAGTTATCCTCGCAGCTTCAGGAGCTACTGGGGAAGGGGTTTATTCGGCCGAGCAGCTCGCCGTGGGGAGCGCCTATCCTGTTCGTCAAGAAGAAGGATGGTTCACACCGGATGTGCATTGATTACCGGGAGCTGAACAAGCTGACGGTCAAGAACCGTTACCCGTTGCTGAGGATCGACGATTTATTCGATCAGTTGCAGGGAGCATCTTGGTTCTCCACGATCGATTTGAGGTCTGAATATCATCAGGTGAGGGTGCGAGATGAGGACGTCCAGAAGACAGCGTTCAGGACGCGTTATGGGCATTATGAGTTTGTGGTGATGCCTTTCGGGCTCACCAATGCCCCGGCAGTGTTCATGGATCTCATGAACCGAGTGTGCAGGCCGATGCTGGATTGGTCGGTGATTGTATTTATCGACGACATTCTGGTATATTCGAGATCTAGAGAGCAGCATGAGGAGCATTTGAGAGAGGTTCTCGGAGTTCTGAGATCGGAGAGGCTTTATGCCAAATTCTCCAAGTGTGATTTCTGGTTGCGGGAGGTCCAGTTCTTATGACATCTCGTTAACCAGGAAGGGATATTGGTCGATCCGGCCAAGGTTGAGTCGGTGATGAGTTGGGAGGTGCCGAGGTCACCCTCCGAGATCAGGAGTTTCCTAGGGTTGGCGGGGTATTTTCGGAGATTTATCAAGGATTTCTCTAAAATCCCAGTGCCACTCACCAGGTTGACCCGGAAGGGTGTTGCTTTTTCATGGGCCCCCGAGCAACAGGCCTCCTTTGAGACACTTCGCCAAAGGTTGTGCGAAGCCCCGGTGTTAGCCCTCCCGGAAGGGATGGAGGACTTTGTGGTATACTGTGATGCATCGATTTTGGGGTTGGGAGCGGTGTTGATGCAGAGAGGGCATGTGATAGCATATGCATCGAGGCAGCTGAAGCCTCATGAGACGAGATATCCCACCCATGATCTAGAATTGGGGGCAGTGGTGTTCGCCCTCAAGATTTGGCGTCACTACTTGTATGGGGTTCGGTGTACGATATACACGGACCATAAGAGTTTGAAGTATTTGATGGATCAGTCCAACCTAAATATGCGTCAGAGAAGGTGGTTGGATGTGGTCAAGGATTATGACTGTGAGATCCTGTACCACCCAGGCAAGGCTAATGTGGTAGCCGATGCATTGAGCCGCAGGGCGGAGAGCACCCCGCTGCGGGATATATGTTTGAGATTGACCGTGATAGCTCCAGTGTTGGACGCCATTCGTGGGGCACAGGCCGAGGCTGTGCAACCTGAGATGCAGAAGAGGGAACGGGTTGTTGGTTTGGTTTCAGAGTTCGTTACCGATGGTCGGGGGCTTATGACATTTCAGGGGCGTATCTGGGTGCCGTTTGTGGGAGGAACGCGTACCATTTTGATGGAGGAGGCTCATCGGTCGAAATTCTCGATCCATCCGGGGGCCACTAAGATGTATTTGGATCTGAGAAAGGAGTATTGGTGGCCCTGTATGAAGAGGGATGTCGTGTGGTTTGTTGAGAGGTGCTTGACCTGCCGTAGGGTTAAGGCCGAGCACCAGAGGCCGCATGGTAAGTTGCAGCCATTGGAGGTTCCCGAATGGAAGTGGGAACAAATCACTATGGATTTCATCACCAAATTGCCAAGGACTGCCAGAGGAGTTGATGTAATTTGGGTGATCGTGGACAGATTGACGAAGAGCGCTCACTTCCTTGCTATTAGCGAGAATTCTTCAACAGAGAAATTGGCGAAGGTGTATGTGAGGGAAGTGGTATCTCGGCATGGGGTGCCGATCTCGATTGTTTCAGACTGTGATGTGCGCTTCACTTCCAGATTCTGGAAGAAGTTTCATGAGGAGTTGGGTACTAGACTGCATTTTAGTACCGCATATCATCCCTAGACAGACGGTCAGAGTGAGCGGACGATTCAGACGCTCGAGGACATGCTCCGGGCATGTGTGTTGGATTTTAGGGGTAGCTGGGATGCATATTTGCCCTTGGCAGATTTTTCCTACAACAACAACCATCATTCGAGCATTGGTATGCCACCCTTTGAGCTGTTGTATGGGAGGAGGTGTCGGACCCCCATTTGTTGGGGAGAGGTTGGACAGCGGGTAATGGGCAGTACAGAGATCGTGCTTCAGACGTCAGAGCAGATCCAGCAGGTCAGACAGAGGTTGTTGACCGCTCAAAGCCGACAGAAGAGTTATGCAGACAAACGCCGATCCGAGCTTGAGTTCCAGGTCGGCGGCCTTGTACTCCTGAAGGTCTCTCCTTGGAAAGGAGTGATCCGATTCAGGAAGAGGGGCAAGTTGGGGCCCCGATATATTGGTCCTTTCCGAGTGATCGCGAGGGTAGGCCGGGTAGCCTATCGTTTGGATTTGCCAGCAGAGTTGGGGCAGATTCACGACACTTTCCATGTGTCGCAGCTGAGGAAGTGTATAGCCGACGAGTCGACAGTGGTTCCATTAGAGGATATTCAGGTGGATGCGAGCCTGAATTATGCTGAGAGACCAGTGGCCATCAGAGATAGGAAAATCAAGGTTCTGAGGAACAAGGAGGTACCCTTGGTTTTGGTTCAGTGGCAGCATCGGAAGGGGTCCGAGATGACCTGGGAGCCGGAGCGTGAGATGCATGAGCAGCATCCGGAGTTATTTGCAGAGCGAGACTTCGAGGGCGAAGTCTAGTTCTAGTGGGGGAGAATTGTAACAACCCGGAACCCCAGGTATTATTTATTCATATATTTTTGGTGTTTTGTGAGGGGACTCGGCGAGTTGGAGCTCAAACTCGCCGAGTAGGATCGCGGTTTTGGACGCGGGTTCGCGCCTGGACTCGGCGAGCGAGTCCGCGCTGTTTAATGAAACCCTAATTTCCCGGTCCTGAGCCCTATTTAAAGGACCTTATGGCCCTTCATTGCGGCTACCTTCGAACTTGAGAGCACCAGAGCAGCTGAGAGTTCTTGTGAGTGAGATAAGAGGCCATTATTCACCATTTTTGTGTGTATTTGCAAGAAAGGAAGAGGAAGGCCAAGCTAGGGGAGTTGGGGAGCTTAGATCTACTCCCATTTCGGCAGAGGAAGCTATTTGAGGTAACATTCAGAGCTTATTCTCGTGTTTTTCTTGATATGGCTAAATCTAGGGTTTCTTCATGCCTTGTTTGCCTTGTATTTGGAGTATGAGAGGTCCCATGGGGAAATGGTACCTAGATCTGGACCTTAGTAGGTCCAGAGAGCCCCAAATGCCATGCTTTATGACTTTCCTTTTGAGTTGGAGACTTAGGTTACCATTTTAGATGTCATTTCATCAAAAAAAAGCCTTGTAGGCGTTGCAAGGTAGCCAAGATCGCGACTTTACGTGATGAATGTGCTTGGGAGGGCTAGATTTATGAGTTGTTGGAGCGGATCTAACCTCAGAAGCGAGATTGAGTCGATGCATGGCATGGACTCGCCGAGTCCGAAGAACAAACTCGGCGAGTAGCATGAAGATTGTTCTAACCACTTAGCGAGTGGTCCTGCCGAGTTAAGGGTTGACTCAGTGAGTCAGGGAGAGTTAGAGAGGGTTGACAGGTGGACTGAGTCGAGCTGGAACTCGCCGAGTTGTTCTTGAGACTCGGCGAGTTGAGTCGTGGTGGCCCCGCGATTCATGCCAGGTGGAACTTGTCGAGTCAGGAAAGTACTCGACGTGTCAAAAGAGGATCCTAGGGAGTCAGTGAACACGTATAGACTCGCCGAGTCCGGTCAGAGTTGACCGTTGACCAGTATTGACTTGATAGGGGTAGTCAACCTTAGTTGAGAAAGTGTTAATTAGAGATATACGGTGTTATAGGAGGATTATAGCTTGGAGGATCGAGCGCGAGTGATTTCCGGGATTTGCGAGTTATCGAGATACGCGAGGTGAGTCTTCTCACTATACTTTACCTTGAGTAGGTAATCAGAGTTATGTGACAAAGTATTTGTATGCTATATGTATGTTATGTGTTGTACTGCATTATTTCTATGTGATTTATGTTGTGCATGTTATAGAGTTGGAACCGGAAGGTTCCCAGAGTTAGAACCAGTGGGTTCACAGAGTAGGGTCTACGGACCCACAGAGTTATAGCCTCGAGTGGCTAAAATGTGTTATGTGTGGTATTTTGGGGAACTCACTAAGCTTTGTGCTTACAGTGTTAGTGTTGTTTGTTTCAGGTACTAGTGATGACCATGGGAAGGCGCCGACTTGATCTGTACACACGCATGAGATTTTTATGATATGTGATCTTGGGATTTTTGTATGATATGGATTGGAGTCTTAAAACATTGATGTTTTTATGAAAATTAAATGAAAATGTTTTTATATTATGCGTAAAATTATTTTGAAATTCACGGTGTTACATAATGTTTTAAAAACCGATTTTTTTAGTTGAACCGGTCTGTTGATCGGTTCCCGGTTTGACCATAGGTTCAACCGGTTTGACCGCCGATTCAACTAAAAAATTTCATATATCTGACAGTGGTATGCATCGGTCTTCGAGTTGTGTACACTTTGAAAATGTTTAGTTTTTCTTTGGAAATGTGTTGTGTTTTTAACGAGCTAAGTAAAATTCAACTATATAAGTCTTATAAGTCGATTCATATATATATATATATATATATATATATATATATATATATATATATATATATATATATAGATATATAATTGGCTCAACCCAGTCTAAAAAATGACATGAAATCAATTCTTATTGAACTGCTTTTGTCTCCGGTTCCTGGTCCAATTGGTTCGAACCGGTTTTTAAAAAATTGATATATATATATATATATATATATATATATATATATATATATATATATATATATATAGGTAAAAGTTCATTTGAGACGAACATAATTTTACGAGACCGTGATACCAAATTTTTAATGAAATATTATATTATTCTATTGTTCGTAAAAATAGAATATGCAATATACTAACATTATATGTTTTAGAATATTTCAATGTAAAATACGTGAAAATTATTGTTTTATAATATTAAAATATTACACATATTTAATTTTTATAAACAGTAGAATATTAGAATATTTCACTAGAAAAAAATGGTCTCACGGTCTCACAAAAGTAGGCCGTTTCACATGAAACTAACCATATATATATATACTTGTTTATAACCTGTGGAAACACAGTTATAAAATTAATTAAACTTTTGTAATAATAATTTATAAATACTATTCAGTTATTTTAAATAAGTCATTTCAAATAAATTATTAATTAAGAGATATATCAAAATTTTAAAGTTACTATAACTTCAAATTTAACATATAATTAGAAAATATAAATTTGAATTTTTAAATGAGTTACCTAATATATCTACATGACAATGACATAATATTAATGATGAGTTGTATTAAAGTGGCACTTGGCAAAAAGTGATCAAAACTATTGAGTGGTCGTAAGGACAATTTTGGATCAACGGATGAGAAAGAACGAGTGTTTTGAGAGTCTGTGATATTAAATGGACTAACATGTACAATATAATCACACAAATTTCATTACAATGATATTTTTGTCAATTAAAGTAAATTTAAAAAATGTAAATTTCGGATTATAAGTGATAATTAATTCATTTAATTTTTAAAAATATGATATTTTTTTAAAGTAATTCATAACCGATTCTTTTATGTTGGAATTACATTCTGTTAGAATGATATTCTGTGAGAATGTCAACCATAAACTAATAACGGTTTTTGAATCTTGAAATTTTGTCAAGTAAGAACAAATATCAAATCATTCTTTAATCATTCTCTAAGCATAAGTCGAATATTATAGCATTTGAATGGTACAAATGTTAATTACAGAATATATTTACATTTTTATGAAAATAAACTTAATGTACAATTATAAACTACAATACATCAAAAGAACATAAAATCTTAGAAAGCATTCTGTAAATTCTTGAAATAATTCTCCCTCCTTCTTGGTTCCTTTCCAACATGTATGTAACCAACCAAAAAATCAAAGCTTCATTTTTGAAATAATACTTTACTATTTGACTTGTAAAAAAAATAAAAGACATTTTGTAAGAATGGTTTAGGATTCTTTTAAGAAGTAACTACAAAAATTACAAATAGTAAGAAAATCAAATTATACATTCGCCATGTACATTCTAAATTATGTGCATTCTAAAAGAATAGAGAATTGAACTTCTAGAATGAGAGTTAACATAGTCGACTTTAAGTTTCAACTTAGGGTATATAACACTTACCGTTAAAATCGCCAATTTGCTAAAAAATAAGGTTGGAAATAGATCACTAGCGCACGGGTGATCGGCGATAGAGGTAGCGATCAACAGCTTGATACAATTACCGAATATCGATTTCTAATTTCTCATGACCTATTGAGAAACGCAACATCAACTTTCTTTCATAATATCTAGAATAAAAGATAAACGAGTATCCACTTTTCTTTAATCCTAATTTTTTAGAGGCAAAAATATTTATCTTGCTAAAATCCTTATATATGTAATTTAATAGTTCCTGAGAGCAAATAGAGTATTGTACAATTGAAATTACATCCATGTATGATTGTATAAAAATACAATTAGAAGAGATATGGAAAAAATAATATAAGTAGAAGAAATACAGGATAATATATAAATATATAAATTTTAGATAAACTCAAACCGATAAAACTGAAGCAAAATGTCCAAATTTTTTTAATTAGGGCAACTTAATCGGAATTTTATCTATAGAGTTCATAGTGACACCATAAGTCTTTGCAAACACATAATGATGAAATTTTTAACCAAATTAAATTAATCATTCAACCAAGAATATGACTTTTTAGTCCACTCAATAAATAAAACCCCAATTACAATTCTCAATTTCTCCCTAATTAATGATTATGTATCAAGTTTAATTAAAATTCCATATTAAAAGAAGAGCATCACATAGGAAACATGTGAACGAAAACCTTCACATCATAAGAAAACCAAAATTTAAATACAAACTAACCATAATCGCATAAGGCACAAATGATTGAAGTCTCTTTTCACGATGAGTGACCACTGCTCCCGTCGGATGCCCTCATGCCGTCGTGCTTCACCACTAATAGAACAAATCGGCGACCAACGATACTTGAGGAGATGGAAAAGACGATCAACAATGCTTTAGGAGCGGTGATATTAACTATTTAAACGTAATTTTAGGTTAGTTTCCATAATTATAGAAAGTTAATTTTAGGTATTATTTAATCTATGTGTAATATTACTAATTTACTCTTAACTAATTAATTAATTATTTTTTTCTTAAAATCTTATTGGTTTCTACGACCATATAATAATTGTTTATCCACATATGCACCTCTCTCTCTCTCTCTCTCTCTATATATATATATATATATATATATATATATATATTACGCTAATTTTAGAAATACTTGTAAATAACAAATGAATATTTTATATGAAATAAGGTCCACATATTCGTTTGAAAGGCTTTCAAGCTCCGAAAGATCTTGTATGATGTGGCAAGATATTATGTTTATGTGGCATTGCAAATTTAATTTGCAAGAGCCAATAGAGGTCTCTAACAGTCTCGAAAGGAATTATCAATTCCCTCGTTGATCTCGTTGCGTTCAAATTATATGTACACATTAATAATTAATTATCAAGATATGATGATGATTCTTCAAATTACTAATATTACTAACATCAGGAGTGGATAACCGCTTTCATAATTTTCGCCATGCGATTTTCTTGAGATGAAATCTTGACCGTAATAACTCAATATGGCGGTTCCTTTTCTCCCCACGTTCACAATCGTCGGTTATCTCACAAGCCTTCGTCCCCCATCACCATCTCCCCCTTCACGGTCGGAACCAGGATTTTGGAATAACGAGGGCAAAGCTAGGATTATTATTGTTGGTTCGACGTTAATTACTCTTTAATATTACTATTCATTTAAAGTTATGATCATGTATTATTAAAACCTTCCATGTTAATATTAATACAATATAATTGTAGGTCATAAAAATATTATTTCCGTTATGAAAAGCCAAATAACAATTACACATTACAGAAAAGTTAAATGTGTAATAAGGAGTTAAGAATTACCTTGTTCTTAATTCTTGAATCTTAGGGTGCATTTGGTTCGCAGGAAATGAATGAAATTCGAGGGAAAATGATTCCAATTACACATTAGAGAAAAGTTAAATGTGTAATAAGGAGTTAAGAATTATCTTATTCTTAATTCTTGAATCTTAAGGTGCGTTTGGTTGGCAGAAAAGAATGGAATTCCAGGGAAAATGATTCCAATTCCCTCGAATTCATGCGTTTAGTTGGACTTAGAGGAGGGAAAATGATTCTTAAATGAAATAAACTTATCACCATATGGAGGAAAGTGAATTCCTTCCAAAGTTGGATGGAAAACATTCATTCTGATCAACGAAAGTGACATGTTACAAAAGTTTCCCTTGTACTTATCAGAAAACCCACCACCACTATCACTAACCACCACCACCACCGCTACCGCTGTGAAACGACCCAAAAATACGACCCAAAAATTTCATTTTTTTCAATATAACCAAAAACCATAATCTGAGTGTCATATCATAAAACCATACGTGATGTATCCCAAACATAATAAAAACACTGTGCGGAAAACTGTATCATATCTATGTCATATCAAAATCAAAAACTAAATCAACTCCCAGGATAAAAGCTGAAGCTGTGGTGTGTGTGATGCCATCATCCCGAGCTCTTCCCTCTGCTTGCGGAAGTACCTGAAACCAAAACTGAAACTGTAAGCACGAAGCTTAGTGAGCTCCCCCAAACTACCACATACCATACAATACATATATAAAGCACATATTGGGCCTTGCCCACTGCATCAGACCGAAGTCTGGAACTAGCTGCATCGGACCGAAGTCCGGAACTGACTGGGACCTTGTCCCCTGCATCGGACCAGAGTCCGGAACTGACTGGGACCTTGTCCCCTGCATCGGACCAGAGTCCGGAACTGACTGCATCGGACCGAAGTCCGGAACTGACTGCATCGGACCGAAGTCCGGAACTGACTGATCATGGCATAGCATAAAACATAACAACTATTATAATCACATATACTGCATACTGCATCGGAACAGAGTCCGGAACACATAACACAAACATGCTTGTATCACAAAGACATCAAGCACTCTAACTACTGCATCAGACCAAAGTCCGGAACTACTGATAATTAAACGGGCCGGCATTGTGGCCGTAGACCCGTTCCTACTGAAGGGAAACTCACCTCGTGAACTGGCTGCTGAGTGAATGGCTCTGAGGGCTAACTGCTGCTGCTCCGGTATCTCCCCGGCTACAAGTCCATAAACACACTCAATCAAATACTAAACACTGCACTGGGTAAAATGACTCTTTTACCCTTGGTCAAAGTCAACTCTCGGTCAAGGTCAACTCTCGGTCAAAGTCAACTCTCAGTTGACCTGACTCGCCGAGTTGGGCCGCCCACTCGCCGAGTCCCTATTCTCACTCCTCGACCCTACTCGCTGCTACTCGTCGAGTATGGCATCGACTCGACGAGTACCCTCTCGATCCAAGAACTCAGACAATCTTCATCCGACTCGCCGAGTCACTCGACGAGTTGTTCTTGAGCTTAAGAAGATTGCCTTGGACTCGCCGAGTTGTATGAACAACTCGTCGAGTCCCTCCATTACTGAGTCTACCCTCAAACTCGCTGAGTCCACTCCACTACTCACTGGTCCCACTCGACACCGCTCAAAAGGGAGAAATCGGGGACTCGCGACTCGAGTCGCCGAGTCGTTCTTCCGACTCGCCGAGTCACAGCCATGCAACTATTCTACACTCGATTCTGCTCGAATCCAATACATACAAATGATAGATCTGAGTCCAATAAGCTGATTTACCACGTAAAGTTTCCAACTTTACGTGTACAAACACATGAAAAAGGGAATAAAGGCTAAAAAGGCACTTAAAAGGGTAGATCTAGGGTTATGATGCAAAATAGCTCCATAAAGGCAATAGATCTGGGCTCTACAACTCCTAAATGAACAGATCTAAAGATATCTCGACATAAAAGGGCTTCCATATCAACATAAGGCTTGAGAAAAGCATCAATTAGATCTAGAGGGGGTTTTAAAGCATAAAAGGGAAGGAAATCCGAAGAATACCTCAAAGAACTCTTGTTTTCCCTTGAATCTCTGCTCTACAATTCTTCTCCTTGCTCCTTTCTTCTTCTCCTTCTTCAAGCCTTCACAAATGCACACAAAATCACTTAAAACACTCAAGAACGAATTAGGGTTTTCTCACAGCTCTCTAAGGGTGAAGGAGGCGAGAATGGAGGCTATAAGGTGGCTTAAATAGCGGGCAACCCGGGGATTTAGGGTTTCTCCAAGACAGACAGACTCGCCGAGTCCAGAATATGGACTCGCCGAGTCGCCAGCTAACACGTGCTCGAAATCCCGTCCCTACTCGGCGAGTCAGGCTATGAACTCGCCGAGTCCCTCTTGCAAACTTCAAAATAAATGCTATGGAATCATCATACCGGAGACGGGTCGTTACAATTCTCCCCCACTTATCTCAGACTTCGTCCTCGAAGTCTGCTACGGCTGAATCTACAAATATCTCTGGGTAGTGCTCTCTCATCTCCTCCTCAGCCTCCCACGTCCACTCAGACCCCTTCCGGTGCTGCCACTGCACCTTCACTAACTGAATTTCCTTGTTCCTCAAGGTCTTGGTCTTCCGGTCCAGAATCGCGACCGGCCTCTCAATATAATTCAGGCTGCTATCAACCTGAATATCCTCTAGGGGAACGACTGCTGACTCATCCACCAAACACTTCCTCAACTGAGACACATGGAAAGTGTTGTGGATCTGACTAAGCTCCTCAGGAAGATCTATCCGATAAGCAACCCGACCCACCCGGGCCAAAACCCTGAAAGGACCAATAAATCTGGGGCCCAACTTGCCCCTCTTCCGGAATCTGATGACACCCTTCCAAGGTGAGACCTTCAGAAGGACCATATCTCCCACCTAGAACTCCAAGTCCGAACACCTCCTGTCGGCGTAGCTCTTCTGCCGACTCTGCGCAGTCTGCAGTCTACTACGGACCTGCTGGATCAACTCGGTCGTCTTGAGCACCACTTCTGTGCTCCCGATGACTCGCTGACCGACCTCGCCCCAACAAATCGGGGTCCTACACTTCCTCCCATAAAGCATCTCAAAGGGAGGTCGATCAATACTCGCATGATAACTGTTGTTATACGAAAATTCCGCTAACGGAAGATACGTATCCCAACTACCACCGAAATCTAGAACACATGCCCTAAGCATGTCCTCGAGAGTCTGAATCGTCCTCTCGCTCTGCCCGTCCGTCTAAGGGTGGAAAGCGGTGCTGAAATGGAGACGAGTACCCATCTCGTCGTGGAACCGCTTCCAGAATCTGGATGTAAAACGGACATCTCGGTCTGACACCACCGATACCGGCACTCCATGACGTGCCACGATCTCCCGCACATAGATATCGGCTAACTTCTCCGCCGATATACTTTCCTGGATCGGGATAAAATGGGCACTCTTCGTCAACCGATCCACTACTACCCATATCGAATCCACTCCTCGTGCGGTCCTAGGAAGCTTGGTGACAAAATCCATGGTGATATCCTCCCATTTCCACACGGGAATGTCTAACGGCTGCATCTTGCCGTGAGGTCTCTGGTGCTCCGCCTTGACCTTCCGGCAGGTCAGGCATCTCTCAACGTACCAGGTGACGTCCCGCTTCATGCAGGGCCACCAATAATCAGGTCGAAGATCTCGATACATCTTCGTCGCCCCTGGGTGGATAGAAAACCGAGACTTATGAGCCTCATCCATCAACACTTGCCGTACTCCACCCTAGTACGGTACCCACACCCTCCCGTGAAGCGTCAGCAATCCCCGACTGTTATAATCAAACGAGGCTACTCGGCCTACTATCCTCTCACACTTATGCCTCTCCTCCTTGAGGCCCTCCACCTGAGCCTCCTTGATCCGCTCCAACAACGGAGTGATCATTGTCATCCTCAAACACAGATCTCTGATAGGGGCCGCCGACACTTTACGGCTTAGGGCGTCGGCCACCACGTTGGCCTTCCCTGGATGGTAAAGGATCTCACAATCATAATCCTTTAGCACATCCAACCACCTCCTCTGCCTCATGTTCAGACTCAGCTGATCCATAAGGTACCTCAAACTCTTGTGATCCGTGTAAATGGTACAACGGACCCCATAGAGGTAGTGCCTCCAAATCTTGAGGGCAAACACAACCGCCCCCAGCTCTAAATCATGGGTAGGATAATTAGCCTCGTGAGGCTTCAACTGTCTCGAGGCATAAGCTATCACATGGCCTCGGTGCATCAATACTGCTCCCATACCTGTGATCGAGGCATCACAGTAGACTACGAAGTCCTCTACTCCCTCTGGCAAGGTAAGGATCGGAGCCTCGCACAATCTCTGTCTGAGGGTCTCGAACGCTGTCTGCTGCTCAGGCCCCCAACGAAATACCACCGACTTCTTGGTCAGTCGGGTGAGCGGCACTGCTATCTTGGAGAAATCCTGAATAAATCTCCGATAATACCCTGCCAACCCTAGGAAGCTCCGAATCTCAGATGGAGACTTCGGGACCTCCCACTGCATCACGGCCTCTATCTTGGCCGGATCTACCAAAATACCCTTCTGGTTGACGAGGTGACCAAGGAACTGCACCTCGCGCAACCAGAACTCACATTTGGAGAACTTTGCGAAAAGTCTCTCCCTCCTCAAAGCCTCCCGCACCTCCCGTAGGTGCTCCTCGTGCTGCTCCTGTGTCTTGGAATACACCAAGATATCATCTATGAATACTATCACTAACCGATCTAGCATCGGCCTGCACACGCGATTCATGAGATCCATGAACGCGGCTGGAGCATTGGTGAGCCCAAATGGCATCACCACAAACTCATAATGACCATACCTGGTCCTGAAAGCAGTCTTCTGTACATCCTCATCTCTAACCCGCATCTGATGATAACTGGAGCGTAGATCGATCTTGGAGAACCAATACGCTCCCTGAAGCTGATCAAACAAATCATCTATCCTCGGAAGTGGGTAACGGTTCTTCACCGTTACCTTATTCAACTCCTGATAATCTATACACATACGATGCGACCCATCCTTCTTCCTCACAAACAGGATCGGCGCTCCCCAAGGCGAACTGCTCGACCGAATGAAACCCTTGTCTAACAGCTCCTGCAGCTGTGTAGACAACTCCTGCATCTCAGGGGGAGCTAGTCGATACGGTGCCTTGGCTATCGGAGCCGCACTAGGAATTAGGTCGATCCTGAACTCAACCTGTCTCTCAGGAGGTATCCCCGGCAAATCCTCGGGAAACACATCCGGGTAGTCTCGCACTATAGGAACATCATCAACTGTCGTCTTGCCCTTCTCCCGGGCATCCAAGACGTAAGCTACAAAACCGACGCAACCCTGCTGAACATAGCGTCTCACCCTTGCGGCAAAACAAAAGGTCGGTCCCCGCTGTGAGGGGGTTTTAAAGCATAAAAGGGAAGGAAATCCGAAGAATACCTCAAAGAACTCTTGTTTTCCCTTGAATCTCTGCTCTACAATTCTTCTCCTTGCTCCTTTCTTCTTCTCCTTCTTCAAGCCTTCACAAATGCACACAAAATCACTTAAAACACTCAAGAACGAATTAGGGTTTTCTCACAGCTCTCTAAGGGTGAAGGAGGCGAGAATGGAGGCTATAAGGTGGCTTAAATAGCGGGCAACCCGGGGATTTAGGGTTTCTCCAAGACAGACAGACTCGCCGAGTCCAGAATATGGACTCGCCGAGTCGCCAGCTAACACGTGCTCGAAATCCCGTCCCTACTCGGCGAGTCAGGCTATGAACTCGCCGAGTCCCTCTTGCAAACTTCAAAATAAATGCTATGGAATCATCATACCGGAGACGGGTCGTTACACGCTGCCACCACCACCACCACTAACGCCACCACCGTTGCGATCACAACCACCATCGATACCGCCACCACCACCCACCACCGCCGCCGCCACCACCACCCACCACCACCGGCGTTGCCACCACCACCGCCGTCACCACCACCGCCGCCGCCGACCACCATTACTACCGCCATGACTACCACATACCACCACTGCCGTCGCGGCCACCACCCACCATCACCGCCGCCACCCACCGCCACCACCACTACCATCGTCATCGCCATCACCACCACCACCACCGCCACCACCGTCGTCACTACAACATTACCATTACCCACCACCATTACAATGTCATCACCCACCACTACGACCGCTACCAACATCACCACTAATAACACTACCACCACCACCACTACCAACGCTGCCACCATCGCCGCTGCCAATACCGCCGCTGCCACCACCGGCTGCCACTGCCACCATCACCACCATTGCTACCACCACAATCAATGCCACCGCCACTGAAATTTTACTGTTTTATAATTTCATAATGTATCTTTACATATAAGTTAGAAAACAACGTAAAATTAAGCAAAACATGCAAAAAGGGTAATTCTGTTATGTTACATGAATTCCAATTTTAATATATGCCAACCAAACAGAATTTGGAATTAATTATAATTCCATTTCCTGCCAACCAAACAACATATTAAACTGGATTCAAATTTCTGACAAATTCATTTTCCAATTACAATTCAAATTCCTTCAGCAACATTCTGCAAACCAAACAACACCTTAGATTTGGAAATGACAACAATATGTTTAATTATGGTATATGGAATTCAAAGAAATATTAAAACAGAACAGATTATGTGGTCAATATATATTTTCAATATAATTAAAAACCATAATTAGGATAATTTAAATAATTTGTTAAATGTTTTCTTGTTGTGATTTCTATTTTTTTGTTAGATATATTATTGTTCTTCTATTTCTTTCTTATGCAACTTTTGTTTTATTTTTAGAATGGACATATATGATTTAAAAGAAAAGATAGTTGATCCTAATTTTTTTAGACATGATACATTTGTTTTAACGGTGATTAATTAAGGACATATAATATATGGGTGTAATTGGTATGGTACCAATTCATTTTTCTCTAAACCGTGTACCGTACCAGCTATAATTGGTATAAAAAATTTCTACCGGTACCGTACCAAGTATACTTTGTACCAATTTATTTGGCTACCAACATGTTTGGTTGGTACAAATTGGTAATGATATATACCAACTTCTTTTAATTTTCTATTGTAACATTTAAAAATAAGCAAAGACATTGAAATTTTGATATTTAGTATAGAAATTAGTTACATAATTCTTTTTATTTACAAAAGAATTCTACTAAAATAAAGACATCGAGATTTTAATGTTTAGTATAGAAATTAGTTACGTAGTTCTTTTTGTTTACAAAAGAATTATACTAAAGTAACGCTAAAGCAACGTTTTAATTTTGTGCTTTAACGTGGTAATAACTATCTACTAATACAATCAAATGACTAATATAATGTTATTAAAACTGTAAACACTAAACACAATTAATAGTTGAAATATACGATTTCATATATATATATATATATATATATATATATATATATATATATATATAATTTTTGTACCATTACCGTACCAACATTGATCAATTGGTACGGTACTACCAACCAAACATGTTGGCTACCAAGTTTATTGGTTCGGTTGATAACATGTTGGTTGGTTTTCCGTGGTACAATTTTGCCAGACCTAATACAATATTGGAATTTGTTATTTAATATATATAGCAAAACATTTTTAAGGGCATGCATTTGGATAATGGAGGGGCGGGCTTTAGTCTTTAGGACCTTAGGTGATTCATGGTTGTGGATAGTAGAGGTGTTCGTGGTTCGGTTTGAAACCGTGAAACCGGTCATCGGTTTGGTTTCATGGTTTGTATTTTTCTTTACGGTTTGACTTGCGGTTTCAAACTTTTCAAACCATACTGAACGGTTTGGTTTACGGTTTTCTAATTTTTCAATTATTTTAAATAAATAATTTTAAACAAATTATTAATTAAGAGATATACTAAAATTTTAGATTTAGTTATAACTTCAAATTTAACATATAATTAAAAAAAATAAATGTTATAATATTAATATGGAGTTATATATATATATATATATATATATATATATATATATATATATATATATATATATATATATATATATATATATATATATATATATAATATCAAAACTATTCATTTAATTACCACAATTTTGTTTTGTGAAGTGTTAATGAAGCCCAAGTGCAAGTCTTCAAGAGTCCGTCCACTTCCAAGAGTCCAGAGCCCAAACGTAACCCTAATCGCAAATCGCAAAGGCGCAAACTCGCAATCGTTTCTTTCTCAGTTTCTTATAATTGTTTCTTTCTTCCATTCTGTGTCGTTGTTCTTTCTTCCAAATGCCAACCGAGTGAAGCATCGAGGTGAAGAGACAAGTCAGCTCTCCCTGCGGCTCCTCTTGCTCATCTCGTTGCTCTCCGCCTCTCTGATAAGGACATAAGGTATGTTCTGAGTTCTCACTTTTGATCAAATGTGTTACATGTTTCCGAAATCACCAATGTAGATGGCCATCGTAACCATCGTTTGCTGAAACGGGATCCAGAAGGTGTTCGAGGTTATTTAACTCGTGCTCCTCGAGTTCATGTTTTACTAAAATTGAAACTTTTCTTGATGCTAAAAAGAAACAAGTTTGTGCGGCTTTTTTTTGTTGGATCATTCGTTTTTTACAGCTCCTCTTGCAGTCTTGCTCATTCATTTTTTATTGAATGAAAATATTTGTTACTTGCTAATTCTAAACTTCTACAAATATTTTTTTGTTGGATCATGCGTTACTTGTATAAATGCCCATGACAAGCTTTGTTTAGGGGTTTGGATAAGGACCAACACAGGTAAACCCAAATCGATTCCCTACCTTGAAGCTCACCTTTACAGTCTCGTCATTGCCTTCACTCCGTCTTCCTTACTCATGGCCGGACTTTGATTTGAACCGCTTCTTCTTCAACTCTTCCCACGTTCGCAAACTTCTTGCTCTTTCAACTACTTTCGGAACTCCCTGCGTATAAATAAAGGGAGGCTATTGTTAAAGAACATTGTTTCTTCAGAACTCTTTCTTCATCTTGTTCTCTCGCCTGTTCATCATTTTTTCTTTTTGATGTACTGAAAATCTTTATTGGAGTTTCTGATTGTTCTTGGTGTTTGGTGTTCGTGGCTTATGGTTTCTAGGTCTTTTCTCTATTCAGCTTCCAAGCACAAACACCATGGTGTTTTCGGTGATTTTTTTGTATGCCGTTCTAATTTCAATTGTGTTTCAACAAATTTAGGCTTGTAGGTTGTTGGTTGTGAATTGTCAGACTGATTATGGAAACATTGATTATGATTTTGTGATTTTATAAGATGAAATCCATCTTATGTGAATTGCTTGAGTTGATTTTAACAGAAATATATAGATATGAGACATTTAGTGATTATTAAATTAATAATGATTTCTTTATCTTCAGGCCACAATACTAAGGTTGCTAAGGAAGGATTTCATGGGAGTGACTCTGAAAATTTGGCTGTGGAAGCTCTTAAACTACTCAAGGAAAATGCACACAAATTGTTTGTAGAAATGCCTAAAAGAAGGTAATATTCTGAATTTGGTTGGTTTTCTCAAGAAAGAATCATAGAATTGTGTACATGATCCACTTATCCTTGTTTTCCCTTTTAAATTGGTTTAGACATTAACATTGTTTCATTTTCTTTAATTTGTACATGGTTTGGATTGATTTGACAAATGATGGACACATATTCCCCTACTTATTCCCTTGTATCCAACACAAATGGTCTAAATGACAATTCTTTGTACTGCTTGGTATCTTAAGACTCTTTTATTATTGATTAGTTTTCTTTAACAAAAGCAACATTCTTCTAAAGTATACCATTTAGCAAATAAATTTTCACATTACTAATGCTAAACTAGCTTTTATTTTCTTGGCTTTGTGATTAAATAGTCTTCCAATATGCTTGGCAATAACTATATGCTATTTCTTCCACTAGCACTTATCTGAAAAATATGACTTGCTTGATCATGATGCAAAATAAAAGTTATGAGTGAATGTAGCATTTCAAAACAAATCACAAGTTTTGGCATAAAGCTTTTTATTGGTTGTGAAAGTTTTGATAAGATGTCTTACTGTCTAAACTTTATATATGTTATTACAATTGCAAGAATTATTTTTGACTTATTTCCATTTGTGCAACCATAATGCTGATTCTTTGTAGGGTTCCATATACACTGATTCTCACATACGAATTAACCAGTTCTAAATCTGTTGATTGTGTCAACAGGTATGTTACTCCCCCTTTTTTTGTTTATGATTCAGCTATTTGTCCATCAATTTATCAAACTGTTTCTTTAGGATTCTTTTAGCAAGTATGAATGTGAACAATAACTTAGAGTTTAGTTTACATTATGGTATATTTCTCCATCGGTTGTGAGATATCTATACTAGGACAACTTTCTTGACTTCCAAGATGGTGTGGGCTGTAGGATTAGTGGAAGCCTTCTCTACTTTTTATTTTCATTTTGCTTCTACCTTTTAGGATATGATTTATGAACAATCAGGTTGGCTCTCTAAAAAGGTCACATTCTAATTTGTGGAATAGTTTGTTTTTTTTTTTAATTATAAATTTTATTGTAGTAGAACGTTTGTAACCCTTTTGATTTGGTAAAGAACTGATGAAAACACATTTTTTAGATTTCATATGCATTAGATTTAACCTACATAATCATGTATGATCATCAACAAAAGTTATAAATCATCTTTCTATAGAAAAATTGTGATTTTAAAGGGATCTATAGATCACTATCAATAAGGTGAATTGATTTTGATTCATGATTATGTTTATTTTTATAATTGATTAATTAAAGTCATCTCAAATCATTGAAGCATAATCATGAATCAAAAAAACCGGCTTTCGGTCTTCAAACAATTTTATTCTTGTAAGTCTTCATGAAATTGGAAAATCATTGAAGCATTCTACTATGAAGTTTTTTATTTTTTTTTAGTTACATCGTTCATTTGATCCAATTATTGTTATATCATTAATATAAATTTGTTTATATTTAAGGTAAACTATAAAAAATAACAAGTAACTTTCAAATAATTATACATATCAAAGTATGTTGCTATTTTTACCATCTATTATTTTAACACTAAAAAGTTTAACCTTGCTATCATTTTAAATATGTTCATGACATCTTTTTAACTAAATACTAAGAAATCTGGAAAAAAAAAATTAATAAAAAATTGGAATACTTTGTTACCTACCATGTATTGTACAATGATAAATCTACCTAAATAAACAGCATTTGAATTGAAAAAAAAACATTAAAAGACAATAAAATAAAAAGCATACCAATCGTTTAACATACAATCAAACTCTATATTCGGTGCGGTTTGCGATTTTTACTCTACACCACACCAAATTGCACCGCATACACCCCTAGTATGTGGATAAAGCTTATTTTAGCAATACTTTGTGGATAAAAATGTATTTATCAACATATCCGTTGTTTTTTTTAGCAACATCCTTTGTGGAATAATGTTCTTGTTAGCAACATACTTTGTTTATACAGCTTTTTTTTTTTACCAATGCACTTTCAAATATTGTGTTTTGAGCAACGTACATTGTACAATAACGAGTTTTTTAGCAACACACTGTGGCAATATAATTTATAAATGCAGAAAATTACACAAATAGAACTATAAATGCAAAAATTACAAAGTTATCCCCTAGAATGGAGAAATTGCAAACTTAACCCCTACATTGCAGAAATTTACAAATAAACGTTTTGAATGCATAAAAATTATATAATTAACCCAATAAATCTAGAATACTACATAATAAACCTTTTGAATGCAGAAAACTATAGAATTAACCCCTATAATGCAAAAATGACAGAATTAACCCCTATAATGTAGATATTGCAGAATTAACCCCTAAAATACAAATATTTACAACTAAACCCTTTGCATATAGAAAATTAAAGATTTAACCCTATAAAAGCGTGAAAGTATAGAATATGCATTATGAATGCAGAAAATTAACATGAATAAATCTT
This sequence comes from Lactuca serriola, assembly GCF_051521515.1. Taxonomy (NCBI): domain Eukaryota; kingdom Viridiplantae; phylum Streptophyta; class Magnoliopsida; order Asterales; family Asteraceae; genus Lactuca; species Lactuca serriola. The sequence goes on from NC_136408.1 coordinate 2,295,819, forward strand.
TAAACTTAGAAAATGAGATAAATAACCCTACAATGCAAAAACACTGCATTTTTGACCCTAACAAAGATAAATCCACGATAGGCTTGGTAACAAGGAAAAATATTTGAACGTTTGGAACTTAGAAATCAGCATGCTGAGCTATTGCTAAATTAATGCTAAACTTCCGATAGTAACTAAGCACAAAACAAAAGAATGTAGATAACATGGGCAAATCACTTATGGTATTTCAAAAACACTCAAAGACAAACAAGAACCCTAGCATGTTCGAGAGGCTAGTCTCTCCATAAAGTAACACCAATTTTTCTCCGATGCTCCCCTATTATTCTATTGCTAACTAAATAACTCCCAAATTGCAAAAGACAAATGTAATACTTCTTTCCAGATTTGCCCCTGTGATGTCTCCCACTACTTCTCTGGTTCTGCCACCTCCAGGCATGTTCCCTTTTTGTCTTGGTCTTGATTTCCCATTCTACCCCTCCTTCTTCTAGAATATGTGTATTGTATTGGAGGTGTAACACTACCCTGCCCCCACAGATTCACCTTGTCCTCAAGGTGAAAGGAGGAAAGGTGTGAATCATGGTTTCAATATCCTCCCAAGTGGCCTCGGTAATCGGTAACCCCTTCCAACGAATGAGTACTACGGTGGGTTTGTTGGATGATGCGACTGTGGATCGTACACCAAGCAATGCTTTAGGTTCCACGAGTAGTTCCATGTATGCAGTTAATTGGGATGGAAAAGTTGGTGAACTCGGGTGGGGTCCGATCGCTTTTTTTAGTTGCGAAACATGGAACACAAGATGAATTTTTGCAGATTCTGGAAGTTGTAGATGATACGCTACAGAGCCTACCTTTTGTAAAATCTCATATGGTCTATAATACCGTGATGCCAACTTCTCGTAGGTCCTCCTTGCTAAAGATTGTTGGCGGTATGGTTGGAGTTTCAAATAAACCTTCTCGCCAACCAGGAAGCTTACATCCTTATGGTGGCGATCTTCTAACGATTTCATCTTCTGCTGAGCTCGGATGAGATTAAATTTCAGTTCATCCAGTATCGCGTTTCTTTCTTGCAACTGTTCCTCCAACGAGAACACTGTTGTAGTGCCTCTCCCACTTTGAACCAAATGCGGGGGTTCTCTTTCATATAAAGCCTGGAAGGGTGTGAATTTTGTTGAGCCGTGTTTTGAGGTGTTGTACCAGTGCTCCGCCCATGGCAGCCACTGAATCCACGTCTTTGGTTTCCCTTGAATAAAACTTCGCAAGTAAGTTTCAAGAGTTTTGTTTACTACCTCCGACTGTCTGTTGGTTTGGGGGTAGGCGGTACTCCTTTTAAGGTTGGTCCCATGTATGCGAAATAGTTCCCTCCAAAAGTTACTTATGAAAACTCTATCACTATCAGAGACGATTGAAGCCGAGAATCCATGTAACTTCACAATTTCTCGAATGAAGAGATTTGTTACTGTCGATGCGATGCGGTGAACGGATGTTTTAGACTAAGGAAATGGGCATATTTGGTAAAACGATCAACCACAACTAGAATGGTATCCATGCCATGAGACTTTCGTAGCCCTTGAATGAAGTCCATTGTCACCTACTCCCACACTTGATTGGGTAACAACCACAATGGTATACATGATTCGCAAGGCGTTGATACGTTTTTAGCTCCTTGGAGTGACCCCCCACGGCTGAATCGTGGTACTCATGTAGCAATTTGGGGATGTAACTTAAAGAATCAGGGATCACAAGTCCACCCTTGTAGAGTAAATGCCCATGTTCTGAAATGAACCCTTTTGGTGGGTTTTCATTATTTCCTAATTGCTCCAATATTTTCAAAATAAATGGGTCAGATCTGATTTCTTGGTACACCGACTCCAAAATTAGCCCTCTAGAAGAATGGGAAGCAGTACAAAACATTTGAAAGAATCCAAGACAATAAATAGAGCCTTAGGGATATCATTCTTCCTTGCACCTTGGCTTGCAGATTCGCCAACCCTTTTTTGTCCCCCCTTAAAGACGATTTCTAACCCTATTAGGGTTTGTGAAATTGATCATTCTATTAGTTATTTTTATTCCGCTCTTTCGTGTCATAGTTTTGATTATTTTCGCTACCTATTTAGAGTCAATGTGATGCATAGAAAATCCGACATGCATATGTATAGTGTGTTGATTGATGTATTGTAATTTACACTTTAGAATTGCAATAACAAAAAGGTTTGTATGAGAAGTTCAACTCTATGTGAGTTCATTGATTTTTTTAGTTTCTTGTTATTGATTTTGATTAATAAAACAATTGAATTTTGTGTATTGTTGATTTTATTCTATTGTGCATGCCTTATTAGGTTGATTAAAGTTTTTTGTGTGTTGATTGAGGTTTTATTGTGTGTTTGATTGAGGTTTTTCTTTTATAATTTCTCAAATTTCTCAAATAGCCATATGGTCAAATGATCAGATTCTTCGTCTTGATGAATTAGCCTATAATATTTATGTCCATTATCTCTTTTGGCCAAAAACTAATAACTTGTAATGAATCTTCTAGAATTTCAGTTATACCTTGCAAAGAAACAACTCAAGTTACAATTTCACTTATACCTTAGAAAAAAACTAGAGGCCCTAACTCAAAATAGTACATAATCATCATATCGTTTAGGTCGCTTGATGGTTCTCTTTGGTCTGGTGTGGCGAATGCACCTTTGTACATGCACAAAGGTGCATTTTTTTTTTCCTTTTTCTTGGGTTTGGGGTTGGGAATAGGCTTGGGACTGTAGTTAGACTTGGGATTGGGATTGGGATTGGGATTGGGCTTGAGCTTGAATCAGAATCTGAACAGGAATCAGAATCGGAATCAGAAGAGGTCAAAGCACGGGCCCAACTATAAGGGTTCCAAAAGGGAGTAAAAAGGCCAAGAATCCAGCTAAGGGGGAGCTGCAAGAAATAAAAATTTGCTGTAATATCATAACATCATACTTTCATTCTCTTATAATATTACAACATTGTATTTTGAAAAAACCACTTAATATGGGATTCTTACCCAAATAAAATAATTGAGTAGATTTTTTAATAATTAGAAAATAGTGATAGTGAAACTATATTGATTGTTAATTTAAAAAAAAATATTTAGTTATTTACCTGGAAGAAATCCAAGAGGAAGGTTACATACACTTAGGGAAGATATATTGTGTGCTAACAGATAACAACGAAGCCATACAGCCTGCGTAAATAAAATAAATTAAGAATAAATGAGAATTATTTTAAATATAGTTGTGTATTTGGGTACCAAATTCTAAATGCAAAGCCACATACAACATGTCCACAACCAAATAATGCAATCCAGTGATGAACATGGCAACAACATAATATTGTTGACTTGCTGCATGACCATCACTAATGAGTCGTCATCATTTATGCAGCAAGGCCAGCATTTTACAACTATGTTGTTGCCATATTCATCATCATTGAAATTGCATTATTTGCTTGTAGACTTGCTGCTTGTGGCTTTGCTTTTGGATTTTGGTATCCAAATACACAACTATGTTTAAAATTATTTTCTTACTTTATTTTTAATTTATTTTAATTACGTAGGTTGTATAGCTTCGTTGTTATCTGCTACCACACACTCTATCTTCCCTTTGTGTATGTGGCCTTCCTCTTGGATTTCATATGTTAGGTAAATAACTAAATATTTTTTCCTTGATTTAACAATCAATGTAGTTTCATTTTCACTGTTTTCTGATTATTGAAAAATCTACTCAATTATTATATTTGAGTAAGATTTTCATATTGTGTAGTTTTTTCAAAATATAATGTTGTTATATTATAAGGGAATGAAAGTATGAAGCTATAATAAATTACATCAAATTTCTATTTCTTGCACTTTTCTCTTAGCAGGATTCTTTGTCTTTTTTCTCCCTTTTGGAACCCTTATAGTTGGGCTCGTGCTTTGACCTCTTTGTCTTTCTCTTTCGATTCCTGTTTACATTCCGATTCTTCAAGCCCAAGCCTAATTCCACTCACAATCGCAGTCCCAAGCCTATTGTCAACCTCAACTCTAACCCCAAGACCAAACCTAAACCTAAGAAAAAGAAAAAAATGCATCTTTATACATGTACAACAGACATTCGCCACTAGACCAAAGAGAACCATCAAGCGACTTAAGAAATATGATGATTATGTACCATTTTAAGTTAGGGCCTTTAGTTTTTTATTTTTATTTTTTTGGCAAGGTATAAGTGAATGCACAATAAAATAAAATCAATAATACACAAAATTCAATTGTTTTATTAATCAAAATCAATAACAAGAAAGATAAAAAAATTAAAGAACTCACATAGAGTTGAATTTCTGATACAAACCTTTTTGTTGCAATTATAAAGTGTAAATAACAATAAATTAATCAACACACTATACATATGCATGTTGGGTTTTCTACACATGGAGAATGTACCTTTTGGAAAAAAAACCTAACAGGGAGTACGATCAGATACTGAAGTTGTATCTAATTTCTCAAGTTCACAAAGATTTTTCATATTCTAAGGTTCAATTCTTTTCAACACCGCATAGCAGGTACAAACTATTTTGCTCACTTTCTTGCACATTTGTGTTAATTTGTGTGGTTGTGTCTGGTTGTATTTATATTATGCAGTCGTGAATTTGCATAGTTTACATAAGTTGATAATTTCACTGCAGAGGATGATTAAGGCCTCGTTTGATAGTTGCTGATTGAGAAAGTGCTGACTGAGAAAGATCTGTCTGGGTAAGAAATCCTGTTGTTTGACTATACATCAGACTGAATGTGCTGAGTGATGAAAAATGACCATTTTACGCTTCTGTTATATATATTGATGGATTAAATTGCTGAATAATTATAAAAACATACATATTATCATATCAAATCTAAATTACACACAAATAAAAAATGTCATACAAAATGTAAATTAAACATAATGAAATTTAAAATAACATAATTTAATGTAAAGTAGGTGAAAGTAGTCGATTTGCAATCTGATCACACAAAACATGCATATATTCAACGGCTTCTGGACCCCATTCTATGCCTTGTATGTTTTCTCTATCAATTCCCCCACCTTGGACGTCAGGAGTAACCAGTGTCCTCCTCAAAATTTCTAAACAAGTCATCTTCTATATTGTATTTCCTTATAAAATTATGGACCGCGACACAAGCAATGACTATGTCTTTTTGCACTGTAAAAGGATAAGGAGCCATTTGTTTTAAGATTGAGAATCTCGGCTTCAATACACCATAAGCACGCTCAATAACACAAGCAATGACTATGTCTCTTGCATCTCTTTTTTTTTTTCCCACCAACTTCCTTATTTTTTGAACGCCCCAAAGATTCTTCACTTGCACCTACGTGTTGTGTTGAGGTTTCCATTGGAACATCATCATCAAAATCATGGGGACTAAACTCTTCTACAGAACTAGGGAGTGTAGAAGATGGCCCCCAACTTTGAAATCCGGTTGATGTCGACCCTTCAAATAGTTGGGTGCAAAGATCAGGGAACAATAGGGGTTTAGTTTTCAATGACAACACGAACTTGTTCAACTGTTTACAATTTTTATAAATTTTAGTTTATGTTATAAAAATAATCATAATAGTATTGATTAAAAAAATAAATTTAATCAAATAGTGTATGTTATAAAAATAATCATAATAGTATTGATTAAAAAAATATTACCTTCCCCTCTTCTTTCCATTGTTCATCGGTCAAATTAAATTTATTTTTTATAGGATCATATATATTGTCGGTTTTGTTTTTGAGTTTCACCCAAGCAACATACTTTGATTTGTAGTAGTCAGAGTGGTTTCTCATTTGCTTTTGATCAACCTCTTTACCGTGTTTGTTTATCAATTTTTCGTGTATTGTCTTCCATGAACTTGCCTTAAGCCCAGAACCCTCATGACCATTAGTGGTTAGTTCATGGATACATGCATCAAGAAAAGTTTTGTCCTCACTTTCGTTCCAAACCAACATCCTAAAACATTAATATTTAAAGTAATTTATCATAGTTTTTATCAAGTTTAAGAACAATTTTAAACATAAAGCAATTTTCAACCAAGGAAGTTAACATCATCCTAAATTATGATTTGATAACTTATACACAAACAATTTCAGATGTCACAAAAGATAACAAGCTAACAATTAAGGTCAACAATATCAAAGCTATAAAATAAGAAAAAAAAACAGCCCAATTTTTGATTTTATAGCTTATACTTTTGATACTAACACAAGCTCAATAATTGGAAGGCATGTGATGTTGCATGCATTCCCCCTCTCGCTCATTCTTCAAGGAACAATTGGATTATTAAAAAAGTTAGGTTACCATTAATCTTATAATAATTATTTATTATTAATTTTACTTTTGTACTTTACACATAAAAACACAACATTTGATTGTATTTTCTGTAAAACATGTGATCGTGGGCTTGAAAATGGGAATTTACAAACCTACTTGTATTTTCCAATTCACATTCAATTTCAATTCACAAGCTATAAAATCAAAATTCAGAAAAAAAAAACTTCCAATTCACTTTCAATTTCAATTCATAAGCTATAAAATATGAACCGGAGAAAAAAACTTCTAATGTGAATTGGAGAAAAAAACTTCAAATTCAGAAAAAAAAAACAAAAAACAACTACCAATTCACATTCAATTCTAGAATTCATAACATTAGAAAAAAAAAACTTCAATTTTCAGTTCTTATACACAAACAACTACAAAACAAAACATAAACAAACTTCCAATTCACATATAATTTCGAAAGTCATCATATTAGAACAAACAATTTCACATTTCAGTTCTTTACACAAAGAACTACAAAAAAGAACAAAAAAAGCTTATCATATGAACATACAGGTTGAGAATTCATAATATTCTAACAAATACTAATTTGATTTCATAAAGAACTACAAATTTCATTCCATCAAAGCATAAATGGTATCTGATTTTGAAAATTATTAACAGAAAAATTATCTAACCTGTGTGATGGATCGAGAAGGCGTCACTGATGACGGTGGCGGAGGTCCGGCGAGATGGCACAGGTCCGACTGTTTGGCGTTCACTCGTTGTGGAGTTCTTCCTGGCGGCTGCTGTGCTTTTAGGTCACTGGAAGGGAAGCGAATTGGGGAAGAATGAATAACAACGTAGGGGCAAGATAAGGGCAAGATCGTCTAATTTCCAGTCAACAATTGTTTAAAAACTGAGCCAGAAAGCGATTTGGGTCAGTAGATCTTACCGAGAAAGCTCAAATCAAACACCAAAGGTTTGACCGAGTCAGCCCAATTTGCTGACTCGACCCAGTCAGACAATTATCAAACACTCCCTAACTTCTTATGTGGTTTAAGATAATGGTGAATGTATGCTCTTTCAAGTAAAAAAAAACCCAAGCTGAAGCATTATGAGTTTTGACGTTTGAGGAAAACAAGTCTAAGGCAATGGATGATGAATGTTTTGAAGTTGAGAGTGACAAGAACGGGATTGTGAAATTTGTTTTCAATAAAGGAAAACAAAAAACAATGAATCAAGAAAATGAAGGATAGAGAGCCCGTAACTCGAGCTTTATGTCAAACTTATATACGGTGAAGTGTTGCCATTTAACTTGGTGAAGTCTCCATTGTGGAAAGAAGCTTTGAGACTTATAGGAGAGTATGGGAAAGGATCGAAACTTCCTTCATATCATGAGGCGAGAGTAACATACCTAAAGAAAGAGGTAGAATGTGTTGAAAAAGGGTTGAATAAGTACAAGGAAGAGTGGAAGAAAACCAAGTGCACTCTTATGTTTGACGGTTGGACAGATGGAAAACAAAGGTCTATCACAAATTTTCTTGTGAATAGTCCAAGTCGCATGGAATTTGTGAAATCAATTGACACATCTTTGTTTGCTAAAGATGCAAATAAGTTATTTGAAATGCTTAATTCAATTATTGAAGAAATTGGGGAGGAGAATGTGGTCTAAGGCGTCCCCAATAGTTCTTCGGTTTATGTGTTAGTCGGTTCAAAGTTGGAGCAAGAGAGACCTCGTTTAAATTGGTCACCGTGTTCCGCCCATTTAATTGACTTGATGTTGCAAGACATAGGAGGTGGAAAAACATTCAAAGACACTTTAGATAAAGCACGAAAAGTAACCGTTTATATTTATAGACATTGTGTTTTGTTATCCATGTTTAGAAGGTTCACCGATGGTTAAGAATTAACACGGGCTGGGTAACACGATTCGCTACTTCTTTTCTTACATTGAAAAGATTTCAAGGGTAAAAACATCCAATTCAATAGTTGTTTGCTTCTAATGAATGGGCCGAATCCACCTTTGCTTCTAAAGATGAAGGGAAGTTAGTTGAAAAAATTATTTTGGTTGATGTCAACTTTTGGAAGGCTATAAAATATTGTTCGAGTTGTGTAGTTCCTATTTTTAAGGTATTGAGACTTATGGATGGTGATGTGAAACCGACAATGGGATATATATATATATATATATATATATATATATATATATATATATATATATATATATATATATATATATATGGATCGGGCAAAAGAACAAATAAAAGTGAACTTCCATGGTGTCGAGTGAAGATATAAACCTATTTGGGACAAGATTGATCTTAGGTGGAATATGCAACTTCATAGGCCACTTCATGCCGCGAGATATTTTCTTAATCCTAGGTATATATTTTTATTATTTCACTAACATTTATTATATATGATTAAACACATACTTTCTTTTATTTTATAAACTAGTCTTCATTTCGAGGAGAACTTTAATGCTGATAAAGAAGTCAAATGTGGATTGTATGATGTCATTGAAAGGATGTATGATAGACCAACAGTGGTGACAATTCATGAACAACTTGTAAAGTTCATTGAGAGTATCAGGATGTTTGGGATATCTGCAGCCGTGTTAATGAGAAAGAAAATGCAACCTGGTAACTTTTAGGAAAAATATAACCTAGTAAAATATATAATAATTACATTATTATTTATTACTCATTTGTTCTATTAAATTGTACCTAAATGGTGGTCAAGTTATGGAGATGAGTGCCCAGAACTTCAACATCTTGCTATTCGTGTCTTGAGCCTCACATGTAGTGCCACTGGATGTGAGAGAAAGTGGAGCACTTTTGACCATATACACTCCAAAAAGAGGAACCGTTTGGAGTAACAAAGGTTGAATGTATTGGTGTTTTGTGAAATATAACATCAACCTTGATACACGCCTTCAAAAGAGAAAAGAAAGAGGGGAGACTTATGATCCAATATGTTTGTCGGACATGGAGTCAGATGATGAATGGATTACTGAAAAGGAGGATGTATGTCTCCCCGAAGATATCTCATGGATGGATGTTCATGAATGTTTTAAAGAGGATGAAGGAACTAGTACTAATAAAAGGAAGAGAGGTAAATTATACAAAGGGATGATTACATATTATAATATTAACAAGTGTCAAGTTTAATAAATTCAAGCTTTATTTATTTGTAGGACCAAGGAACCTAAACAAAGTGCCTAATGTTAAAGACAAAGCTAAAAGCCAACTTGTTGACTTAGATGATGAGGATGAGGGAGATGATATTGGTTTCCATGAGACAACGGTGGTTGAAAATGAAGATGATGATGACCACTTTATCCCTGAAGTTTAGTTTTATGATTTAAACACACCAAGTCTTTTTGTCACTTGCTTTGTTACTATATCACTAGTTGTTTTTTGATACTTTATGACATGTATGACCCTAACTAGTGAATTTGTAATATATTAGTAAATGTGCCTAAATATTCGGCCTATATTTTGTTGACACATGATGTTATATATAATTTTTCGTATATAAACTTTAGTGTCATGACTCTTACGAGTCGAGTCGAGTCACGAGTTAAACAACTATGGTTCAGGGTAACAGATGCATCTTCCATTTGAAGAGTGATCTAAGTTTATGATCATGATTGATAGATAAATGTACAAAACAATCTTCGCAATGTGGAATTATAGATTTAAAATAATCATTTTACTTTTTTGTTGAAAGATATATTCTAAAAGTCCTAGATGCTCTTGAAGTATGTGAATACCATCTGTGGGCTCATGACGATGCAAGAAGTAGTGCCCAGAAAATTTTATCGACAATCAACAATCTCAAGGCAAGATGCCAATGGAAGTTAAGGTTAACACTTGCTAATCAATTAGAAACTGTATAATACTAGTTCTTTTTTTAGCATTTAAATTTGATTTACTCTAGTTTAATATATAAATCGTCAATAATTTTAAATAATGTTTTGAATTTTTATTCTGTCCTTACAATATATATTTTCGGCACTACCTATTTGAATAAGTTTTTGTTCATGCTTTGACTGCAATTTTTATTTATGGTACGATTATTGTTTAAGGTTAAAAATAAAAATGTAATATCTTTTCGTTTTAAAAATAAAGCGCGCCGATATTTTGAGTTTAAATATACATACGTTACAGGTTTTGACTAAAAATGTATGCACGTATATATGCTTTAGTTTAAATATATAAGTATTTTATTTACTATTTTCGGTTAAAATTAAAAGTAATTTGAAATTAAAAAAAATAAATAAAAAAAAAGATAATTGTTTCGACCTTAACATCAGGCAACAACCTCTTCGATTTCCTCGGTTTCACGAACAAAACAAGCTTTTCCACTTTCAAATCCCTCTATTTTTCAAATAGTTATATACATAAGTTTCAATTTAAAAAAGTAAATATGTTTAAACAAAAATGATGGCATTTAAAATAAAATTGTGATTATGTCCGAAAAATTAAAGATATTTTAGATGTGCATAATATATATGTTTTCTATTAGTTTTGTTGTCTACAATATATGCCAATAGAAAAGATGAAATTCGAAAAAGAAAAGTTATGTGCTCCTTGGTAAACAACTAAACTACACAAAAAAAATCCATAGTTGTTTTTTACATCTCGTAAGAAACATTATACATGTCATTGTATGTTTTTAACATTGGAAGTTTAGAATTGCCAATGTACATCTTTTACATCTTACCATGTACATCTTATAAGAAATGATTGAAGAAGATATATTAATATGGTTTAATCTCATTAAATTTTACATCTTAGAATTGCCGACTTTTTAGTTGAACCGGTCAGTTGATCGGTTCCCGGTTCGACCATAGGTTCAGCCGGTTCGACCATAGATTCAACTAAGAAAATTTCATATATCTGACAGGGTATGCATCGCTCTTTGAGTTGTGTACACTTTGAAAATGGTTAATTTTTTTTTGGAAGTGTGTTGTGTTTTTAACGGGCTAGTAAAATTCAACTATACAAGTCTCATAAATCGGTTCATATTATCCAAATATTTTTAACGACACATGAATATTTTTAACGACATATTAAAAACACGTTTGTAATCATATATGAATATTGTTGTAAGCTTTAATGTATAAAACATAATTTGGATATAAAAAATCTCTATACAATCATATTATAATCTTAAATGAATAAAACACAACTTTGATATAAAAAGCTTTCAATAAAATCATAATTATAAATGAAAAAAACACATTGCATAAATAAGTAGATTATATATCTCATCATAAATGAATAATACAAAACAAAATTTAAATATACTAATTAACTATTTTCCCTATAATCAAAACTAATACAACTCAAACAAAAATTTGAATACAATAATTAACTATTATTCTATAATTCATAAATGAAGTAGATGTGAGATCTATAAATCTTTGTTATTCATAGTTGTAGAAGCGGTTTTTGTTGGAATCTTTTTTTTTTCTTTTAAGGAATTGGTTAATCGTCCAGTAACAAGTAAGAATAGCAAATTTTATTCGATACACGAAAAAGAACAAATAATGAAATAATTGGAATCACTAATAGTGCATGCGTTGTTGTATTAAATCAAAATCGGAAGGTTCTTTCTTGACATAACTACAAAAATGCAGATTTTTGGAAAGATACAAAATAGAACTTCTAACGCAAAATAGAATAGATCTGTTGAATTCGATAATCATAAATGAATAAGTCTTCAACATTTCCACTTTATAGTGTTTTCTTGAGCACGAACATTCAAACATTACATTCCAAAAGATCTTGGATTTAATGTAGAAAAATAAATCTATTACAATTTTAATCATAAAGGAATAAAATACAAGACAAAGACGAAAATACATAATAATCATAAATGAAAAAAATCATATTATTCAATTCATATATGATTAGTCTTATTTATATATGATTAAAGTCTTATTCATATAACTTGCTTTATATATTTTTATTAGCATCATTTATATTTGACATACAAATGATCTCTTCCTTGCACCTAAGCCAATCAAAATAAAGGAACATGAAAAAATAAAAATAAAAATAAAAACTTTTTGCCAAATTAACAAGATGGTGTTCCAATAAGACCTGAACATAGGTAAGATTAAGTTGCTCTAACCAATCGGTTTTCACGCAGACCTTTTCCTCAAAGAAAACATGGCTACTTCTTTTGAGAATGGCAGCAATGGTGTATCCTAATGCCATTAATCCACCAAGAAGACGCACACTCACTTCAAAGGTGATTCTAGGTGATATAATGAATGGACTATCAGACACCCATTCCAAAAAAAATTACAAATAACAATTTACTTTATCCTTACAACTGATCTTTTAATATAAAAAATCAAGATTTGGAAAAGATACATACCTCAAACATAAGATTGTACTTTCCATCCGTGTTTCTCATCCTGAGATATGATTGACAAACTTCAGGGTCTTCACCAGGTGGAAGAAGATAAATGTCATACGCTTCTTCTTTTCTTTCTTGATGATTTGGAGAAAGAACTGCTTTCATTTGCTCTGGTGTCACTGACTTTTTAGACTACAAAATTAAACAAAAACCAGTACACTAAAATGAGCCTTGTAAATTCCCTTTTGAACAGTAAATGAGGAGCTAACCTTCAAAATATAACTTGGATTCTGAAATCCGAAGAAAGGATTGAACTTGTTTATAATTTTTATATGTGTAGTTTGTAGATCAGGCTCGATGAAAGCTTTGCACATAGGATATACCTGAGTGCAAGGATAGCTTGAATCATATAGAGAACAAAACTCGAAAAGATATATGATTAGTCGATTATAAAGATAATCAAACTGAAATATACGGTTTTAGAGATTTGATGAATGATTTCTTCAGGTTCTTGACCAACACGTTGAATGTCCCTTAAAACCCTCTTGACAAGATCAAAGTGTACTCCACCAGTTACAGAGACACGAAGATCTAGCAATGGTCGTAGCTTTTCACTCAGTTCATAAATTCCTTCTATAATAACTATCCGAGAAGAAGGAACTTCGACTTTAAGTAACGACGATCAAAGCAGGTAAACGGAAGGGTTGCGGAAGGGATGTATGGTGGTGACAGCTCGATTAGGGTTAAAGGTTTGAAACTTGTATTTAGAGAGTGAGAGGAAGAAGGATACGTGAGTGAGAGACATACGTGAGTGAGAGACAGGGGAGAGAGAAAGAGAGATTCCAATAAATTGACAAAAATAGGCTAACGTTTAATGACCATATTACCCTTTAGTCTATTAAAAATTTACAATTTCATCCTATGACTTTTAAAAATTTACATTTTCATCTCATGACTTTTATAAATTATATTAGCCTTAGATCGTAATATTTGAAGAGCTTAGATCTGTTCTCATTTGATCCTACTCTTATATCTTTACTGTCTTATAAAACAAATCTCACTATTTCTAAAAATAGATTGATTATAATAATATTATTTTTTTTAAGACGTTTAAATATTTGAGCTCAAAGTACAACCAAACATTAATAAAATAATATTAAAATATTAAACACACTGACTTTAAAATCTTATCTACGTTTGACCCAACTACTATACGCAACTACTATGTTGATCGAGTCTTTCGTTGATGCCGAGATATCGGCAAATATCTGTGGTCGTCTTCCCTCATATCATTGCCCCCATCCCCTTTCTATGATCAATTGAATCAACAAATTACAGTAAGTCATAGAAACACGTCTATTTGCTTCCGGTTAAACCCTAGCTGTCATCACCAACACCACCACTCTCCTTATTCTTTCCTCCCGTCGGTGGCTTTCACCATTGCTCCACATAGTTTTCGCTTCTAAGAATAAACTTGAGGGGGTTTGTTGCTAACCCATTTTAGACTTTTTTGTTTTGGTTTTTGTTCGTTTTTACGTTTCTGTCTACGAACCCTAACCACCAGCCGCCGCCAACAACACCACTAATGTTCCTGCTACCGCGACCACCAGTAACTGTTGTCGTCACCCACCCTTCATCCTGGAAAACACACCACCATAGCGTACCACTTACCACCACTATTGTCTGATGCTACCATTGCATGTTTCTTCCTTCACCACCCAACCAATTAGGTATTTTTAGTAAAAATCTTAATTGCCTATTAGTTAGATACTTAACCACTTTGTAGAAGCCTAATTCCTTATTTTTATTCATTTATAGGTTTTTACTGGACCATACAACGCAATAGAAGACATACGTGGGTTATTTGTTTGTTGGTGAAATCGTACAAGCCTAATTGCATATTGCTTATCTCTTCTGAGAAGCAGAAGAACTCAAGAAAAATTGTGATTTCATTAAAGGTTTGGGGTAGTTAATATTGTTGAAATTTATTCATTTGCCATCACGATATGGTAAATAATTTACTATCATCTACTGTAACAACAGGGACATAGGAAAAGATTTGTCAGGAACTCCTTACAAATGACAAGAGGAAAGCTTCATTAGAGCATTTTAATGGAACAACGGAGGGTAATGTGAAGAGTTATCTTTATTTGTTAATTTATTTTACTTTCAGTAAAGATTTATGCTTCATGTCCTGCATCTTTATTTTGATTATTTAATTGGGGTAGGTTTTTTTGGGTGACTTTGAGGCTTTGAGCTCTAACTGGTTCGAATATTTTGCTCAATTTTGTTTTTTTTTACTCTTTTGATATAAAATCTAATAGGTTAGATTTTTTTTCTCACAAGTTTTTTTTCTTCTCCTGTGAGTCTGTTTGTATTATTGAGCCTGGGATGAGGAATTTCCGTTTTTACTTAAACTGAACCAACTGCTGGTAAGTCTCTTTTTGAGTTTCTCTAAATTTTTTATGTAAAGTTTTAATGGTGCTCTATGTGTCTTTTCTTAATTTTATAAAATATGTTTGATTTTCGAAAGAAGTAAAGCAAAACAGCATAAGCTTTATCTTCAATCTGTTATGTGACTTGAAATCAGGGTAAATTTGTGGCTCTTTTGAATGGGTCATTATATAATTTATTGTTTCCCTTTCTTATCTGATTACTTAGGGTATAAGCAGTTTTGTGTTTGACCACCCCTCACATTTAATATAGTAGCTTTAGTTGAATGTTTCTCAATTTGTGAATGTAATTTTTTTTTTGCATCTTTGAATCCCTCCTCTCCTTACTCTTTTATTTTTGCTTTTGTGTCGGGCAACCTGCAGTATCTTTTACATTTTAGTAAAAGACCTCTTCAAAATGTTTAGAGCGTACTCAACTGGAAGATTGTTTCACTATTCTTACACTTCTTTGGAGAATATATTATTGAATATGTCATGGTTTCTTAAGCTATTATATAATATTAGTTATTGGTGGGATCTTATTTAAAGAGGATGCATATCTTATTCCAGGCACATCTAGAAAGAAAGCAAAGGAACCGGCTGTTGAGGATGCCCTTTGCAACATGGTTGGTGAGAATTCTACACCACATGCTTTATATGTTGATTTCCAAACGAAATTCTAAGTAATCAAATATGTTTACTTGATGTTCTTATCAGTTATCATGCTCTGGATAGAATGTTTGTTGTATAAACAATATGAGGTGTCGAAGCAATGGTCATGTAGCTGGTGAAAAATTTGGACCAAAATACCCCTGTCAATGGAAGATGTGGTATCACTTATGATATTAATGTTTTAGCATTCTCTATGTCTTATTCCAATATTTAATTGCTCTGTTGGTTCTTGGTGCAGGTCTGAGTCTAACTGTTTGTTTATTACTTTTCATTTGGTTTAGTTTTTAAAAGTTTCTCTAATACTTCTTACCTGATGATCAACTTTGCAGCCGTGTTGTACCCATCATGATTAAAATGTTTCGTTTCGTTGCTTGTTCTTTACCGATTAAATTAACATTTTCCATTTTTCATGTAGATTGAATAATTTTTGTTTTATGGATCCTTATTTTTGTTTTATGGATCCTTTTCAACATGAATTTCATCTTAACTTGTAGCTGAATCGGGTGAATTTGCAGTTTATTTTTTCAAGTATTATTTTCTTCTAAATTTGCGAGAAATGTCAAAATTTAAGGGTTTAGCTTTACATGTGTTTTGGGGTTTAATAGTATTCATGTGTTTAAGTAATAGAATTATGATGAGTTTTTTTTTTTTTTTTTTTTATATTTCTTTCTCACAATGTCAGTGATTGTTTGATCACATCACCGACATGAATCCACTTTGATCAAGGAAAGTATCTTTATAAATTTCATTTTTTCAATAAATTATTAATGGAGTTTCATGTTTAGATTGCAACAGTTTGTGGATATAAACATCAAACGTTTGGTGTGAACTAGGATAAAATGCTCTTCCACAATCAGAAAGAACTATACAAATCTGATCAATCGTTTCTTCTGGTTTTAATACAAAACCATAAATTGGCGAGAGGAGTTGGTGATCCATGTTACCACAAAAATATGTTCCTTCCAAATTCATTAGTTTACATATTAACATGTAAATTCCTTTGTTACAGCATAAAACACACCCTAGATAGCTTTTCTTTTTGCAATTTATATTGTATTGAAATATTAGATGTGTTTAAGTGTGCAATTATTAAATGTTTATGAGAAATTCAAATGAAATATAAATTATAATTGTCGTTTTAAATTGCTAACCGTTAGTATACATGACAATGTTAATTGAAATTTAGAGTTCTTAACAATAACATACATGACAATGCTAATTGAAATTTAGAGATCTTAAGGTTAATAAATATGATATTGTGTCTAAAGTGTAAATATCAGTATCACTTAAAAAAATAAAAAGAAATATAGATATTCGTTATTCGGTTAACCATTAATATTAGACAACATGAATAATGACCAAACCATTAATATTAGACAACATGAATAGTGACCAAACCAGAAACCAAAAAACCATATGTTATACATGCTTGATTACCAAAACGAAAAAAAAGTCAAAATAACCGAAACTATTTGTTGGAAATTAACTACTCGCGATCGTTGTATCGCACGAATTTACCATTGGGATATACATAACTAACCGCCAAAAAGAAACGATTCACCAAAACAAAATTATTCAAAGTCTGATAATTCTGAGGTTTGATATATATATATATATATATATATATATATATATATATATATATATATATATATATATATATATATATATATATTGTTTTAACATTGTTGGAGGATTAATTTTTGGAAAGAATTAACAAACTGATGGTAAATGATATTTTCCAATATTTTGGCACATAACATGTTGAAAAGAAAATAATAGTCGAAAGATGTTACAAACCCACGACCCATCAAACCGGTCAGAGTTTGGTTTAGGGTAGAAAAACAACTCAACATAGACCTAAAAAAATTATGTTGAATATTATGTTCACCCGAAAAATCTTCTTGTTTAAGACAGATCACTTCCCTCAGTCAGCGGGAGGCCTAGTCGATGTACAAACCCACAACCCATCAAACCGCTCAAAGTTTCGAAACAAGTTAAGATGTTATATTTATTTGAAGCTAACATTCTGATTGATTAATTGCAATTTGCAAAGAATTGATACAGAAATGAGTTTATCAACGTTTGAGATTGTAAGAACTAAAGAGTTATCAATATTTTATAACTTGGTTGATACATAATGGTTTTTATGGTTTAATTTGATAGCCGTAAATAAATTATTCACCGAATTTATCGAAAACTATTTGTCACCGCCGCTTTGCGCGGGTATACAGCCAGTGTGTGTGTGTATATATATATATATATATATATATATATATATATATATATATATATATATATATATATATATATATATATATATATATATATATATGTTGTTGTGTATATATATTAAGGAAACATGATTGGTTGGAAAAACACATGTGTATGCATTACAAATTCTGTCGGGACGCCTAAGTGTTTTGTAGCAAAATAAATGTGTGGGTGAGAATGATTCCCTCATTCTCAACCTTTTTTTTTTTCAATTGAACCCTCATATATATATATATATATATATATATATATATATATATATATATATATATATATATATTAGGTTCATGTGAGACGGCCTAATTTTGTGAGACCGTGAGACGCAATCGTAGCCACTCATTTGGTAGATAAAAAAAGTATTTTTAAAATGCAAAATAATTGAAAATTTTCGGAAAAAAAAGTTACAAACATTATTTTCGGAATTTATATTTTCCAAATAATAAATAAATAAATAAATACATTTTTTTACATATTCTTACATATTCTAGTAGAATATTAGAATATTGTACATATCTGACAAATCTAGTAAAATATTATAACATTCTAAAAATCACATTAGAATATTTATAATATAATATTCTATTAGAATATTTCACGTATTTAAAAAAAACGGTAATTATTTTTTATTTTATTTATTTTATTTTTTTATTATTTTTTTAGGTAATTAAAGTTCCGAAAATAATAATTAAAAAAGAATTTTTGGATTTTTCCTTTTATTTTGAATTTTATAGTTATTTTTAGATTTAGTTTCACGGTCTCATAAAATTAGCATTGTCTCAAATGAACCTGAACCTGTATATATATATATATATATATATATATATATATATATATATATATATATATATATATATATGACCATAAATTATAAAATATTTAGTAATCAAATAAAGAGTTATTGTGCAGAAAAATAAGCCAGAAGCATGCATGGCTAATGCAGCTGTTGGTAATTAATGCATCTGACGAAAATCTATATATCAATATATAAAAAACAATTGTTAGATGTTTAATTAATTGTCCAATAAATTAATACTAAATGTCCGTGCACATTCCTTTCATGCTTAATTAATTACTTAATGATGACTAATTAGTTAATCCTTTTGATGCTTAATTGTTATCCGCTCATGCTTAATATGTAAATATTAGGCATAAGGAGTGGAGGATGGATTTTATTCGGTTATAGACATGTTACTCTTCATATTTCGGTGGTCTAAAAGCAAAAAGAAAAGAAACATGTTGAATACGATCTTATATGGAAGATTATGGTGTATATGGAATGACAAGAACCACAAGATTTTCAGAAACATCCCTATTGTACCGGAGAAGACATTGGAGAAGATCAAATCAATAACTTTTGTATGGTGTAAACATAAGGGTTCATTTAAAAACATGGATTGAAGAGTTTGGAATCTCGGTCCGTTTCTCTATTTGTAACTTTTTCTTTTGTTCTTTTCTCATTTTCTGTTTTTGTTTTGTACTTCCTCCTTGCATCGTCTTGATGTAATGTGTCTTCTTTTAATATATTTGCCGTTTCAAAAAAAAGGAGCGAAGGATGGCATCCCATAGACCCATACTGCCACCTATCTTTAAAGTGATAAACTCTTTGTCATGTTAATTTTATCACAAAACATAAATGGCATGTCATTTTTAAAAAGTGATAAACTCTTTGTCATCTCAATTTTATCATACAACATAAATGACATGTCATTTTCAAGATGGGATCAACTTAGCAAAAAAATTAATAAAAGAAAAAGAAAACACTTATATACGTATTCTCTCTCCGCAGTATATGATGTGGCACCACGGTGTGCGGTAAACAGTCTACCGACCCCTTGCTCCACTACGATAAGCATGCCACACAAGATAGTTTCACCGCAACATATTTTTCTCTTTATCACCGTTGTAGTTGTACCATTGGCTGCAACGATTATTTTTTGAAAATATATGTATAAATTAAAACTCATTTCTCATTTTAAAGTCACACAACAAACACAAAACGCTCTCTATACTTTACTAAAATTTTATTTCAAAATGTCTTCATCTTCGTCCATTCGTCCGATACGTTGGTGTTGCCAGAAGCGTGGTTTATCAGGGACGTTATGTGCACAACACTTGCTTAATTGCAAGAAAATGAAGGCAAAAGTTTGCGTCCAAAAACAAGAAATCCTCCTTTACAGAGAAATCGTGAGGTCGAGCACAAACCAACTTGTGAATGACTACATATTGGATGATGCAGTGTACGCGGAAAAATTCAGGCGTCGGTTCCGGATGAGTAAGGTATTATTTTTACGCATGGTTGATGATATACAAAATCGATTTCCATATTTTTGGCAACGTGCTTGTAACATCTTATTTTGGATCGTTTGTGATTTAGGGTTCGTTGGTTGCAACCCGGGCATGAGGAAGCCTTAAGGCTGCGACGGGTTACTAGAAGTGTAGGGCTTCTCGCCACCTTTCCGTGGATATGAGGGTCGTTGGAAACGAACTTATAATGAAGGAATCTATGATAGTTTGAAGTTTTGGCAATTTTAGTCCTTATTGAGAAATGGGTGGCAAATAAGTACGCATGGCGTAAGTATGTGTACGCTTAGTGTACTCATGTATGTAGCATGGATGCGAAGACCACCTAGTACACTGGGCGTACCAGAGGGTACACTGAGCGTACTAGACAGAGAATGTAAACCCTAATATTTTGAGGTAACCCTATTTAAGGAACATGATGGCCTCATTTCCAGACACCATTTCCAACCTCCAACTCTTCTCAAAACCCTAATCTCGTTTCCATGGATTGTGTGAGTGTGGTGGCTCATTTGAGTGTTTTTGGTGAACCTCTTGGGGAAGAAGGAGTCTTGAAAGAGGATAGTGTGCGCTTCTAGCTTGTGGATCTGAGTTCTACCCTTGTTGGTGCATCTTCCAGAGGTATAAAGTTCGAAACTTGTTCATTGTTGTGCTAGTTCTTGTTTTGGGTCCATTTTTAGGGTTTTATGTCCCAAGATTGGAACTTTGTGAGTTTGGTGAACTCTAGAGCAAATATCTTGTTCTTTTAAGTGTATTGGGTTGCCTAGATTCATAAAAATGATAACTTGGTCGTCTAGACTTCTTCATGGATGTGTTAAGAGGATTTAAGAGAGTCTTAATGGTTATTTTCGAAGTTGGGTCCCATTAAGACATGCAAACTGATAAAGTCGCCAACTTTATCAGTTAGGAGCTTGTAACAAAGCTTCCCTGAGGTTTGGATGCTTTGGTATGAAGTGGTTAAGTCGAAAATGGAATTTCTGGACATAAGCATTACGCCCCGCGTAGTCCTAGTACGCCCCTCGTACTGGTCTAGTTTCCTCGATCAGGATTTGTGTGTACGTTGAGCATACCAAGGGAGGTACGCCTCATGTAATCTCGATGTGGACTTTTTGGGCTAAATCGCATATTGGGCCTTAAGTGTTGGGCGTGGATTTTGGGTTTGTTGTATTGGAGATTTTGGATTAGAAGAATATATATATATATATATATATATATATATATATATATATGTGTGTGTGTGTGTGTGTGTGTGTGTGTGTCTTGGGACCTTGTGTTGGGCTTTCCATTTGGACTTAGGTTTAAGGGTTTGGCCTTGGGAGGGCTAATTTAGTATTAGGCCTTGGAGGGCTCAATGGGCTTGGGTTATTTATGGGCTGGTTAGTAGACTGTCTTTAGACCTTATGAGTGAGTGTTTGGTCTTAGATCCTAATTGGGTTAATTGTGGGTTAGGCTTAGTGTTAGAGGTCGGTGTGTAGCAACAACATTTATAGGAGTTGTTCATCATCCGAGGTGAGTCTTCTCACTATACTTACCTGAGTGGTAATCATTGTGTGACCGAAGGGTCTTATGTGCTTACACTGAGTTATGTGATATCATGCATTTTGTCTTTGTGATTTATGTTGTATATTACTCCTGTGCCTTATTCAGTTATTCTGTTCTTGTGAGACCGGAGGGTCTTCACTGAGATACCGAACTGGAGGGTCCGACCCGAGCTGTGAGACCGGAGGGTCTTCACTAAGACACATGATCAGAAGGTCCTTATCGAGATATAGCCATAATAGGCTAATTATTTGTGTGTGGTATTTTGGGGAACTCACTAAGCTTCGTGCTTACCGTGTTGTGTGATATGTGTTTCAGGTACTTTTTTGGATCGCGGGAAGGCGCCAGCTTGATTGTACACGACAGTTAGAGATCATGATTTTGACGATTCTGGGATTTTATCAAACATTGTTGATGTGTGTTTTGACAACTTATATATTTTGTGATTCTTGAGAAATTGATATTGAGTTAATAAGATTTTAAAAATGAAAATTTTATTTGAAAATTTACAGTGTTACAAGTTGGTATCAGAGCTGTTGTTTGAGGGATTCAGATGTACTCTTAGGTATGTCTAGACTCAAACTGAGAATTTAGAAAATTTTCTAAAAAGAGATGATTTTTCTAAAACGAGTAACAGTTTAAAGAGAAAACAGGACGGAGCAGTGTGTACAATCAGCCAGAGCTCGAACGGTGATTTCCCAAAATACCATTATTTGTTTATATTATGAGATACTTATTAGGTATTAGAGTTGCAGGCTAGAAGATAGGCTAAGTATTTCTGGAATTTAGAGCTAGAGTTGCCTGATTCATGATGCCTTAGCCTAGGGGATGCTATTGATTGGTATTATCTGCTATTTGCTCTATGTATGTGATGAGTATGAGTGCCTAGCAGGAACCTTTTAGAGAGAGCTTTGAGTAGAGGAATAATCTAGGAGAGATACCAGATGGGTTTTGAGCATTCTAACACTTCCTAAGTGTACATGAAACCCTAATAACCTTGGATCTATGTTTGTCTAAAATTCATGTAAAGTTGATTTCCAAGGTTCTTGATCCTATCTAGCATACGTGGGGAACATTTATAACTTAAATGTAAGATAGAATAACATACCTTGTTGTTGCTTTTGATTCCTTGAAACCTTGTGAGCCTAGCACCTCAAGTGTGATGCCTCAAATGCTTCACAGAACACCAAATGCTACGGAGTAAACTTAGAGAGAATCTTAACACTCAAAAATCGGCTCTAGCCCTCAAGTATGCATGTGTGTCGATTTTTGGGAGAACATGAGCTTTATATAGTGTGTTGAATTAGGTTACACCATGTAAACCCTAATGTAACATGACTCTTGTCACACCCCAAAACCAAGAACGGCGGAAACGTTCTGGGGCGGAGGACGTCATGTACAGTATCACAACAATGAAAAGTAGTAAACAAGCAACAACATCATCCATTGCATTAATAATATAATTTTAATACAAGTGTTCTGTCAAATTATAATAGACACTAAAGTATAAACAAAATGAAAGATAAGTCTTGAACGAGCTCCATCTTCTCTAAACCTTGCATCGGTACCTGTCTATCGTTGACCTGAGGATACAAGTATTTTGAAAGCGAGTATCAGCTTTAAAGCTGGTGAGGTCATAAGTATTTTAGTGTCTTAATTTGTATGTAAGTATTTGTATGTATATGAATTGTAAGTATTGGAAATGTATATGAACTGTATGTATAAAAATGTTTTGTAAAACAACCGTAAACGTTTGAAAAACCCTAGAAATCCCTATGATTCCTACTATTATGTAAGGGTGTATTCTACCAAGACCTAACTGTTCTAAATGTAGTCTTCTACCAAGACTTAACTGTTCTAAATGTAGCCTTCTACCAAGACCTAACTGCTCTGAATGTATCCTTCTACTAAGACCCGACTATTCTGAATGTAGTCTTCTACCAAGACCCGACTGTTCTGAATGTAGTCTTCTACCAAGACTTAACTGTTCTAAATGTTCATTTCATGTAAAAGTGTGTAATTTTCCCAAGTGTAACTATCATTAACAAAACATAGTTTGTACATTTAATGTTTAAGTGAAATGATCACTAAATATATGTAAAGGGGAAATTAATGTAGTACTGTAGTGTTGTATTATAGGAACTACTGCCGTACTAATTACCTAAAACCGGATTTATATTAAGGCATCATATGATTAATTTTACCATACTATCGACTAGGTAAACAACGACAAATGTAGGTCGTAAAAAGGTATGACGTTTGGCACCCGCAGACCTGCAGGTTCGGCTGTAGCTAGCAACAAGGTGTAGGATAGTCAATCCAGTATAGATCTATAAGCAAACTCAAGCTCTCCCTCCAAGAGACTCTGGCTACAACTCGGGCCATGACATTGAAGGCATGCTCCGATATAGTGGATCACAATTGTTAACGTATTCATGTATATGTAATGTATTGTTACTCGTTCTAGTATTGTTTGTATATGTTCTCTTCCTAGTATAATTGTATATGTTCTTCTTCTAGTATAGTTGTATATGTTCTCATAGTAATATAATGTATATGTTCTTGTAGTAATAAGTACTGACTCATGAATGAACTGACTCATTGATCTAGCAATAGTATAAGTATTAACCTGTGCTACCACGATGGTAACTTACTAATGATGTAACTAGTACGCATGAATATAGAAGGACTTTTATGCCTATATATGTACACATGATATATAATTAATATTGAAACGACCTTCGGACGGCTTCCCGATATCCCACCAGACCACATCTCAAGCGTGAAAAGGAAATAGGGCGTGCGGCCTTCCTAAGCCTTTTAAACATTGCTTATATAACTATACATATACAGACATGAAATTTATAATAAGTATAAAAGAGTTTAAGTAAAAGTAATTGATAAGTAAAAGAGTTTGTAAAGCAGTTTGAAGTAAAACAGTTTGATAAACAGTTTGAACAGTAATAAGATCGTTGGTTTTGTAGTTATTAAGCACATGTGATTGATGTAATAACTATAAGTATTAAACCTGTATTCCCCCATTAAAGCGTTTAAAACATTTAAAAGTATTTCAAAGGTTAGTTAAAGGGGTATGAACTCACCTGCTGTGAGTGGTACGGATGAACTGAAGAGGTAGGACGGCTAGGTGTCAAGTGAAATCTTTAGACACACACAATGATCCTAATTACATATGAAGACATATGTATATAAATAATTAGTAATTTAAAACACTAATTAACCATGTATAAATATCCTAATGCGCGGAAAACACTTTGGTCAAGTGCTAGGAGGCTATCGGGTTGCAACATGAGAGTGCAAGACCTCATACGGGAGTTTATGGTCTAAAGACCATGTGTGTTGGAGTTTACAGCCCAGGGGAGTAAACTCCTGGCCGTAAACTCTCTATTGGGGCACTAAATGAAGCTCAAAGATATTACAACTTAAGTGGTGAAGTGCTTCTAGTCTTAAACAAGTGTTTGGGTGGGTTTAAGGCCTTAAAATGGCCTTGCTTAATGTTCACAGCCCTGGGACCACTCCCCCATGAGTTTACAGCCGTAAACTCATGGTAAGGAGTACCATTTGATGTTTTGAGGTTCCTAGCTCATTGGTGATTGGTTCTATGATAAGTTCTAGCCATGTGGAAGCATTAAGGGCACAATATCACCCCTTTATAGAGTTTACGGCCTAAGGACCAATCCTTATGAGCTTACGGCCGTAAACTCTATGGGAACATGGTTTCTTGAATGCTTAAGGTCCTTAACACTTCAAGGATATGATCTAAGCTGGGTTCTAGGCTTAAGGAAGGAGTTAGGGTGTTTTGGCACCTAAAAATGGAGTTCACGACCCAAGAACATCCTTGGCCGTGAACTCACTTCTAGCCTTTGATTCCTAATGATTTTGTGGTCTAAACATGTAATGGTAGCTTCTAGGTTGATTTCCAAGGCTTGGAGGGACATTGGGCACACTTTGGCCCTTATAAAGGAGTTTACTCCCCAAGGTGTTCTTGGGCGGTAAACTCACAGATCTTAGTGTTTTCCTATGATTTCTAGTGTATTAAGCATATAAGAAGCTTTAAAACAACACTAGATAGAAGTACTCACTTTCCGGAACGAAAGTCCGAAGATCCTTGAGAGAGAATTTGGCTTTTCTCTAGTTGGAAATGTAACTAATGAATAAATATGGTTCAGAATCCTATATATAGTCCTAGGATTTTTGGCAGAAAATATTTTTATTCATCCAATGAACTCTAATATCATAGAGTTTTGGAATAACAGTGTTGCACAAAACCCTAGTGCATCCACTCTCCTGATATCTCCTTAAGTGTAAATCCTGAAATACTCAAACTTATACCCAAAAGTCTAGAAATTCTCTGTAACTGATCTAATCTTCTACTGAATTGATATGGTTTGTACAGAATGGAAATTTCGGGTTGTCACAACTCTTCATTTCCATGATCCCTGGGTTAACTCCATGGAGCATCCTATGGGTGAAACCCAACTTGATATTCCATGGAGCCTCTTAGCCCACTCTATAAGTTCTGGATGATTTACATAATCAACCAATTTATTTAATAAGTTATCTTTTGATCACTTAATTAATTCTAAATTAATTCTTGATCAAACTAATTAAATAATATTACTAATATATTAGAACTTATAATATATTAATAACCATAAGTGTTATTTCTCTCATTTAGTTTATCCAAATGCATGGTGTCATGCAACCCAAATGGACCATGCCGGGTCGGGTCAAGTACATACCATAAATAGTTATGGACTTAGACACCTTATCCAACAATCTCCCACTTGGATAAGTCTAATAACTATAACTGCAAGTATGACTTCAGGAATCGATCGACAATCGTAGCTCTTTCAAGGTCTCTCGGAACTGAGAAGATGATGATACGCCATTTAAGATAAGTGATCATGTAATCCTCTGTTCTAGATATCAGCCGGACAAATACATGGAACAATGTCTTTCTTATTGTACAGCAGTTTGTTTCCCGATTTCTGATTTGTTTGACAAAGAACTTAATTGAACAGATCAACTTAGTTCTGACCGGGCCCGATACATAGGTCAAAACAAAATCATCGAGGGGCCCAAATATCAGCTTCTAATCCAAGAAGGAACAGATAAACTTCGACTCATATGTTTGCTCTACTACTTGTTGAATTATACACAAAAGCACGTTTTATAACATCGAGTTACCAATGCGTTTTCGTACAATCAATGCATAACCAACTCATAGGCAACAAATCATATCTCTAGGTTTGAAGATTTATATGATATTACCATCTCATGATCACTCGAGATAAATTCCATGAAGTGATACCAGTGAGCGTGGGTTGATTCCAATACTCAGAACTTATGAGTACTCATGAAGTGTTGTCCCAAAACTTGTCACCTACAACCAACTTCATGACTGTCTTAATTCATATCTACTTCAAACATATGACCGACTGTGGAAAATTTGAATAATATGTAAAACACAACATAATATTCTGGAAGTCAAAACATGCAAAAGAAATTATAGTAAATGATTGACAAAAGATAGCAACACTTTACTCATAAATAAACACAACTTTTATTTATCATCAAATGTCAATTACACTTTACAAATTTCCAAATTATCTAACTACTAAAACTAATATCATCCTTTAGCCCTATGCTCCGAGCATGCTAAAGATGCTTAACCCGACTCAGTCCCTTCGTGAGGGGATCTGCTGGGTTCTCATCTGATGATACCCTCTTTGCCACGAGGATTCCTTCTTCTATGCGATGTCTGAGAAAGTGATATTTTCTGTCGATGTGTCTGGATCTCCCGTGATCCCTTGGTTCCTTGGCTAAGGCAACAACACTTTCACTATTACAGAAAATTTCCATAGGCTCTTTTATAGATGGTACAACTCCAAGGTCTCCAATGAAGTTCTTTAGCCATATAGCCTCATTTGCTGCCTCGCTCGCTGCTATATACTCTGATTCACAAGTAGAATCAGCTACAGTCTCCTGCTTGGAACCAATGTTTTAAAACCCGGGTTGACCCGGCCGATTCAACCGGTTGGATCGTGACCCGGGATAGACGACGGGTCAATTGAGAACGGGTTTTTGTAAATATACGGACCGGATCGAACCGGCCGGGTTTACCCTAAACCGTGGTTGAACCGTATATTTCGAACCGGTAAAACCCGGATTGGCCTGTTTATTAGGGCTTGATAGTTAAGTGAGTAATGTCGCTCCAGGAGTCCAGGAAAAACAAGTTCGCTTCTTCTCCATCAAAAGAAAGCAACGAGGTGAAGAAGAGACTGCAAAACAACGACATCAGCAGCCGAGTAGCCACATCGGTTCTTTTCCACTCCAACGACTTCGGTTCTTCGGTTCTATCGAAGGTGAGTTTCCTGTTTCATCTTTCTCCTGCCGATTTCATCGTTTGAAATCTATTTTCCTTTCTTCTCCAATTGACTAGAGCAATAGATCCTACCAAAACCATTTAGGAATTGTGGTGTGGCCTTCTATTCCAATGTCAATCAACAAATGAAGAAAAGATTTTGGAAAAGTAGCTACATTAATTCTTGAAACAGGAAATAATTTTGGAAAGAATGAAGCACAATAGAACTAAAAGAATGATGCACAGTAGAACTAAAACCATCAATTACATCTTATTAAGCTCCTATCTGGAAAGATTTCATCAATTACATCAATTGAAACAGGAAATAATTCTGAAAAGATTTCATCAATTACATCAATTGCATTTATAGCCTAATTCTGGAAACCAATTGGTATAATTATGAAGTTCAAAAAAATTGGGCATACACTAATCAGATAAACTAAGAACATGATGACAGGTTTGAAAAAAACCATAAACCGGGTTGACCCGTGAACCGGTCATCACACCAGGTCAACTAAAAACCCGGGTGGTTTTAAAACATTGCTTGGAACTCTTCCAAGTGATAGCTCCTCCGTTTAGGGTAAAGATCCAGCCTGACTAAGAGTGGAAATTATCCCTATCAGTCTAGAAGCCAGCATCACTATACCCTACAACTCTCAAGTCGTCACTCCCACCGAGGGTAAGGACCCAATCCTTAGTCCTCCGTAGGTACTTGAGGATATTCCTTACCACAGTCCAGTGTGCCTTGCCAGTGTTCCCCTGATACCTGCTAACCATGCTCAAAGCAAAGGCTACATCAGTTCTAGTACAAGTCATAGCATACATGATCGTTCCTACAACCGAAGCATAAGGTATTCGACTCATTTCTGCTATCTCAGCCTCAGTACTTAGGCTTTGAGTCTTACTCAATATGGCGTTACACTGAATAAGTAACTCTCCTTTCTCGGAGTCATGCATGCTGAATCTCTTCTGCACCTTATCCAAGTAGGTACTTTGACTAAGTCCAATTAGTCTTTTACTCCGGTTTCTCAAGATCCTTATCCCTAGAATATAGGCAACTTCTCCTAGGTCCTTTATAGAGAAACACTTCCCAAGACAAGACTTAACTTCCTGCAGAGTTGGGATGTCATTTCCTATGAGTAGTATGCCATCCACATGCAGTACCAAAAAGCTAACTATACTCCCACTAGCCTTGACATATACACAAGATTCATCTTCACTCCTAGAAAACCCAAGCTCTTTGACTTTCTCATCAAAGCAAAGATTCCATCTGCGAGGTGCTTGCTTTAATCCATAAATGGATTTCTCAATCTTACACACCCTATTAGGGTACTTTGTATTGACAAAACCCTCTGGCTGACTCATGTAAACATCCTCAGCCAACTTTTCATTAAGGAAAGCGGTTTTGGCATCCATTTTCCATATTTCATAGTCATGAAATGCAACTATGGCTAACAGAACCCTAATAGACTTAATCTTGGCCACTGGAGAAAAGGTCTCATCATAATCAACTCCTGGAGTTTGAGAAAAACCCTTTGCAATCGTGCCTTATAAGTGTGTACTTTACCATCCATGTCGGTCTTCTTCTTGAAGATCCATTTGCACCCTACAGTCTTACGACCTGGTACATTCTCAACCAAGTTCCAAACTTGATTGTCATACATGGACTGTATCTCGCTGTCCATTGCCTTTTTCCATTTGGCTGACTCAGGGCCTGCCATGGCTTCCGTGTAACTGTTAGGTTCATCTAGACCTATCAGTATCTCATCACTGATAAGTGTATCACCTTCCGCAGTAATATGGAATCCATAGTAATGCTCATGTGCATTCCTAACTCTCGTGGAACGCCTCAAAGGTACAGACTTGTCAATTTGCTCAACATGAGTTTCCTCCTCAAGTTGAGTTCTAGGGTTTGAAGTTCCTTCACCACTTGACTCTTGAATTTCTTCAAGGTAAACTTGCCTCCCACTGTTTCCTTGGCTAATGAACTCTCTTTCTCGAAAGAAGGCCCTCCTAGCCACAAAGACCACATTTTCACTAGGTCTGTAGGAGAGGTAACCAAAGGATTTCTATGGGTAGCCGATGAAAATACACCTCTCACTTCGAGGTTCGAGCTTATCATAAGTCTCGCGTCTCAAGAAAGCCTCGCAACCCCAAATCTTGATATGGTCTAGTTTGGGTACTTTACCAGTCCACATCTCATGCGGAGTTTTGTCAACTTTCTTTGTAGGGACCAGATTAAGGATATAGGCGGCAATCTCTAAGGAATACTCCCAAAATGAGATTGGTAGCGAAGCTCGACTCATCATGGAACGAACCATATCCAACAAGGTTCGATTACGCCTCTCAGCTACACCATTCAACTGCAGTGTCCTGGGAGGTGTCAATTGTGAGACAATCCCACATTCCCTAAGATAGTCGAGGAACTCTGAACTAAGATACTCATCACCTCGATCGGATCGAAGCATCTTAATGTTCCTGCCCAATTGATTCTCGACTTCCTGTTTAAACTCTTTAAACCTTTCAAAAGTCTCTGACTTATGCTTGATTAAGTAGACATATCAATATCTACTGTAATCATCAACAAAAGTCAAATAATAACGATTAGCATCCCTTGTGGCATGTTTGAAGGGTCCACACACATCCGTGTGTACAAGATCCAACAAACCTTCACCCCTTTCACAAGAACATGTGAAGGGTGACTTTGTCATTTTTCCAAGTAAGCATGATTCGCAACTATCATTTGACTTTAGGTCAAATGACTCCAAGACTCCATCCCTTTGGAGTTGGCCTATGTGTTTCTTGCTTATATGTCCAAGAAGACAATGCCATAATGATGCCTTATCCAAGTTATTATCATTAACAGAATCAATACACAATACATTATTTCCTAAGTTATCTACAACAGGTATAGTTTCATATACACCATCACAAGGTAATGCTTTAAAATAAAGAATATTATTAAAGAAAGCATTAATCAAACCAACTTCATTATCAAATGAAAAGGTAAAACCTTGTTTGTACAATGCATGAAAGGAAATAACATTTCTTGCCATTTCTAGCAAATAACAACATTTATTCAAATCTAAACTAAACCCACTACTTAGCGATAAAGTATAAACTCCAATCTTGGTGACAGGTGAAACTTTCCTATTCCCATGATCAAGTTTATTCTTCCTTGCTCCACATTCTCACTTCTTCTTAGTCCTTGCCAATCAGAACAAATATGAATACCGCAACCGGTATCAAGGACCCAAGAGTTTGAATAGGGTGAGTTATTAGATAAGATAGTGTAAATGCCTGCATGGCTGGGTTTAACTTTCCCATCCTTCACATCTTGCTGGTACTTTGGGCAGTTCCGCTTCCAATGTGCCTTTTCATGGAAATAGAAGCATTCAGCCTCTTTTGGGTCGCCAGAAGGAGTAACGAAACCTTTTTTGGTTCCATTTGAAGAGGAGCCTTCAAGGGTATTACTGTTGGTACCCTTCGAGGGGGTCTTCATCTTCTTACCCTTCCCTTTCCCGATTGCCAAGACAGGGGTAGAGTTGGTAGGAGTAGGAGTAACACCCGACATACCCTTAAGACCACCTTCCGCGGTCTTTAGGAGTCCTTGAAGTTTGCTGAGTGTGACCTCTTCCTTATTCATGTGATATGTCATGAGGAAATTGGTCATAACACGAGGGTAAAGAGTGCAAAATGATATCTATTGCAAGCTCCCCGGGGAAGTTCACATTAAGCTTCAACAAATAGTCCACAAATCTTTGCATTTTCTGCATGTGGCCCGTGATGGGTTCACCATCCTTCATTCGGGTTGTTATCATGGAGGATATGATTTCATACCTCTCTTGTCGTGCACTTTGATGGTATATTTACATCAAATCTTGGTGCATTTCAAAAGGGTAGAAGTCCTCATAGGACTTTTGGAGTTCTGCTGTCATGGTGGCTAACATGATGCATGCCACTTTGGTAGCATCCCTTTCATGTGCCCGGAAGTCAGCGATCTCCTGGGGAGTTGCAGTGGTCTCATCAATCTCCTTAAGCTCCTTATCGAGTACATATTCTTTGTCCTCGTAGCGGGTAATCATCCTAATGTTTCTGATCCATTCATTGAAGTTGGATCCATCAAAAGTGACTTTCCCACACAAGTTTATAAGGGTAAAGGAGCCATTAGGATTAGAGCCAGAAGCAGCATTTTTTGAAGACATCTGAGTCAGAAGAAAGAATAGATTAGTTTAGATATAGATATAGTCCTTAATAAAACACCCAAATGTAATATTAAGGCTAGGACCCAATCACAATATATTATACTTAGAAGAGGTATGCCGTAATCTAAGTAATAACATATTTGAAAGGTAGGTGAATGACGATTCACCACTTTCCACAAAAAACGAAATATTAAAATATTAAGTTTTTTAATTTGGTTCTTAGAAATTCCTAAATTCTTTTGAGATTCAATGAACTTTTCAAAGGCATGTTTCAATCTCGAGTATGCCCTCCAAGTTTTGTGACTGGGATACCGAG
Organism: Lactuca serriola; assembly: GCF_051521515.1. Taxonomy (NCBI): domain Eukaryota; kingdom Viridiplantae; phylum Streptophyta; class Magnoliopsida; order Asterales; family Asteraceae; genus Lactuca; species Lactuca serriola. Next base: position 2,328,613 of record NC_136408.1, read on the forward strand.
GATCACAAAACGAGGTGTGAAGTAACCATACAAATCACTTGGTACCCTTAATGTTTATCACTCAATCGATGTGTCGGGTAACCACAGACGCTCCATCGATACTATGATAAACCTTAATTCACCCTTTACCTACCTTGTTAAGTCCAAGTTAGTGTGCCGGTTAACCACACACGATCCACTAACGACTTAAACAAAGTGTAAAGTGTAATTTCATGGATTAGCACCTTATTCACATTTTCCTAAAGTAACTAAGATTGAGAATTTAATTAAAACATTTAGTTACTTTATAATATTCATTATACTTTTAATGAAAGTTTATAAGTCCTTGTACTACCCGTTCGACTAACGACCATCCACCGATCAAGGAAGCGGTGGGTGAGAGTGGACACCCATTAAGTTGCCATTTTATAGGCAACAACCTTATACCCCCCTTATAGACCGACTTCGTGAATGAGGCGTACTAGCGGTAAGACGACTTGATCTTATACATATACATACATACATACACACACACACACACACACACACACACATATATATATATATATATATATATATATATATTATTAACTTATAATATTATAAAGCTGAATTTTAACCTTTTTAAAATTCTAAGGGTTGGAACTAAAGTTTTAATCATTACTTTACTTGTTCCAAAACATGAGGGCAAGTTTTGATAACTTTCAAACTTTTCATTTCTCATAACTTATGATTGATTTGAGCATTAAAAATGAAGACTCTTCATTTTATAACTCTTGTGTTCTTTTAATGGATTTTATTAAAGTGTGGCCTTTGGTTTTCCATAACTTGAGGACAAGTTATGGACTCCATTAAAACACATTATGATCATGAATTAAACTACCAAGTAGGTTACAAACAATTCCTATGATCATCTAATCTTCATAAGTTCAAGAACATGAATATGAACATTTCAAGAATCATAAATTACTCTTAAAACTTGTAATTATTTGATAATTGCCATTGTAGATGGATTAGCATAAACATTACACCATATAAAACAGGTTTTCAAGTACCAAAACAGTTTAGGGTAATGTTTCTAGTCCATTTCCAGCAACAAAAGTCGAAATCTCTTGTCAGGGCCTCCTACTCGTTGAGTGCATGAACCTAATCGACGAGTAGGATGAGTTTTCACTTGGACTCGTCGAGTCCCCCCATGGACTCGGTGAGTTCACTGATCAGACAACATGCTATTTCGATTTTTAACACAATTTTTGCACAAATAACAAACAAACAAGCCTAGGCTCTGATACCACTGATGGGTTTTGAGCATTCTAACACTTCCTAAGTGTACATGCAACCCTAATAACCTTGGATCTATGTTTGTCTAAAATCCATGCAAAGTTGATTTCCAAGGTTCTTGATCCTATCTAGAATACATGGGGAACATTTATAACTTAAATGTAAGATAGAATAACATACCTTGTTGTTGCTTTTGATTCCTTGAAACCTTGTGAGCCTAGCACCTCAAGTGTGATGCCTCAAATGCTTCACACAACACCAAATGCTATGGAGTAAACTTGGAGAGAATCTTAACACTCAAAAATTGGCTCTATCCCTCAAGTATGCATGTGTGTCAATTTTTGGGAGAACATGAGCTTTATATAGTGTGTTGCATTAGGGTTACACCATGTAAACCCTAATGTAACATGACTCTTCATTTCCATGATCCATGGGTTAACTCCATGGAGCATCCTATGGGTGAAACCCAACTTGATATTCCATGGAGCATCTTAGCCCACTATATAAGTTATGGATGATTTACATAATCAACCCATATATTTAATTAGTTATCTTTTGATCACTTAATTAATTCTAAATTAATTCTTGATCAAACTAATTAAATAATATTATTAATATATTAGAACTTATAATATATTAATAACCATAAGTGTTATTTCTCTCATTTAGTTTATCCAAATGCATGGTGCCATGCAACCCAAATAGACCATGCCGGGTCGGGTCAAGTACATACCAGAAATAGCTATGGACTTAGACACCTTATCCAACAATACCTAGATGTGCATTTGAGAAATCTACTAAGAGAGTAGTTAGATACCCACAAGAGGTAGGGTTGCCTGAGTTCGGTGATGCCTTTTGAGTTGTGGATAGAGCGGGTGGAGTTGTAAGCTAGTGTGGCTTTATGTGATGGTAGAGGATATTTGATGCCCGAATGCTGCTTGTTTTGTGCTTTGTAGAACTCTTGATGATGGGAGTCAGCTACTAAGTGAATATAACGATATTTAGGAGGTAGATGGCTGGCATCATGAGGAGTTCTTCAGCAGCTGGTGGCAGGGAAGTGTGAGAACCTAGGAGAGACTAGGGAGTAATCTTAATGTGATGGGTATGCTGTTTAGAGGTAAGTATTCGCTGGAGAGCGAGCATGCGTAAGAGGATGGGTGATTGAAGAGGTCAAGCAACTACTTAGGAAATCTGGGACGATCCATGTGGAAAGTATGGGTAGATGTGGCATGTAGTATGGGCCCGTACTACTGAAAGTAGAGGACCCATACTCGAAACAAGGAGAATTCTAGGGGTTCTAAGTAGCATATTGAGGGGAGATAACGTGGTTCGGGTACCATGATTTGTAGCAGAGTGTGCTTCCATCTTTACCAATTACCTCGCTATGGTTGTTCAGACTGAGAGTGGATATGGTAGATGGTGGGGCCAGAGGGCCATGTCGGTCGAGCTTCAATGGGGGTGTACCTTGCGACGAGAATTAAGTTACATCCCGAAGGGTCTGACTGGCGAGCTGCCAGTTGGAGTCGCAGGACTCAAGGAGAAGTGGAGATAATGCCTTGTGGAGGATTACGGTCTGGGTTGAGTGATTCGCTGATGGATGAGATGTCACTTTATGTGACGAGAATTACACTATTTCCTCTTCCCGTGTTGAGCAAAAGAGATAACGAGCTTCTGGTTTCAGAGTTTGGAGGTAAACCCCGTGGGGTAGCATATAGTACGATATTCTTACCAGAGTATCTTGTGGTATGTCTGCTGCGTGGTATTTGTTATACCGTGAAGGAGTCATCAGAGGGGACTGAGATGGTTGAGGACAAAGATATGCCTTAGTTGAGTATAGTAAGGCATATTTTAGCAACAATTCCAGGTAACCAAGAGGAGTATATCGGGGCAGTGGCCCTCGCTGTCTACGATATGTATTGACGGTAAGGGTTGAGAGTCGTAACTAACTCGGGACATTCGAGTTGTCTGGTGGTGTGTCGGTACGAAATTTTGGGTGACTAGAGGCAGTCACATTAGGAGGACTCTGAGGTTTTCATCTGAGATTTGAGATACTTGGAGTTATTTGGTCTTTATCTAGAAGGTCGAGTGTTGTGTGGTATGTTCCATGAGTCGGGAATGGTACATCTGGTGAGCCAGTATGTAGTGTGGTCTATTTGGTATGTCAATGGACGATGGTTCGAACCCTAAATGGGGGAGGGATGGGTATTATGTGGGGAAGTGCCTCAATTTTATGTGTTACAGAAGTTTTGGTTATGGGGATCTCCGGCCCGAGTATATGAGACTGGGATCATGTGGTGGTCAAGGCAACATACAGAGTGAGATGATGCATGTTGCACATGCTCAGGAGAGAATGAGTATTTTCACGGCATGTGACCATTGGACAGGAATCCGATTAGGGTCCGTGTTTCTCCGGGTGTGTCAATGTTGAGTTTCGAGACAGTTGGGTTGTTGAGGTCAAGATTTGACCGTTGAGAGATTGATAGTTCGATGTATAGATTGTTACCTGTACTTTGGGAAGGGCAGCAGTTGATTTGTCAATCAACTTCAGAGTCAGAATGAGTAGCTTTGCATAAGCGTGATCAGAAGAGGATGGGGTTTCGGATTGAAAGAGGACGGGGCTTTGGATTGTCTTCAATGTGATCTCATTCATGGACGTTTCCTCCGTGCTTCAAATTGTAAGTTGGAGTACTTCAAGGGTTCGAGTTATGTAGGTAGAAGATCAATGGTCGTGGCAAGATATCGTGAGATTCTGTGATGGTGTATCGAGGTATCTGAGTATGATGCCCTAAATCATTGGATTACTATGAGACTTGGGTTTGTCAGACGGAAAATGGAACATCAATCGACCATATTTCCAGATGTGAAACCATCAGTTAATTGTCGCCAGACGGGGATTATCCAAGGGTGTGATTGTACTGAGGAAAATGACTTGTCTACGAGGACTTTCATCAAGAGTAGTCATGCAAAATCCGGGTAGGTGTGTGCCCCTAACTATGTTGGACCACAGAGCATGAGATAGTGAACTCAGTGTGGTGACGACTTGATGATGAGATTTTGGAGTGATAAGAGAGTGAGCGGATCTGGGTGGGAGTAATCACTTAGGACTATTAGGGAAAAACCATGAGGGTGTGCCCATCGCGAGTGAGAGAGAGTATCGTAAGACTGCAGAGAGCCATAGAATTCATGAGTCAGCGAGAGAGAGTATCATATGATTGTGGGGATCCGTAGCATACATGAGTCAGAGAGAGAGAGAGAGTATGACTGCGGGGAGCCGTAGCATACATGAGTCAGAGAGAGTGTCACGTAAGACTACGGAGATCCGTAGCATTCATGAGTCAGCAAGGGAGAGTATCGTAAGACTGTGGGGAGCCGTAGCATTCACGAGGCAGTGAGAGAGTGTCATAAGGATGCGGAGAGCAGTAGCACTTGTTAGTCAGTGAGAGAGTGTTGTAAAAATGCAGGGAGTTGTAGCTTTTACTAGTCAGAGTGTGACGCATAGGGGTTCTTAGGCCTGGGTAGCCTTGCCAAATGAGTCCGTGGGAACCTGGTGGCCGGACCAGGGGCGAGACTGGGGTCTTTGTGACGGTAGGAAATTGTATTATCTCGATCGAGGGATAATTTGTCGTAGATCAAAAGGATGGGAGGAGTAATGTACGGTGGATTTGCGGATCTCAAGTCTCGATTTGAGTAACAGATTGGATACGAGTGGTTCTAATTTTGTGTCGGGCCAGACTTTTGTGTTTGAGTTGGCTCTATCTGTGTGAATGATAGGCAACTTGGGAATTTTGGATTTCATATGGATTCCATTTTGAGCGGTTATGGGTCCCATCTGATGTTTTAGACCTGGGTAGGTCGGTTCGTTTGTCCTGAGGAGGACCACGACACGCCCAAAATTAGCAAGTGGTAGACGACAGAGGTCGTAGGTGATGTGTGACTGCAGATCGGTTGTAATATTTGCTTGGAGTAAATCGAACTTAGTGATTGCATGTACAGTGTGATTGGTTGAGATAGCTCGGTTGGATCGATCGGCTGTGGAGTCATATCGCTGAATGTGCTAGAGTAGCCTTGGTGGTCCAACTGTTGGTTCGAGATTCGATCTTGTATTCAGATTTGGTGTCAACCATTGAGAGGCAGCTGGAGTTATGTTTCCGGATATCAGTGGATAGTTCGGTCAGACATGGTCATCAAGTTTGGGACCGGAGTTGAATCATCCTGGGGTCGTTAGTGAAATGATTCTGTCTGACAGGAGGTCGGACCTAATGTAGAGTTTCGGTTTCCATGCGGATCGGCATGTCTTCATTTAGTGTTGAGGGCAAAGTATTGAGGTTCACTCTTCAGATGGGTTCTGATAGCAGTACCGGTGGTTGGTCCCTGGTGTGAGGTGACCCTCGTTTCTTTGGGTTTCGGTCAGAATCGACTGGTATGTTGGGCGTAAGTGTTCAACAGCTAATTATGGTCAACAACTTGTTCCATTAGTCGCAAAAAAGTACTCGGAGTTGGAGGTGTTTTATCGGGACTGTTATTCGATAAGTGAATGACATGGGGATATTCCGCATCGTGGTCAGTCGGGGAGACATACCACTATAGATTCCAAGTTTTGGAGAGGCAGAGTTGGTTCAGCAATGGCGAAGGGTTCGTTCTTCTTCTGGTTGGAGGGTTTTGATTGGTTTCGGTTGTCTTGGGGAGATCGTTTATGTTCTGAATATTCGGTTGTGCTTCTCAGGCTAATTGATTGGATCTGAGTAATGATAAGGAGCGATTTCAAGTGCGAAATCAAATTTAAGTGGGGAGAATTGTAACATCGTGTTTCAGATCGTCTGTGATTTAGGGTTCGTGGGATGCAACTCGGGCATGAGGAAGCCTTGAGGCTACGACGACTTACTAGAAGTGTAGGGCTTCTCGCCACCTTTCCGTGGATATGAGGTTCGTTGAAAAAAGACTTATAACGAAGGAGCTATGATAATTTGAAGTTTTGGCAATTTTAGTCCTTATTGAGAAATGTGTAGCAACAACATTTATAGGAGTTGTTCATCATCCGAGGTGAGTCTTCTCACTATACTTACCTGAGTGGTAATCATTGTGTGACCGGAGGGTCTTATGTGCTTACACTGAGTTATGTGATATCATGCATTTTGTCTTTGTGATTTATGTTGTATATTACTCCTGTGCCTTATTCAGTTATTCCATTCTTGTGAGACCGGAGGGTCTTCACTGAGATACCGAACTGGAGGGTCCGACCCGAGCTGTGAGACCGGAGGGTCTTCACTAAGACACATGATCAGAAGGTCCTTATCGAGATATAGCCATAAGAGGCTAATTATTTGTGTGTGGTATTTTGGGAAACTCACTAAGCTTCGTGCTTACCGTGTTGTGTGATATGTGTTTCAGATACTTTTCAGGATCGCGGGAAGGCGTCGGCTTGATTGTACACACCAGTTAGAGATCATGAGTTTGAGGATTTTGGGATTTTATCAAACATTGTTGACTTGTGTTTTGACAACTTATATATTTTGTGATTCTTGAGAAATGTGATATTGAGTTCATGAGATTTTAAAAATGAAAATTTTATTTGAAAAATTATAGTGTTACAGTGCTGATGGAAGAGGTAAGCAAAGTTTCTCCACAATTCAAAAATGTACAAGTTCAATTCCTCAACCAACATCCGAAATGGGACGAGACTCATGGGATGAGTATTTGAGGTTGTTAGAGAGAACGATGCGGGATTATGTATACAAGTTTGCTAAAGTTGTGATTATCCTTTATCATGGTCGCTATTTACATAATCCTACAAGTAGTGACATCCACAAACTATATATAACACTTCAAAACAAGCAAGGATTCCTTGGAATGCTTGGTTGTCTTGATTGTATGAATTAGGGGTGGTTAATGTACCCTAATGCATGACACGACCAATTTATGCGAGGTGATCAAACGCAGACGACAATAATTTTAGAATTAGTGGCGTCATATGACCTTTGGATATGATACACATTTTTTGGATATAAACTTTAGATATGAAATCAAAAATACCAACATCAATGTTCTAGACCAATCATCGATATTCAACATCTACCTTAGGAAATCGTATGATGTGTCATTTCAAGTAAATGAGACATCATACAAGCGTAGGTATTAGCTTACTGATGTAATATATCCCGAGTTAGCAATATATGTGAAATCATTATCATGTCTAAATGATGAAAAACGATTAAAGTTTAATTTGTCGCAAGAACCTGTTAGGATGGATATTGAGAGAGCATTTGGTGTTCTAAAGAGACGTTGACAGATACTCGCAATACTGACACGATTTATGGAGCGTCAACGAATAAGTAGCATGATGTACACATGTATCATATTGCATAATATGATTTTAGAACATGAGGGGAAGACGATTTGTCGCTACAATGGAAAAGAGAATTTACCAAATGTCGAAGGAGTTAATATTGGTATGGAGGTGTACACGACGAACAAAGGGGAGGTATACGACTGGGTTGGACACCCCAACCTTCATGATTTGGTGGAACACATCTTCAATGCTTGAACGAATCATGTTGTCGACGGTTTTGTTGATGACGACTTGTTTGACATTAAAGATGACGAATCGGAAATGTTTGAAGGAGATTCGGGCGAGAATTATGATGACGTGGCAAGTGACAATGAGTAGACGTCATATATTATTCAACTATGTTTCAATTATATTTTATTTATTTAATATGTATTTTTTTTAATTAATGAAATATTTTCTTTTTATTAACTTTATATAATTACATTATATTCGATAAAATAAAATAAAAATATGGTAAAGTATGGTATTACACCACCATTTTTGTGAGGTGATAGAAAAATAAAACAACGATAACATAACACTACAAAAATATGGTATGTATGGCATTAGATCCACCGACCTAAATATTTACTTAAGCACTTTAATTTTTAAAGTATTTAATTATCTCTAAATATTATTAAAAGAGAAAACATTATGACATCATCTTAAATAATGTAGACCCTTGATTGCATTTCAATCTTATTTTTTCCACCCTTAGATCAAATTGCTGACATCATCTTCCCCATATGGGATGTATTTAATTCCAATAAATTATTTCCAATCGTCAAATAATAACTTACATTCGTTGAAATGGAATGTATTTAATTCCAATAAAAGTTTTCCATATTTTAAATCTTGAATTTCCGATTACGAGGATTTAAATATTGTCCATTTTAAAAACATATTACTAACAAACCATTTCAATCAAGGCATTAATATCAACCATTAATATAAATCCATTTATCCATTTATATTAGTAAATCATTAATATAAAATCTATTTTTATTAGGAAATCAAATACAAAAAAATCATATTCAAATTATCACATACATATACGATTCATCCTTGAATCTGCGGCTCACACTTATTTTCAATCGTTTATTTTCTTCAAACCTTCTCCTACAACATCATTCTTATTGTTTATAACTTCCATCATCATTCTCTGCTTCAAACATTCACTCTTGTGCACTAGAAGGTCAATACCTTCTTTCACTTTTTATATTTTTTTCGATTATTTTTTTGTTCCTATATCAAATATATGTATTTATATATTTCGATTTTCTTTGTCACAAATTACATGAAATCAGTTAACTACTTTTCTGAAACTTTTCAAATAAAAAGAAAAGGATATTGCGTACCTTTAACAAAACAAAAATTAACTATATTGGGAAGTGACATTAATTATGAAAATGTTACTTTTATATATTAGAGATGATTATGATTTTTTTTAAAATTTTTATGTCATAAGAATCCAGTTAATTTTTGCATGATTTTAAAGTATCATTAAAATTATTATGTTTTTGTATATTATACCAACCTACTTTTTTAACTTTATATAGTAACAATAAAATTTATAAATTTACACAACAAATATATATATTTCGAATTTTGTAATATTATACCTTACAAAATACAACTCTCTCCAAAATAATTTTCGCTAGTAATTTCATCAAATTTAAATTTGTATTTTATTTATATAAAATTTTTTAGAGATCCTGATTTTTTTCCTCCAAAAGTTTATCAAGCATTTACGTTTTAGATAATGCCGTCCCATTATAATTATTAGTTTCCAAAAATATATCCGTTTAATGAGGAATCTGATTTAATGAAGTAAATGTTAATTAAAATGAGATATATATATTTTATAATTATTACACAGTTTTATTAATATATATATATATATATATATATATATATATATATATATATATATATATATATATGTCAAGGTGTAAACATTAAGCATTTTTAAAGTGAAATTTCAGAATACATACAAACGATAATATTGTACAATGAAATATTAAAAAAAACGATTAAGACAGTCAATCTTGAAAATAATATAGTTATGAAAAATTATAAACTAAGATAAAAATTATAAGATATTAGGAGATCTGTAAAAAGTACATTTAGTAAAGCATTACGGTTATTAGAAAAAAATAAGACCGTTAAGATTAGTAAAACTACAATATATAAGCTAAATTATCACAATAGTAATGAAATGTCATTATTTGATATTTCATATAATTGAAAGACATACCAAATTACATTGATGATATACTAAAATTATTCAAAGTTGCGCCAAAACTAATGCAAAATTCTTGCGAACACCAAATAAATAAGAACAAATATAAAACTATCACTTATATTAGTAATCAATTTAAAATAAACCAATCATGATTTAGAAAAGAATCTTTATTTATGATATACTAAAATTAAATCCATATAACATTTAACATTCTATAAATTATATTATATGGCTTTATTTGAATAGATAAAATAGTTGTCAATATTTAATGCAGTGGAAAAAAGGTATATTGGTTGTCAATATATGTTTAAATGAGGTAACCTTATTATGGAGGGAACGTCTAATTAAAATGTATTTAATTATATAATAATATCATAACTATATGAGACGAGTAAAGTCGTTCAACTAATAAAACAAAAAATGTTGTCTACAAAGACGTCCTTCAATGATTATAGATACTTATCATTTTTATTGTGTTTTCTACACATTTCAATAATACCAATAACGATATATTTTTTTTATAATCGGTATGCAATATTTGTAGACAATTACATGTTTTTTATGCGCTTTCCGCGTTTAACGCGGGCTATAATCTAGTTCAATACTAATACAAACTTCAAAACTCCATATCTATATATATATATATATATATATATATATATATATATATATATATATATATATATATATATATATATATATTGGATCTTCTAAGCTTAAAATCTTTGACCCTTTCACCTCAAAATTTAGACAAAACATTTTCAGCAAGTTTCTTTGAAATTGTAACCACATGTTCATATTCAAATGACAAAATTGCAAAATTGGTCCCTGTGGTATGCAAATTTTTTTGATTTTAATCCAAACCTTGAGTTTTTTGGATTCATAGTCCTTTTGGAGTGGTTTGTATGTGGAATTGGTCCCCAGACTTAATGTTAAAAAGGATCTTTAAACCCCCTCATGTGCCTCACACGTGAAGGTATATCGGTCATTTCATATGTAAGGGACCATTTTTTCATAAACCTTTTTTGGCCTATTTTGACCTTTACCCCTCATTTACTTTCCCCGACACCCGTCAACTCCCCAACTCCCTCCTTCTTGCTTCTGCTCCATTGAACCTGCAAAAAACCCTCGTTCCTTATCCAAACAAGTTAATCGACCCAACACATACAAGGCCATACGTTTAATTCGAAATGGTGTATGTAATGTGGCAGATCAGACCAAAACATAAAGTTGTTGACGTATCAACCTTATATGGTAAGTTGCTCTATTTTCTTTACCTTTCATATTTTGCAATTTTCTTATTGATTTACAAAAACAATATGCAAAATTTTGACTTTGTTATCATGTATAATTTTGATTTTTAGCGGGCGCACCCACATGGTTTAGTATTAAGCTTCGTCACGGTGGGAAATTTACTAAGTTACCTGATATAAAGTACATTGGAGGTGAAGTGCGTTATGTTGATTATGTGGACATAAATGAGTTTTATGTACATGAACTTGATGCCATATTGCTTGACCTAGGTTACCCAGACCCATGGATGATTGAATTCGCTGATGAATCACCAGTGATATACTACCATTTTAGGATACCTAATGGTGCGGATGATTGAATTCGCTGATGAATCCCCAGTGATATACTACCATTTTAGGATACCCAATGGTGACTTTCAATTTGGTCTTAGAGCTCTAGGGAATGATCAGGATGTGATCAACCTTTCTAAATACGTTGCACTTAAATGGTAATGTACAACAGGAAGAGCAGTTTCTGATGTGTTGATATAAAACATGTGTGATGTGTTTAATGGGAAGATAAACAAAGGAATGGAGAAACCTGTCATTGGATGCTTAGAATACATAAGGGAGTATTTAATGAAGAGGGTATGTAATGTCATGAAGGAAATGAAAAATGCTAAAGGTCCACTAACACCCACAACAACAAACATCCTAGCTGCAAGAAAACAGTTGCTTCATAATACATTGCTAAGTGGAATGGGGGAGACAAGTATCAAGTCACAGGAGCTTTGTGGGATCAGCATGTGGTGGATGTTTAGGAACCAAACATGCACTTGCAGGAAATGGGAATTAATTAGAATTCCATGTAGACATGCAATTGCAACTCTGAATGAAATGAGTAAAGACCTAGAGGCTGAGCTTGATATTTACAAATGGGTTCACAAGGTGTATTTTCTAGAGACATGGAAAAATCTTATTCATTTAAGGTTGATCCAATTAAGGGGAGATCCATGTGGCCCAAAATGGAATGTCCCACAAAGCTAATCCCTCCTCCACATCGCACTCACGTGGGAAGGCCTAATAAAAAAGAAGACAAAGTGAGGGTGAAAGGTTAAGCAAAAAAATAGAGGGCAAGTGAAGGTGATAGAGTGAATGCTACACAAGAAGGAGGTTCCCAAAGACCAACAAATGATGGATTGCAAAAGCTATCAATGAAGCATATCACTGTTACTTGTAGAAAATACAAGAACAAGGGACATAACTCTAGGACCTATAAAGGGCAAGGTGGGAATCAGTCTAAGAAGTAATGTGTCATGCATGGGTTTTCTGTGATTTTGGTTGGTTATGAAAACTTGGTTGTTATGTTTACACTATTTTGTTGAAAACTTTTGGTTGGTTGTTATCTTAGGTATGGTAATGTGTCCCTTTTGGTCATGTTTAGAATCTTTGGTTGTTATGTTTATAAACTTTGGTTGTTATGTTACGAATCTTAATGAAATGTGCATTTTGGTTATGTACAATTGGTTCTAATGTATACATTTTGGTAATACATTCATACCATTTCTATTCGAGTGTTAATTCTGATATATTCATACCATTTTGGTAATACATTAATATCATTAAACTTATATCATACCATACATATATCATTAACATCATAAGTCACTACAAACATGATTAAATAAAATTACAACAAAAGGACCATTTTTTCCTTACTAATACCCTTCACAGACCAAAACTTGATAACTTTAGCCCCTACACATACCAAATACAGAAGACAACAATCACAAAAAAACCAACTTCCAAACATGTACATTTTCAGCTTCAAATTGTCATCCTTCAATGCTTTGCAATTTGCCACCAACATGTTGTTCCTGCATATCAGTCAATGACATTGATCCATTAGCATGTTCACACTTCTAACCAACTCATTGCACCGTTCCTGCACTGAATTTGAATTTCTTAGAAGACCAGGTATGATGGCTTTAACCCTAGCACACATTGGGGGATCAAGCCACCTGATAAACCCACAAACGGTATCATTCATAGGGCATGCCAAAAATCTCCTTCCTGGATTCAGAGGGGTCCAAGACGTTTTCACCACAGCAAGTTTTCCAAAAAATATAGACCATTGTTGTTGTAACAGAGCTCAAGAAGAAGAAGGGTAGATAAAAGAGACATTGGGGAACGTTAGGGAAGAAGATAGCAACAGTGGGGATCTTTAAAAGGAATTAAGAAAAAAAAACAGTTATTCAAAATGGTCCCTTACATATGAAATAACGGATATACCCTTATGTGTGAGACACAAGAGGGGGGGGGGGGGTTAACAGATCCTTTTTAACGAGAGTTAACTCTGGGGACCAATTCCACATACAAACCAATCCAAAAGGACCATGAATCCAAAAAACCAGGGGTTTCGACAAAAACCCCAAAAATTTATATACCACAGGGACCATTTTTGCAATTTCTTCTTTTCAAATATCATCCACTTCTTTGGTTTTGCGTTAGCCAATAAATCTAAAATAATTATGAGTTGGTTATATATATATATATATATATATATATATATATATATATATAGAGAGAGAGAGAGAGAGAGAGAGAGAGAGAGTGTGTCACACCCCCGAACCGAAGAAACAACGAAAACGTCCAGGGGTAGGGTGACTTCATCTTGTAATATCATCGCAATGTATATAATTGAAACAAGGCAAGCATCATCATCACACATACAATATAACAACCATCATTGATTTCATCAAGTATTATATCATAAATTTACATCCCAAAATATTTAATGTATGATGATAACAAAATACGACAAAAGTCCGCGTGTTCTCGATAACCAAATCTGCTTAACGATTCCCTGAGAATACATGTTATTTTGAAAACATCAACATATATAATGTTGGTGAGTTCATACGCATGTTGTAAGAAAAGTATTGTATCACTTTGTAAACACCAGAAAATCCGATATTTTCTATAAAATGGTTTGAAAGTTTTGTATCAAATTTTGTGTTAAAGCATGTGTGTTTCTGTTTTGAAAATGTATAAAAAGAGTATTCCAGAAAATCCTATATTTTTTGTTGTAAGTACAAGGTACTGTATAATTGTATGTTTTCCCAAAAAATCCGATATTTTCTGTTTATAAAAGTGTTGTGGTCTTAATACCTTTATATCATCAAAACTGTATATGTATTTCGTAAATTTTACAGTGGAGTTAATCTCTATGTGAGTCTTTATAACCATACTTGATAATGACTGATTCGCCTGCCATAACGTTTTTCAGGCGCCGACTTGTTTAAGGTAATGTTTGTCACCCTAAACTGGCCTAGTCTAACTGTAGCGAACAGCTCATGTGTGGAGTGTCAACCCCGTATAGATCTATACATAAACTCTTGCTCTTCCTCTAGGAGACTCTGGTTATAGTTACAGGCTACTGTTGCACGCTTGATAGGTACGAACAAATTAATGTCTCACAAGAGCCTTAACTAAATTTACGCGAATAATCTATTACACTATGTAACATAGTGAGTAATGTTTCCATGTATGTTTTAAAGTTTATTAGGCACAACAAGCATGTAAATGGGCCACAAAGGCCCAATAAACATGTAATGTGTATTTTAGGCCCAATAAGCATGTAAATGGACCACAAATGCCCAATAAACATGTAAATGTGTATTCCAGGCCTAATTAGAAGTGGAAATGACGTAATTAACTCGTTTGTTATTGTATTGTTTGTTCTAGTTTAGTTGTTTACCAAAATGACATAAAAAGCCCACTTTTTGTAATAATGATAATTTTTGGTCCATTAGACCTAAAATAAACAATTAAGGCACATTTTTGGTAAAAATGACACTTTAGGTCCCTTAAGACCAAAAGTTTACGTTTAAGGGCTTGTTTCAAATAAAATAACATTTTTAGCCCACTTTTATTAGAAATAACATTTTTGGCCCAAGTTTTATGAAAATTGACATTTTCGGCCCAAATGTGTATAAATTACCTTTTTGGCCCAAGTTTAATAAAATTGGCATTTCCAGCCCATTTAACCGAAAATTAACATTTTTGGCTCAAATATTGTTGAAAATGACAATTAAATCCACTAAAGTCAAAAATATACAAATTTAGCCCATGAAACCGTGAAGGCCCAATTTAAGGCCCATTTTGTGAAAATTTACACTTTTTGCCATTTTAAAACTATGAACTTCATAAAAATCCATTTTTATTTAAAAATGACCCATTTTCGTCCTTTAAAACCGTGAGTTCATAAGAACCTCACTTTTTGTTTATTTTGACAAAAATGACCCTTTCAAGATTTTATTTAGTTTTGCAAGCATCCTTAACATGTTTAATCCTTTTATCTTCATGATAAGTTGCATAACAGTGTTTTAATTTACAAACATCACCATATTTTTGTAGATCTTATTTATGAAGTTTCAACACATAAACACACATATAACATGGAAAACACATATAATCATGCATAAACATATAGATCTAACACAAAGCAACTTGTATCCTCCTCCAAAACATAGTAAAAACTGAAAATAGCGGGTATGAACTCACTTTGGGGTTTGGATCGGTTTTAATGAAGAGATATGAGGAAATGATGTGGTTTTCAGCCTAGCTTACTTCCTTGATGAGTTCTTCAAAGTCTAGGAGAGTTAAGATGCATACATCACGATTTTAAGAGTTAATGAGTACTAAGTTTAACATAAACATGAAGTGAAACCTCTTGAGTGGAAGTAGCTTACCAAGATGAGTGGATTTTGGATGAAGTTGTCCTTGGACTTTCACACAAGCACACACAAATTTGGTGAGGGAAATGGGATTTTCGTAATAGTTCTAGAGAGAATTTTTGGGTGAGTTTGAGAGTGAAATGAAGGTGGTGTTGGGGATCCTTATGGCCGAGAGTTATGAAGAAAGAGAGATAAGTGATTTGCTTTGGTTAATACATGATAGTTTAGAGTGTAGATGCTTAGTTACATGTGAAATATTTTACCTAGATTACCATTAAGTAAATATGAGGTGTCAAATTTTTGTTCAAATGATTTTTTTTAATTAAAACGAGAATGGAGGGTAGAAAGAAAACATGGCTTTTGGGCTAGATATTGCATTGGCCCAACATAATTTTTTCGATCCATATGGGCCCACTCATGAGTTTACGGCCCAAAATGTAAAAGGGAATGGGTTTTCGGCCCATTACAATTAACTATGTGGTTTTCGGCCTAATAAGGTCCATGAAAACAAAGAGACATTTTAGGCCCAATAAGGCCCATGAAAAGTCTTATGGCCCAAATGCTATAGTTTAATGAATGTCAGTCCAATTAGGTCCCAAACGAGGTTTCTTAACCCAAGGTAATCCAATTGAGAGTTTATTGGCCCATTAGGCCTAGTAAATGATTCATGGCCCAATAATAGGTTTGAACCAGGAAGTTAAGGTTACCACCCAAAATCGAGTGGATGTAGTATATTGAATTAGGTTTAGGGGTTCATGACTGAGTTTTGATTAGAAAAGTTGTTTTTGAATTGAATAACATGTATAACATCAAACTTTGAATTACAAGGTACATCAAGAGTTGATGATACATAGATAGAATTTCTTAGCCAAAATTTCTAGTTGTGGCAGAGAGAGAAGTAAGTTCAAATAAAAAAGGAAAATAGTGTGAGAACGTAAAAATAATATGTTTACGTTGTTATTCTGTAATGAATGTTATATATTTATTTGTTGAAGTAATTCTAATACGAATACTAACGTTTGATTATTCATATATATTCACTAGAATGTTATTATTCTATTATAAATTTATATATTAATATTTTAGTACTAAATTCTAATTTTAGTTTTAAGATATGACTATTCATTCATTCATTGTTGAATAATGACATAAAGTTGTGGATACAAAATTCATAGTAGAATAATAACATAAAAATGAGGTCTTTACGTTCTCACACTATTTACTGTTTTTTATTTGATATATATATATATATATATATATATATACACACACACACACAGAGAGACAAGATCAATGGAGAACTAAATTGAGGGGAAAAAACCAACAAACTTTTTATCTATAGCGAATTTAGGTATCAAATTTCACATGTGAATGTATATACATATATCTAAGATAAATGTAAAAAACAAAATTATATGCATATATATGTGTGCATATATATATATATATATATATATATATATATATATATATATATATATATATATATAGGTTCTATTGAAAACAAAAAACCAGAACACCCTAAAAATTATAAAAATGCAGAAAAAATACTTTGAGATCACAAATATTTTTTTTTGACTTTATATTATGAAAAATCGCAGTTTTTTTTATAATTTCGCTGAAAATGTTTTTGAAAAAAAAAACAAAAAGAAAATCTATTTTTTTATTTTTTTTCAGCGAATTTATAAAAAAGTTGCAATTTTACATAATATAAAGTCGAAAATTTTTTGTGAGCTATAAGTATTTTTTATGCATTTTAATGATTTTTATGGTTTTTTTTTTCCATATAACTCTTCCATATATATATGCGCACATTCTTTTGAAAATGTATATTTACACAAAAAAAAATATGAATATGCATTAAAATGCATTTTTTTGAAAAATTCTTTTTCTAAATCTTAATTTCGAAATATAAGGTATATTTTCACTTATTTAAATAAAATTCTTTATTATTATTTTTATTTTTGTTTATTTTTTTAAATTTTTTTATATCAATGAAAATATTTCTTACATTTCGAAATTAATATTAAAGAAAAAGAATTTTTCAAAAAAAGCATTTTTAATACATATTCATACTTTTTTGTATATGCATATTTTAAAAAAGATGTGCATATGCACATGCATATTTAAAAAAAAAAAGAAACCCTTTTAATGTCTCTCTCTCTCTTTATATATATATATATATATATATATATATATATATATATATATATATATATATATATATATATATATATATATATATGAATAAATATATACATATGTATAATGTGTCATATGCATAAGAATAAGCACATACATATGCATATAAATATAAATAAATATATGCATATGCATATGCATAAGAATAAGTATTTGCATATGCGTATTCATATGTATAATATGATTATGTATATGCATATTCATAAGTACATACATACGTGTATATATATATGCATATTCATGAAAAATATACATATGTATATACCGATGAAGTAGATGCTTGCTTTTTGGAGGATTGGAGTATTGTTTTATTTGTCAATGAAAGAAAAAGTTAAGAAAAACTTTGTCGTTTAATGGAGGAAAAAAAAACTAAATATGAAGATTGTATGTAATGTATTAATATGAGAAGGAATTAAATGATTAATTCCATTAAAATTGTCATTAAGTTGACTAAATTCCCTAAATGAATCATACAAGTATTAAAGTATAGTTTTATATATATATATATATATATATATATATATATATATATATATATATATATATATATATATATAAACAAGTGCATATGCACATGGATATTTAAAAAAAATACTTTTAATGTCTCTATATATGCATAAGAGTAAGCATATAGATATACATATAAAAATGAATAAATATCTACATATACATACGCATAGGCATATGCATATGCATATGCATATTCATATACATATATATACATATGCATAATAATAACTATATGCATATACATATGAATAACTATATGAATATGTGTGACATCCCAAATTCTTGATGTTTAGAATGTGATAAAGAAAAAAAATAAGTTGGAAATTGACAAATAGCAATAAAATGTGAAATGGTCAAAGATGGTAAATTGGTTATTTTACATAATCAACAAGGAATATAATAGTAAATATGTCACCATTTTACGAGTTATATGAGTTTTATATGTTTATGGTGTAATGGATTAAGTTCAAGGACAAAAGTGGAAAAAATTATGAAATTTGTAATTCCATGTAAAAGTGATAAAATGCCAACTTCGAGACCATTAAAGTCAACCCTAAAGGAAAGGAAAGGAAAAATGGTACAAAGGTAACTTATAGTGGACTTGAATATGAAGCAATAGCAAAAAGAATTAGCTTTGAAGGTGTTCATATGAAAAATCTACTTGGTTGCAAAGTTGGACAAAAATTAATGAAAAACGGATTTGAGAATTTGACAGTTGCAACGTGTCAAATTTGGAGCTTAATAAGTCGATACTCATAGCTAAATATAATCAACATTATAAAGCAACATTGTATGCTATAAAACGAAGAGTGCACTGGAAAACAAATCAGACAAAATGGATATGTAATGAATGAGATTTGGTCGTTTGAAGTTGGTCGTTCATTCCTATAAATGGAGCTCGCTATTGATTATATATATATATATATATATATATATATATATATATATATATATATATATATATATACTAGTCGTTTATCCGCGCAATGCGGCGGTAACGAATAATTTCATTGCACCGAACAGTTTCTGAATGTTCTATTTGGAGGGCACCATATAGTTTGGTTTTGTGTATTGTTTCCTTTTGAGTGGATGTTTATGCGTTGTAGATGGTTAACCAAAAAAATAAAATTAAATATATTGTAATAGATTGTTTATGTTTAAACATTAAACGTTAAAGTTAATATCAAATTATTTCATAGAAATTTCGATTTACAATTAATAATAGTTATACTATTTACATTTGTCATTTTAAACCAATATTGTCATCATTAGTATTTGTTATAAATATGCATAAGTTAATATATATTTAAAATGTCATTTGCATTTCATCACCATTTCACGTGGATAACTAAATATTTGACTATCTTTTATCTAATAATTAAAAAATACATTTTTGTATTAGTCAATATTATTTTCCATATTCCATGTATATTTGATAATTCATCATCATTTGATTATTAATAGAAGCAATGAGTACAATTAAAAAAATTGTGTGGGTTATTCTTGCTTCATACACGTTTTTACTTATAGTATCTAAGTAAATATCAAATATGATTTACTCTACCAAATGATCATTTTTTTTAATTGTAGAAGGTCTCACAAATTGTAACCACTCAAAGAAAACGACTTCAGGTTTTTTTCTCTCTACAAACAAATTATTGTGTTTGTTTGCATTACACAAAATGTAATTTAAGTACAATACGTAAAAGTTAAGACAAATAAAATGAAAGTCATTCATATTTTTTGTTGTAACATACAAGGAGCCATATTAAGTATTATTAACAAACTCTATACATTGAAATTCGTTTCTAACCATTGACAATTTACCTTTCGACTTATATAAAATAACTTTCGAAATTATCATCAAGTTTTATAAAGCATAAGGACCTCCCATCTCTTATTAATTTTCAATAAAGTACAACTTTAATCCTCCATTTTATATTTTGTTTTTAATTCCAGTTATATATTCATATTGTCAGCATAAAATCAAAAAACATTACAACTATTGTATAGATTAGAGGAAGCTAAATTCACATGTCATACATTTTTGAAAGTTTTTTAATAATTTTATAAGCAAATAGTAAATTATATCAATCATCATAATATCAGTACAAATCAATGCGTTATTTGACAAAAAATGAAATTAGAAAAGAGAAAAATAATTACATCAGATACAATACATACATTTTGCACATCAAGATTGTTATATTTGGCATATGCTAACCACCTCTTTCTTATAAAATACAAAAAAGTGGTTTAATTTATGGTTAGGGAAGAAGTTGCAAATCGCCAAAAGGTTATTACAATGGCATGAGAGTATACTTTTGTATAGGCTTCAACTTCGATGTTCAATAGACCATTAATGGTTATGGAACTACCATTTGCCTGAAAAATGAATAACTGTAAGGTTTAAATTGACTCTGAATGAACAAAAAAATGGAATATAAAGTCTAAAAAACGTTTTTTTAGAACGGAAAAGTTAGTCTCCTAGTTAGTAGATTAGAGTTGTGCAGTGACATCCAAGTGGACAGAAAGTCTAAAAGGCTTCTCATATCTAATGAAGGTTACTATAAAGAAACTTGGTTATACAAAGATTAAGTTTGAAAAAATAGCGATACATTAGAATGCTATAATCACACATATAAAAGAAATATCCAAACTTTGTCCATACAACTACAAACTTTCAAGATAATACTGATTTTTTAAGACTATTATTCCAAGAATTCTATATTATGAGCAAATTGCCCCTTCCTTTCAAAACCATCCATAATCAAACAAAGACCATTTAAATTCTTAAATATTTATTTTTGGAAAACAATATTTGAACATTTGACTTTTGTTGTTCATGGAAAAAAAAAAAACTTGGTTTTATATATTTTCTTATTAAGACCCTTGTGCCCACCATTATGGTACAGGTTCTTACTTCCAACATATTCCAAAATTACTCTTGTAAAAAAACCGGATCTCCTAAAAATCCTCCCATTTCTCTCTCTACAAGTTTAAGAATACACTTTTCAAGATTTTTAAACTCACACAACCTATTATAATATGGAAAGATATACTTACACCCTCAACAAAAATGACATCTAAATGCCTAGTAAAGAATAAAACTCAAAAAACAAAAGTGGCAAACTAAAACTCCAAAAATATGTACATAAATGAAGCCAACTCTTTGGTGCTAACACCATTTAACACATTAGAACCACCATCTTCTTCTACAATTGGCTAAGAAACCCCAACATCAGTTACTGTGACTGATGGTTTGTTAATGTTTGGGTCTTCAACATGTTGTAAAGCTTCCCAAAGAGTCAGACCTGCAAGAGGACACCTATAAAGAAACACTACATTAGCTTCATAATCACTAAATCTCAACCCTATTTACCTATACAATCCTTTAACCTTTTAAAGCAACAGTTGCAAAAATACATGAAATTTGAGGAGAAGGAGAGTGGGTGGTGGTTAGCAGTGGCGGTGGGCAATGCATATGATGGTCGACTAACTGTCTCATAATCTTTTTTTCTTGGTTATTGTATATCCTGAAAAAATTCATTCCCGTTAGACATGAGCATAGTCAAACTAAACCCAATCTTGAAACACTCAAATGGGTAATTCTTGTTACTGCTTCCCAATTCAGTTAAAAATAACAGATGTCAGCATAATTAAACTAAATCCAATATGGGAAAACCTATGTGCAGTCACTTAAACATTCATCTGTTACAACCTACCTACAAATCAAAAAAAAAAAAGCACACACAAATTCAGTTAGAAAGCATATAAGTTTTGGATATGTATTCACAAAAAAATAATACAAATTAAATTAAGGGGAAATAAAACAAATGAATCAAATCATTAAAGAGAAATATTAGATACACTAGTTTATAACCCGTGGAAACCACGGTTATAAAATTAATTAAACTTTTATAGTAAAAACTTAAAATTATTAATCAACTATTTTAAATAAATTATTAATTAAGAGATGTTTTTATTAGTTATATGAAATTATAATCATTGATTCAAATAAATATGTAAAATTAATTTTTAATATATATTAGACATTTTTTATTTGTGAACTAATGAAATCAATAATATAAATTTAAAATTTAAAATTTAAAATTTAAATTAAAATAGAGAATAAATACATTGACAAATAGCATCACATTAATGATGATGTCTAATAAATTTAAAATAGAAAATTAATAGATTGACAAATGTCAACATATTAATTAAGAGGTCTAATATGATGACACATGGCAAAACAACTACTCTTTTATTAGTATAGAGATACAAAACTAAAAATTAGAGCATTAAAAGCATGATGTCATTCTTTATAACTGATGGCTTGCTTCGAAATTAAGCATTAATAAATCACAAATTTAAAATTCGAAACACAAGTGTATCTAATAATTTGAGCATTCAGGCATTCTTCAAAACTGATGAGTTTGCTTCGAAATTAAGCATTAATCAATCACAAATTTAAAACTCCAAACATAAGTATATATGTAGAATTGTACCTTATTGTTATGAATAGAACAACTTGAAGAAGAGTTAGCGACACCACCAGATAAGGGCAGAACTACTTGCGGGTGCTACAAAGATAGATCTGAAGCGACGGTGGTGAACATATTGGGGTTTTTGAGAGATAGAGAGATAGGGGATGGGGGAGAGAAAGTGAAGAGTGGCTTTTGGGCATTTCAAACCCCTTATATAAGTGTGCTTGCATCTATTTCCTAGGAGAGGAAGCGAGATACTCGAAGATCTGTGATCACTAAAAAGTCAGATATGTGTGTAGGAGCAACGGTGGCAAGGATAGGGTTTTCATGTTTCTTAGGTAAACTGTAGAGAGCTTTTGAGTTTTTAGATCCTTGCTGGAATGAGTCTTCCTGTTGTATTGCTTTGAATTGAATGATTCTACCAATTTGGAGATGGCAAGGATAGGGTTAGATTAGACCTACCATGATTAAGCAAAAAAAACTCGAACTTGATCTACCAGGGTTGTGTTTCTGGAGCGGCTCATGCAAGTGGAGTGCGAAAGGGTTTAAAGAGTTTGTGGAGTAAAAAAAATGTACATGTTTGCGATTCCAGAAGAAGCATAAAAAACATCAGTTTAATTTAAAACACATAGATAGTCAGGGTCAAGCGCGTTACCTAGAAGTGGAGAACCGAATCCCCATCACTCTTCCATACTTTCGATATCATATCTTGAATCCAACAAAGACTAAAGCCACAATCTCGATTGTTTATCGATTATGTCTATGATTACAGATAAGAAAGGGTAGCAGTACCTGTTAGTGGTGATGTATCAATAAGGGCGAAAAAATGGGGAATCTAAAACTTAATCTAGTAGAGGTTATTTTATCATGTGAGATACTGGGATTCAATAAGACCCGATCAAAAATCAAATAGTTTAGGGTCAAAATCTTGTTAAAAATAAACTTGATAAAAAAAAAGATATGCAGTGCTTGATTGTACATTCAACATAAAGATTTGAATGATTTTCAATTTAATTTAATTTTATTAATGGTTACTTGTACCGTTGGCTTAATGGTTTGAACATCTTAAAAATAATATTATTATATTGAATCTATTTTTAGAATTAGTTAGAATTCTTTTATAAGATAGTATATATATATATATATATATATATATATATATATATATATATATATATATATATATATATATATAGGGCTAGGTTATAATGTGGATAAACAATTATTGTGCGGACATGTGGACAATGCTATTCTACGAGAATTACTAAGAGAATAAATTATTTAGTAATGTGAATACGTTCAACCTTACATAAATATCACAATTTTCATGCAATCTCACTAATTCTTATTCATTTTTGTTCTCACATATCGTTTTTCACTCACTTTCATTTTGACAAAATACGACTTAATAAATATTCTGACAACATTTTGGCAGAATAAGAATAATAATAAAAAGTCTATAATAACTTTATAGATGATTTAATTAGTGAAAATATATATTAATGACAATAGTTATATAAGAGTGAACGTATTTATATTATCAAACAATATATTTTATTTGTCATTCTCACAGAATTGTATTGTCTACACGTTCGCACAATAGATTTCAATCCACATTTGAACCTCTCTCTCTCTCTCTCTCTCTCTCTATATATATATATATATATATATATATATATATATATATATCTATATATATATATATATATATATATATATATATATATATATATATATATATATATATATATATATATATATATATCGAACTCTTATTAGCCGGCTTTCAACTAGAGTTATGCTTTGCTTTCATTAATGTGATGGATATTAAGCTGAGGCTCACTTTGGTAACAAATTAGAGCGACACATAAATTAATATGTTTCATTCAGTTCTATTGTAGGTCTCGTATATACGTGTAAGAGTTCGAGATATATATATATATATATATATATATATATATATATATATATATATATATATATATATATATATATATATAATATGATGAATATTAAGCTGATGTTCACTTTGGTAACAAATTAGAGCGACACATAAATTAATATGTTCCATTCAGTTCTATTGTAGGGTCTCGTATATACGTGTAAGAGTTATATATATATATATATATATATATATATATATATATATATATATATATATATATATATATATATATATATAACTCTCTTACACACGTATATACGAGACCCTACAATAGAACTGAATGGAACATATTAATTTATGTGTCGCTCTAATTTGTTACCAAAGTGAACATCAGCTTAATATTCATCACATTAATGAAAGCACAGCATAACTCTAGTTGAAAATTGAAAGCCGGCTAATAAATACCGTGCACAATCCACCAATATAATCTAACACTTACAACAAAAAGAGTCCCTCATGTAGCATTTCCATTTCTTCCATAAAATACGTACTCATATTTTCCAAACACTAACTTCGCTGGAGATACAACAAATTAAGGACTCAAAACCCTGCTTTTCATTTTCTTGTCTTGTCCTTCAACTTATCTGACATATATATAGATAGTTAGTAAGTGTCCGATCTCAAACGAAACTATTTGGACAATATAATAAATTAATATTAAATTAATCAGATTGGTTTTCTTTACTATATTGAGCATCTTGATGGTGAAAGTGGACATTTGACCACATTTCTTTTAACGCTTAGAGCATCTATGTGTACCAAAAGGAACAAAAAGCCCTAAAAAAAGAAGCCTTTCGGGTATTCTTCACTCACCAAACCCTCTATTGTGGTCCCATATACCTTTCATGACTCCCAAAGTACATCCAAATACAACACCACTTGTATATTCATAACCAAGATTACGACATAACTTAAAGAAAAGACACTATATATATATAAAGGGACTGCATTAGTGCATAGGATTCTGTATCCAATGTGGCATAAGGTTTTGATTGGATTTTCGTTTGGCGTTTATAGTTATTTTAGAGGGATTTTTTTTTTTTAAAGGTTGTGCTCTAGTGTGGCTGAAAGTGTCACATATTTTGGTTAAGAAAAACGTATGTCAAGACACAAGAGAGTGAACAACTTTAATTAATTATAAGACTACACTGGTTAAACTATGTAGTAGAGAGATTTTTTAGGATCAAATATGTGTGTTGTAAGGGCTTAGTCGAATCAAAGTGGGGGAGAACCGTTTAGGTATTCAGGAACAGAAGTAGGCGTGGAACTAGGATGAGTTCCGCATCCCCGTCAGGGAGAAAGGCGATCCAAGTGGCCGTCTGGATTGAGGATTTTGTGAGTTGGGAGTTCGGGAAACTTCCCAACATTTGGTTCGCGCCTTTTTGGTGTCAAACAGCAGGCTTTGGTAGACCCAGGTTGGGGTTCCAGTCATAACTCGAGTTTAGCTTGGGTGTTTGTTCAAGTGTATGCTCGACTCTGAATGTGTTCGAATTGATAGATTAGCAGTAAGACCAAGGGCAGCGGCTGTGGCAAAGTGGAGGTGTTGTAACACTGAGAGGTGGCCCGTAGCATTCACTAGTTGGCAGATAGTATAGAAGTGTTGTAAGACTGCGAGGTGACCCGTAACATTCACTAGTAGATAGTTAGTGTGGGAGTGTTGTAAGACTACGGGGGTGGCCCGTAGCATTCACCGGTCCTTGTGCAGCGGTGAGAGTGTGACAAATATGTGATTTGCTCATGGAGTTTTTCAGATGGTTTAGGCCAGGGTGGGTCAGTTCGCAAGGCTGTGGGAGGGCCACAACATGATTGGAATTAGGAATTGGTAGGTCGTGGGAGACCGGGTATGATGTAAGACTACAGTTGGTCTTGTAGCGTTCAGTTTAGCATCGGGTTTGGTAACGAGATGGTTCGGGTAATTATTGCCAATCGAGGTTTTCTTTCGGAAGTTGCATGGGGCGCATGTGCGAGTATCTTTTGGCTCAGCAACCGGACAGGAATCCGGTATCTCAGTTAGTTGGCAGACAAGTTTGGACCAGGGAGGTCTCAACTGCTTTTGGAAAGCAGCTAGGAGGCAGCGTGAGGTTTCAGGCAGTATTATTGATTTGGAATTCGTATATGGGGGGTAGCTTATTGTTCGGGAAATGCTAAGTCACTTGTAGTTGGATTAACTAATCTCAGAGTAATTAATTTGACCCAGTTGCGCAACTCTCGTTTGATTCTAACCGTTGCAGGGATTAATCTTCTACTCGAATGATTATCTGAGCCTTCTGTTAAGTATAAGTGTTCTACAACTATTTATGGACAGTGACCTTGTTTCCTTTGTTAGCATCAAGATAACCAGGGTTAGATGTGTTTTGTTTACTCAGTTATGCGATGAGGAATTTGCATGGTAATGTTTAAGCGTGGGCAGTCTGTCGGGGATTCAAACCAATGCAGATTTCGGGTTTCGGAAGGGTAGAAGTGGTTTTCTGTAGGGGCTAAGTATTTGTTCTTCTTAGGGATGTTAGTCGAGGAATTGCGTGGTTGATAAGTTTTAGTGGATCCTTGGAGGATATAGATGTAATAAGTTGCAGGTGTTTCACGAAAGGGTTCGAAGGGAGTGTGGGAGCCTGCGAAGGAAATGTGGTAGTTTTGCTTGGAGTTAGTTATGGTTGCGGACTTTGAGGATGAAGTCTGATTCAAGTGGGGGAGATTTGTAACATTATGGAATTTCTAAGTGTTTATTTAAGACCCTTGAAGTTATAAAGTATTGCAATTTCTCCTTGAAGATGTAAGTGTTGCAAGTTAGTCCTCGGAGTGCTTGAAAGCGTGGGTTTTCAATTATGCCCAACGTAATTTGGACGTAGACCCCGCATAATTAGGAAAAGTGGACGTGGGTGTTGGAGCCTGTATGCCCAACGTAATGAGTTGGATCCTAAAACCCTAAATTTTAGGGTTGGATCACTATATAAACACCTTAAGTCCTAGGTGTTAGCCTCCATTGTCCTAAAACCCTAATCTTGAACCCTAGCCTCATCCAAGAGTGTTGTGAGCTCTTTGTATGCATCTTTGGTGGGTTTTGGTGAATATGCAAGGGTGAAAGCTTTATGAAAGGTGGTGGATCAAAGGAGGGATTGTGGATCTTCACTCTTTGCTCCATTTCTAGCTCATTAAATGTAAAAAGTTCTAACCATGCTCATTAGAAGTTGAGATCTAAGATTATGTGAGTTTTGGTCCCATTTTGATCTCATGGATGAGATCTAGTGGTTGGACACCACTCCATGATCTTTGAGTTGCTACGCTTAGCATTTCTGAGGTTATAAGTTTATAAAGTTGCTACCTTTAGGGTTGAGAATCATCCATGCATGAGTTGTTGTATATATAGTGAAAGTAGAGTGTTGTTTCTTGAGGTTGGTCCTTTTAGGGCATGAAAAGCCACCAAGTCTGTCACTTTATGGTTCCAGGTGTTGATTAGGAGTTGGATCTGAGATTTAAACTTCTGGTCCTAAGCAATAAGGGCTTAATGGTGTCGTACGCGGGGTGTACATTGTGGTACGTTGAACGTACGTGCGAGCCAACCCATTTCCTAGCCAGTCAGCCCGATACGCGGGGCGTACCTAGGTTACGCCAAGCGTAAAGCAATCAATGCAATTTTGGGCTTCTTTCCACTTTTAGGCTTAAGGGTTTTGTGCATGGGTTGGGCTTATATATTTATGGGCTCGTTTATGTATGAGGATTTTATTGAGATTTTGTCTTGTTTTTAGGCTTACCGTGTTGGACCTAGGTTTTTGTGTTGGTCCTTTGTGGGCCCAATGGTTTTCGGCCTTAGTGGAACCAATGGGTTTGGGCTATTAGTGGGCCTGGTTTGCTAGACCGTTTATGGGATTAGTGTTTGGGGGGTTTTTCCATGGTTAATTATTTAAGAATGGTTTGGTTGTTTGGTTCAGTCCGTGGAAGCCGGTACTCAGCAGCTGCAACAGTTATGAGATTTATCTGACATTTGAGCCGAGTCTCCTCACTGTTTTATGGGTCGAAGGCACCAATGCCGACTCATTTGGTTTATGTATTGTAGGAAGACTCGGGGATAGCCCTTGGCATTTTGTATGAAAGACCAGTAGGCGGCTCCTAGCAAACTATATGCAAGACCAGAGACTGAACTCTAGCAGTTAATTAGTTAAGTAGTGTAGAGTGTATGCTAGTTGTCTTTGTGATGCTTGCATGGAAGACTAAGAGGTGGCTCGTGGCACTTGTTTGTAAGACCTAGGGTTTTGGTAATGCGTTTAGAGCATAACAACATTCCTATGGTGTTCATGCCCTAATGATTGGATCTAGTTTTTCTAATTGTACATGCATATTTTCCAATACTTGCAAAACCCTAAACTAGCATACAACAAAAACTAATTGAATATCAAATAAACAAGTTAGATGAATACCTTGATTGTTGATTGTAGATCTTGAGGCTTTGAGAACCTTAGCACCCCAAATGTTGTGCCTCTAATGAATCACAAACACCAAAAGCAATTGGATGAAGCAAGAGATAGAGGGGAGAGGGAAAAATTCGGCTCCAAGACTTCTAGGGTTAGGGGTTAGTCGAATTCCCATGCCCAAGGGGTCTTTATATAGGTGTGGGAATTAGAGTTTCAGTCATTATCCTTATGTGGTTACTTAGCCACCAAGCAGCCCATAAGATAATTCTAGAACCCTTCATTTGGATGAATTCCTAAGCCCTTATCCTTAGAATTCGTCCACTGTATCCTTTAGGGTTTCTTTACCCAACCTTGCAACTATCACATAATTACAATTCAGTCCCCTTAATTCAATTAACCTCTTTTGACCACAAAATTAATTCTTAATTAATTCTTGACCAGTGTTAACTAAATAAATATGATTTCTCTTTCAATATATTATTCTATAATATATTAATAAACCATAATAACCTCTTTCTCTATTATTCATCCAGTCAAGTTGCTTTAGTGAAAGCAACCCAAAAGGACCATGTTCCAATCGGGTCAAATACATACCAAATATAGTTGTGGACTTAGACACTAATCCAACATTTGTCCCTTGGGCTGGCAAGGAAGACCATGATATGGCTCGTGGCATAATGACAAGACTATGGTTGGCACATATCACTTTTATTGATTACTGGATATGTATGATATGTATGGCTCGTTTGATATGTATGGTGTGTCGTATTTCGGGAACTCACTAAGCTTTGTGCTTACAGTTTGTGGTTTATGATTTTAGGTCTTCCGGTTCGAAGGAACGAGAGGCGTCCCTAAGCTTTCCGGCTCACTAGTAGGTGACGAGGGTATTAAAAAAAAGGGCTCATTTCATCTTAAAGCATGAGGGTGGACCCTTATTTTAGCTTGCCTATAGCAGGTATTAGAGAAGGATGACCTGCATGTGGGTGAAAAGCCTCTCTAATAGCGGAGAGAGAATTACTATTTTCTATACAAGTCTATTCTACTTTGTACTTGGTCATGCAAGAGATCCCCCCCGAAAACATTCTTATTATAGGCCAAAGGAATAGATAAGGACTTCTTCCCTCATTCTCATCAAATTGGGGTAGCTCAGGAACTCTAGAATCTCTCAGGAGTTGAATAAACTCTTTTATGCTAGTGGAATTGGGAAGCATGATAAGTTTGAAATGCTATTAAATGTTTGAATAAAAGTTACATGAGTGTTTTGATTATATTAAAAATGAATTTTTTAACCTATGGTTTTCTGGATGTTACATTGGCCGTAGTCAGTCTCTTGCCGAGCCGCGATGCCCTTTTCCACTAACATCCTATTTTGGCCACCGCACCGTGGCACCCTGTAACATCCGTCTCTCGAGGTATTAATTAATCGATTATGCAACTTAAAAAGATATTGGACTATGGTTGGACTTAGCATTTTGGATCAGACTTTAGGCATCTTGGGCCGAGATATGGTTGCACATAAGTCGTACGTAGGTCGTAACCCGGCGTACGCAGGGCGTTGTGTCATTGGATGCGTGAGACATGAGAAGCGTACGCGCAGCGTACCATAAGGTACGTCCAGCGTACGCGAACATCCACTAAACCCTATTTTCAGGGTTTAAGAGGTATATAAACCCCATTATAGCCCCCTGGTTTCTTATCAACCTCCTCACCCACAAGAAAACCCTAATATGTTCTTACCCTCTTTATTGTGTGAAATTGCTTTTGTGAGTGTATTTAGTGAAAGAAAGTTGTGAAGAAGGAAAGGAAAGGTTGGAGAAGAAGCTTGAGCTCAAGGATCTGGACTAAACTCACCCTTGGTTAAAAAAAAGAAGGTATAAAGCTCTTAACTTTCTTCCTCACATCCTAGATCTAGGGTTATGGGAGTTTTGGACCTCTTTAGGTCCAATGGTTGGACCTTGATCATGTGAATCCGTTTTTGAGCTTGGGATTGCCATCCTTGAGGCTCAAAACACTTTCTAAGCAATAAAGTATCAATCTTTGAGGCTTTCATGAAGCCATACATGAGACCTAGACATTTCCATGGAAATAGATTATTGTTTTTAGAGTTTGAGCTTATGTGAGTCATGCAAGCCATAAAGTAAGCAACTTTATGGTTTAAGGAATGGAATAGGACTTGGATCTGAGTTTATAGCTTCTAACTCAGAATATTAAGCACTTAATAGATAAAGGACTTAACAAGGTATTACGTTGACCGTACGTGTAGGTACGCCCAGCGTACTCGTCATCAAGCCCTTACGCTAAGCGTACTTTGGAGTACGCCCCGCGTAACGTAGTCAGTTTGGACCTTGAGTATTTGGGCATCGGTGTGGGCTGTATTTTGGACTTTGGGCCTTAGTAGGCCAGCAGGAGTCAGTGAATATGGGCCAAGTATAGGTGTTGGGCTTAGGGTAAGGCCCAATAAAGGAATTTGGGCCCAATGTAGCAAATTGGGCCATTAATGGGCCAATAGTGGGCTTGGGAAGCCTATCTAGTAATTGGGCCTTCAGAAGTCAGATTATGGGCCAAGGGCATTTTTGGGCTTAAGTAGGGCCCATATGAAGAGCTAGGCCCAATTTAGAAAATTAGGCCATTAGTGGACTTTGAAAGAATTAAAGGGTTTGGGCCTTGGTTATGACCCACACCATAACAGGTGTAAAATAGTCATTTTACCCATAGAAGGATCCTTATTTTGATTAAATGTTTTAATTGGTCATGATAGCCAGGGAGCAGCCGGAACAGTAGTCAGGGATTCTTTACTCAGGCTTTCAGCAGTCAGTTCTTCGAGGTGAGTTTCCTTCCTATAGGAACGGGTCTACGGCCACAATGTCGGCCCATTTCGATAGCAGTAGTTCCGGACTGCGGTCCGATGTCGGGGTGGTCCCGAGAAGTAGTTCAGTATGCTTGATGTCTTTGTGATTCAGGCATGTTTATGTGTTATGTGTTCCGGACTGCAGTCTGATGCAGTATGCAAAAAATGTGTATTTGTTTTATGTTATGGTTATATTATGCTATGTCCAGTCAGTTCCGGACTTCGGTCCAATGCAGTGGGAAAGGCCGTAGTCAGTTCCGGACTTCGGTCTGATGCAGAGGGCAAGGCCCTAGTCAGTTCCGGACTTCGGTCTGATGCAGAGGGCAAGGCCCTAGTCAGTTCTGGAGTTCGGTCCGATGTAGTGGGCAAGGCCCTAGTCAGTTCCGGACTTCGTTCCGATGCAGTGGGCGAGACCCAATATGTGCTTTATATGTTATTGTATCATATGTGTTAGTTTGGGGGAGCTCACTAAGCTTCGTGCTTACAGTTTCAGTTTTGGTTTCACGTACTTCAGCTAGCAAGGGGAAGGGCCCGAGATGATGACATGACACACACCACAGTTTTGGCCTGGGAGTTAGACTCTGATATTTTTGACATGATCTTGACATCAGTTTCGATATGAGACATATTTTATGACATTTTGAGACACACGACTTATGATTTTCTTATATGATATTTGGATATTATGGTTTTAGTAATGTTTTCAAATGAAATTTTGGGCTTGTATTTTTGGGATGTTTCAAGTTGGTATCAGAGCCTTGGTTTGAGGGATTCGGACACACTTTCGGGTGTGTCGGAACTCAAACTAAGGAAATGGTATAAGGTTTTCAAAAGAAAAACGTTTTCGAAAGAAATTTTTGAAAAAGAAACTTAAAAAGAAAAGAGTTTTTGTAAAAGAGTAAAGGGTGTGGTGCATGCGATCAACCGAGCTCAAGTAAGTACTCCCAAATTACCAATACAAGTTTATGTTATGATTATTAGTTTCGGTAAAACAGCATGCTAGAATAGGACTAAGGATCTAGGAAGGATGCCTTATGTGCCTGCTATATGTGTTTTAGCTTTATGAGAACTGCATGCTAAGTACAAAATTGACAGTATGGTAGCCTGAGTAGTATATGCTTGATTATGTGTACTCGATGTCTGAATGTTGCTTGCTTTGTGCTTTTAGGAGTTTTAGTTGTCTTTCACTAACTAGTAAATGAATATGTTAAGTTACATACTGCGAGGATTAATAATTTCAGAAGGTTACATCTAGCTCTATTTCGCAGCTCTTGTTTGAGTCTAACCGTTGTAGGGTAGGATCTCTCATTCAAAGAATTATCTAGTCTGAGTAATACGTAATAGTATTTGCGAGCTAGTAAGGGGAAGAAAATAGGGACTTCTTATGCAGCTGATGGCGGAGAGTGAGTTGGTGATTACCCTAGGGCAAGCCTAGGATGAGATTAGCGTGAGATCAGCAGTAGTAGTAGAAGGGACTTTGTGGAATTGAGGCAGTTCTTGAGGAACATACGGATAGATGTGGAAGGTAGTAGGGGCCCATACTACTGAAAGCAGAGGATCCGTACTTGAATCAAGGAAGGCTGAGATGTGACCAGAAAATCTATAGTAGTTGTGATCTTTCTAGTTATATCAGTGTTTCTGATGTTGTCACATTGTGTTTCAGAATGGTGGTTTTATGCCCTAGACCAGCAGTCAGCAGTTCAGGTGCCGGAAAGGGATCAGGTTCAGGCTCGGGGGCCGAGCATTTGGATGAGTAGACTAGGGAGTTCATCTCCTCAGAGATCACACGCAACATACTAGACCAGACTCCTGTGATCTTTGGTACAGTCAAGGAAGGCATTTTAGAGATTCTTGATGAGAGGTTGAGCGCCTTCCGTACTGAGATGGCGGCCATGATAGGGTCACGTACTTTGACCTTCAAGGAGTTCAGAGCTTGTGGAGCTCCATATTACCAGGGGGCTCGAGACCCCATTGCGAGTACCAGATGGTTGGCTGATGTGGCCAACGCTTTCCACACTAGCAGATGTCCCGAGGGGGACAAGGTCCGACTTGCATCCTGTCTTTTGAAGGGCAGGGAACGTGATTGGTGGGAGGAGGTCGAACATGCCATTGGGGATGATGCAACCCTTGATGCGATGACCTGGGCTGTTTTCATGACCAGGTTCAGGGTGGAGTTTGCACCGACCATTGAGGTGCAACAGCATACGAGGGAATTCCAGGATTTTACACAGACTACTGAGACTGTGGCGGATATTACCGCCAAGTTCACGGAGAGGGCTCTTCTCGTTCTTCAGTACCCGACACACGAGGAGATGAAGAAGGCCCGATACCATGAGATATTGAGGAGTAATATCATATAATTTGTGAGCCGGCCCAGCTGTAAAACGCTGGACGACATGATTGCGAGGGCTCGTGAGAGGGAGATTGATTTAGAGATGAAGAGGAAGAGGAAGCCAGAGGTGGTATCTGGCACAGGGAGTTCAGGCAAAAAGCCCAAGGTATCGGATCACAGATTTAGGGGACAGCAGAGCCGCAGTCGATATGGGAAGTGTGGGAGGTTGCATGATGGAGTGTGTAAGGCAGGGAGTTTTGGCTGCTACAAGTGCGGTTGGACTGGGCACATGAGCAAGGATTGTACAATTGCTACTACTACAATGACTCCCACCTCAACATCTGATCTGATTCGCTTTCAGTGCAATCAGAGGGGCCATAAGAGGTCCCAATTTCCTAGCTTAGCAGTAGCAGGGAAGGTGGCGGCACCTGCCCCTGCTACATTGAGGATTACAGACGGTCGTCAGGGTCAGGCTGAGGCGTCTATGGGTGATGAGTAGAGCGTTCCAAATGACAGCAGAGGAGGCGCGAGTGATTCCTGACGTGGTGATGGGTATGTATTTTCCTCTTATCTCTGTTTTTAGTATTTATTGTTTCTTATGGTTATGTGTTTATGTATAGGGCCATTCTTAGTGAACGACATTTCAGCTACAATATTGTTTGATTTGGGGGCTACCCGATCATTTGTCTCACTTGCGCTTAGTAAGCGGTTTAGCAGAGCTCTAGGGGAGCTGGATTGCCCACTTGAGGATGATATAGTCGATGACAAGACCGTCAGGGCCGCGAGAGTACATATGGATTGTTCGTTGCGGTTATTTGACGAGCAGTTCTCAGTGGCTTTGGTTCCTATTCCCCTGCGAGTAAATAAGGTTATAGTGGGTATGGATTGACTGAGCCCCAATGGGGTAGTGATTGATTGTGAACTGCAGTTAGTAAGGGTATGCACTTCTCGTGGGGAAGAGTTAGTGATTCAGGGCGAGAGTGTCAAACCTCCAAACCAGAATGGTGGAAACGTTCGAGGGCGGAGGACGTCATGTAAAGTATCATAACAAATGAAAAGTAAAGAAAGTACACACAACCATCATATACATAATTGAAAAGTTTACATGATTTTAGTATTACATGTTTGCAAAATTCAATTACAATATGATGTCCAAAAGATTAAGCTAACGCCAGAGCGTAAGTCTTCAAAAATAGTTGCTAACCTGGTTTAGTGATTCCCTGAGAATACAAGTTATTTCAAAGAAAAAGTGTCAACATTTAAGTTGGTGAGTTCATAAGCTGTTATTTGTGTAAATGAAGGTCATTTGAAAAGTCCGCATTTGTTTTCAGAAAATCCGATATTTTCTTAAGAATGATGTTGTAAATCGTTATTGTATAAAATGAATGTATTTGAACCAGGAAAATCCTATATTTTCCTAAAAGTGAGGTGTAGTCTTATATGAACCAAGACCATGAATGTAAGTAAATATGTCATACTTATAATGAAGTGTATTGTTCTTCATTTAATAAAACTATAAGAAGCTTGAAATGATACGTAAAAGCAACTGTAATATTACTTTTCCCGAAAAGATGAATACCATAATAGTTGTCTATCCTATGAGTTTTCATAACCATACTGAGATAAATTTTCCTGTAACGACGTTCTTCAGGCGTTGGAATGTTATGATAATTGTCACCTCTTGAACTATAACTAACAATCAAGGTACGGGATCATCAGTCCCGTATAGATCTAAACACGCTTATAACGTTCTCTGGGACGAGATTCTGGTTATAAAACAGAGCTTGCTGTATACCTTGATAGGTACGATGAAGACGAATGACTCACATATTCTCAACTAAGTCACGTATTTTGAAACGAACAATATGATGAAATGGTTACCCGTGTTTATGATATGTT
Organism: Lactuca serriola; assembly: GCF_051521515.1. Classification (NCBI taxonomy): domain Eukaryota; kingdom Viridiplantae; phylum Streptophyta; class Magnoliopsida; order Asterales; family Asteraceae; genus Lactuca; species Lactuca serriola. The sequence goes on from NC_136408.1 coordinate 2,365,046, forward strand.
ATATGAACATATAAATGAAACATAGTTTGTTATATATATATATATATATATATATATATATATATATATATATATATATATAACATGTTTTATTCTACAAGGACAAAATGGTATCGTGAGATGTTTGCATGCTGATGTTTTCGTATGATAGTTATAAATCACATATGATTGATTATATAATGAAAAGTATAGCAGAAGATTGATGTTTTTCACACGATTATGACCGTGTGTTTACTTGTATCCCCCCCCCCCCCCTAAAAAGTATTTATAAGCAATTAAAAATGTATTTAAAGTGTGTTTGTAAGGGTATGAACTCACTTGGTAGAAGTGGTAGCTTGAAGAAGGCGAGACTAAACTCGAGCAGCACTTTGACTGGAGAAAGTCGATTTCTCGGGAATCTCGGGGGCGTCAGGACTTGCGTCGTGAGCTAGTGGTAATACCGGGGCTTTAAGGTAGCTTAGAGGGGCTAGAGAGGCATTTAAGGATGAAGGAGTGTAGAGAGAAGCAAAAAAATCCCAAGCAGCCTCACATGGTATTTATAGAGGTTGGTTGACCCTCGTACGCAGGGCGTACCTGCGAGGAACGCGGGGCGTTCCGGAGTGTAGGGTGTTCCCTGCTTGTACGCATCGCGTTCAGCAGCTTCAGACGTCAGCGCTTACCTCAGCCTCGGACGGTGCACCAGATGTGACTAGTGGGCGACGTGGACGAACCTAGACCCAGCATTTCCAAACGCGGGGCGTTCCCCCGGAACGCATGGTGTTCATTTCGGACCAATCTCGAGATTTGAGCCCAAAACTTGTAAAGACCGTAACTTCCGCGTACGATCTCTGTTTTCAACGTTCTTTATATCCACGCGTAGGTGGGAATATACTCTAAAACTTTCATTTAGACTCCATCGGCTAATTATTACTTTATTATTAATAATATATTTTTAACAGGCCGGGATTGGAAAAGTCCGTTAAAAATCCATAACTTCTTCATCCGATGCCCGTTTTCGTCTGTCTTTTTACCGTTGTATTACCATTGAAGAGATCTTTGATTCTCTTTAGGTCGTGTTGGCTAAAAGTTGCTCGATCTCTATTTCGAGTTTTTAGCTGTCTACCGCTATGTTCGAAACTTCGGAAAATTATAACTTCCTTATATGAAGTCAGGTTTGGGCGTTATTTTTATTAAGGTTTACGGTTTTGGGATATCTACGACTTTCATTTAGACACCTAAGGTTAAAAAGCATTTTATTGGAATTTCGTGTTTTCTGCTTAACTGTGTTTTACCGGTATTGTTGCGAATCTTCGATTGGTCATAACTTCTTCGTTATAACTCGGATTTTAGTGTTCTTTATATATTTGGAAACCATGTTACGATATCTACCACTTAGTATACTCAATTATGGTTACTAAACAAATTTATTTTTGACCAAATTTTTGTTGGTGTTACATTATCCCCCCGTTAGAGAGAATTTCATCCCGAAATTCGCATTTTGACTGGGACTTCAGTTGTTGAGGATAGATGTGTGTACTTCTATTCCATTTGAATTTTCTTGTTCTCTAGTGAGCCCAGATCCTAGCGTGGGTGTTCCTGCGGACCTTCATTTTCCTGTCTGTCATTTTGATCGGTATAGGCCGTGTGGATTTGGGTTTAATTGTCTATGTTCGTCTAAATATTAGCATTGATCATTCACAATACAGGTCGACCTTGTCTTGAATTTCATGGTTGAATTCATACCTAGTCCGTCTATCATCGCCTTGTGTATACAATTCGCATACACACTTTGTAGTGATAGGTTAACCGTATTCATTCCTAGCCTCTGCGTTTGAACTTGACTCACTGTACACGTGGTTATTCCTAAGTGGTATGTCAGGAATACTTCGGGTAGGTTGTAAAAGTGGTAGTAGTCCTCACATGAGTGCTACGGTATTTTGAAACGAGAGACGATTTGGAAGTTGTGTCGGTTTTGTCGTTATAGGTTAGAAGAGTTTCATTAGTCGGTGGTTAACGCAAAGGATCTTTTCATAGCACATGAAATTGGTATGGTGAAGACCAAGCCAATCCATTTCTAGTAGCTATTTGGGAACTTCTTATCGTAACAATTGTGAAGTCGATCAGGAAAAGTGTTCGTTAGTAGGATAGTGCATTCTACATATGTATTTTCAGTGCTTTTAGTCCATCTTTGTTATTACTACTATGAAGGTTTTTCTTAATGATTAGGGTGTTTGTTTGAGTAGATTTTTAAATTTGTGACTCATGGAACTCCTTTCCGCTCCTATTATCAAATGGAATGCATGCTAATGTGCTATCGAGGAAAAATGTACCCGTAACAACAGTGGGGTCTGCAACGGCTTCCTCCTGGCCCATTGCGAATACTTGGCCACTTCCCCCAGTATTCCTGTTGTTTGCCTTCGGGCAGTCCCTTCGGAAGTGCCCCATTGCTCCGCGCTCATAACAAGTATGGTCTACTACGACATTTGTGGTTGGAACGGTCGGTTGGGTTGGTTCCCTGCAGTAGCGGACAGTGTGTCCCTTACTATTGCACCTAGTGTAATGCATTTCATGGCAGGGTCCGTGATGATGAAAGTTGCATCGGTTTCACTTAGGTTGGTTGTCGTTGTACGACCTTGTGGGTGTAGGGGTGGTAAGAACAGCAACAGCATGAGCTATCACTATCTATTGTCTTTTGGTAGACCCTTGTTTTGAACTGCCCCCTTTTTCATTCCCGAACTTTCGTTTCGTGTTACTAGGTTTGTGGTTTGGAGTATCCTTGTGGGTAGACATTCGTTGATTTCCTTGGTTGTCACAAACATTTGAATTTTTGACATCCTTCCCAATTTTACTAGTGTTTCTTGCATTGAGATGTGTCATGATGACTGTCACGGCGGCTGTGACCGCAACTTGAAAAGTAGCTGAGTCTATATGCAGGAGTGGTGTTTCGTTGGTTGGTCGGTTATTTCCATGTGAATACATGATTTTGTTACATGATGCAAAACAAGTTGGTTAGATAACTATGATCGTTGTTAGTTGGATTCTATAAGTATAATTTCCTCATTTTGTTATTCGGTTTCTAATGCTTTGAGTTACATTCCTTATGATGTATTTGTGATTGAGGGTTGAAATATGTATCTTATTTTAAGTTTAGTTTTAGCAATTTAGGGTAGGGATGTTGAAATCTTAAGTCGATCTAGTTTCATGGGTTTTGGGAGAGGGTATCTTTCTTACTATCTCGAGTTATGAAGAAGGATGTGATGTACCTATCTCATAGCGTGAGTAATATAATTACCAACTCATTAGGTAATAATAATTATTACTTATTAGTCCGACGTATCAGGTTCTCTACCACCTCGCATGCTTCACGAGTGGTTTCCTCTGTTCTCTGTCGTATCCTCGGTGGTACTGATTTGTTATAGCCTGGTATCTATATATACAACGTCCTTGCTTTTCCTCAAGCATGTTTAATCTCCGTCATTGTTTTGATTGCCCTTAGTTGAAGTTGTAAAGGTTTGTTAGTCTATGGTAACTGTCTCTTTCCCTAAAGGGTGTAGGTGATAGAAAAGTTGGATTTATCGAAGGATTGAGTCTGTTTGAATAGCGAGAAGGCATTTCCAGCTATAGGGTTACATATGAAATGGTGGCAAGACTTCGCCAGTAATGTTGAGTTCAATAACATTGAACTACAATAGATTAGATTGACAGGGACAGTGTAGTGAGTCGTTGTAACAGTTTATGACACGAACTGTTTACATAGCCCAAAGCATGGATTGATAATGATGATCTTTAAAAGAAACAAGAAGTCTGTCATAATAGTTGGTATAGAAGTTACATAGAATTCGGAAAACTTGACCTTGGCGTAGGTCTACAACATACCACACAGGGAAAATTTGACAGCAAAGAGGTCTAGTAAAACAGAAATTGCTAGACGGGGAGGTTTAAATGAAAAGAGTACTTCTTGGAGTACGTATAAGGGTTATTCCACAATCCAAAATAAAGTGCGAGTAGAGTGTCCTATACTTGTGAGGGGAATTGTTGTGATTGGTACTTGATTTAGCCCTGGCTTCAGCCAACTGCTGTTCTGCTTCCCATACGCGTCTTTGCAGTGCCACTTGGTTCTGACCAAGATCCTTGGTCTTAGATCGACAGGCATCCAGCTCCACCTGTAAGGCGTCACTACGAGACCTTTCAAAGTCCTGGTCCTCGGTCAGATGACGAAGACGAATTGTGTTAACTCTAGAGTTAGCACGGATCTCCCTGACTTCAGTTTGAGTTGCAGTTAGCTCTCTATGTGAAGCTTCATTTTGATTTATGGCTCTACCATGAGTTAATCCTAACTATCGGATGCGAACTGTATTGAATCCCGTGTTCGCGTCATTCTCCTCGGTTCGTTGGATAGTTGCCCTTCCTTACTCATCATTGCGGGCAATTCGGCGAACCAATATAGGAAGGACTCTGTCTGCTGAGCCTGCCTCGCTCAGATTGTAGAAGCTCCGGTCTCCATGGTACGGTGGGGATTGACCTTGTTCGTTGGTCCACTTATTCGGGTTCACTGCCCACAGAGGTGTTGGGCCTTGAAATCCTGATCGAGGATTAGGATTTTGGATCGGAGTCACTAAGGGTAAGTTATTGGATTTGGGGTCGGTGTTGGAGTCTTCTTGTATTTCTCCCTCGAATCCTTCCATAATTTCCTCGGAATCCTCCTCTGGATCATCTTCTACCTATCCTCCATTGCCTTGGTTCGGGTAGTAGGGGTCCCTGGTAGATGGTATCCGACCATTGCGTTTGTGCGAGAATAGGGATATGAGAATTGTCTAAAAATTAAAACATGTAAATCTAAACATGTAGGTTAAACTATTTTATTTACAAAATACTCCTATAGTATTCTAGACGTTATGTTTGATTCTAAAGACTATAAGTTTGGTAAGTTTAGACTTTTTGTCCACTGTAGCTATCCCGTGGCATATGTTGGTCGACTCTTGGACAAATATAGTTGATCAAGCTATATTCATCCCAGTTCTGATTACATGTTCCAAGGCATACCTGTATTGCACAACTCATCTATAATACTTCTATATTGTTTTCATTATGATATTGACCCTGGTATATAATGTATGCATTTATACTTTATAAAAATTTCATTTTAAAAGTATAACTCTCACTCAGAGTGTTTTTGCCCATTTGTGTTTATAGTTGTATATCAAAAATGGTTTTGATATACTTAGTTCACTATAAACAATGCTCTGATACCAATCTGTCACACCCCCAAACTAGAACGGCATAAACGTTCGGGGAGGAGGATGTCATGTAAAGTATCATAACAAATGAATAGTAAAGAAAGTACACACAACCATCATATACATAATTGAAAAGTTTACATGATTGTAGTATTACATGTTTGCAAAAGTCAATTACAATATGATGTCCAAAAGATTAAGCTAATGCCAACGCGTAAGTCTTCAAAAGTAGTTGCTAACCTGGTTTAGTGATTCCCTGAGAATACAAGTTATTTCAAAGAAAAAGTGTCAACATTTAAGTTGGTGAGTTCATAAGTTGTTATTTGTGTAAATGAAGGTCATTTGAAAAGTCCGCATTTGTTTTCAGAAAATCCGATATTTTCTTAAGAATGATGTTGTAAATCGTTATTGTACAAAATGAATGTATTTGAACCAGGAAAATCCTATATTTTCCTAAAAGTGAGGTGTAGTCTTGTAAGAACCAACACTATGAATGTAAGTAAATTAATATGCCATACTTATAATGAATGTGTATAGTTTTTCATTTAATAAAACTATAAGAAGCTTGAAATGATATGTAAAAGCAACTGTAATATTACTTTTCCCGCAAAGATGAATACCATAATAGTTGTCTATCCTGTGAGTTTTCATAACAATACTGAGATAAATTTTCCTGTAACGACGTTCTTCAGGCGTCAGAATGTTATGATAATTGTCACCTCTTGGATTGTAGCTAACAATCAAGGTGCGGAATCATCAGTCTCGTATAGATCTATACACGCTAATTACGTTCTCCGGGAGGAGATTCTGGTTATAAAACAGGGCTTGCTGTATACCTTGATAGGTACGATGAAGACGAATGACTCACATATTCTCAACCAAGTCATGTATTTTGAAATGAACAATGTTATGATGAAATGGTTACCCGTGTTTATGATATGTTATATGAACATATAAATGAAACATAGTTTATTATATATATATATATATATATATATATATATATATATATATATATATATATAAACATGTTTTATTCTACAAGGACAAAATGGTATCATGAGATGTTTGCATGCTGATGTTTTCGTATGATAGTTATAAATCACATATGGTTGATTATATAATGAAAAGTATAGTAGAAGACTGATGTTTTTCACACGATTATGACCGTGTGTTTACTTGTATTCCCCCCCACCCCTAAAAAAGTATTTAAAAGCAGTTAAAAACGTATTTAAAGTGTGTTTGTAGAGGTATGAACTCACTTGGTAGAAGTGGTAGTGATATGTGCATATTTAGTGTGTATTTAGTATAGTTTTTTATTCATATATTGGCTAAATTATCACATATTATGGACAAAAGGTACTTAAAAGTGTTAAATTATGTTTTTCAGTCCAAAGATGAAGCTCGGAAGTAAAAGGAAGCAAGAGAAGCGGTTAGAAGATTGAGAGTGGAATGAAGAAGGAAAACACTGAAAAAGAAGCTTCTACTCGTCGAGTCATATATCTACTCGACGAGTCCGGTCGAGGAATCAGAAGGATAATGACTCGGAATCCCAGATAGTTATCGCAATACGTAGAATGTGAGAGGGACTCGACGAGTCACCACTTGACTCGACGAGTCGGACCGCTTATTTAAAGATAATTCCACAGATCGAGAGGAAGAAGTTCTGGGACAATTCAGAAGTGCTTAGCTGCGAATAAGAAGCCAGAAGAACCCTAGAAGTCGACCAAGGAAGCTAGAATCCAATTCCGGAAGTAATTAAGGCATAATTCCACCATTCTACTTATTTCTTTTGTTTTGTCAACATGATTAAGCAACTTGAACTTATTTGTTTGCTGTTATTTACCTTAGTTATGAACTAAATTCTTTAAACTTCTATTTGGGGATACGAAATTGGTAATATGGTTTGATTCTTGGTAGGATTAATTCTATGTTGGTTAATTTAGTTATTTTAGCTTGCTAAAGAACCTTGTGTATGAATGATAATTGATTTTCTGTTAATAGGGAGATAATTAATTAGCATGAACATCTATTAGTTATCAATCTCATATGCTTAGTGAACACTTTTTGTCATATGTCTAGTGTAATGAACATGAAACTAGGATTAATAAGAAAATCAAGTAAATTTATGTGCAAGCTTGTGAGATGACCATTAAACAAGAAGTTAATTAAAAGATAAATTAATTAGCTATTGCAAGTCTAACTTAACCCGAATATTATATCTAGTAAATTTAATTGAAATAGACAACTGGCCATTGTTTAAATTGATTTATTTGCTAAGGATTAATGAAGTGAATACGGAACTAATCAATTGAATCGGTAACTAGCAAAAGAATTAATCCATTGCACTTTTACCTTGAAATCAACCATAGGATCAATTAAGTTGAACTAAATAGAAGTACTTTTCCGTTATTGAATCTAGTCAAAGTCTTCGTTTTCTAGTTTAACAAGTAATCATTAGTAAGTTTCTAGTCTTGTAAAACTAGAGAAAACCCCTACTTATTAGTTAAATTAGATAAATTAGTGTTTACTATTTAATTTGCCATTCCCTGTGTTCGATACCCTACTTGCTTGAACTATACCACAATTGATAGGTTCACTGCCTTTTGTGTGTTATTTGATAATTAAAAGTAGGTTTAAAACTAGTGGGTTTTACACACATCAGGTAGCTTGAAGAAGGCGAGACTAAACTTGAGCAGCACTTCGACTGGAGAAAGTCGATTTCTTGGGAATCTCGGGGGCGTCGGGACTTGTGTCGTGAGCTAGTGGTAATACTGGGGCTTTAAGGTGGCTTAGACGGGCTAGAGAGGTGTTTAAGGGTGAAGGAGTTTAGAGAGAAGCAACAAAATCCCAGGCAGCCTCACATGGTATTTATAGAGGTTGGCTGACCCTCGTACGCAAGGCGTACCTACGAGAAACGCGGGACGTTCCGGAGCGTAGGGCGTTCCCTGCTCGTACGCATTGCGTTCAGCAGCTTCAGACATCAGCGCTTACCTCAGCCTCAGACGGTGCATCGGATGTGACTAGTGGGCGACGTGGACAAACCTAGACCTAGCATTTCCGAACGCGGGGTGTTCCCTCAGAACGCATGGTGTTTATTTCGGACTAATCTCGAGATTTGAGCCCAAAACTTGTAAAATTCGTAACTTTCGTGTACGATCTCCATTTTCGACGTTCTTTATATCCACGCGTAGGTGGGAATATACTCTAAAACTTTCGTTTAGACTTCGTTGGTTAATTCAGATTTATTTTTAATAATATATTTTTAACAGGCCGGGATTGGAAAAGTCCGTTAAAAATTCATAACTTCTTCATCTGATGCCCGTTTTCGTCAGTCTTTTTACCGTTGTATTACCATTGATGAGATCTTCGATTCTTGTTTAGGTCGTGTTGGCTAAAAGTCGTTCGATCTCTATTTCGAGTTTTTAGCTGTCTACCGCTATGTCCGAAAGTTCGAAAAATTATAACTTCCTCATATGAAGTCGGATTTGGGCGTTCTTTTTATTAATGTTTACGGTTTTGGGATATCTACGACTTCCATTTAGATACCTAAGGTTAAAAAGCATTTTATTGGGATTTCACGTTTTCTGCTTAACTGTGTTTTACTGGTATTGTCGCGGATCTTCGATTGGTCATAACTTCTTCGTTGTAACTCGGATTTTAGTGTTCTTTGTGTTTGTGGAAACCTTGTTACAATATCTACCATTTAGTATACTCAATTATGGTTACTAAAAAAATTTATTTTTGACCTAATTTTTGCTGGTGTTACAGAGAGGCCACAATGTGGACCGATTCTTTGTTCAGCAGCGAGAGCGAGGCGCTACCCCCAGCAGGGATGTGCGGGGTACATTGGCTATGTTATGGATGCCCGGGAGAAGGGTAAGGCGACAGTTGATGATGTACCAGTGGTGCAAGAGTAAATGGACGTATTCCCAGAGGATTTACCTGGGATACCCCCGGAGAGGCAGGTTGAGTTTAGGATTGACCTGGGACCAGTTGCGGCTTTGATAGCCAAGGCACCATATCGGTTGGCTATTCCAGAGATGCAGGAGTTGTCTACACAGCTGCAAGAACTGCTAGACATGAGTTTTATCAGGCCGAGTAGTTCGCCATGAGAGCCTCGATCCTGTTTGTGAAGAAGAAGGACGGGTCACATCGCATGTGTATAGACTACCGGAAGCTGAACAAGGTATCGGTGAAGAACCGTTACCCACTTTCGAGGATAGATGATCCGTTTGACCAGCTTCAGGGAGCATCTTGGTTTTCCAAGATTGATTTATGGTCGGGATATCACCAAATGCGTGTCAGGGATGAGGATGTACAGAAGACCGCTTTTAGCACCAACTATGGTCATTATGAGTTTGTAGTGATGTCGTTTGGGCTCACCAATGCTCCAGCTGCGTTCATGGATCTCATGAACCGCATATGCAGGCCAATGTTGGATCGGTCTGTGATAATGTTCATTGACGACATCTTGGTTTATTCCAAGACTCAGGAGCAGCATGAGGAGCACCTGAGAGAGGTCCTAGAGACACTGAGGAGGGATAAAATTTTCGCGAAGTTCTCCAAGTGTGAGTTTTGGTTGCGTGAGGTGCAGTTCTTGGGAAACCTCGTCAACCAGAAGGGTATACTAGTAGATCCGGCCAAGATAAAGGTCGTGATGCAGCGGGAGGTCCCGAGGTATCCAACTGAGATTTGGAGCTTCCTAGGTCTGGCAGGGTACTACAAGAGATTCATCCAGTATTTCTCCAAGATAACAGTTCCACTCACCCGACTGACCAAGAAGTCAGTGATGTTTCGCTGCGGGCCTGAGCAGCAAGCAGCATTTGAGACCCTCAATCAGCGATTGTGCGAGGCACCAATTCTTAACCTGCTAGAGGGAGTGGATGACTTTGTAGTCTACTGTGATGCTTCGATAACAGGCATGGGAGAATTATTGATGCAGCGGGGCCATGTGATAGCTTACACCTCTAGACAGTTGAAGCCACACGAGGCTAACTATCCAACACACAATTTAGAGTTGGGGGATGTTGTGTTTTCCCTCAAGATTTGGTGACATTACCTATATGGGGTCCGTTGTACCATATACTCAGATCACAAGAGTCTGAAGTACCTCATGGATCAACCAAATCTGAACATGAGGCAGCGTCGGTGGTTAGACATGGTAAAGGATTACGACTGTGAGATCCTTTACCATCCGGGCAAGGCCAACGTAGTGGCCGACGCTCTGAGCCGCAAGGTGGTAGTGGCCCCGATCAGAGTTATATGTCTGAGGATGACAGTGATTACCCCACTGCTGGAGCAGATTAGGGAGGCGCAGGCTGAGGGCCTGAAGGAGGAGCGTCAGAAGTATGAGAGGATTGTGGGCCGAGTAGCTTCCTTCGATTATGACAGTCGAGGATTGTTGACCCTGCATGGGAGGGTCTGGGTGTCGTACTAGGGCGGAGTACGGAAGGTGTTGATGGACGAGGCTCACAAGTCTCGGTTCTCCATCCACCTAGGGGTGACGAAGATGTACAGAGATCTTCGACCCGATTACTGGTGGCCTTGCATGATGCGAGATGTAGCTTGGTACGTGGAGAGAGGCCTGACCTGCAGGAAGGTGAAGGTAGAGCACCAGAGACCCCACGGTAAGATGCAACCGTTAGATATTGCCGTGTGGAAATGGGACGATATCACCATGGATTTCATTACTAAGCTTCCCAGGACCGTACGTGGAGTGGATTCGATTTGGGTCATCGTGGATCGGTGGACCAAGAGTGCACATTTTATACTGATTCAGAAGAGCATATCAGCCGAGAAGCTAGCCGATATTTACGTGCGAGAGATAGTGGCACGGCATGGAGTGCCTGTTTCGATAGTGTCAGATCGAGACGTCCGGTTTACTTCCAGGTTTTGGAAGCAATTTCACGACGAGATGGGTACTTTTCTTCATTTCAACACCACTTTCCACCCTCAGACGGACGGGTAGAGCAAAAGGACGATTCTGACTCTCGAGGACATGCTTCAGGCATGTGTCCTAGATTTCGGTGGCAGTTGGGATACATATCTTCCATTAGCGGGATTTTTGTATAACAACAGCTACCATGCTAGTATTAACTGACCTCCCTTCGAGATGCTTTATGGGAGGAAGTTTAGGACCCCAATCTGTTGGGGTGAGGTCGGTCAGAGAGTCATGGGAAGTACGGAGGTAGTACTCAAGACCACGGAGTTGATACAGCAGGTCTGTAGCAGATCCAGACTGCTCAGAGTCGGCAGAAGAGTTACGCCGATAGGAGGCATTCGGACTTGGAGTTCCAGGTGGGTGATATGGTCCTCCTGAAGGTGTCACCCTGGAAGGGTGTCATCAGATTCCGGAAGCGGGGCAAGCTGGGCCCCAGATTCATAGGTCCGCTCAGGGTTTTGGCCCGGGTGGGTCGGGTTGCTTACCGTTTGGACCTTCCAGCAGAGCTCAACCACATCCACAACACGTTCCATGTATCTTAGTTGCGGAAGTGTTTGGTGGAAGAGTCAACAGTTGTACCATTGGAGGATATTCAGGTTGATAGCAGCCTTAATTACATCGAGAGACCCATTGTGATCTTGGATCAGAAGACGAAGACCTTGAGGAACAAGGTAGTTCAACTAGTAAAGGTGCAGTGGCAGCACCATAAGGGTTCAGAGTGGATGTGGGAGTCTGAGGAGGAGATGAGGGAGCATTATCCGAAGTTGTTTTCAGATTCAGTAGCAACAGACTTCGAGGATGAAGTTTGATTCAAGTGGGGGTGAATTGTAACATCCATCTCTCGATGTATTAATTAATCGATTATGCAACTTAAAAAGATATTGGACTATGGTTGGACTTGGCATTTTGGATTGGACTTTAGGAATCTTGGGTCGAGATGTAGGCTGCCCATAATCCGTACGCAGGGCGTAACCCGGAGTAAGCAGGGCGTAGTGTCATTAGATGCGCGGGACATGAGAAACGTACGCACATCGTACCATAAGGTACGCCCAGCGTACGCGAACAGCCACTAAACCCTAATTTCAAGGTTTAAGAGGTATATAAACCCCATTATAGCCTTTGGTTTCTTATCAGCCTCCTCACCCACAAGAAAACCCTAATACTATTGGATAAGGTGTCTAAGTCCATAACTATATTTGGTATGTACTTGACCTGACCCGGCATGGTCCATTTGGGTTGCATGGCATCATGCATTTGGATAGACTAAATGAGAGAAATAACATTTGTGGTTTATTAATATATTATAAGTTCTAATATATTAATAGTATTATTTAATTAGTATTGATCAAGAATTAATTAAGTGATCAAAAGATGACTAATTAAATATATGGGTTGATTATGTAAATCATGCATAACTTGTATAATGGGCTAAAAGGCTCCATGGATTATCAAGTTGGGTTAAACCCATAGGATGCTCCATGGGAGTTACAAACCCATGGGTCATGGAAATGAAGAGTCATGTCACATTAGGGTTTACATGGTGTAACCCTAGATGTGACACACTATATAAGGAACATGATACTCACCAAAATCGGCTACACTAAGAACAAGAGAGGGAAAGCTAATTTTTACAAGTGTTATACACACTCTAAAGTTATTCCAAAGAATTTGGTGTTGTGTGAAGCATTTGAGGCATCACACTTGGGGTGCTAGGCTCTCAATGTTTTCAAGAAATCAAATCAACTACAAGGTATGTAATTCTAGCCATCTTTTAGATTAAAAGTTCCCCATTATGCCAGATAGGATTATGAACCTTGGAAATCATATTTTACATGTATTTTAGACAAACATAGATCCAGGGTTTTCTAGGGTTGCATGTACACTTAGGGGTGTTAGAATGCTCAAAACCCATCACTTCTTACCCTCTTTATTGTGTGAAATTACTTTTGTGAGTGCATTTAGTGAAAGAAAGTTGTGAAGAAGGAAATGAAAGGTTGGAGAAGAAGCTTGAGCTCAAGGATCTGGACTAAACTCACCCTTGGTCATAAAAAGAAGGTATAAAGCACTTAACTTTCTTCCTCACATCCTAGATCTAGGGTTATGGGAGTTTTGGACCTCTTTATGTCCAAAGGTTGGACCTTGATCATGTGAATCCGTTTTTGAGCTTGGGATTGCCATCCTTGAGGCTCAAAACACTTTCTTAGAAATACAGTTTCAATCTTTGAGGCTTTCATGAAGCCATGCATGAGACCTAGCCATTTCCATGGAAATAGATTATTGTTTTTAGAGTTTGAGCATATGTGAGTCATGCAAGCCATCAAGTAAGCAACTTTATGGTTTAAGGCATGGAATAAGACTTGGATATGAGTTTATAGCTTCTGAATCGGAATATTAAGCACTTAATATAGAAAGGACTTAACAGGGTATTACGTTGAGCGTACGTGTAGGTATGCTCAGCGTACTCGTCATCAAGCCCTTACGCTAAGCGTACTTTGGAGTACACCTCACGTAACGCAGTCAGTTTGGACCTTGAGTATTTGGGCCTTGGTGTGGGCTGTATTTTGGACGTTGGGCCTTAGTTGGCCAGTAGGAGTCAGTGAATATGAGCCAAGTATAGGTTTTGGGCTTAGGGTAAGGCCCAATAAAGGAATTTGGGCCCAATGTATCAAATTGGGCCAATAGTGGGCTTGGAAAGCCTATCTAGTGATTGGACCTTTAGAAGTCGGATTATGGGCCAAGGGCATTTTTGGGCTTAAGTAGGGCCCATATGAAGAGTTAGGCCCAATTTAGAAAATTGGGCCTTTAGTGGGCCATTGGTGGACTTAGAAAGAATTAAGGGGTTTGGGCCTTGGTAATGACCCACACCAGAGCAGGGGTAAAATAGTCATTTTACCCATAGAAAGATCATTATTCTGATTAAGTGTTTTAATTGGTCATGATAGTCGGGGAGCAGCCGGAACAGCAGTCAGGGATTCTTTACTCAGGCTTTCAGCAGTCAGTTCTTTGAGGTGAGTTTCCTTCCTGTAGGAACGGGTCTACGACCATAATGCCGACCCGTTTAGATAACAGTAGTTCCGTACTGCGGTCCGATGCCGGGGTGGTCCCGAGAAGTAGTTCAGTATGCTTGATGTCTTTGTGATTCAGGCGTGTTTATGTGTTATGTGTTCCGGACTGCGGTCCGATGCAGTATGCAGAAAATGTGTATTTGTTATATGTTATGGTTATATTATGCTATGTTCAGTCAGTTCCGGACTTCGGTCCGATGCAGTGGGCAAGGCCCTAGTCAGTTCCGCACTTCGGTCCGACGCAGAGGGCAAGGCCCTAGTCAGTTCCGTACTTCGGTCCGATGCAGGGGGCAAGGCCCTAGTTAGTTTCTGACTTTGGTCCGATGCAGAGGGCAAGGCCCTAGTTAGTTCCGGATTTCGATCTAATGCAGTGGGCAAGTCCCTATTTAGTTCCGGACTTCGGTCCGATGCAATGGGCGAGGCCCAATATGTGCTTTATATGTTATTGTATGGTATGTGGTAGTTTGGGGGAGCTCACTAAGCTTCAAGCTTACAGTTTCAATTTTGGTTTCAGGTACTTCAGCTAGCAAGGGGAAGGGCTCGGGATTATGGCATAGCACACACACCACAGTTTTAGCCAGGGAGTTAGACTCTGATATTTTTGACATGATCTTGACATTAGTTTCGATATGAGACATATTTTATGAAATTTTGAGACACACGAATTATGATTTTCTTATATGATATTTGGATATTATGGTTTTAGTAATGTTTTCAAACGAAAATTTTGGCTTGTATTTTTGGGATGTTTCACACCCATATACTACGCCGCAGGGAAAAGTACATTGCCTTCTGCTTGTGGACAATTAAGGGGATATACGCACCATTCCACCCATTTATACGTACATTTGATTCTCCTATATTTAACCCAAGTGTATACTAGAAATTTAACATTGTTAACCCTTTTTGTCGAGGAGTTGCGGGTCTTCTGGAAGAGTTAGTCGCATCTAACTTTCCAAATTAGGCATATAGTGCCATAACAAATGCTAATGAGGATGTTTCGTCTTTATACACATTTAGCCAACCCACCAACATACGATATCAAGTCTCCAATGTTTCAAAATTGTGGGGTCAGGATGTCACACCACTTACAAAAATCATTCCCAAATTGTTTTCGCAAACGAGCATCATGTGAAAATGTGATCATTTTCTTCTTCCTCCACTGAAAAGTAGCCATAGCTCACAAAATCGATATGTACGCCTCGTCTCCTAAGTACACATGTAATGGAAACTCTATCTAGCTTCATTCTGCATATGAAACGTAGGATCTTAATCGGTACGCCGTGCAACTGTGACATCCCCAATTTCATGGCCAGAAAAGACCGATTTGTTTATGCTTTGTTTTTAAAATCAGAGTAATCTTTTAAAGAAAATGGTTGCGGAATTTGTTCCCAAAACAAGATATGATAATAACTTATTAAAACATTTCTCAAAGAGCATGTATTTTCATTTAATAATAAAACCTCGGGATGTCATGTTCCGATACAGACATATAAGCATAAATAGAACTTACATTTAATTACACTAATGATTTATATCTCCTTTAAATCTCTCTGTGAAATATGTCTTCGTATCTATACCTGTGATACAAAGAAAACTGAGGGGTCAGGCTTGGGAGCCTGGTGAGCATATAGGGTTTTCATCCCACAATGTTATATCATATATTTATAAATATAGAACATTCAAACTTGTACAATTTCACCACATAAAGGCAACTCTTATCCCACCCCATCGATCCTCACAGCGACACGATCTAAACTCTCGTATCTAAAATTTTCCTCTTTACCTGATCCCTACTCACGGATCTAAAACTATCCTCTTCACCCGATCCATACTCACGGATCTAAAACTAACCTTTTCACCTGACCCATACTCACGGATCTAAAACTAACATTTTCCCCTGATCCATACTCACGGATCTAAAACTAACCTCATGATCTGATCCATACTCCCGGATCAATAATTGTACCCATTCCATACTCCCGGAATAGGGACAATTAACTATACCCTAATCCTGATCTGATCCATACTCCCAGATCTATAACTGTGCCCAATCCATACTCCCGGACTAGGGACAATTAACTTAGTCTTAATCCATACTCCCGGACTAATAACAAGTTTTATCTCTTTACCTGACCCATACTCCCGGATCTAAAACTAACCTCTTGGTCTAATCCATACTCACGGATCTAAAACTAATATCTTGATCTGATCCATACTCACAGATCTCATCTACCCATGTCCTACCCAACATATTTGTAGATATAAAATACATATACAGTTTAACTCATTAAAACCTATATAGTCCATCCATTCCACCAATATCTCAAATAAACAACAATATATAAACACATAGCACGTATTTCGTCGTAGCAAATACTTCATACTTATGTGTTAGAAGAAAGTAACCACACACTCACTTGATCAGAAGATGATCGGACAGCACTATGGATTGCAATGGTAGTATTCTTCGGTGAAACCGGGATCACTTCACACACCGGGTTTCTCGCGGGCAGAGCTTTGGCTCGGAAACTCTTTTCTTCTCAGGATCTTCGGGCTTCGGGACTTGCTTCGGGTCTCGGGGTGATACCGGGGATTCGGGGGGTTAAAATTGCACATAAAACGATGTAATATGGGAGAGAGATGAGAGAATGAGCAACCAAACTCGGCTGGCCCTTCAAATCTATTTATAGGGCAAAATCTGCCCTTGCCACGTTGTGACACCTTTTTCCACATCGTGGGCTTGGTCGTCACTGCATGCGTCATCTCAAGTTGCATCTGGGGGACTCCAGAGGTGTCAGAAGACTTGCCACATTGTGGTATCTGACAGTTTTGGGGTTTCGTGCCCCGAACTTCAGAAATTCATAACTTTCGCATATGAACTCCATTTTCGATGTTCTTTATATCGACGCGTAGGTGAGATTATGCTCTACAACTCTCGTTTATACTCCATTGGCAAATTTTGACTTTATTTTTAATATATTATAAATATATTACTTATATATTATCTTTAGTAGGTCGGGACAGGAAAACTCCGTTCGAAATTCATAACTCCTTCATCTGAACTCCTTTTTCGTCTATCTTTTTATCGTTGGACTACTATCGAATACATCTTCGACTCTCATTTAGATCACTAAGGATAGATATATATCTACCTTAAATTCACTATTTACGTCGCGTTGGGTCGTGCCGGTTCTGTCGCGAAACTTTGACAGGT
Organism: Lactuca serriola; assembly: GCF_051521515.1. Taxonomy (NCBI): domain Eukaryota; kingdom Viridiplantae; phylum Streptophyta; class Magnoliopsida; order Asterales; family Asteraceae; genus Lactuca; species Lactuca serriola. Next base: position 2,382,488 of record NC_136408.1, read on the forward strand.
CATAACTTCTTCGTTATAACTCGGATTTTGGCGTTCTTTATATGCACGGAAACCTTGTGACATATACTAAAACTTGGTTAAGATTAATACTTATAAATAATCTTCCATAAAAAAGTCATTTTTGATGCTTATCGTCTCTAAATTGACTAGCCCGGATCTACGGGCGTTACAGCAACCAATGTATACGTACTCCATTTGCAACTTTCTTACTCGCATCTATTTTTTATCTTAGGAAATCTACATGGTACATTCCATCTCTATAGATGTCGCATTTCCACAGATCTCCACCTACCAGATAGTTGAAACACCCTAACTCTTGAAGAAAGTGTGTTAATTTCTCTCACCTAATCACTGGAGGATGGAATCGAAACCCAATCCCATGTTGCCCCACCAATTTGTATCACGTCATTTACTTTGCAATGTTTTTTATTCTCCAGTTTGTACAAATTAGGGAACATATATTTGAATGTCCCATTTCCACACCATTGGTCAAACCAAAATAGGGTGTCGTGCATGATCTAACTTGTTTTTACATAACTTCTTCTATGTTGACTACACATTTTATTAGATCATCTTTTGCTCCTGCTATAGTCTTCTAGACAACCTTTAATTAATGCTTTGTGTATGTTATGGGATGGTTTCGTGTGTAAATTATGAATGTCCTTGATCACTCTAGCCTACAATGTAATTTTTTCTATGTGTAGGCGCCACCACCACTTGATAATTAGGGATAAGTTAAATGTTCGGAGTGATCCTAAGCCCAATCCTCCAGACTCCTTTGGCGAGATAATTTTTTCCCATGAAACCTAATAGATCTTCTTCTTGTTTTCATAACTGCCCCAAAGAAATTATTGTCCTATTTTTTCTAGTATCTCAATAACCCCTATTGGTGCTAGAAATATGGAGAAAAAAATAGGAAGGGAGACTGCTAAGTGTAACATCTGGAATCTAGAAGGGCAGTTATGGAAATAAATTCCCTTTTTAGGGGCCAACTCATTGAGTTTATGTCATAAACTCGACATGTTGGAAGCTTTTGGGGCGCATTTTTTTAAGGACCAACTTGTCGAGTTGGTGAAGGGAACTCGATGAGTTGAACGCTGTTTGAGAAACCCAAATTTTTGTGTTTTGCACCCTATTTAAACACCTTAAGTTCCAGGTGGTGGCCTCATTCCCAGCCTCTATAGCCCCTAACCCTAATCTCGAAACCCTTGAGCCTCCTTGAGTGTTGTGAGCTCATTGTAGGTGTGTTGGAAGCTCATTAAAAGGAATAAAAGCTTGGTGCAAGGTGGTGGTTCAAGTAGGAGCTTTTAGATCTTGATTCTCTATTTCATTTCCAACAAATCTTGGGTAGAAAGTTCTAACCTTGCTTAATATTTGCTTAGATCTCTTATTTGGTTAAATTGCATGCTTTTAGCCATGGATGGGTGATTGTTGGGGAAGTAGAAGTCCTAAGTGCTTATTCTTTCAGATCTATGATCTTCTTGAGTTCTTTTAGCATAAAGGTGCCAACTTTATGGTCTTAAGGGCTTCATGCATCTATTAAGCTCTTCTTTTAGTCTCTTATGAGCTTTTGAGCATCTCCTATCCATGCGTGAGTGTAAAGTTGGAAGCTTTATGTGACCATGCAACCTTAAAGGACCATATATATATATATATATATATATATATATATATATATATATATATATATATATATATATATATTGGGGCTTTGTCTTGGTGGTTAAGTGATTATTGATTAACCCCTTAACCTTTTAAGCCTAGGATTTGGGTTTTGAGCCCACTTGGTTGGTCCCTAGGGGTAAAGTTGGAAACTTTACCCTTCTAGACGCTATTTTAGTTGAGACATGAGTGGGGAAGCTGTTAGTTTCGATTATGTCGGCTTAATGGATTAAGATGTTTGGTTCTTGATGAACTCAATGAGTTTTTGGGTTAACTTAGCGAGTTGGATCGATTCTTCTCAATTTTTACAGTCTGATGAAGGAAACTCGACGAGTTGAAGGGAAACTCGACGAGTTGGGCCAACCTGGGTCGTTGACTTTGACTTTTGACTTATGTCTTTGACCTAGTTTGTCCCAAGGGGTGTTTGTGGTAATCTGAATTGTATTTAAGAAAATTATGGGCTTAGGATAAGGCCTATATGATATTAGGCCCAATTTAGAAAATTGGGCCATTAGTGGGCCTTTGAAGATCTTTTGGTGTTGGGCCTTTTGGTTATTGGAATTGGGCCTCATGTTTGGTTAATTTTAGGGTCAGGTGTAAAATGGTCAATTTTACCCCAAGTATGAATGGTGGGCCATAGAATGGAACCCACTTGCTAATTGGGTGTTATTTTGATGTGTTAGATCGGAGGTGTCGTCGGGGCGGCAGCTGGTGATTTCTTTCAGTAAGCTTCAGCATTCAAGGTGAGTCTCCTCACTGTTGTATGGGTCAAAGGCACCAATGTCGGCCCGTTTGGTTTATGTATTGTAGGAAGACCCAGAGGTTATCCCTTGGCATTATGTATGAAAGACCAGGAGGCGGCTCCTGGCACACTGTATGCAAGACCGGGGTCTGAGCTTGGCAGTTACTTAGTTTAGTAGTGTAGATTGAATGTTAGTTGTCTTTGTGATGCTTTATGGAAGACCCGGAGGTGGCTCCTGGCACTTGTCTGTAAGACCCAGGGTTGTGTCCCCCAATCTGGCAAGGAAGGCCACGAGGCAGCTCGTGGCATAATGGCAAGACTATGTACGACATATAACATCTTTATTGATTATGATATATGAATGATATGTATGGCTTGCGATTTTGTACGCCATGTGTGGATCATTTGTTATGTATGGTATATGGTATTTGGGGAACTCACTAAGCTTTGTGCTTAGGGTTTTCAGTTTTTGTTTCAGGTACTCCAATTTTTAAATGAAAGAGCTCGGGACGATCGCAACGCATATACCCGTGTTTTCTGCAATATGTGATCTTTGGGATTGGACTATGATAATTGTATTATTTGAAATGTTTTCAATGTTTTGAATAAAGTTACAATAGTGTTTTGATTATAATAAAAATGAAATTTTTACCTTGGATTTTTAGGCTGTTTCACTAAGTAGCGCTTGAACCAACGTAAATCGACCTCCAAAGGATAGTGTTTTCGACTTCCAGGTCAATAGTTTTGAGTGAAATTGATCTATTATAGGCTTCCAGTGCTTTTTTTAAGTTCATGTTTGCACCTACTAGGACTCCAAGGTAGGTGAAGGGCAGTGTAGTGGGTTCACAACCAAGTGGGGCTGCCTATCTAGTGACCTCTTGTATGTCTGCTCTGATTCGAAATACCTTCGATTTGGTGAAATTTACTTTGAGTCCTAAAGTAATATGGAAGCATCTAAGCATGCACGCAAGGTTTTTTTTTATGTTCTCTTAGCTCCATTTACCTAAGAATAATGCATTGTCTCCATAAAATAAGTGAGAGATGGTCGTCTTCTCGTGTGGTAGCGTCATTCCTTGGAATATCCCTTTCTTGCATATCGTTTTCATAGCGATATTCAATCCCTCCATCGCCATTATAAAGATAAACGGGGATAGGGGGTCGCATTGTCTCACCCCTTTATCAATCTTGAACTCGTCTGTCGGTGCGCTGTTAATGAGGATAGATAGTTTGGTTGACTTGAGACAACCCTTTATCCACATTCGCCATCTATCCTGTAACCCATCTATAGTAATAAGGAGTCTAAGTAGTTCCAATTCACCGAGTTGAATGCTTTCTCAAAATCTGCTTTGAAAAGCAAGACTTTCTTTTTCACCTTTTTAGCCTAGGAACATAATTCATTGATAATCAAGGGTCCATCAAGAATGTTTCTACCTTCTACATATGTCGTTTGGACCTCATCGATGTTCATACCAATGCTACTTTTAATTCTATGGGCTAATGTTTTGGAGATGCTTTTGTACAAGCATCCAATCAGACATATTGGTCGATAGTCTAAAAGTTTGAGAGAGTCTTTTATCTTAGGTACCAATGTTATAAAGGAGGAGTTGCATCCTTCATCTACTTTCCCATGCTTTTCAAAATGTTGAACAAAACGTAGGATGTCACCATGTAGCTGATCCCAATAGCTTTTGATGAATTTAAATATGAATCCATCCAACCCCGATTGCATAGTATTTTGACCACGAATGACTGAAAAACTAAAAGTACGTTATTATAAAATTTAAGAAAAACTGAAAGTTCATTATTATAACTTCAAAAAAGTTAAAAAGAAAATAAACATAATATTTTGATACCACCACTAACGAAAATTTATAGTTTTGACATTGCTGTCCTCGAAGAGTGGGAGCTATGAACTTATTTTTCCTTTTTCATGACATAAAGAAATAATTGTAGATAAATTTTAATTATAATTAATGGCCGAGATTATAATTTTTTGGATTTTAATGCATTAGTTATAAATGCTCCCATAGCCATAGCAATAAAATATTTTGCTTTATGCATTTGTTCGTATTTATTCAATGTTACAAATATTTAATCTTACGGTAATTTCACGAAAAATACGCAATAATTGCTTTTATAAATAAATATGATTGATATTTTGCATGGATACTAATTTCGATCTTATTATTTAAAATGATATATTTTGAAAAGTTATAACATATTGTTAATAATTTAATTTTAATATCAATATTAAATGTATAATTAAAACAAATTTAATTGCTATTTTTTTACGATTAACGGTGGAGCTCATTGAGTTTATTATTCTTCAAAGATTAAAAAAGAAGAAGCAATCAGTGCCAGGTCATGGGTTGTTGAAAAAAGGGTCCACGTGTCAGCACCCTAAATAAAAAAAGACAAAAAGTGTCCGTCTGATTGGTTGCTTTTCACCCTATTAAATTGTCATATCTACCAATTAACCCCTTACCTTTCTTTTATTGTCATTTTGTTATTACTCAATTACTTTCCTTCATTCTATCCACAAACTTCCCACCCCATATAACACTATAGCACCTATGGTATCATCGATGTATTTTACAAAGGAAATACATTTCATGAGTGAAATATTAATGTATAAAATACAAATTACTATAGTTGTGGTAGTTGGTTCAAACTTGGATATCAAGCTCCTTGTTCATTACCATTTAACCATCTCATGCTCTAATCTTGACAATAAAACTAGTTAGTCGGACCATTTAAAGGTGGTATTACATGGTTTCACTATTAAAAAAAAATTGTGTATATCATTTTATATAAAAAAATGATAATACTATAAACTAATGTCATAGAAGATTATTCAATGAATATAAGTGTTTATGTATCTTGGAAACCGACAACACAAATACTTTTAATGATTTTTTTTAATAGAAAGAGAGTTCTGTTATGAATTCAACATTCCTTATCTTATCTGGTTACTTATTTTGCAATAATGGTAACATTCCAGAATTAAATAGAAAGCATTTACAAATCCAAGGAATATGGAAACAATTTGAAATTTGAAAAAGATGTAGGAACAAAGTTGTATGATTCAATGTACTGTTTGTTTAATAGATCGTTATAATTTTGAAATGACATACACATATCGACCATTGTATACTGTATCCTTCACGATTTCATCAAACACCCTTAAAACAGTTTCCTATATGATGTATATATATAATTCAAGACTGTTATATAGCATCATATGATTCTCAATGTAAATTTTGAGAAACGAGTTTTGCACTTTAGTTTTAATAGAAATTTGAATTGAATTTCAAATATATTACCTTAAAATAATTCAATACTTTTCTACATTATTTCAGTTTCACGGTCGGTAATATATTTACTCAATTATATATATATATATATATATATATATATATATATATATATATATATATATATATATATATATATATATATATATATATATATAACCAAAAAGTCCTCAAAATAACTAATTAACTAATAATAATAATGAAGTAAAGATATTTAGTAAATATGGATCCTCCATCTCTCTATGCCCTAAAACCAAATCTCCTCTCCCCTCTACATAAGCCGCACTCTTTGCTATTCATTTCTTTCATACTCTCTGGTAAGAGAGAGAAACACAAAGCAAAGAGTGTGTGTATTATCTATCTATTTCTTCCGTCTGAATCTTCAACCAAGATGAACCTTTTTAACAAAATCAAGAAATTCCAGCTTTGATTTGCATACATTCTTTGAGTTTTTCTCAAAATCTCAGTTAATTTTTTTTGGTTTTAGAGTTTGTTTTCCTAGGGTTTGTGGAAATGACACCCAGTCTTGATTTTGCTGTATCAAGTTTACTGTGTGCAGAAGACAATGATAGCATTTGTTATGACGATGATAATGGTGATGTGGATGATTTGATGGGTTTTGGTCGGAACATTTATCCAAATGAAGAACAGTATCAAAGTTTGATTAGGAATCATGAAATAGACTACTCTGTTCTCGATTTGCCTTTGCAAAATGATGGGTGTTTGGCTTCGTTGATTGTGAAAGAATCTGAACAATGTGTGGGTGTTATGGATTATCTGAATAAATTGAAGAATCAAAACCTGTATTTGGTTGCAAGACAAGAGGCTGTTGATTGGATTTCAAAGGTTTGTTTGGCCTTTTTTCAAGATTTTTTTGGTTAGTTTCGGTTTGATTTGTTCTTGCTCAGATTTATATTTTCCGGAAAAGAAATACCATTTTTTTCTGACTTAAACTTTTTGGAATCCTTGAATCCTGATTTATTTCGACTCTTCTTGACTAAGGTTCATGCCCAATTCAACTTCGGACCATTATGTGCATATCTTTCTGTAAACTACTTGGACAGATTTCTTGCTGTCTATGAATTACCTGTAAGTTGTTGTTATTAATCATATGCTTACACTTACCTAGTTACGCTTATTATAAACATAAATGTTTAATATCCCCGTTTAATTTTTATCTAAAACAGAAGCACAATCCTTGGATGATGCAATTGCTAGCTGTTACCTGTTTATCACTTGCAGCAAAAATGGAGGAGACTGAAACACCCCCGATTGTGGATTTTCAGGTCCGTTTTCCTGTTCTCGATGAATTAATTGAGTTTTGTTTTCCTCTCACTAAATGTGGCATTGAATTTACAGTATGATGAGAAATCAAGATCTATAATTCATTAATATTTTGACTTTTTTTGAACATAAGTCAAACCAAAACTAAAACAATTTACTGAAACTCTGCAGGCTGGTGAATCAAGATTTGTTTTTGAACCAAAGACAATTCAAAGAATGGAATTGGTTGTGTTGAGCACATTGAAATGGAGGATGCAATCAGTAACACCATTTTCTTTCATTGATTCATTCATTGGGAAGCTTGATGGTGTTCAAAGTCAGATCGATCCAAGATTTCTGATCTTGAAGTCCACCCAACTGATATTAAGTTTGATCAAAGGTAAAACATCATATTTTTATTGCGTAAAGCAATTTTATTGGGCTCCAAGATTGAGTTTCCAAAGGTTAAATCGGTAATTTCACAATGTAGGGATTGATTTCTTGGAATTTCAACCATCTGAGATAGCAGCAGCAGTGGCGATTTCTGTAGTTGGAATTGGATTTGAAAAGACAAACGTTTCTGCAATCTTTGAGCATGCAAAGAAGGTATAGTAAGCACATTGTTCATATTTAGTTGTTACATTGAGTTTGAGCAAAAAAAAGATAATGAAATTTAATAATGATTTATGATCATGGGTTTTTTCAGGAAAGGGTTCTTAAATGTATGGAGGTTGTGAGCAGGGGTTGTACCATGAGCTTTGGGAGTGGTACAATGACATCATTGCCTGAAAGCCCAATAGGTGTGCTTGAGGCTGCAATTTTGAGTTATAAGAATGATGATTCACCTACTTGTTCTAAAAGGAGGAGGCTCAGCAACATTAGCCCTTGAAAAAAAAATCTTGGAATTATTTTTTAATTGTTGGTAGTATGATTGTGAAATGTCAAAACTACCCGTCAAAAACTACAAAAAAAAATATATACAAGAATAAATTATGAGGGGTAGTAGGATGGTAGAAAAAGAGTTATGAGCTCTTTATTTATGAGAACTCTTTTAAGGCAAGGAGAACAGATGAGGAAAAATATAAAAATGGAAATATATACATTAAATTTTGTTTTTTTTAACATATTATGTTAGTATTTCTTTTTCCTTATTTTGGCATGTGGGTTGGAGTTCAAAGAAATATTCAATCTTCTTAACAAAATAAATAATTAAATCAGATACTCATTATATAATATTAAGAAACTGCAAAATGGCCCATTGTTTTGTAGGTTTTTTTTTTTTTTTTGACAAAGGTATAAATTTTTTAATAACTTGTAAAAATGCTCCTTATTTGAGCCTTTGTAGTTCTTAGTGAATTTTGTTTCTACACCAAAAGTACATCGTTTTGTTATTTCCTTCTAATTTTTTTGATTGTTGTTCCTTTAACATAGGATAGGATAACTACTTGTCTATTTTCAATTCTCGATTTTGTCATAATGCTTCTAACAATCTAATTTCATTGTTCCGTTATTAAATGAAGAATATACATAATAAATACTATTTTTTATATGGGAACAAGATGTCAAGAACAATAATTAATGCTCTTTGTCTTACTCTTCCAAAAGAAAACTGTCTTTGATGAAATGGTTTATAATTACTAAAAAGTTGTAATCAATGGTTCCAAAGAATATTTACGTTTATGGAAATTAATTTGAAGATTATACTTTATAAACAGTTTTCAAAATTTCATAAACATATACTATAAAATACATTTTTGATATTCTCGTCGTAACTATTTTATTTTAATGATTTGATGGTTTTAAATTTTAATTATTCTCTTGATGATATATCTTATATCTACAATATATGAATATTATATGTATACTATGTATATTCATGAAAAAGATTTTTAAAAAAGTTTTGTTATAAATATGAACTCTAATGCTTAGAAATTGGTTTTGTTTATGAACTTATGCATCAATGTAGGATGCGTTTGATACTGTATGACTTGCATATCAGATTTGAGACTTGAGATACTTGAAAAAGTTTGAGAATGATCAAGAAATGTTGAGAAAGTTTGAGATTGAGCAGGTGGCTAGCAAAGTTGGAGTATTGTAGAGTTAAGGGTGCTTTGTTCTAAATTGACTACGTGTTTTATCTAGCGACCAATCTAATTGTGAAATGTGCTGCACTTTGAAATTAACTCGGGGTTTGAGATTATAAGCATATGCATTACATTCTTTTGGAATTGTTTAACTCACTATTCATGAGTTTGATGTTGTTTAGCAATGTTTGACTTTGAAATGTTTTCCTCCAAATATCAAAACTTTACAAATATTTTGAAAACCTTTTGGGAGTCTGATTTTGGGTTCAAATTGTTCACCTTACCCAATATCCCTGAGAATTAACTATAAGAACACTCACAAGGTTTTCAAAGCCCAACTTACATAATTTGACATGTATTTATGTTGAAAGACTCGAAGATGAATTAGGGGTGGAAGGTGTGTGAGTTGTTTTACTAGAAGATGAATTAGGGGTTGAAGGAATATGAATGTTTGATTGTTGTACACACGAACTGGTCCAAATGAAGGGTTCATTAATTTCAGTTGTGGTTGTGGACGGTGATGGTGTTGGTGATGGATGGTGGTTGTGGACGGTGATGGTGTTGGCGGAGTGTAACATCACGTTTGTTAAATAAATAAATAAATAAAATTGATAAACGAATAGTCACCCTAAATCCATATTATTAAGTGGGGTGTTGGTTTTAGGGAGCCAAATATTATAATTTGGATTACTCATGGGTTAAAGTATGATTCCAGGGTTTAATTTGTAAAGATTTTCAGAAGTAAGGGGTTGTTTGGTAATTGTTGGACTTGCATGGAAAAGGTTTTGGAAGGTTGAGGGTTTAATGGTAACTTATGGGACTTGAATTGTAAGGAATTATTATTGATGGGGGTTATTCGGTAAATAATGGATTTAATTTGAAAAGAATTTGGAAGGAGGGGCTGGATGTGTAAATATGAGCTAAGGTTTGAAATTGACGGGCACAATCTGTAACCCTCCAAGTGCCTCCATATATAAGTAATAAACCCTAACCCTAGTTGGTTATCTTCTTCCAGCCGCCAACTCGTTTCTTCATTCCGGTCTACACCGCCACTCGTACCGTTAAGGTCACTAAACGATGGCCCAATGCTACCGCGGTTGCCGCCGGTGAAGCCAAGATAGCCGAAGTCAACGTCCCTCCGTGGGTAGTGGAGGATAGAGGTAGCATGGCTATTGCTGCTGTTTCCGATGGTGGATAACCGCCACCTCCTTCGCCGTATTCACTCACTCCTCGTCCTTCTTCCGTTCGTTGTCGTTGCGGTCGTTTCCGGTGGGGGTTGCCCACCCTCTTCGCCTCTCTTTTCTGTTACATTGCCGCTACCACTTCAACGGCGGTTCCACCGCCATCTTCTTCCGCTGTTAGTCGATGCTGCTGCCCATTCTCATGTTGCTACGTTCCAACCACGACCCACCGTTGCTATGACATCCCCATTTTCACGGCCAGAAAAGACCGATTTTGTTTATGCTTTGTTTAAAAATCAGAGTAACATTTTAAATAAAAGTGTTGCGAAATTTGTCCCAAAACAAAATATGATAAAGATTTATCAAAAGCATTTCCATAGAAATGTATTTCATTAAAAAGACTCGGGATGTCATGTTCGATACAGATCATAAGCATAAACAATACATCATAGGCCTTACTACATTATTCTGTATTTATAGGCCTAAAATCCCTTAATCTCTCATCCCAAGACATCACATCTATGCTCATGCGTCACTACCTGTAATACAAGAAACTGAGTGGGTCAGACTTGGGATCCTAGTGAGCACATAAGGTTTTCAACCCACAATAAATAAGTTTATTAGCTTTATCAAACCAAACAAAACCGATTACCCGTTCCCGTTATCCTCACTTTACGTCCCTAAAACATCTAACGCAAGGGACCTAGTCTAAGGACTATCATCGGGATGGACACTACTGCTAAGGGGATTCCTCAGTAATAAATGCCTTAAGGCAACCATGTGGGGGATGGAGTACACCTGGTGAGCACATAGTTCAAATAAACACCTACAGGTTGCGAGCTTGCTAGTGTTCCACTGGACTGTCTAAAATAGTCTGTGGTCATCATCTATACTCCGCTAGATGACTGGATCATCAATAACATCTATAACGAGGCCTATCATTATTTCATTTTATCACACATCAACTAATACATCTACCCATGTTTTACCCCAACATTTTCGTAGATATAAAATACATATACAGTTTAAATCATTGAAAACATGTATAAAAATGTTCATCCAGCATAGATAGCAAGTGTTCAGATAATATGCACATATAGCACATAATTTATATAAAATACTTCATATCTATGTGTAAGCTGAAAGTAACTATGCACTCACCTGAAAGGTGGTGACTCAGCACTCGGACAGCGCATCGATACTCTCAAAACAATTTTCCTTCGATAAAACCTAATACCAATACCACTAGGGTTTAGTCTAACGATAACCACGACTAATTAATAGTCTAGATATTATATATAAGCTTTAGACAATACTTATATAACCCATAATAATAGCCCAAGTATTTATTATAAGTTCCTAATAACGTTACTATAATTAAATAAAAACTATATTAAAAATAGCGTAGACGTAGCTTACTTACAGTGGGTTTTTCTCAAAACCGGGCGCCACTGGAGCAGCGTTCCTGAGCCGAAAAGGGTCTTCTTATTTGAGCCTTCGGGCACTCCGGGGCTTCCTCCTCGCGCTAGGGAGGTCCCCTAGGCTTTTCGGGGTGTTTCGGGGGGTTTCAGGACTAGAGAGAAGTTCTAGAGAGAGAGGGAAGTGAGGGGAGGTGTGAGGAATGAATGGAGGCCTCACCACTTATTTATAGGGGCTGGAGGAAGGTTCAAGTCATGAATTTTTAATATTCACGTCATGAGCCAGGCTGGCTACAGCCAGGCGCAGCCTGGTGCTGACACGTGGCATCGCACAGAGGGTGAAAATCAGCCGATTTTCAAAAATTCATAACTTTCGCACACAAACTCCGTTTTCGACGTTCTTTATATCCACACGTAGGTAAAAACAAGATCTACAACTTTCATTTAGACTCCGTCGGCTAATTCTTGACCGATCTTAAATTTAACAGTAGGAGGAGTTTAGACTACTAAAATGACCGTGAAGAATTCGTAACTCCTTCATACGGAATCCGTTTTCGTCTATCTTTTTACCGTTGAGTTCCTATTAATGAGATATTCAACTCTCATTTAGGTCACGTAAGCCAAAAACCGCTCGAACTAAAATTCGAGTTTCGGGCCGTGCACTACTAAGTCGAATCTTAGAAAAATCATAACTTCCTCATACGAAGTCAGATTTGGGCGTTCTTTTTATGGATGTTCTCGGTTTAACATATACTACAACTTTGGTTTAGATCACTAAGGCTAAAAAGTCCTCCATCGTAAATTCACTATTTACGTCTCCCGGTGCCATACCGGTTTTGCCGTAAAACTTCGACGGGCCATAACTTCTTCGTTATAACTCAGATTTCGACATTTTTTATATCCCCGAAATCCTTGTTTCAACCGCTACAACTTTATGTAAAGATATCGGGCTTATCTCACACTTTAATTTTGATGCTTATTTTTATCTTTTATTTATTAAATATTTATAAATACATAATAAGCATAAAAATTCACATAATTCACATAATACTCAAATATTTCATCTTCATTACTTCAAAAAGAGTTAAACTAGTTGACCTAGACTATTACATTGTCAAAAATGCTTAGCCCTGAAACCCGGGCGTTACAATTCTCTCCCCTTAGGATGATTTCGTCCCGGAATCATGCATCAACAAACAGATGTGGATAGCGACTCCACATGTCATCCTTTGTTTCCTAAGTAAGATTTGGCCCATTCGAATGTTTCCATCGGACTAGCACTAAGTCGACCATCTTGCGTCGTAACTTCTTAGTCTTATGGTCAACAATTGCCTCAGGCTCTTCGATCAGCCTCTTATTCTCATCCATCCTTAACTCTGAGATTGGAATTATGTCGGGAACTTCTCCCGTGAATTTTCTCAGATAACACACATGGAAGGTGTTATGGATACCATCGAGTTCTTCGGGCAATTCCAGCTTGTAAGCTTGGTTCCCAATCTTCTGAAGAACTTTGAACGGTCCAATAAACCTTGGACTCAACTTCCCCTGTTTCCCGAATCTTATAAGTCCCTTCCACAGTGAGACTTTAAGCAAAACGGAATCCCCAACTTCAAAAGTCATTGGTCGTCTTTTCTTGTCAACGTAGCTCTTTTGACGATCCTGAGCCGCTAACATCCTTTCCTTAATCACTTTCAACTTCTCAGCAGTCTCATGGACTATCTCGGGGCCCATAAACTGCTTCTCTCCGGCTTCAAGCCAACAAGACGGCGTACGACACTTCTGTCCATACAAGGCTTGATAAGGTTCCATCTTGATACTCGAGTGGAAACTGTTGTTGTAGGAGAATTCTACCAAAGGTAAGTGTTCATCCCAATTCCCTTAGAACTCGAGGGTACATGCTCTCAGCATATCGTCCAGTGTCTGAATCATTCTTTCGCTCTGACCATTAGTCTGTGGATGGTAGGCCGTACTCAAACATAATTTTGTACCCAATTCTTCTTGCAGACTCCTCCAAAACCTCGACATGAAACAACTATCACGATCTGATACAATTGTAAGAGGAACACCGTGAAGTTTTATAATTTCCTTCACGTAAGCATTTGTGAGCTTATCCATAGACCACTTCTTGTTGGCTGCTATGAAGTGTGCACTCTTGGTGAAACGATCCATGACCACCCAAATCATGTCGTGACCGCTCTTTGTCCTGGGCAGTTTACTCACAAAATCCATGGTGATGTCTTCCCATTTACCCATGGGTACAGGTAAAGGTTCTAAACTCCCATACAGTTTCTGATGTTGTGCCTTAACTCTTGCACATGTCACACACTCGGCCACATACTTCGCAACATCGAGTTTCATCGTCGGCCACCAGTAGTAGGGTTTTAGGTCCCTATACATTTTAGTGCTACTGGGATGAATTGAGTACATGGTCTTGTGTTCTTCTTCCATCAGAAGATCTCTTATACCTCCCGTCTTAGGTACCCAAATCCGATCTTAGAATACCTTCAGTCCTTGACTGTTTGTACCGAACACTAACGTTTTGCCCAAATGTTCTTCTTTTCGGTCATTCTTTTCTAAGGCTTCTTCTTGAGCTTTCCTGATGCTTTCCACAATCTTCGAGACGACTTCAATTCTCAACGCTCTTGGCCTTTTCCTTTCAAGGTTGACTTTCCGACTGAGAGCATCAGCGACAACATTTGCTTTACCGGGGTGGTAAAGTATCTTACAGTCGTAGTCCTTGAGTAACTCTAGCCAGCGTCGTTGCCTCATGTTCAATTATTTCTGATTAAAGAGATATTGGAGACTCTTATGATCAGTGAAAAGCTTGCACTTCGTGTCGTAGAGGTAATGCCTCCATATCTTTAGAGCAAATACTATCGCTACCAACTCCAGATCATGAGTGGGGTAGTTCTTTTCTAGCTCTTTCAATTGCCGAGATGCGTATGCTATCACCTTTTCTCTCTGGGTTAGAACACAACCCAACCCGACTCCAGATGCGTCACTGTAAACTGCGAAGTCTTCAACTCCATCGGGTAGAGAAAGTATCAGTGCTTCACATAACTTCTTCTTTAGCTTCTCGAATGCCTCATCGTGCTTCTCAGTCCATGTATACGTAGCTCCTTTGTGGTTCAACGTTGTTAATGGAGAAGCTATCGAAGAAAAGCCTTGGATAAATCGTCGGTAATATCTGGCTAATCCTAGAAAGCTTCAGATCTCCGTGGGACTCTTTGGACATTCCCACTTCATTACAACTTCGATTTTTGTTGGGTCAATCATTATCCCTTCCTGGTTAACCACATGACCCAAGAATTGGACTTCTCGGATCCAAAAGTCACACTTGGAGAACTTAGCGTAAAGCTTCTCCTTCTTTAACACTTCCCGTAGATGCTTGCCATGCTCCTCTTGGATTTTCGAGTAGACCAGAATGTCATCGATGAACACTATCACAGATTTATTGAGGAATGGTTTACAAACCCTATTCATCAAATCCATGAATGCTGCTGGAGCATTGGTTAGTCCAAACGACATAACCAAGAACTCGTAGTGTCCATATCTCGTTCTGAATGCAGTCTTCTCAATATCCTGATCTCTCACTTTCAGCTGATGATATCCTGACCTAAGATTGATGTTTGAGAAGTAGCTCGCACCTTGTAGTTGATCGAATAGGTCGTCAATCCTCGGCAATGGATACTTGTTCTTCACCGTTGCCTTGTTCAACTCTCGGTAGTCTATACACATTCTCATGCTTCTGTCCTTTTTCTTTACGAATAACACCGGAGCTCCCCAGGGTGATGAACTAGGTTGAATGAAACCGTTGTCCAACAGCTCCTGAAGTTGCGTCATAAGCGCCTTCATCTCCGTCGGTGCTAATCGGTAAGGTGCCTTTGCTATCGGTGTTGTTCCTGGTAACAAGTCTATACGAAACTCCACTTGTCTATCAGGTGGTAATCCGGGAAGATCTTCAGGAAAGACTTCCGGATAATCGCACACAACCGATATATTCTGCACCCCTTTCTTTTCCTTCTTAGCATCGATTACGAATGCCAAGTATGATGCACATCCTTTAGACAAACATTTCCTGGCTTTCATCAGGGAGATGATTCCAGAATTCACTCTGCGTTTGTCCCCGTACACCATAAATGACTCTTTTCCGGGTGGGTTTACCCTTACTATCTTCTTTCGTCATTGAATCTCAGCATCGTTGGCGCTAAGCCAATCCATACCCAAAACGATGTCGAAACCGTTTAACTCTATGGGTAATAGATCCTCATGGAATTCGTTTCTGTTTAGGTTGATGACTACGTTCTTAATACGATTACTAACAGGTACGAATTTGCCACTGGCAACTTCTACAATCAGGGTATTATCAAATTTTTCTACACGCAATGCTAATTTCCCACCATATTTACACGACACAAAGGAGTAGTTGGCTCCGAAATCAAATAGTATATTGGCAGGAAAACCATTTACAAGAAAGGTACCTGAAGCGACGTCTGCTGCCTCCTTTGCAGCCTCGAGCGTCATCTGGAAGGCTCTCACCTTCGGCTTCAGTGGAATGTTGGGCCTTCCCGCATCTTTCTTCTTTGGGCAATCCTTAGCAATATGCCCTTCTTTACGGCACTCGTAGCACACCCTCTTGTTGATGATGCACTCATTGGCATAGTGCCCCGTTTTCCCACACTTGTAGCAGGTTACTTCCTCGCTACATTTTCCCGATGCTTTTTCTTGCACTTCTCGCACCATTTCAATTCATTTCCTCCTTCCCCGGTCTTCTTTGAACCGAACGCTTCTTTTTGTTGGGTTTAGCAGACCCTTTAAATTTCCTCTTCTCGCCAACTTCAACCTTGCTGGCAGCTCTTCCCTTAATCATATCCTCCACAGACTTGGTAACCCAGATAGCTGCCTCCAGAGTATGTGCCTGACGCACTGGCACCGCGTACTCCCATGGAAGTCCCTTTGCGTACTTATTGATTTTCGCCAGCTCGTCCAGAACAAGACGCAAGGCAAACTCCACCTTTTCTGTGAAGTTGTTCGTGTATTCATCGATTGACTTTCTTCCCTTCTTCAGGGTTAGGAACTGGTTCTCTAGCTCGAGCAAGTTTTGAGCCGAGCAGTACTTACGTTTGAACTGCACCAAAAACTCTGCCCATGTCAGTTGCAGGGGCTCATTGGGGCTCAGAGTCTTCCCCAAGGTATTCCTCCAACGTACAGCGCCTCCTCGAAACTGACGCACTGCAAACGTCGTCTGTAGTTTTCCTCTGCAACCACACGTCATGAAAGCTAAATCCATCTTCGGGATCCAATCCATAACCCCGATCGGATCTTCCTTTCCCGTGAAAGTCGATGGCTTGCAAGTTAGAAAATCCTTGTACTTGCATCCATTCCTCTCGACTCCGTCATCTTGGATGTTTTGTCGAACTATTGGTGGGTTGACTTGACCAACGGTTCCACTGTAGTCCCCCTCCTCAGTCTGCCCTTCGTTTAACTCGGGCTGTTCGATCTGTATGGTTGCTTCCTCTCGATTTTGTTGGAGCAAACGTCTGGTTTCCTCCATTTGACGATCCAACATCGCTAGGATCATCGCTTGCACTCCGGCCATCGTTATTGGCTCAGCAACGACTTCCACAACCAGTATTTGCTCAATCACTAGGGGTTGGTTTCTGTTCGGATTTGGGCCGTGCACTGCTAAGTCGAATCTTAGAAAAATTATAACTTCCTCATACGAAGTCAGATTTGGGCGTTCTTTTTATGGATGTTCTCGGTTTAACATATACTACAACTTTGGTTTAGATCACTAAGGCTAAAAAGTCCTCCATCGTAAATTCACTATTTACGTCTCCCGGTGCCATACCGGTTTTGCCGTAAAACTTCGACGGGCCATAACTTCTTCGTTATAACTCAGATTTCGGCATTTTTTATATCCCCGAAATCCTTGTTTCGACCGCTAAAACTTTATGTAAAGATATCGGGCTTATCTCACACTTTAATTTTGATGCTTATTTTTATCTTTTATTAATTAAATATTTATAAATACATAATAAGCATAAAAATTCACACAATTCACATAATACTCAAATATTTTATTACTTCAAAAAGAGTTACAATAGTTGACCTAGACTATTATATTGTCAAAAATGCTTAGCCCTAAAACATGAGCGTTACAGCTGCCGCCTGTGCAATTCCCTTGTTGCTCTCGTCACCGTTTACCACCCCAAAGGGTTGTCGTGTTTAGGGATGTTATTCGGGTCGGAACCGAACCGAACCGACCCGAACCCGAATAAACCGAAAACCGAATAAGGGTACTTATATGAACAGAAAACCGAACCAAATAAGCAATACGGATTCGGTTCGGTTTGGGTATTATTCGATTAGGTTCGGTTCCTGCCCGAATAACCCAAATAACATGTACAAAATGATTAAGGAGCCGAATAACCCGAATAACCCAAATAACCCAAATAACATTTACAATGTGATTATAAATAGTGTATTTTGTATGACTTTTTTAGCTTATGATAAACACAAATAACACAAATAACACGGATTAACTATTCTTGATATATAAAATGTAAAATCCAACCACCACATTATTAAGATATAGTTATTAAGCAATATATTAAACACTAATATCTAAAACACCCAAAAATCTATCTATAAGTATATAAGTTAAACATTAAACATCACTTGGGTATTTTGGGTAACGATCAATAGAACGCAAGACCGAATAAGCAATCATGCAAGTGGAAAAAAATGTGACTTTTCTTATTCGGTTCGGTCCTTTTGGACCAAATAAGCCCTTATTCGGGTAACCCGGACCGAATCACCCGAAAACCGAATAAGCCTTATATAGATACCCAAAAACCGAATTGAATTGCTTATTCGGGTCTAATTCGGTTCGGTTCGATTCGGTTTTCGGTTATGTTCGGGTTTTCGGGCCAAATTCTCATCCCTAGTCGTGTTCGTGTTTCACGTGAGTACAAGTGTGCTGTTGCTTCAAGTTCGTGTGGTGTGTGTGTGTTATTTCGTGTATGTGGTGTTTTGTGTGGCAGAAAAACCAAGAAATCCACCACCATCACCGTGAGATACAAGTTGTTGGATTAGTGTCTAAGTCCATAACTAGAATTGGTATGTACTTAACCCGATTGGCATGGTCCATTTGGGTTGCATGGCATCGGAACAATTTGGATAGACTTTTGTGAGAAAAGGATAATTATGATTTGTTAATATATTTTAAGTTCTAATATATTAATATGAAATCATATTATTTAATTAGTACTGATAAAAAATTAATTTGGAATTAATTTTGTGAGCAACAGGAGACTAATTAAATATATGAGGATTGATTATGTAAATCATTCATTCTTATATATGTGGGCTTATGATCCATAGTTCTTCATGTCGGGCTAAACCCATGGAGTAACCCATGGATACTCCATAGAGGTTTTAACTCATGGAGCATGAAGAATATGGAAAGACATGAGTTACATGGTGTAACCCTAATAGCCACAATATATAAGGACCCCATGGCTCAAGAAATTGGTACTAGTGTGTGTACACATGAGGGCTAGCGGATTTGAGCATAAGAACCTTTTCTCTCAAGTTATTCCAAGATGTTGGTGATGTTGTGTGAACCATTTGAGGTGTCACATTTGAGGCACTAGACTCTTTAGCTCCATGGAATCAAGCTACATGAAAGGTATGTCTTCTAACTTGTTTATATTACCCAAATATCAATGATTGTATGCTAGTTATGGTAATACCTTGGAAAGTTCAAGTTTGCATGTATAATAGTGAAAACATAGATCCAAGGTATTTAGGGTTGTATGTGCACCATAGGATGTTGTGGTATACTAAAACCCTTAAGTGGTATCAGAGCTTGTTTTTTTCTTTTATACTTGATGCAAATTGCTGAAAAATGCTTAAAATTTGATTTTCTGCTATTCTGGATAGTGGACTCGCCGAGTCCACTAATGGACTTGCCAAGTCGATGCATAAAATCATCCAACTCGTCGAGTTGGTTCATGAACTCGACGAGTTGGACCCCTAGACATCGTATTTTCGAGGTTTTTGGCTGGAATTGGACTAGGAACATTACCCCATGCTGTTTCTGAACTTGTAAACCTATTTTTGATGTGGTAATATTCATGCTAATCCAATTTCATAGATAATTGTCAATAGATTCATGTTTTGTATTAGTTTAATGGTTAGGCTAATTACATAAAAAGTGTTTGATTTGAATTATCTTGTTTTTATGAGTTGATGTAGATTAATAGAAAAGTTATGTGATAATATGTTTTCAATCCTAATTAATCTAAAAATTGTTCATAATATGTGTTTTTGTAACTTGTCCTCAAGTTATATGAAAAGTCATATTTATGATTATTAAAACTCATAAGATTTCCATAAGTTATGAAAAATGGAGAGTCTCATTTTTTAAATGTTTTAAAGTCTTCTATAACTTGTCCTCAAGTTATGGAACTTGAAGAGTTTTTCATTAAAACTGCTTTAAACACATAAGTTATGGAATTGAAAAGTTTTTGAATAGTTAAAAACTTGCCCTCAAGTTTTGGAATTTGTAAAGTTTCACACACACTTTAATTCTAAACCATAGAGTTTTAAAAGTTAAAATTCAACCCTTATACTTTATAGTATTATAAGTTAATAATATATATATATATATATATATATATATATATATATATATATATATATATATATAAGATCAAGTCAGTCTTACCGTTAGTAGGCCTCATTCACAAAGCCGGTATATGGGGGGGGGTATAAGGTTACTGCCTATAAAATGGCAGTTTAATGGGTGTCCAGTCTCACCCACCGCTTCCTTGACTGGTGGATGGTCGTTAGCAGCACGGGTAGGACAAGGACTATAATTCTCCCTCATTATAAGTATAATGATAAAGTAACTAAAGCTTTTATAAATTCCCAATCTTAGTTACTTTAGGAAATTGTGAATTTGGTGCTAACCCATGAAATTACACTTTGCACTTTGCTTAAGTCGGTTAGTGGAGCGCGTGTGGTTAACCGGCACACTAACTTGATTTAACAAGGTAGGCAAACGGTAACTTAATGTTTATCATAGTATCGGTGGAGCGCGTGTGGTTAACCGACACATCGATTGAGTGGAAAATATTAAGGGTAACAAGTATATTTGCATGGTTATTCACACCTTATTTTGTGAACCTCGGCATCCCAGTCACAAAACTTGAGAGGGCACAATCGAGATTGAAACATGCCATTGAAAAGTTCAATGAATCTCAAAAGATCTAGGAGTTTGAAATCCAATTAAAACCTAATAAATTATTTCGTTTTTCATGGTGGAAATTGGTGAATCGTCATTCGCCTACCTTCAAATATTATATAGCTTGGATTACGACATCCCTTTTCCAAGTTATAAAATATTGTGTTGGATCCTAGCCTTAATATTTCATATTGGGTGTTATATTAAGGACTTAAATCAACTGACTTGAATATCTCCCATATTAGATGTCTGGTTTAGACATCTATGATCATCCCAAATCCCTTGGAACAAGATTTCCTAATGAAGATGATGTCCCGAAAATCATTCTTCACTTCCTCCACCTCCTCCAATTATTCTTCCTAACCCACAAGTTCAAGGTCACTCAAGGCCTATTGGCAAGCAAGGTCTATGTGTGCTCACATCTTGGAGATGAAGTCACATATTGACAAGTCGGGAGAGTTGGGTGTCAAAGTCTTGAGGAAGTTGGATGTTGACTAAGTTCTTCAATCACTTCCTAAGTCACATAGTGAGTTCTTTAAGGAATACTATGTAAAAGACTATGACATAACTCTTAATGATCTTATATATTTGCTTGGTGCTGCTGAATCAGCAATGATTTGGAGCATTAGTAAAGCAAATTTGATTAGAAGATCAACTTCCCAAACTACCATGAGCATTGACAATGGTAACATTGGATATCAAGAAAAACTTTCTCTTCCCAATGGAAAGGGATCGGCCATAGTCAACTCGGTTGACCAAATGGTATAGAGAAAGGCTAAGTCTGAGATAGTCCCGTGTACCATTCCCAAAGGGTCCATATGTTTCTATTGTCAAATGAAGGGGCATTGGTTGCGAATCTGCCCTAACTACCTGAAAGATCTGAGAAAAGGTCAAGTCAAAAAGTTTGACTCTGCTTCAGGTAAGTCCACTATCTAACTCTGTTAAGTCCCTTATTTATGATTCTTAATACAAAATGTGACTAGGCTACATTTTGATGTTTGGCAGGATCAACCAAAGGGAAGGAAACTTAAAGAAAGAGTATGTTGAATCTGATCGTGAAGATAGATTTCAATCGCATGGTTCGAAGATCGGATTCTTGAGCTACTACTTAGAGAGTTATGATAGATTGCTAGAAAATATGTAATAGCATAGTTTTCATTTAAGTTGCATTGTAAGGAAAAGGTTTTTCCGCATTTTATAAATAAATAAAATTTTGTTTTATTTTATTATATCTCCTTGCAATAGCATTTATGAAAAATTGATATTTGTATGTTTCTAGCAATAATGGAAATATGAATTTGATTCTTTCATTTGTGGTAGTTTCTAAATTTACCAAATAAGGAAAGATTTTCATCACCCAAGTTTCAATTGGACCGAAACTTGGAATCATGCAAGTTGTATAGTATGATGAATGAAAATCTTCATCTTTGGAAAATTAAGACTAATTCCTTATTCACATATATATGTGAGTCAAGTGAAGGACTAAGGGATCAAGTACACATTCTTGTGCACTGGTCAAGTCCACCACAAAAGATCGGTAAGACTATTTGTCATGATTTACTAAAGTTTAGTAAATATGGTTATACTTACAAGTTTAAGTATAATTCTGAAACATTGGAAAAGTTTCAATATATGGCAGAATGAATGAGAAGAATCAAATTTGGCAGAAAAGATAAAAGTTTCTCAAATCTGAAAAGATGGGAGAGTACTCTAGTATCATGTTTTATGATCATCTTAATGATTGTGAGACCATATCACAATTCATCCTCTAAGGACAGCTTAGTGTATTCTTATGGCTAAGAAGTGGAGTCATGAGTTATTGAAATGGTTAAATCAAGAAGGTGATACATAATTTGTTCCAAAACAAGTCTTAGAGTCATACTCTAAGATTGTAATTTGAGTGACACATCTTAAAGAAAGTTTATTAACACTTGTCAAATGTAAGAATAAAATGTGTTCTACTCTTGTACATTTGAAATTGGTAAGTTGTGATGTTTTGGATAAAAAAAAGACCAACTAAGGCCAATTGTGTGAAGTGTTTGTCTTGATAAAGAATCCGCACTATCTCTTAAATATTTGGCAAGAGAGTCTTATATGTCAAGAGGACAGTGGGAGTCTTAAAGATCTTGAAAAAGCTTCAAGATCTAATCAAGAATAAAAACCTATAATTTATCACTAGCACACGATGTGAGGTTAATAACCTCTCGTGTTGACATATTCCTATTTTTGTCCCCATTCCGGTTAAAGTTGGCTTTGCATATGAGTTCTGAGAGTTCTCAATTGGTTGCATAACAATTTGGAACCAATGGCAGGCCCTTATGCTGCCAGGTTGCAAGAAGTAAAGACTGCACAAGTTCAATCCATATGAGTTTGGATTTGTCACTAACCTTGTCTTGTGATGATGGTTTTGACAAATTCACATGGATAGGAACACATACACAATAAAATCTAAGTGTCATAAGGTTTCTCTCCGATTCATGAAAATGATGGTGAGGAAACGCTTTCACTAAGTAGATTTTAAGTAGATAGCAATTTTGATATTTTCATTCTCAAAGTTGTTAGTGGAGCATGTGTGGTTAACCAGAACACTAACATGGACTTGTGAGGAATGGAAAAGGTCTAAACAATTGAGACTATGATTACGACATCCCTTTTCATAGTTCTGAAATCGTTTAGACACACATGTGTGCTATCTAAGGAAAGGTGTAAGATTTTGATAAAGTTTTATCAAAGCATCTCGTATCAGAAGTCTGAACTTTGGTAAGAAAGTCAATAAAGTATTAATTTCTAGAAGTCCAACTGATTTCTGAGTACATATCAAAGCTAGTGGGAGCATAAGTGTTATTCTAATAATCATCATGTTAGTGGGAGCATGATAATTATGATAAGTGTTGCAAGTTAGCAATGTTAATTATAGAAAAACAAAAGGTTTCAATTGGGAAAAAAATGTTTTGCTATAATTAAGGGAGAGGGAATTCTACTTTATTTCACTTCTAAAAGCTTAGATTGAGGTTTTAATCATCTTTAGTCAAGGATATATATATATATATATATATATATATATATATATATATATATATATATATATATATATATATATGAATTTCATGTTGGAATGGCTCAACATAAGGAAACTCTATATATGGGTCCATTATTTGCATTCTAAAATTCGATTATGATTATGACATCCCTTTTCATAATCTGAATTATGAGAACTTGGCAAATAGAAATAGAGATATTATAGCAAAAAGACTGGTCTAGTACATGTCTTTATGTGAGACATCATGAATCGTGTCCCATATGCTTCAGATATAGGATCGATTGCATGTGCTATAATATTCATCTGTGCTAAATTTTTTCCAAATGCCTTGAGAATTAAGAGGGAAAAAGTACTAGAGCTGGATATGACTAATTTGATTAAGTATGGTGTAAATTTTTGGAGATGACCATATTGACATATTTTGAAAAGAGGTAACTCTTGTTCAGGAATGATAGTCAAAATGGGAATATGGAAATGTTCCCACAGGTGGAAGTTATTCATTAAATATGTGTAGGATTAGGAAACTTAATGCAAGAAGGATGTTCAAATCAATGTACTTTGAATATGAGACTTCGTTTCCATGGAGTTGATCTCCATTGGAATACTCTGTAATGTCTGTTGACAAGTCTTTGTGACTTTGTGCATAATCATTACAGAGGATCAGTGCATATAAGTTTAAAATCTAACAAACTTCGGTAAATGGCAGGAATTTAGAATTCTTACATTTGCAGTAAGGATTTGGGACTGTGAAATGAGAATCATTGGAATTATGTTCAATCGATCTATTTCACAAAGTAAAGATCATAGAAAAACTTAGTGTGCATACTAGGTGTATGGCATAACTAATGTTTGGAAAAACATAGTGTGCATACTTGGTGTATGGCATGACTAGTGTTTAGAAAAAAATACTGTACTTGCTTGGAGCATGGGACAACTATTGTTTTAATTCAAGTATAAAGTTGATAATTTGAAACAGTATGCAATGAATAATGTGTAATCAATATGGTGATAAATAAAAGGTGTTCTATTTATATTCATAAGTTCTAAGACCATAGTGGATTCGATTATTCTTGTGTTTCACTTTGCATGTTTTGACTTCCAGAATAACTAGGTCGTTCTTCTTGAATGACTAAGTTGTTCAAACCATCCACAGTCGATAATATGTTAGAAGTAGGTATTAAGGCATGAAGCTAGATTGTAGATGTCAAAGGTATGGGACATAGCAAGAGTTGCTGAAACATTCATGAGTGCTCATAAGTTCTGAGTATTGGATTAAACCCACGCTCATTTGACTCACTTCATGGATTTTATCACGAGTGATCATGAGACAATAATATCTTATATTCTTCAAACCTAGAGATATGAGTTATTGCCTATGAGTTGGTTATACATTGATTGTACGAAAACGCATTGGTAACTCGATGTTATAAAATGTGCCTTTGTGTATGATTCAACAAGTAGTAGAACAAGCATATGAGTTGAAGTTTATCCATTCCTTTTACCCTTGAAGGGATAAAAGCGGTATATGTGGGCCCCTCTATGATTTAGTGATGACACCCCGAAGTCCTTGGCCATGCCTGGACTGATTTGATTTGTTCAATTAGTCGGTCGTCATAAATCGGAAATCAGGAAATAAAAAATGGACACAGAGAATGACGTTAATACATGTCTCAGTCCAAATGATATCTAGAATGGAGGAATATATGATCCCTTATCTAATGGACGCGTCATTGATTTGTTCAGAGTTCGACAGCAGCTTTTAAGAGCTACGATTGCTAGTCGGGTTTTGGAGTCATACGCAATAATAGTTTTATCCAAATGGGAGACTGTTGGATTAGTGTCTAAGTCCATAACTATAATTGGTATGTACTTTACCTGATTGACATGGTCCATTTGGGTTGCATGGCATCAGAACAATTTGAATAGACTTTTGTGAGAAAAGGATAATTATGATTTGTTAATATATTATAAGTTCTAATATATTAATATGAAATCATATTATTTAATTAGTATTGATCAAGAATTAATTTGGAATTAATTTTGTGATCAAAAGGAGACTAATTAAATATATGTGGATTGATTGTGTAAATCATTCTTTCTTATATATGTGGGCTTATGATCCATAGTTCTTCATGTTGGGCTAACCCCATGGTGTAACCCATAGATACTCCATGGAGGTTTTAACCCATGGAGCATGAAGAATATGGAAAGACATGAGTTACATGGTGTAACCCTAATAGCCACAATATATAAGGACCCCATGGCTCAAGAAATTAGCACTAGTGTGTGTACACATGAGGGGTAGCATATTTGAGCATAGGAACCTTTTCTTTCAAGTTATTTCAAGATGTTGGTGATGTTGTTTGAACAATTTTGAGGTGTCACATTTGAGGCACTAGGATCTTAAGCTCCATGGAATCAATCTTACATGAAAGGTATTGTTGGGATTAAAACTCTTAATTGAGATTTGATGAACACGATGCGGAAAATAAGAACAAACACAAATATGAAGATTATGTCGAATGATCACTTGATTTATTTAAACAAGAGGAATAAATTACACTTAAAGCATAGACTAAAGAATCTAACACTACATAAGAAACCTCACGTGGCGGCTACATTTTGCCTCACTCTTAACCCTAATTATGAATAATACATGACTATTTATAGGGAAAATACAAATCTTGGGCTTTTAACCTATAATTCATCAAAGGGGCCCATTGTCATCATCCATGGAGTGCTTTGAAACCCTACAATCTCCCCCTCAAAGTATGGAATGGATGACAATGCTTTAACTTCCAAAACAAGCATCTAGCAAATAAAAAGATCTGCAACGAGGAATATATGAAGCAATCCACGAATCTTGATTCTTCAATAGTCTTCAAACACGAGCTCTAGGATATATAAATCAAGCACTGAAGTAATGTCTTTAAACTTCATTTTCGAATGTAATCCCAAAGAATCTTCATGAAAACCAAACCCGCCATAAAAACCTATTTCAGAACAAAGAAACTGAATCACTTCTTGTCTTTGAAGAGCTCCCCCTCCAAGTCACAATGATCTTCAAATAAGCTAATGATATAAGCCATCAAAAAATATCATTTAACAACCCAAACTTTAAGATTCGTAATGCCACTTGATCGAGAAAATACTAGAAGTCGGAGATATAACAAGTCCTTAGTAGAGCTCGATAAAGAACTTTCGCTATAAAGGATACTTCTCTGTAAAAGCTTTAGCAGAGCTCAATGAAGAACTTCCACTGTAAAAGCTACCTTCATAATTCTATCACAAGCTTTATCAAAAATCTTCAACTTTGAGAAGTCACAAATCCAATTTCGAATGGCCATACCAAATTCTCCCCCAATTTATAATCGAAAACGTGATTATAAATCCTTCTTATGGTCATGAGAATGATCTTGAATGGATAAAAATTATTGTGCTCCCCCGCGACAAAATGATATATACAATGAAGTATAAAATCCGAAAAAGTCGTGAAAATTTGTCGTTATCACGAAAAACGACTTTCCGAACCGCCAAGACTTGATGGAATCCATAATTTTCTGTTCACAAAAAAATATATGCATTAAAGAATTCAAAACTGTTCACCAGCCCTCAAATTTGTAAAATTTTCTGAATATAGGGCAAAAACTGTCACTTGCTGAAAGACAGGGGCTGGAATGGTAATTTTGCATCAATATACCCCTTTCATTGCAACAAAATCTGGAATTGGTCCAAAAATATCAAACTGTGAAAACAACAGGGACCAAAAGTGCCAATTCACTGGAGTTATAGGGACCAAATATGAAACATTAAAGCATCGTCTTCCCCATTTAGACGCCTGATAGAGGGGATGCAGCGACTGGAATAAATGCAAGACCCCAAAATTAATACCCGCGAATCATACTTTCGTTCCAAGTACAAGCAAACGAAACCAAGTTTGGTCCAGGTTCATTGAACGAAACCATGTTCGGTCCGAGCACAGGTTCGCTTTCGGTTCATCCTCCTTTCGCTCCAACCATTAACAAGCGAACCCAAGGTCGTTGTTCCAGGTTCGGTCCTAATTCATCAGCATTACCCCAAGGCGAATCTCCATTATTTCGTTCCAAGAGCTACCAACCGAGCTCAATCACAGGTTCGCTTCTGAATCAAACGAATACAGGGACCATTTGTAAGTTGCGAATCAAGGCAACCCTGAAACCCCCGAAACCGTGATCTCTCGCTCCGACTCCAACGATCACAAACCCAATACGAATCACTATCGACGAACAATATGAGTGCGAGTAAAAAAATGAGCTTTGATCGTTCGCAGGTAATGATTTTCACGACAATCTGACTTTCATTCGTTTGTTCTGATTGTATTAAGCCCCGAATGTAAAACCCATTTGGCGATTTAGAACCTGATTCCAATTTGATTTCAGATCAACAACCCACTGTTCTTCGTTTATATGAGTCGATTTTGACTTTTGTTTCTTGGAACATTAAGATTGATTATTGACAAATGCCAAAATTGACATCCTCGGATCAATACAATCACGATAAATAACCGAGAATCCGACAATCACAGCAAATCGATTCAGTCTACGTGTAACAACGCAAATTTTCAAACAAATTTTTTCATTTTAAAAATATATTTATTTCCATTCGAAACAAGACATAAATAGTTTAGGTATTCTGTCAAATACAAATAATCAAAATCCCAAGATCATAAAAGCATTCTTCAGTGTGTATCGATCATGCCGGCGCCTTCCCACGGTCCTCGCTAGTACCTGAAATACATGCACAACAACTGTAAGCATAAATGCTTAGTGAGTTCCCCAATATACAACTTACGCACATACGCCTTTCCAGGCCCTGACCTTCCGGTCCATGTGTCTCAGGGGACTTCCGTCCCTGCTGGGTAAACCTTCCGGTCCTACCCACGCCGACCTTCCGGTCCATCACACAACATATCGCCTTCCGGCCCATAACATATTGCCTTCCGGCCCATGACATACATAGCACATATAACAAATAATTTACCACATATAGCATACATATCACATATCATATCCGACCTTCCGGTCACACAGTCAAACCCTTCCGAGTACAGTATAGTGAGAAGACTCACCTCGTAAAAGCTGAAAGCTAGCAAATCCCGAAATGACTCATGCACAATCCGACGAGCTACAACCTCCCTATAACATCACATGTCTCATTAACACTTATATCTTCTAAGTGTGACTATCCCTAAGAAGTCAGACTTAGGTCAACTCTGGTCAACGGTCAACTCGACCGGACTCGGCGAGTGCCATGGCGACTCGGCGAGTCTAGACGTCCTCCAACTCTCTGAGATTCCCTATCTACTCGTCGAGTATCCTCCTCGACCCGACGACTTACTCCTGGAAGAATCGCGGGGCCACCCCGACTCCACTCGCCGAGTCTGATGAACAACTCGGCGAGTCCCAGTGAATCTTCAAGCTACTCGACGAGTCTGAAGAACAACTCGGCGAGTCCATGCCATGCAGACGGGCAACTGCTTCCTAAATTATGTATGGTCCCGAGATATACAATCATGGGACTTTCTGGACTTCTAAACATCTTATTACTGGGGTATAACGTCTGGGTAGTAACATAATAACCCATCTAATCACTAAATGGGTTTCATAAACCCTAGATTCGTATACACATCAAAATAACAGAAATGGTCCGAGTATTACCTGAAAACGCACTCTCTGTGTCCCCCAAACCTCAGGACTCGATCCTCCTTGATATTCCTTTAGCCAAATTCTTCTTCTTCTTCTTGCCTAACAAGTTCCTCCAAGTTCCAATAGCTTTCTCTCCTGCTCTAGACGTCCACAACGATTAGGGTTCTTCTCAATCGACCAAAAGACGGGCAATGACGGCCTAAGAGGCGTTATATACGATCCAAACCCGAACGGTTAGGGTTTCTGCTGAACAGCGTCGACTCGCCGAGTCCATATCTGGACTCGTCGAGTCCAGTCGCGACCCGCGACCAAGTCTGCGATCCTACTCGGCGAGTCTAGGCTCCAACTCGCCGAGTCCCCTCTTAAATCACCCCCAAAAACATAATTTAATAATACCTGAGATTCCGGGCTGTTACACTACGCATTCAATTGCACTCATAGATGATAGCATCGTTCACATATCAGTAATTCCAATTTTGACTTTTCTATGTTGACCATCTAAATCAAGAAACAACGTTGTTCATCCATTCATCATCACACATCAATACATGCATTTAATCAAACTTCTAATCGATTTTACTCATAGTTAGAACAATATCATCAGAAATTTTCCAATTTCAACATAAATCAAATTATTTCCGAAAATCAAATCGATTATATGAATAGGAATGGAAAAATCGATTAAAAAAATTGACCTTGGATTAAAACTGAAAGAATCGATTGATGAACTTCACGATAACAACCAATAACCAATAGTCATCGATTTTGATCAAGATAATGAGACATCGACTAGATGAAGGAATGATGTACAAAGAAAACGACATACGCACGTTCCAGAGACACAAAAAGAAAACAAATAGGACAAAAAAAGAATGATGGATCATGAATAGTAAAGGATCCATTATTTGGGCCAGATTAAAACAATAGAACAATTATTGATCTTGGACTGAATTAACAAACAGATCCAATCATGAATACGAATAGGAACACAGATCGGAGCAAAGAAAATACCAGATTAACAGTACAGAACACATAATTTTCCATGAACAGTTGCTTGAACAGAAGTCTTGATTCCAAGATGCCAAACCACTAATAATCTTCAAAATCTTGTGTAGAAAATCATCAAATCAAGAACCGATACTTCAAAAATCAATAGATCTTCAAAGACCCGCTCTGATACCACTTGTTGGGATTAAAACTCTTAATTGAGATTTGATGAACAAGATGCGGAAAATAAGAACAAAAACAAATATGAAGATTATGTCGAATGATCACTCGATTTATTCAAACAAGAGGAATAAATTACACTTAAAGCATAGACTAAAGAATCTAACACTACATAAGAAACCTCTCGTGGCGGCTACATTTTGCCTCACTCTTAACCCTAATTATGAATAATACATGACTAATTATAGGGAAAATACAAGTCTTGGGCTTTTAACCTAGAATTCATCAAAGGGGCCCATTGTCATCATCCATGGAGTGCTTTGAAACCCTACAGGTATGTTTTCTAACTTGTTTATATTACATAAGTATCAATGATTGTATGCTAGTCAGGGTAATACCTTGGAAAGTTCAAGTTTGCATGTATAATAGTGAAAACATAGATCCAAGGTATTTAGGGTTGTATGTGCACCATAGGATGTTGTAGTATACTAAAACCCTTCAGTAGATGCCATCATGTACCGCCGTCGGCTGCCACAAGGGTGGCTGTATGTGTGTGTTTATCTTGGGGTGTGTGTGTTATTTGGGATTTGCATTGTAAAATTGTAATCGGTGTCATAATAATAAAAAGAAAACTCATAACCACCACCGTGAGGTGGTGGTTGCCGCCTCCTGCTGCCACCAGCCGCCGTGTTGGGTGGTGGTGTGCTTTTGCTGGTGTATAGTTGCTTTTGGGATGCTTGGACAAAAAATGGACTAGAACCTTAACCACCACCGTGAGGTGGTGGCCACCGTCGTGAGCCACCTTTGACCACCACTACTCGAGGTGATAGTGGGAGGTGCTCGACTTATGAAACCCTAGTGGACCTAATGAAACCCTAACTGATCCAAAGACTTATCTATTGGGCCTCATTGGGTTGTGATGGGTTGTAAACCCTAATTAGGGTTTAGAAAACCCTAACTTTAGATATATGGGCTTTGGACTGTCAGGACCCGCATTTTTAGATGACTGGATTGGAATTATGTATTAAGCCCGACCACATTATCTGATTGACCAAAATAGATTGATGGACTTAATGTATTAAGTCCTTAATGGGTTAAGTAAGAAACACTTAACCCTAATCGTCATTTTATGTGAAAACCCTAATCTTGCTTGGTCCTTAAGTTGGGCCTTTCTATTGGGTTTTGGTGATTGGGCTATTGATGGTGTTGGATAAGGTGTCTAAGTCCATAACTATTTCTGGTATGTACTTGACCCACCCGGCATGGTCCATTTGGGTTGCATGGCATCATGCATTTGGATAGACTAAATGAGAGAAATAACACTTGTGGTTTATTAATATATTATAAGCGCTGATATATTAATAGTATTATTTAATTAGTATTGATCAACAATTAATTTGGAATTAATTAAGTGATCAAAGGATAACTAATTAAATATATGGGTTGATTATGTAAATCATCCATAACTTGTATAGTGGGCTAAGAGGCTCCATGGATTATCAAGTTGGGTTAAACCCATAGGATGCTCCGTGGGAGTTACAAACCCATGGGTCATGGAAATGAAGAGCCATGACACATTAGGGTTTACATTGTGTAACCCTAGATGTGTCACACTATATAAGGAACATGTTCTCCACCAAAATCGGCTACACAAAGAGAAGTGAGGGCTAGGCCTATTTTTAGAGTGTGTGTATTCTCTCAAAAGTCATTCTAAAAGTATTTGGTGTTGTGTGAAGCATTTGAGGCATCACACTTGGGGTGCTAGGCTCACAAGGTTTCAAGGAATCAAAATCAACTACAAGGTATGTAATTCTAGCCATCCTTTTAGGATTAAAGTTCCCCATGTATGCTAGACAGGATTATGAACATTGGAAACCAAATTTTGCATGTATTTAGAAAAACATAGATCCAAGGTTTATTAGGGTTGCATGTACACTTAGGAAGTGTTAGAATGCTCAAAACCCATCAGATGGGCCATCCAAGAATAATCATATGGACTAAGAATATATGGACGGGCCTTAGGGTAAGGCCCATGTGAGGG
Organism: Lactuca serriola; assembly: GCF_051521515.1. Lineage (NCBI taxonomy): Eukaryota > Viridiplantae > Streptophyta > Magnoliopsida > Asterales > Asteraceae > Lactuca > Lactuca serriola. Next base: position 2,415,337 of record NC_136408.1, read on the forward strand.
TTGGGCCCAATTTGGAAAATTAGGCCATAGATGGGTCACTACTGGGCCTTGAGGATTATGAGAGATTGGACCATTGGAATACCAAGTGGTTGGACTGGACTAAATGGTTGGGCCTTAAGGTAAGCCCATGTAGAGGTTTGGGCCTAATTTGGAAAATTGGGCCATGTGTTGGGCTTTGGTCCATAGTTTGACTTTTGGGCCTTTGACTGAATAAAGCTAATTTAGTGGTAAAGTAGTATTTATACTCCAAACATGGACTTATGGTTACGTATTGGAACCCAATTATTAATTGGGTATCATTTTGATGTTGACAGTTCGGGAACCTGTCAACCAGCAGTCAGGGATTTATCTACGGGACTTCAGCAGTGCGAGGTGAGTCTCCTCATCATACCAATGGGTCGAAGGCACCAAGGTTGGACCATTTTGTGATATATGGTACACTAGTTGATGTAGTGATATGTGGTATGCTAGTTGATTATATGTTATGCGTTATGCTATTTGTTTATGTGATATTTGCATGAAAGACCATGTGGGGAACCCATGACACTTGGATGTAAGAGCATGTGGGGGAGCCCATGACTTTTCAGGTAAAGACCATGGGGGAAGCCCATGACACTTGGATGTAAGACTATGTGGAGGAGCCCATGGCTTTTCAGGTAAAGACCATGGGGGGAGCCCATGACACTTGGATGTCAGACTATGTGGGGGAGCCCATAGCTTTCCAGGTATAGACCATGAGGGGAGCCCATGACACATAGGTGTAAGACCTTGGGGGAGCCCACGAAATCCTAAAGTAAGACCCCGTGGGAGCCCACGACATCCATATATGTTTATATGCTTGACTTGTATACGTTCGTTGATTATTTGACATGTGGTACAATAGTTGTCTATGATAGTATGTGATATGCTAGTTGTCTTTGTGATACTTGCATGGAAGACCTCGGGGGAGCCCGTGGCAGTTGGATAACAGACCATGTGGGGGAGCCCATGGCAATCCCTATTTGTTTATATGCATGAATCATGTGATTGATATGGTTTATGTAGCTGTTATAGCTAGTATGGATTATGTGGTTATGTGGATTATGTGGGGTATGCTCTGGGGAACTCACTAAGCTTCGTGCATACAATATTGTTTATGGTTTCAGGTATCATTGTTTTGGAAAGGAATGGATCAGCTTGATCGTAGCGCATGCACCCGTGTTTTTTCGCATTATGTGATTTTGGGACATAACTCTGATAAACGTTTTAATTAAGTAATGTTTTGAATGATTGAATGATGTAACATTTGTGTTTGACCATAATGAAAAATGAAAATTTTACCCTTGATTTTTGGGTCATTATAAGTTGGTATCAGAACCTTGGTTTGAGGGATTCGGACATACTTTCGGATGTATCTGAACTCAAATTGAGAATCTGTAATGTTTTCAAAAGAAAAATGTTTTCAAGGAAAGAGTTTTCTAAGACAAATAAAGGGGTGTGGTTCATGCAATCGGCCGAGCTCAATTAAGTTTCCCCAGAATACCTATATATGTTAACTGTTATGGCTTGATTTATGAATCTGTGAATCGCATGCTAATTAGTGATAGGGGAGATGCCTTTATATGATGTATGAGCTGGTAGACTTGCTTGCTATTGCCGAGTAGTTAGCAATAGATTGGCCTGATATATGGTGCTTATAGCCTTGGGAATATTAGATGCCATGCTAGAATGAGAATGATTATTAGTAATAGTAACTGCTAAGTGTATGCTTTGAAAATTGTATACAGTTAGGATCTTATAGCCTTAGAATAATTGATTTGGCCTTATTTCTTGTTCCTTGTCTGGTTGTATTCCTATGGTAGAGTCTATTATTCGACAGTCTATTAGATCCTGTTCTATGTGTAATTTGCATGCATAAGGCAGCTGGTAGTGAGGATGGATGGATGTGGATAACACGATTTGTGGTATGTGGGCTGAATGTTCTATGGCAGTTCTTTGGATCAGAGTGCTACTGCACGAATGTTGCTTGCTTTGTGCTTTGTGGAACTCTTGAATGATGGGAGTAAGCTATTAAGTGAATATGACGATATTTAGGAGGTGGATGGCTTGCATCATGAGGTGTTCTTCAGCAGCTGATGGCAGGGAGAGGTTGGGAGCCTAGGATATGCTCCAGTGAGTTAGTGGGGCAGTTTGGTGAGGTTGGGAACCTAGGGGAGCTTAGGAGTTACTTTGGTAGGTATTGTGTTCTTATTTAATGGATATTTGGTGCGCCAGTGGAGTAGGTGACTTAGAGGATTCGGGAGGATTGGTGAGTAAAGTATGGATAGGTGGTATGGGCCCGTACTACTGAAAGCACAGGATCCATACTCGAATCATTGAAAGTCGTGGAGAATATAAGAAGCCTATGAAGGAGAATTCTTGGTTATGATTGGACTGTGGGGATAGCTGATGTGCAGAATGCGGATGAGCATGCAATGAAAAGGAACATGGTTTGGTCCCAACTCTGGTGGTGATGGTGAGCCAGTTAGTGGAAGGACTGCCATGGTTTTGAGTTCGCCTTGGATCTCTTGTATTAGGTGGCAATGAATGATTGTTCGATCAATTGCACTTTCGGGATTAGAGACTAGGTCTTGGGGGGTAGTTAGTAGCCGGTATAGGGCAGAGGTTGCTTCAGCTACAACAGTTCAGCCATGAATGACTGAGCTGGTGAGTGTGCCAGGGTGCGAGACCCTGAATGATATGATTCCTAGAGCTCGTGGAGCACATTGGGAAGAGGGGACCAGATTGGGTGCCTGTATTGGAGGGTCCGGAAAGAGACCCAAGAGTTCGGGTCAACTTTTAAGAGGCCAACAGGGTTGGATTGAGTGCAGTTCTTGCGGGAAACTACACGAGGGAGTTGTTCGTTTCAAGGGTTTTAGTAAGTGTATCTCTGAGTTTTTTTTCCTGTTTGTGTTTGGGTTATACCTTCAAATATTGTCATATGCCATTTGCATACCGTGAGTTACGGGGTGGTTAGTGAAAAGTCGTTTCCCTCTTTGCTGGTTTGGAGCGTTCAATGTTTTCTAGCTCTATGGTCGAGATCGGTTCAGAGATGTGATGCAGAAGGACAACGGTCAGGATTGGTGACTTAACCATTATGCTTGGGTTGGCTTTTGGAAGTGCCAGGGGAAGTGGTCTACTGTTGAGACTTTGGTCTGGTCATCAATTATTTTAACTTCAAGATATAAGTGTGACATCATTTCAAGGTGTCTGAGATTATTTGTTTCACTAGGATTTAGGAAGTATTTGTATGATCTTTAGGAGTTGTGTGGTCTTTTGGGGTTTGGGCCAGTAATAGAACACTAGCACGGGTAAGCAGCATGTTGTCAACAGTTTGGTTATTAAAGAGTAAAAAGGATTGGGAATCCTTCAAATCTCATGTATTGCGAAGACTTAGTCAAATATAAGTAGGAAAGAATCACACAGGTATTCAGGACATGGGCAGGTATGAGACCGGGATGGGTTTCTCATCCCCATCGAGGAAAATGGCGGCCAAAGTGGCTATTTGGTTGGGGGGTTGTGTGAGTTTGGAGTTCAGTAAAATTCCTCGTCATATGAATTGCATCTTCTTGGGGGCTTGATAACAAAAATTTGGAAAGCAGGTTGGGGTTCTAGTCATGAATTGAGTTCAGTTTGGGTGTTCGGTCGAGTACGTACTCCACTATGTATGCATTTTGAATTGATAGATTAGGGGTAAGGAATTGGGATGCGGTTGTGTTAGGATGAAAGTGTTGTAAGACTACGAGGGGGCTGTAGCATTCAATAATGGTTAGTTGTGGGGTGAAAGTGTTGTAAGACTGCGGGGGAGTTGTAGCATTCACTAATGGTCAGTTAGGATGAAAGTGATGTAAGACTACGGGGGAGCCGTAGCATTCACTCATGGTCAGTACAATGAAAGTGTTGTAAGATTAGCCATAACATTCAATAGTAGTCAGATAGTATGGAGAGTGTTGTAAGACCGCAGGGGAGCTGTAGCATTCACAAGCAGTCAGATCATATTGGAAGTGTAGAAAGACTGCAGGGTAGCAATGGCATTCACAGATTCGTTCGGATGAATTAGGCCAGTGTGGGCCAGTTTACAAGGTTGTGAGTAGGTCACAACATAATTGGAATCAGGGAATGGTAGGTCAAAGGAGACCGGGTATGATGTAAGACTACAGTTATTCTGGTAGCATTCACCTTTTTGTGTCAGATTCAGTGGCGACAGGTTGTCAGCCTATCATGATTGGATTGATCAAATGGATTGAAGGATCCATGAGTGGCTGTATAGATAGGGCAGTTATTGTGAGACGATGTATCCTTCGGAGGTCGCATGGGACTGCTGCGTGTGTTTTTGGCCCAACAATCGGTTATGTGTCCGATGTTTCAATTAGTTGACAGATAAGGTGAGATCAGAGAGGTCTCGGCTGCTTTCAAAAAGCAGCAAGTGGTAGCAAGAAAAGTCAAAGTGGGTTCAGTGACTTGGGATCCGTGTGTGGAGTTGTCTGTCATTCGAAGCATATACTAAGTTGGGCCTAAATAATGTGAAAAGTTGAATAGCCAGTTAGGAGATAAGTATAGTAAACTCGGAAATGATTCGTTGTGGGCGGTCTGTCATGGAGACAGACCATCTCGAGACTCCAAATTTCAGATTGAGTAAAGGTGATCATGTTGTAGGGAATTCGTTTATCTTCGGGTTTTAGAACCCTGCGGGGTTGGTTCTGGTTTCCTTGGAAAGGCTGGGATTATGCACGGGACTGTGGCCATGTCGTTTAAGTTGTCGGGCATGTACGGGATGGTAAGGAATGATTTCGAGGACGAAATCTAATTTAAGTGGGGGAGAGTTGTAACATCTCATTTGTTAAATAAATAAATAGATAAAATTCATAAACGAATAATCGCCTTAAATCCATCTTATTTAGTGGGGTGTTGGTTTTTTGGAGCTAAATGTTATAATTTGGATTACTCGAGGGTTAAAGTATGATTGCGGGGTTTAATTTGCAAAGATTTTCAGAAGTGAGGGGGTGTTTGGTAATTATTGGACTTTCATGGAAAGGATTTTGGAAGGTTTAGGGTTAAATGGTAACTTCTGGGACTTGAATTGTAAGGAATTATTATTGATGTGGGTTATTCGGTAAATAGTGGATTTAATTTGAAAAGAATTTGGAAGGAGGGGCTGGATGTGTAAATATGGGCTAAGGTTTGAAATTTATGGGCACAATCCGTAACCCTCCAAGTGCCTCCATATATAAGTGATAAACCCTAACCCTAGTTGGTTATCTTCTTCCAGCCGCCAACTCGTTTCTTCCTTTCGGCCGGCGCCGCCACTCCCACCGTTGAGGTCACTAAACGATGGTCCAATGCCACCGCAGTTGCTGCTGGTGAAGCCAAGATAGTCAAAGTTGACGTCCCTCTATGGGTAGTGGAGGATAGAGGTAGCATGACCTTTGATGTTGTTTCGGATGGTGGATAACCACCACCTCCCTCGCCGTATTCACTCACTCATCCTCCTCCTTCTGTTCGTTATCGTTACGGTCGTTTCCGGTAGGCGTTGCACACCTTCTTCACTTCCCTTTTTTGTTGCATCGCCGCTACCACTTCAACGGCGGTTCCACCGCCATCTTTTGCCATTGTTAGCCGCTGCTACTGCCCATTCCCATGTTGCTACATTCCAGCCACAACCCGCCGCCACCGCCTGTGCAATTCCCTTGCTGCTCCGGTCAGCGTATACCACCCCAAAGGGTTGCCGTGTTTATTTTTCATGTGAGTATGAGTGTGCCGCTACTTCAAGTTCGTGTGGTGTGTGTTATTTCATGTATGTGGTGTTTTGTGTAGTCGGAAAACCAAGAAAGCCACCACCACCGTGAGGTGCTAGCTGCCACCATGTACCACCACCGTTCACCACAAGGGTGGTTGTGTGTGTGTGTTTACCTAAGGGTGTGTGTGTTATTTGGGATTTGTATTGTAAAATTGTAATCGGTGTCAGAATAATAAAAAGAAAACTCATAACCATCATTGTGAGGTGGTGGCTACCGCCTCCTGCCGCCACCAGCCGCCGCGTTGGGTGGCAGTGTGCTTTTGCTTGTGTATAGTTGCTTTTGGGATGCTTGGACAAAAAATGGACTAGAGCCGTAACCACCACCGTGAGCCGCCTTTGACCACCACTACCCGAGGTGGTAGTGGGAGGTGCGCGACTTATGAAACCCTAGTAGACCTAATGAAACCCTAACTGATCCAAATACTTATCTATTGGGCCTAATTGGGTTGTGATGGATTGTAAACCCTAATTAGGGTTTAGAAAACCCTAATTTTAGATATATGGGCTTTGGACTGTTAGGACCCGCACTTTTAGATGACTGGATTGGAATTATGTATTAAGCCCGACCACATTATATGATTGACCAAAATAGATTGATGGACTTAATGGATTAAGTCCTTAATGAGTTAAGTAAGAAACACTTAACCCTAATCATCATTTTATGTGAAAACCCTAATCTTGCTTGTGACTTAAGTTGGGCCTTTCTATTGGGTTTTGGTGATTAGGCTATTCATGGGCCATCCAAAAATTATCATATGGACTAAGATTATATGGATGGGCCTTAGGGTAACGTCCATGTGAGGATGTGGGCCTAATTTGAAAAATTAGGCCATGGATGGGTCATAACTGGGCCTTGAGGATTATGAGAGTTTGGACGATTGGAATACCAAGTGGTTGGACTGATCTAAATGGTTGGGCCTTAAGGTAAGCCCATGTAGAGATTTGGGCCCAATTTGGAAAATTAGGCCATGTGTTGGGCTTTGGTCCATAGTTTGACTTTTAAGCCTTTGGATTGGGCCTTGGACTGAATAAAGCTAATTTAGGGGTAAAGTAGTCTTTTTACCCCAAGCATGGACTTATGGTTACGTATTGGAACCAAGTTATTAATTGAATGTCGTTTTGATGTTGACAGTTTGGGAACATGTCAACCAGCTGTCAGGGATTTATCCGCGGGACTTCACCAGTGCGAGGTGAGTCTCCTCACCATACCAATGGGTCGAAGGCACCAAGGCCAGCCCATTTTGTGATATGTGGTACACTAGTTGACGTAGTGATATGTGGTATGCTAGTTGGTTGTATGTTATGTGCTATGCTATTTGTTTATGTGATATTTACATGAAAGACCATGGCGGAGCCCATGGTATTTGGATGTAAGACCATGTGGGGGAGCCCATGGCTTTTCAGGTAAAGACCATGGGGGTGGGGGGGAGCCCATGACACTTGGATTTAAGACCATGTGGAGGAGCGCATGAATTTTCAGGTAAAGACGATAGGGGGAGCCCATGACACTTGGATGTCAGACCATGTGGGGGAGCCCATGGCTCTCTAGGTAATGACCATGGGGGGAGCCCACGACATCCTAGAGTAAGACCTTGGGGGAGAGCCCATGACATCCTTATATGTTTATATTCTTGGCCTGTATATGCTAGTTGATTATGTGACATGTGGTACGATAGTTGTCTATGACAGTATGTGATATGCTAATTGTCTTTGTGATACTTGCATGGAAGACCCCGGGGGGAGCCCGTGGCAGTTGGATATCAGACCATGTAGGGGAGCCCATGGCAATCCCTATATGTTTATATGCATGACTTATGTTATTGATTTGGTTTATGTAGTTGTTATAGCTAGTATGGATTATGTGGTTATGTGGGGTATGCTCTGGGAAACTCACTAAGCTTCGTGCTTACATTTTTGTTTATGGTTTTAGTTATCATTGTTTTGGAAAGGAAGGGCTAAACTTGATCACAACGTACTCACCCGTGTTTTTCCGCATTATATGATTTTGGGACATATCTATGATAAACGTTTTAATTAAGTTATGTTTTGAATGATTGAATGAAGTAATATTTGTGTTTGACTATAATGAAAAATGAAATTTTTACCCTTGATTTTTGGGTCGTTACACGGAGGTGGGAGGTGCATCCCAAAACATAAAGTCAAAGATGACATGAATTAACATGATAAGGTTACTAAAATATAATTATATGAATTAACAAAGCTGACATGGATTAACAGATGTGGCTACCAAGAAATAAAGAGAGACTTATTATTAATTACACATAAGCATTGTTACCGGGAAACCTTCCAAATCCGAGAATAATGGTTTAATTGATAGGTCAAAAATGTGTTTAATGGTCTATTGCGCAAAAAAATAAGTTTAGTGATCAAAGCGAACAAATGACTAAAGTTTAATGTGCTACAATGACATTTCCCTCATATACAAAATTTGTTATATTATCGGTCTGAAAATATCAACCAACCTAGTAATTATTGGGTTGGGTGATCTTTTTCGTGCTCCAACTTAGTATTCACTAATAAGCTTTTTGGGTATTCGTATTTTCCACAATTAACCTTATTATTTAATAATGTTTTTATTTTATATTCATATTAAAATTTAAAATGTATATCTTTACTGTTTTTTATTTAATAATTTATCGTATTTTAAATCAAAAAGTAAATTACATAAGTTGTCCATATAGTGATATAATTATGTAGTTTTAGTAATAGTTTTGTGATTTTTTTTTTCCAGAAATGGCCCCTATTGCAAGTTTAGGTTTCAGATTTAGTCCCTCCAACGGGTACTCTAATAAATTGCAGACAAAATTACACAAATTATCCTTATTGTTTTAAAGTATCCCCAAAACAATCCTTATGAAACTTTTTTTGCATGAATGGTTAATTTCGACAAAACTTAGCACACCAATGGTCTTTTTCGACACAACTTAACACATCAATGGTCCCTATGTTTGACTCTGTTAAAACAATAAGGGTTAGGGCAATGCATTAATTAGTCCCTTTGATTTCCTCACCGGACGCACCATCTCTCTCTCTCTCTCTCTCTCCCTCTCCCTCTCTCTAAAAAACATCACCAACCTCACCCACACCATTGTCTTCTTCTCTAATTACTCATGTGAAAATATAACTGTAACATCCCGAAACTCAGGTAAGCATTATAACCCTTTTATTTCTGCAAGTTGTCAAGATAAGTCCCTTAAGTTGTATATTGGACTTATGAGTACGCTGGGCGTAATGAGGCGTACGCCGCGCGTACTTGCATGCTTATTTTTGACGCGGACTCGCTTGGGTACGCTGGCCATACCCAGGGTTACACTGGGCGTAATGTGCTCAGATGCAAACCCTAAATATTGGCTTGTGTACTATAAAAGGAACGTTAAGTCCTTTACCCCAGCCACCATACCCCTTTGAGTGAGCCCTTAGAGTGCAAAAATCTGTGTTTTAGCTGGTGTGTGTGTGTGTGTGTTCTTGAGCTTGAAGGTACCATTTTGAGGTGAAGAAGGAGAAGAGGAAGCCATTGTTGGATCTGAGTTCTTCAGTGGTTGGAGATCCTATTTGAGGTAAAAAGCTATAAGCTTTCCTTGTCCTTCAAGAGTTTTGCTTTTTGGACCCATTTTAGGGTTTTTGTTTCAAAGGTGGAGACTTTGTGTGCTAAGACTCTCCGTGAGCTTAGATCTGGCCTTTCCCAGTGTAATATGTGTTGAGGATTCATAAAAATCCAATCTTGGTCGTGGATATTGAGTCATGCATGAGTTAGGGTCTTAATGTGGAAAGAGGAAAGGTGTTTTGAGTGATAGATGATCTTTTCAGCCATGCAAGGCTTAAAGGCTTTGACTTTATGGAGTAAGGACCCTTAGGGAAGTCAGATCTGGAATATGAGTTCTTGTCTTAACCATTTAAGACCAAGATACTCAAAATGGCTTAACTGGGATTTACGATGGGGGTAATCCCAGTACGCACAATGTAGGGGGTGGCGCACCCCAATTCTGTGAAAACACCGGGTACGCCCAGCGTACATGTTTGGTACGCGCAGCATAACCCGGAGGGTTGACTTTTAGGGTTTGGTAAACTTTAGAGTATTTGAGCCATGAGAGGGGTAAAATGGTCTTTTACCCTTCTGAGAATGATAGGAAAGGAAAGAGTCTAGCCTTGGGAAATGTATTAATGAGAAGTGTTTGTTATGATTAGACGGAGGCTAGATCCTATCTCACAGAATCCCAGATTTCCGAGTTACCGAGTTACCTGAGGCGAGTCTTCTCACTATACTGTACCCAGAAAGGTACCTATGTGTGACCGGAAGGTCTTGTATGCTATGAGATGCATGTATTGTATGCTATGCGTTTCATGATCTGTATGCGTTATGTATATGATATGTATGCTATGTATGATATGGGCCAGAAGGCATTATGACATGAACCGGAAGGTTAGGGAGTCGTGGATCGGAAGGTCGGTATGAGTAGGACCGGAAGGTCTGCTGGGACTGGGATGGAAGTCCCCTGAGACACATGGACCGGAAGGTCGTGTAGAGTATGTCTTGGAAAGGCGTATGTGTGTAAGTGGTATTCGGGGGACCCACTAAACATTTATGCTTACAGTTGTTGTGTTATGTGTTTCAGGTACTAGCGAGGACCGTGGTAAGGCGCCGGCGTGACCCGTACACACAAATAGAAGATTTGATTTGTGATCTTGGGAAATGTTTTGATTTGATAACTATTGTGGAATACTTTTGAGAATATTTTATATATGAAACATTTGGTTGTTGAAAAATGATTTTTTTTTTTGAAAATTACATCATTACACTAACACAATGAAAACTGATAAACATGCACCCTTAAAAAATAAAACACTCTGAAAATTGATAAACTCCATTGTCTTCTTCTAAAAGGATTGAACTCATAGATCTTGCACAAAATGGTAACTAAAAAAAGAAAATATATACACACATACACTGAAAATTGATAAACCCCATTGTCTTCTTCCTCCTTGTTCCCTTGTTCATCAAGAACACACAAGTACATGCAGATCCTAAGAGCTCTTGATCAAAACCCCATGTTTATCGTATTTTTTAGACATGTTGGGGATGTTTTGGACACCCAAATGATTACCACGATGTATGAGACCCATCTAGATGTTGGTAAAAGGATCTTTCCAGTCAAAATCCTTATATGGATGGTTAAAAACCAAAGGTCGCACATCCCAGAAGTTATCTTTCATGTAAGCGCGACACACTCTTCATATGGTGCGGCATGCCTAATGAATTGAGTTGTGCAATTTTTTAGTTTGACGTATTTTCTGATTTGGGTCTTCATGCTCTATTGTAGGATTCTGTTTGATTACTTTTAGGCTGACTTCCTCAGTTCCTAACTCATTTCTCTTAGACTAGAGGTGAATCATTTATTGTAGTGGTTTAAGTACATGTATGAGAAATTTCATGCTCTAATACTTATGTATGGTCTATTTGATTGTATGAGGTGTTATAATATGAGATTATGTGATGTTTACAATCTGATTTTGTGAAGTAGTATAAAAACAAACGATTTAGGAAAGCTTTTGTATGCCAGAATCCTTAAAACGATCATTTTGTGCATAATAAAGAGTGTTAGGATCATGCTTGTGGTGAGGATTACTTATGTTATTAAAATATGATGTTATGCATGCTATGTTTCTGTTTTTTCATGTTCAAATCAAACTAAGAAATGTATGCTAGAAAGTTTGTTGCTAAAAGGTGTATCTCTTTACATGCTTTAATATGATGTTATATGACAATTTTGAGTATATACCTTTGAAGTATAACATGTGATGTAGTATGTATTGAAATAACAAATAAAATACAAGCATGATTACATAATGACAATGGTGATTTTTGTGTATGACCCATGTGAGTGAGTTGATTAATTATAAAATTAATTAAAATAAAGGGGAATACACATAGTGGGGTAAAAAGGTAGAAACCTACTTAGGTGCTTGCCCTATTAGATGTCACGGTGGAAGGATATTGATGGAGGAAAAGAGCTTAAGCTAATTCGATTTTGGGTGGTTTTCTAGGTAACCATTTCAAAACCTGGTTCTAGTGCACTTGGTGTACGGGGACTAGAGTGATGTTGGTGATAGGATTTAGGTAAAAAAAAAACTTAAAACCCTTAAGTTCACATGCAACCTAAGGATGTATGTTTTCACTATTGAACCTATAACTAAGAACATCAAATAAGAAACCCTAAGTATATTTCGAAAATCATAAAAGGGTTTAGGTTTACATGCCTTGTTGTGATTATAGTAAATAACAAAAATCCTTTACCTGTAGATCTTTTGGAATCAAGCACCACATTTGTCGTGCTTCTAATGGTTCACACCCAAGCTAGCAAGAAGGAAGACTATATAGAGAGGAGAGAGAGAAGAGTAGAATTTCGGCTATCTCTTTAAAATTATGAGTGGCCGAAAATGAAAGGCTTAGGTGTCCTTATATAGTGCAACCTGGAAATCCTAGATAACCCTAAACCCAATATAACAATATTATCTTGAATTGGTAATTATCCAGTTTCTTGATTATCCTCCAAGGATAATTCTAGAACCTTAAAACTCCTCCTAAAACCGTCCAATGCTCTAGGAAGGTTCTGGAGTGCCTCTTGTTCAACTACTGAACAATTACACTTTAACCCATGTACTTTTAATTAATCCAATTAATCCCAAAATTAACAATGATTAATTCTTAATTAAATATAATTATTTCTAATTAATATATTATTCTCATATGGGACTCGCTTCATTATATGTTACATATGGACCTTGTATCTCTTGCTATAATATTTCCATATATTGAATTTCCTATGTTGAATCATTTCAACATGATATTTATATATGTCCAAGACTAAGTTCTATTAAACCCTTCAATCTAAACCTTTAGATTTGAAACAAAGTATGAGTTCCCTCTCCTTTAAGTCTATCATAGAGAAACAATTCCCAAAACTTTGCAATTTGAAAATTTAAAACTTTTTTTCCATACGAATGGTATTGCTAACACAGACAATACTAGCACAACAATTATGCTCCCACTAGCTTAACAATTACCCATTAATTAACTAGACTTCTATAAATCAATACTTTTGACTTTCTTACTAAAGTGTAGATTTCTGATACTTGATGCTTCAATAAGTCTCTAACTAAAGTTCTTAAGCTTATACACCTTCATTTTATAGCTTACATGTGTGCTTAAACCCTTTCAAAACTTATAGATATATGTCTTGAAAGTTCAAACAACTCCTTTCCACTTCTCACAATTCAAAAAATAAAGAGGGATTCCATAATCATATTATGAATTTGAGAACGCAATTAACATAAGCACTAACCATGTTGATTTTTATTATGTCTTTAAAATCTACCAGGGAAAGTGTTTTCTCATAATTATTCTCATAAATTAGAGCGAAACATTTAGCCACCTAGATTTTATGGTGTATACGTTCCCATCCATGTGAATCTGACATTTCCAACCAACAGTCATATAACAAGGTTAGGGACAAAACCAAATTCAAATTTAGCTTTCCTTCACGGATTGAACTTCATTATTCTGAATTTCTTGCCCTCTGGCAGCACAAGTGCCTACCAGTGCTTCCGTGTTGTTAAGCAGCTCACCCATATTGATTAATGTATTTTCAATGACCAACGTGCTTTGATTTTTGCAGTTAAGTGAGAACCATAGAACTCATAAGCACTGCCAACTCAACTGGAAGGTGCATAGAAACAACAATGTGTCAACTGAACATGATAGGTTATCAACCTCAAGTTGTGTGCTAGTAATAACCAAAAGGTTTATTGTCGACTGACTTCTGACACTCTCAAGATCAATAAGACTTCCATTGACCTCTTGACATATGAGTTGTTTCTCAAGGAACATTCCTTGATGACTAAAACAAATATTCAAAATTTTGTGTGGATTCTCGACAAGAAAACACTTCACGGAATAGGTCTCGGTTTATCCTTTGTTTCTTGCTTAATGAAAACATCACAACTCCAATTCTATATGTGATAGAGTAAGGAAACATCTTTACTCCACATATACCAAGTTATTTTCAATCTTCTTAGTTAGAAATGAGGTTCATGATACGATTTGTAGGAACTATAGTATCACTCTAACACTTGATTGGAAATGAAGTATGATTCATCTCTTGATTTAACTATTTCAACAAATTCTGACTCCTCTTCTTAGTCATACAATTATACTAAGATGTTCTTCGAGGAGTCAATTGTGATATAGTTCCACAATCATTAAGATGATTAAAAAACATGATACTAAAGTACTATCCTTTAATTTCAGATTGGAGAAACTTTTATCTTTCTATTTGACAGATTCTTCTTATTTGTTTTGCTACTCATTCAATCTTTTTCAAAGTATCAAAATTATGCTTAATTTTATAAACACAACCATATTTACCGAAACATCAGTAAATCATGAAGAATAGATCCATCTTCCTTTGTGTTGGATCTGAATAGTCCATATCAACATGTACTAGATCTATTAATCCTTCACTTGACTCACATAAACATGTGATCGATAAATTAGTTATATTCTTCCAACAGTCATGATTCTCATACATCACGCAATTCAAATTGCATGACTCCAAGTTTCTATCCAATTGAAACTTGGGTGATGAGAATTTTTTATCACTTAGTTAATTATGACATCACCACAAGCGATATAATAAGAATCAAATCCCAATTAACATTACTAAAAATAGAAATGTAACCAACACTTTCATAAATACCATTGTAAGGAAACATAAAGTAAGACAACTAGATAAACCAAAATTTCACTTTTATTGATAATAAAAAAAATTGGAACATGTCCTTACAATGCATAAAATTGTAAACTATGTTTCTAGACATTTCCTAAGCAATCTATTATATTCTCCTAACTCCTTATTAGTAGGTACAAAATCCAACCATCAAACCATGTGACTGAAGTCCATTTCCTTGATCAAATTTAGCACACTTTTCTTAAGTTTCCTTCTTTCTATTAGATCCTGCAATAACATCGAAATATGAACATCATATCATGTATTAAGAATCTATGAAAATGAACTTGTTAAGATAATGGATATACCTAAAGTAGAGTCACATAACTTGACTTTACTATCTTTGAGATCTTTCGGGTACTTTGGGCAGATTCACAACCAATGTCCCTTCAATTGGCAATAGAAACATATGAACTCTTTTGGTCTAACACATGTAACTATCTCAGAACTAGCCTTAATATTTACCATATGATCAAATAGTTTGTTCTTCGCCGATCCCTTTCCATTGGGAAGAGAAATCTGTTTTGGACCACCATTGTCAATGTCAATGGAAACTTTGGAATTAGACCCTTTAAGCACTTCTGCTTTAGATGTACTTTTAAGCATTCTGCTTCAGCAACAATCAACATTTGGGTCAGATCAACAAGGGTCATGTCGATATTCTTAATATGAAAGTTCTCAACGAACTGACCATATGACTTAGGAAGTGAAAGAAGGACCAAATCAATGGCTTTCTCCCTTGGGAAAACAACACATATTCTATTCAAATTGTCAATGTACAATTTCATTTCCAGAGCATGCACACACACAAAATTTCCATCTTGATGTCTACATGCCAATAGGGCTTGAGTAGTTTCGTATCTTTCAGTTCGTGGAAAACACGAAGTTGGGAGAGTTACCGTAGGAGGTGATGGAAGAGTTGAAGAAGCATGATGTCCAGTTCCACCATTTCCCAAAGAAGATAAAACATTTTCACCTTGATTAGAAAGTGGAAGATCATCTTCAGAAGAAAGAGGAAAACCATTTCCAAAAGAAAAAGGAAGACCATTGTTGTCTTGACTCGACATTTATAATGGTAGAAAAGAGAATTCAAGTTATTTGATTTTAATCCTTAATTATTAACCCATAAATTTAAATTAAGGCTAGGATCCATATTTTCGATTCGAACTTTGAAGAGGGATGTTGTAATTAAATTCAATTCTATTTTAGGTAGGTAAGGCTTTTACCAATTCCAATATGATGAAACTCCTAGATCTTTTGAGATTCATTAATTCTTATCAAT
Source organism: Lactuca serriola (assembly GCF_051521515.1). NCBI lineage: Eukaryota > Viridiplantae > Streptophyta > Magnoliopsida > Asterales > Asteraceae > Lactuca > Lactuca serriola. The sequence goes on from NC_136408.1 coordinate 2,431,238, forward strand.
GACATGTTTAATCTCATATTGTGTTCTTACTTTTGTGATCGGGATGTTGAGGCTCACAAACGAGATTTGAATAACCATGCCAACCCGCTTGGCAACATTGATGTAATTTATCATCTCAAATTGATGTGTCGGTTAACCACACACGCTCCATCAACAATGATAATTCTCGAGATGCCCATCATATCTCCTTATAGTCCCTATTAGTGTGTCGGTTAACCACACACGCTCCACTAACAACATATAAAACATGATGTGTGTTTTCACGGATTAGCATACTTTTCATATTTTTCCTAAAGTAAGTAGATTTGGGATTTTAATAAAAGAAGGTTCTAGTACTTTTTAATATCATTATACATTTAATGAGAATTAATTGTCCTAACAAACCTGTTCGGCTAACGACCCTCCAGTAATCAAGGAAGCGGTGGGTGAGAGTGGACACCCATTCAACTACCATTTTATCGGCAGTTTTCTTATACCCCCTTATAGACTAGCTTCGTGAATGAGGCGTAATAGCGGTTCGACCGACTTAGTATTATACATATAGTAATTATTAAACTTTTAATTATACATATAGTATAAGGTGTATTTTAAAACATTTTCAAAATACTAGGTATTATATTTTAAATTTCGAAATTAAACAATTAATTTAAATTTAAAAATAAACCAAATGATTATCTATTCATTAAACTTTTAATTAATCATGAAAGGATTATCTAATTAAGTTAATCAAATAATTTAATTTAATCACTACCCCAAAATTTCGAAAAAATGGGTGTAGGATCTATCTAATTTTAATTATGTAAGTCCCCAAAATGCTTGTGTATCAATCTGATCTGTTTGATGGTGCAGAATCCCAATCAAACGGATGATGTCAGATCAAATAGAAGGGAACGAAAAGAAGAATAATATGAATCTTAATGTATTGATGCATAGAATGATGATCCTTTACATGAGATTCACACACACTAACACACACTTGTTCTTCTCTCTAGTTTCTCTCTCTAGAACACCTTAGAATACACACACATAAGCTCCTCTAGACCGTACACTCTCTATCACCCCTCACCCTATATATAGATTCACACACACTAACACACACTTGTTCTTCTCTTTAGTTTTTCTCTCTAGAACACCTTAGAATACACACACACATAAGCTCCTCTAGACCGTACACTCTCTATCACCCCTCACCCTATATATAGTTGGGAAACATGTTTCCCAACAATATTTAGGGTGAGGGGTGATAGAGTGTGTACGGTCTAGAGGAGCTTATTTGTGTGTATTCTAAGGTGTTCTAGAGAGAGAAACTAAAGAGAAGAACAAGTGTGTGTGAATCTCATGTAAAGGATCATCATTCTATTCATCAATACATTGAGATTCATATAATTCTTCTTCTCCTTCTCTTCTATTTGATCTGACATTATCCGTTTGATTGGGATTCTGCACCATCAAACGGATCTGATTGATACACAAGCATTTTGGGGACTTACAAGTGGTATCAGAGCTTGGATTATATCAGTCAACTTTGTCAGATCTGGAGATTATTTGATCTTTAATTTCGAAAGATTTTTGCGTTTTTGGATAGATCTCTGAAAATTAGGGGGGGGGGGGGTTGTTCTTTGCGTTTTCCATAAAAACGGGTTTTTGATCGAGTTTTGGAGCAAAAAGGGGCAAAAATTGTTGTTTTTGGTCGTAACCAACGAGGGGTTGGCGACGTTTACGGCCAGCAACTAGGGTTTCCAGAGTTTGCGGTCCGAGATTACGACCCTCCGAGTTTACGGCTCACACGTGTACGGTCCAGCGCATTTTCTAGTGTGAGTCCTCGCATCACGTCGCCGGCCTCGTCCTCACAAACAGAAGCTTCGTCCTCGCATCAGCTTCGCATTAAAAATAAGGAAATCGGAAGTAGGGGTATCAGATTCGAACCCGGGTCTCCTCCATACTCGACCAACGCCTTAGCAGTTGATCTACCAAGCTCCTTGTTCCAAACGTTCCGTTTTTAATACAAAAAGACTCCCCTTCGGTTCCTAATTTCGCAAATTGACACCTTTAGCCCAAAAATTCAATTTCTTTTATTTTAAAATTCCATTTTCAACCAAAAATTTTAGTTTTTAAATTTTAACTTTTATTTTTGACTTTTATTTAAAATTTTAACTTTGACTTTTAAAGTTTGACCTTTGACCTTAAACTTTGACTTTCTCGTTTAACTTTTAACTTTTCAAATTTAGCTTTTCGGTTTGACTTTTCAAGTTTGACTTTTGAAGTTTGACTTTTCTGGTTGACTTTTGAGGTTTATAGTCAAAGGAAATTTTTAAATTTAAGTTTGATTTTGGCTTCTAATTGTGTTTTTAATGGCTTTTGAGGTCAACAAGGGAAATGAAGACATGAAAGAGAATCATGAGGATATGTTACAACAAAATTTCAACATGTTCAACTACAATCCCGAAGAAACCCTGGAGGCTCAGCTGCAGCGATTCACCACTCTCACTACTGAGATGAATATATTTGGGGTCTTCTTAACCAAGTCGGAGATAAACAAAAAGCTACTGAATTCACTTCCGAAATCGTGGGATATGAACATGGCTGTCATCAAGAAGACAAAAGATCTCAATCATCTTAGTCTTGCTACTATAATTGAAGAACTTGACGCTTTGAAGTGTGGAAAAACAATGAGTTCTGCAGACATCCCGGTCAATGAAGTTTCATGCTCTCAATCATGTGAAGCTACGATTAAACTTCTTCATGAACAAATTGATTTATTAAAAAAAGAAGTTAAGGACCTGAGATATGAAGGATATCAACTCACGAAAGGACAGAAACCCCTAAAGGCTGAATTAGAAGCTAAAACCAAAGACTTTAGGAGGCTTCAAGAAGATTATAGCAACAAATGTGAAAATTATGACTATGTTAAGAGACAACTTGCTGAGTTAACTGCTGAGCTTGACACATTAAAAAGCAAATTTGAAACTGTAGATTTTGATTTTAAAAAGTTTGATGTGTCAAGCGAAGTAGTTGCAAACATGATAGACTACTGTCTGCAATTTAAAAATAACCAGCCAGAAGGTCTAGGGTATTATAGTGTTCCTCCACCTTTCCATCATAACTACACATCCACCCTTATGACACAGGAAGAAATTGACAAAGAGGCACATCTTCATTATGGCAAACCATCTGGATTTGTGTCAGGACGTATTCAGGTTGAAGATTCTAATGTTTCTACTTTATGTGCAGGTAAAGTAGCAGAAGATCAGAACAAGGAGAAAACCATTGAACAAATCAACATCTCCATGAGATTTGAATATGTTGCTTCGAACTCAGCTGCTTCTGATCAACCTGCTATTGAGAAAAACAGGCCACCAATTCCAGTGAAATAGAGTGTCTGTTGTAATTGTGCTTGTGGGAACAATAAGAGACAAGGCAAGGATACGTCACCAGGGGCAGGAAAAAATAACTTCACAGTAAAGAAAAAGACTTGTTTTCACTATGTAACACCTAGACACATTGCCAAAAATTGTCCTAATCGCGCATACGTTCCCTTCTATGCACAAGGCTGGCAGAACGCACAAAGAGGGTGTTTTTCCAAAAGAAACCCCTCACGTTCAGACAAGTGGAACGCGCAGAAGGCCAAGAATCCGAATTCCAAAGGCAAGAAGGGAATGTCGGCCAAGAAACCAAATCCAAGAGATGCTCTCGTGAAGCCAAAATCAAAGTCATCTCAACGGCCGACATCAAGATCAAAAGCAATTATTGAGCCACCCATCAGATCGAAAAAGAAATGGGTTAAACCCAACTACAAATGGGTTTCGAAGGCTCAATCTCCCAAATCTTCTAACGATTCTAATATTTCAACATCTTCTATTTGTGATAAACAGGATATGTCATGGGAGAGAGTACCGTGAAAGGATGAAAAAGGTCAACCCAGTTTCAAAATGGACTGGGTTCCAAATACCAACTGATCCCGCTCTGTGTTGGAGCAGCTATGGAGGCATATCATCAGAATTCGGTTTGTTGGTAGTGGCTGTTCCAGGCACATGATAGGGGACATCTCTCAACTGTACAACATCCAGAACTTTGTTTGAGAGTATGTGTCCTTTTGCGGGAAAGGAGGAATGGAAGAGATCACAAATGGGGTTAGTGCTTAATGACATGAAGAATTTTTGGATCTGTTCTGAGATTATGCGTTCTGTTCTCAGACCTTCTGGATGCAAATTCAATCGGTGAATTACGGTTTGCGTTTTCTTCTCTATACTCTTGAGTTTATCTTACTCTGATTCGTTTTAAAGACAATTTTTCATTTTCTTAATAGTTTTTCGTTAGTAGTTATTATTGGGAAGTGATATGAAGTATAGTGCTAAAGGGCAACTTATGATGCGTGTAATGCACTAAAGCCGAATTGTCTAAGCTCTGAGTTCGATGTGCTGGTAGGCACAAAGAATTCAAAAGGAGTTGACATTGATTAACCATGAAAGGACTAGAAAATGTAGACTTAGATAGTTTCATTTGGACTGACAATACGACGCTCCGATAGATTGAGCAATGAGATAAACATGGGAGCCTGCGAGATACACTAAAAGTTAATTATCTAGAACTGTGGCTCAACATTTCCTTGATGTATGGACTCATGTCCTTAATTCTGGTATTGATGGGACGACTGGGGGATTCTGATAAAATAGGTCTGTAGGAAATTATTTTCTTGCTTTCTATCTGTCAGTCATATGTTGCTTCCTTTGCGTGATTGGAACATATCTGACCTGGAATGCAACATATGCAACTCTATTTCTACGCACCTCCTTATCTATGAAATTCTTTCTATCTGTTAGCCATATGTTGTCCTTTCTGTGTGATCGGAAGATCCGAACTGGGACACAACATATGCAACATTCTACCTCTCAACCCGTATCTATGTTAGTCATATGTTGTTCCCTCTGTGTGATTGGAAGACATCCGACCTAGGATACAGTTGGATAAGGTGTCTAAGTCCATAACTATTTCTGGTATGTACTTGACCCGACCCGGCATGGTCCATTTGGGTTGCATGGCATCATGCATTTGGATAGACTAAATGAGAGAAATAACACTTGTGGTTTGTTAATATATTATAAGTTCTAATATATTAATAGTATTATTTAATTAGTATTGATCAAGAATTAATTTGGATTTAATTAAGTGATCAAAAGATAACTAATTAAATATATGGGTTGATTATGTAAATCATCCATAACTTGTATAGTGGGCTAAGAGGCTGCATGGATTATCAAGTTGGGTTAAACACATAGGATGCTCCATGGATGCCCCATGGGAGTTATAAACCCATGGGTCATGGAAATGAAGAGTCATGACACATTAGGGTTTACATGGTGTAACCCTAGATGTGTCACACTATATAAGGAACATGTTCTCCACCAAAATCGGCTACACAAAGAGATAAGAGGGCTAGGCCGATTTTTAGAATGTTTGTATTCTCTCAAAAGTCATTCCAAAGGCATTTGGTGTTGCGTGAAGCATTTCAGGCATCACACTTGGGGTGCTAGGCTCACAAGGTTTCAAGGAATCAAAATCAACTACAAGGTATGTAATTCTAGCCATCCTTTTAGGATTAAAGTTCCCCATGTATGCTAGACAGGATTATGAACATTGGAAACCAAATTTTGCATGTATTTAGAAAAACATAGATCCAAGGTTTATTAGGGTTGCATGTACACTTAGGAAGTGTTAGAATGCTCAAAACTCATCAGATACAACATATGCACTTCTATATCTGAATTCTTTCTTAATGATTGAATACTCACCTAAAGTAAAGAGTTCTTTGGAAGTTCTTGATTACCGGGGTATATCGGGAAGTGGGAAACACGTTCTAGTACATCTAAAATTGAACCATTTAATAGGTTGTCTGTAGATCTTGCTGCTTAATTTAAGTGGATGACAATATCCTTGGTCATTGTCAGCTAAATGTCTATTTAAGAATATATTTCATAATGACTTGTCACTTATAATTTGTCCAAATTGTCAACATCCTTTGTGTTTAAATGGACCACAACACTGGTGATTGACCAGATCTAGACATGCAGGTGTGTGCTGATAAACGATATTGGATTGCCTGGCAAATTTGATCCCAATTTTTTTTGTTTTTGTTAAATTTGTTCATAGTTTTCCTCTATGCACAAATTTAGGGGGAGAATTAAAAAAAATTCAAAAATATTTTGTGCTAAGTTTTCTTTTAGTTTTGTTTTGTCTTGAAAAGTGAATTTAGGTGTAGATGAGACTCATGGAGACTGTATCGAAGATTTTCTGAGCCAAGGCTTCATCCGTGTTCATCGAAGAATTCTCATTCAAAGGAGCAAGAAATGAGGATTATTCTTTCAACATTCAATCCTTCAACCCCAAATCCAAAAGCAAGATGAAGCAGAAATTGAAGATTATGTGACGGATTGCATTGAAGCCTCCTCAATTAGTCTGCTGCTATCGTTGAACCTGCTAAAGTGATCCAGAAGATTTGTTCTCTCTGATGTTCTCTCTGAAGATTCTCAAGCTGAAAGCGCTATCTTTCAAGAATCAGTACATCAAGCCTCCTCACCCAATGTGTGTTCAAAGTCAAATTTTTGAAGAAAAGCCAACTACCTTTTTGGGGGAGCGTGTTGGGTGAATTAAGAAAAGAAAGCTATAAACCAAGGGGGAGATTTTTGGGTCAAAAATATGGTTTATACTTTGCTTTTCTAGGAAAATGTATTTTTATGTCTAGGACCGTAAACAGGTTTACGACCGTAAACCTATTTACGGTCCATGTTTCCCAACTATATATAGGGTGAGGGGTGAGAGAGAGTGTACGGTCTAGAGTAGCTTATGTTTGTGTATTCTAAGGTGTTCTAGAGAGAGAAACTAGAGAGAAGAACAAGTGTGTGTTAGTGTGTGTGAATCTCATGTAAGGGATCATCATTCTATTCATCAATACATTGAGATTCATATTCTTCTTCTTCTCCTTCTCTTCTATTTGATCTGACATCATCCGTTTGATTGGGATTCCGCACCATCAAACGGATCTGACTAATACACAAGCATTTTGGGGACTTACAAATTAAGATAATTACCAAAATAAGGAAACCCTAATCGCATATACCATTTTTGAAAATTTGCTTGCTTGGGGAGGGAGGTAAGGATTTCAATCCTTATCTTAAAATAAAAAAACTTTGGGATCAAGAAACCTTGCCCTAAAATCGAGTACTTGGGAGGCAAGGTAAGGCTTTCAAACCTCACCCAATTTTTGAAACTTAGGGTCCAATAGACCCTAATTTCGAAATTCTTGGCCTAGAGAGTTTAATTGCATAAACCCTAAATTGATTAATTCAACCATTATAGCAGATTCAATAGAAAAAAAAAAGTCAAGGTTTGATACCACTGAGGTTTTATACAAAACAAACAAACTTAAAATGTTAAGTGTGCATTCAACCCTAATGAAGATCTATGTTTTATTTATTGAAGCTATAACTAAGAACACAAAAAAGAAACCCTAAAAACCCAGGTAATTTTCAAAATTACTAAAGAAAAGGTTTAGTGTTACATACCTTTTAGTTGTTATAGCAAACAACTAGAATTCACCTTTGTTGATCTCTTGGAAGCAAGCACCACAAGAGTCGTGCCTCTAATGGAATCACACCTAAACTTGCAAGAGGAAAACTATAGAGAGAGGAGAAGAGAGCCAAGATTCCTTCCAAGGCTCTTAGAAGAAAGGCATGGACGAAATTCAGGGGCTAGGGACTCCTTATATAGTTAACGAAACTTGGTGCCAAAGCTAGGGGTTAAAGGGATATGCCCTAGATCCTTTGCTTGATGACCAAGCAGCCCAAAACCCCTTCTCCATGGGGCCTTGGATGAAATCTCCCCGGGATTCCCTAGAGATTTTCGTCCACCTCCTCCAAGGGTTCTAGAACATTACTCTCTCAACTATTAATAAATAACAAAACAGTCCCTATACTTTTAATTAATCTAATTAATCCCAAAATTAATTCCAATTAATTTCTGATTAATTATTAATTAAATACTACTATTTAAAATTAATATATTATTCTCATAATATGTAACACTCTAAATTCTCAAATAAAATTTTCATTTTTAAAATCACATAAAACCCACTATCACATTTCCAAAAACCTCAAAATGAATAAGTTGCCAAAACAAAAGTCAACAATTGTTTGATAATATCCCAAAATCCTCAAAACAAACTCTCTAACTGGTGTGTACAATCAAGCCAGTACCTTCCCACGATCCCAAGAGGTACCTGAAACACATATCACACAACATGGTAAGCACGAAGCTTAGTGAGTTCCCCAAAATACCACATACACAAATAATAAGCCTCTCGTAGCTATAACTCGGCATGGACCCTCCGGTCATACGTCTCGGTGAGGACCCTCTGGTCTCACAGATCGGTGTGGACCCTCCGGTCATGTATCTCAGTGAAGAACCTCCGGTCTAACAGCTTGGGTTGGACCCTCCAGTCCTGTATCTCAATGAAGACCCTCTGGTCTCATAACCCGGTTTGGACCCTCAGGTCCTAACTCAGTAAGGCACAAAATAATATATAGCATAAATCACAAAGACAAAATGCATAATATCATATAACTCAGTATAAGCATATAAGACTCTCCAGTTAATAACTCAATAAGACCTTTCAGTCACATAGTATTACCACTCGGGTAAGTATAGTGAGAAGACTCACCTCGTAAGCAAAGCAACTAAGGCTCGTACTCGAAGATCAGTCTAGGCTTCGCCTACAAATCATAATCATCTCTAATTAACACTTTGTAATAACAACTCTAAAGATATTAAGCTAACCCCTTTAATAACACTTGGAAAGGGTGAAAAGACTATTTTACCCCTCCATGGCCTCCATATCCACAACTTGACCAAACCCTAACAGTCAACGAAAGTCAACACTCGAGTCAACAGTCCATGTTGACCCAACTCTTCGAGTGCATCTATGCGACTCGTCGAGTCCTTCCTGTTCTTAGAAACTCGGGAAAGCTCCAAATCAACTCACCGAGTTCTCTCATCAACTCGTCAAGTTTGCACGTGTTTAGACTATAGGGGAAAACCGTAAACGACATGTCGAGGTGGCTCATCCACTCATCGAGTCCCTTAAGTCCATTTCTTATTCTGACAATTTTAAGCAGAACTAAAGCCTCATACTCTAGATCTAGCCTCCCAAGGCTGAAATACCACTTAGAGCTACAAGCTTTACGTACACGCATGGCACCTAGGGCTCAAATGCCAAAACAAAGCTCTATAGAGGGTTTAATGTCTGAAACTTGACCAACAGCTTGATAAAGCTTGAATCTTTAGGCCCAATGGACCTAGTACTTCCAGATCTGAAGTTTCAACTTCATGGCATGATCAAATAACTCAAAGGCTCAAAAGGAAGATGGAAATGGCCACAAACTCCCTAAAGAAGAGATCTAACCAAACAACGATCAAGGTGATAGCTTTTTACCTCCAAATAGTAGCTAGCACTGAAAGAACATTGGATCTAAGGGCTTCTTCTCATTCCAATCCTTATGCTCTTCTATCTCCTTCCAAGAATGCACCAAATCACAAAATTTTAGTCTCTCTCTCACACACACACATATCATTACAGCTCGTTTAGGGTTTCTCTTAGGGTGTTAAAGTGATAAAGGAGGTGGAAATGAAGGCTTAAGGTCCTTTAAATAGGGTGTCACACCCCCAAACCGGAACGACGGAAATGTTCAGGGGCGGAGTACGTTAGGTGCAGTATCACAACAATTAAATAATAGTAATCAAAGCAACAACACCCATTGTATTAATATTAAAGTGTTTACATTATGTTTGAATCATAGTTAGATAACATCAAAAGTATATAGCAAAAACAAAGTCTTGAAGCTACTATGCTCTGCCTTCACAAAACTTGCGGGTGTACCTATCTACTGGTTTCCTAAGAATACAATGTCAATGTTAGATGCATTTTATATGCATCTTTTAGCACAATTTCCTACGTATTTCGTTATAAAAAGTTAACTAATTCCCAATTATTCTTATGTATTTCGTGTTTCATGATTATTTTGTAGAATGCTCGTACTGCTCACATTTGTTATGACTTTTCAGGGCTATTTGGAACACATGGATGATTGCGCAAGTTCGGGTTGCATTTGTGGATGCTTAGGAGCTTAATTGGAGTCTAGACCAAGGAAGGATGTCGGGAAATGATCGAGAACTACTTGGAAGGAGGAACAACGAACAAAAAGAGCCAAAAAACCTCACTTGCGATCGCAAGTTATGTCTTTGCGAACGCATGTTTGACCTTGCGATCACAAGTTGGGTCGCAGGTTGTCATCGAGGTTCCAACGAGTCACAAAATTCATCAGATGAGAAAAAAAGAGAACCTGCGATTGCAGGTTGTGCCTTTGCGATCGTAGGTTGGTCAAATTGCCTCAAAATAACGACGTACTTCATTAAAGAGTACCGTGACACATTTTTGGTGATACATGCGATCGCAGGTATACCCCTTTGCGATCGCAGGTACGTCGTTTTGACAGCTAGACGTTTAAATACTGCCCCATACTCTTCCAGTAACCCTAATTGGCGATTCGTGGTGATTCGGAGGCGATTTTCATAGGTTTTCAAGTGAAGAATGCAGATCTAAAGGAGACGATTCGATTCAAATCCATAATTTAGTAAGATTTATCATTTAGATTCTATTTCCACTGTTTTTAATCCGTTTGTAGCCATGTCAGGCTAAAAACTCTGATTTCAGTTTCACAAGACGTAACCTTTTCATATGATTAATCATTAGGCACTATGTTTAACTATGATTACTGTTTAGTTTGATCAGTTTTGTGTTAAATTGAATGTTTGAAGTTGATTTCAGTTTCTGTTGGCCACTTAAATTGTTTGTGATTCATTCTAGTCATCTAATTGTTTAGATCCGTAATTGTCTAGATTAATTAGTAAAAAGTGACAAATATTAGATTAATTCTGAGTTTAGGATTAACTCTAATAATGATCAAACAAGTTTTTACACCTCCGAGCTTACGAGAGGTATTGAACTTTACTGGGAATTACACTGTGTCTAATGCAACTTTTCTTTATTAGTCAAGAGCTTGTTTGGTTAATTTAGTAAAAAGTTAGATTCAATTCAAAGAGCTTATTTTGATTAAATGATTTTTGTAATAAAGGTCATTAGAGCTTGTTAATGAACCTTAGTACCAGTTTAAACAAGTGCATAGTCAAATATTGTGTTGAAGGTTAATTATATGATTAGGGAGTCACCGCGAAACTAGAATTGTTTCTTATATTTGAATTTTCACCACTTTAAATTTAGTTATGCTTTTGTCAATTTTGATTTTTATTAGTTTAATTTCCAGAAATAAACCCCCTTTCTTTTATGTTTATTGCATTCATCAAGAATTAGATCACACCATATGCAAAGAGGTGTAAACATTAGGACGTGTCCCTGAGGATCCGACCCTGCTTACCTGTACTACCTATTAGTGCAATAAGATAATTTATTTATTATTTTTATTTGTTAAATCGCGCACGATAGCAGTATTAATAGTCAACATTAAAGTTGGTGAGTTCATAAGCATTTTTGTTATAGAAAGTATATTCTTTGTTCTTTGAAAATGTTTGGTTGTTCCTCCAGAAAATCCTATATTTTCTTAGTATAATGGAATGTAGTCTTAAACCTTAAGACCAAAATATATATGTTTCTTATTCTTAAAGAATAAAATATGGCGCTTTGAATTTATATAAGTAATCGTATTTGTTTCCAGAAAGTTGAATTGTAAACTGTTTGCTTGTAAAATAATGATGTTTATCCTAGAAAATCCTATATTTTCCATAAAACCGAATTGTAGCCTTAAGAACGAAAAGTACAAGTATAATTGCCATACTTAATTTGATGATACGTAGTTTTATTCAGAAGTAAAACTAGCTGAAGATGTGTTTGCCCCATAAACCAGATGTGATGTTAATACCCTCCTATGATCACTTAGTACATATGAGTTGTATATAATTGGGATCGAACAGACAGTCGAATGGGTGATTTTGCCCTAAGCCCACTGTAGGGATTTGAGCATGCTAACACTCCTAAGGTGTTCATGCAACCCTAGAAACCTTGGATCTATGTTTGACTAAGATACATGCAAAATTGATTTTCCAATGTTTATAATCCTATCTAGCATACATGGGGAACTTTTAAACATAATAGTAAGCTAGAAAACATACCTTGTAGTAGTTTGGATTCCTTGAAAACCTTGTGAGCCTAGCAACCCAAGTGTGATGCCTCAAATGTCTCACACAACACCAAATGCACTTGGAATAAACTTGAGAGAAATGTCACACTACCTGAAATCGGCTTGGCCCTCTTCTTTCATTCTAGTGGCCGATTTTGGTGAGCTTTATGTTGCTTATATAGTATGTTACAATTAGGGTTACACCATGTAAACCCTAATATGACATGACTCTTCATTTCCGTGATCCATGGGTTAACAAACACCATGGAGCATCCTATGGGTTTTGGCCCAACTTGATAATCCATGAAGCATTAACCCACTATTTAAGTATGGATGATTTACACAATCAACCCATATATTTAATTAGTATCCTTTTGATCACTTAATTAATTCCAAATTAATTCTTGATCAATACTAATTAAATAATATTATTAATATATTAGAACTAATAATATATTAATAAACCGTAAGTGTTATTTCTCTCATTTTAGTCTATCCAAATTCATGATGCCATGCAACCCGAATGGACCATGCCAAACCGGGTCAAGTACATACCAGAAATAGTTATGGACATAGGTACCTTATACAACAGTCTCCCACTTGGATAAGTCTAATAACAATAACTATAAGTATGACTTCAGGAACCGATCAACAATCGTAGCTCTTTCAAGGTCTCTCGAAACTGAGATGATGATGATACTCCATTTAAGATAAGTGATCATATAATCCTCTGTAGATATCAGCCGGACAAATACATGGAAAAATGTCTTACTTATTGTCTAGTAGTTTTTTCTCGATTTCTGATTTGTTTGACAAAGAACTTAATCGAACGCATCAATTTAGTTCTGACCGGGCCTGGCACATAGGTCAAAACAAAATCATCGAGGGGCCCAGATATCACTTCTAATCCAAGAAGGAACAAATAAACTTCGACTCATATGCCTGTTCTACTACTTGTTTAATCACATACAAAAGCACGTTTTATAACATCGAGTTACCAATGCGTTTTCATACAATCAATGTCTAACCAACTCATAGGCAACGAGTCATATCTCTAGGTTTGAAGACTTATATGATATTACCATCTCACGATCACTCGAGATAAATTCCATGAAGTGATACTAGTGAGCTTGGGTTGAATCCAATACTCAGAACTTATGAGCACTGATGAGTGTTGTAGCTATGTCCAACATCTTAGACCTCTACAAGCCAACCCATGACAGTCTTAATTCATACCTACTTCCAACATATGACCGACTGTGGAGAATTTGAATAATATGTAATACATAACATAAATATTCTGGAAGTCGAAACATGCAAAATGAAACGATAGTAAACGATTGACAAAAGATAGCAACACTTTACTCATAAATAAATACAACTTTTATTCATCATCAAATGTCAATTACACTTTACAAATTTCAACGTTATCTAACTACTAAAACTAATATCATCCTTCAGCCCTATGCGGCTCGCATGCTAGAGATGCTTAACCATACCCAGTCCCTTCGTGAGGGGATCTGTTGGGTTCTCATCCGATGATACCCTCTTTTCCGCTAAGGCTATAGATGATACGATGCAACAAGGATTGCAATGTGTTTCATTTATGCTTGGTTAGGGTTTAGACTTTGCTGGGTCTAAATTTCCCAGTTGTGACATAGAGCACAAACCCTGGAAATTAGGGTTTTCACACTCAGCTCCTACTCGTCGAGTTGGGGTCCTCCAACTCGTCGAGTAGACTCTAAAAATAACATGACCATTAAATCCTCTACTCAGCAAGTTGGGGCCTCCAACTCGTCGAGTTGCTCTGACAACATGTATGTAAATTAATTAAATATTATACCTGGGAGTCGGGATGTTACAATTCCCCCCACTAGAATCAGACTTCGCCCTCGAAGTCATTCTCCGGAAACAACTCTGGGTACTGCTCCCGCATCTCGGACTCCGACACCCATGTCTACTCAGATCCCTTATGATGTTGCCACTGAACCTGAACCAAGGGCACCTCTTTATTCCTCAAGACCTTCATCTTCCTATCCAAGATCGTTATCGGCTTCTAAATGTAGTTCAGACGATCATCAACCTAAATGTCCTCTAAAGGGATCACTATCGTCTCATCGGCTACACACTTCCTCAGCTGGGACACGTGGAAGGTTGTTATGAAGCTGGCTTAACTCTACAGGCAGCTCTAACCGGTAAGCTACCTTACCCACTCGAGCGATCACTCTGAAAGGACCGATGTATATAGGTCCAAGCTTTCCACGCTTCTTGAATCAGATCACCCCTTTCCATGGGGATACCTTCAGGAGGACAAAATCTATGACCCGAAACTCTAACTCTAAACGTCGTCGCTCTGCGTAACTCTTTTTCCGACTCTGGGCCATCAATAACCTCTGTCTAACCTATTGGATTTGCTCTGTAGTCTTGAGCACTATCTCAGTGCTCCCCATCACTCTCCGCCCTACCTTTCCCCAATAGATGGGAGTCTGGCACCTTCTCCCGTATAAAAGTTCAAAGGGAGGCATATAGATATTGGTGTGATGGTTGTTTTTGTATGAAAACTCATCCAAGGGCAAGTGAGTGTCCCAACTTCCACCAAGTCCATAACACATGCACATAGCATGTCATCGAGCGTCTGAATCGTCCACTTGCTCTGCCCATCTATCTGTGGGTGATATTCGGTACTGAAATTCAACCGGGTACCCAACTTCTCATGAAACTTCTTCCAGAACCTGGAAGTAAATGCACATCATGATCTGACACTATTGATCTTGGCACCCCATGTCGTGTCACCACCTCTCGAACGTAGATCTCGGCCAATTTCTCCGCAAAAGAGCTCTCACTTATAGCCAGGAAGTGAGCACTCTTCGTCAACCGATCTACAATCACTCATATCGCATCAACACCTCATGCAGTCCTCGGTAACTTGGTAACAAAATACATGGAAATCTTCTCCCACTTCCATAGAGTAACTTCCAAGGGATGCGATTTTCCATGAGGACGCTGGTGCTCTGCCTTGACCTGGCGACAGGTCAAGCATCTCTCGACTACCCATCCCACATCTCTCTCTTCATAAAGGGCCACCAATAATCCCTTCTCAAGTCCAAATACATCTTAATGGCCCCAGGGTAAATTGAAAACCTCGACTTATGGGCCTCCTCCATCAAAACATGTCGAGCTCCACCCGTATATGGCACCCATATCCGCCCACGCAAGGTCATAAGCCCACGAATATCAGTCTCAAACACAGAAATCTATTCAATCACCCGCTCTCTCTTACGGTTCTTTGGTCTCATGGCCACCACTTGGGCCTCTCGGAAGGTATCTAAGACTGGAGTCATCACCGTCATCCTCATGCACACGTCTCGGATCAGAGCACTCGCCGCTCTACGATTCAGGGCATCGGCTACCACATTATCCTGGCCAGGATGATACAAAATCTCACAGTCATAGTCTTTCACTACATCCAACCACCTCCTCTATCTCATATTCTAGTTGGACTGATCCATAAGGTACTTCAGGCTCTTATGGCCCATGTATATGGTACACCGGACACCATAAAGATAGTGGCGCCAAATCTTGAGGGCGAACACCACCGCCCCCAACTCCAAATCGTAGGTGGGATACCTCGTCTCTTGAGGCTTCAGCTACCTCCACTCCCTCATGAAGGGCTAACACTAGAGCTTCGCACAATCTCTTGCGAAGAGTATCGAATGAAGTCTGCTGATCGGGCCCCCAAACAAAAGTAACACCCTTCCTAGTCAATCTGGTGAGAGGAACGACAATTTTGGAGAAATCTCGGATAAACCTCCGATAGTAGCCTGCCAGACCCAAAAAACTCCTCATATCGGATGGGGATCTTGGCACCTCCCATCACATAACTTCCACAATCTTGGCCGAGTCGACCAAAATCCCATTATGGTTAACGAGGTGTCCTAAGAACAGGACCTCTCATAACTAGAAATCACACTTGGAGAATTTGGCATAGAGCCTCTTCATCCTCAATACCCCAATAATCTCCCACAGATGCTCCTCATGTTGTTCCCTAAACCTCGAGTACACCAAAATGTCATTGATGAAAACAATCACCGACCGATCCAACATGATCCTGCACACCCGGTTCATGAGGTCCATGAATTTTGTCGGTGCGTTGGTGAGCCCGAAAGGCATCACCACGAACACGTAGTGCCTATAACGGGTCCTATAGGCCGTCTTGTGGATATCCTCCTCACTAACCCTCATCTGATGATACACAGATCTCAAATCAATCTTGGAGAACCAAGACGCCCCCTGCAACTGTTCGAATAAATCGTCGATCCTTGGTAGTAGATATCGGTTCTTGACCGTCAGCTTGTTCAACTCCCGGTAGTCGATGCACATCCGGTATGAACCATCCTTTTTCATGAAAAAAGGATCGGTGCTCCCGACGGTGAGCTACTCGGTCTGATAAATCCCTTCCCCAGTAGCTCCTGAAGCTGCATCTCGGACGGCGCAAGGCGGTAAGGTGCTTAGGCAATTGGCGCCGCACCCGAAATCAAATCGATCCAGAACTCCACCTGCCTCTCGCGAGGCACACACGACAATTCCTTCGGGAAAACATCCGGGAACTCACACACTACCGGAACATTGGAGGTAGAACTCGGTCTGTCAGTGGCAACTCTCGTATCCATTACATATGCTAAAAAGCCCATGCACCCCTGCTATAGACTCTTCCTCGCCCTGTCGGCAGAGCAGAAAGCTGATCCAGATATAGTCCTCTTGACATAGACAGTAAGTACTCCACCACTAGGGTCTCGTATGGTCACCATATGACGCTCACAATCAATCACAGCTCCAAACCGACTCAACCAATCCATACCCACTATGACACAGACATCACCCATCGTTATCGGCACCAGATCTATCAGAAACTCAACACCAAAAATCTCTAACACACATCCCCAGTATACATTAGTGGCAAAAACCGCATGCTCATTGACTATAGAAACCCTCAGTGGTCGACTCAACGCCTCGTGTCTAACACTAATGTGACGACTAAAGGATAAAGACACGAAAGATCGACTCGTACCCGAGTCAAATAACACCAAAGCAGGAATAGAACTCACAAAAAAGTACCTATATGCAAAACAGAATAAGCATAAACAAATCTCATAATAACATAAATAAGGAGATACATACCAGCAACAACATCAGGCGTTGCGCAGACCTCCTCCGCAGTCAGCTGGAATGCTCTCCCATGAGCTCTCGGAGCCTTGGCCTTTGCCAGCCGACCATCAGTAACACGTAAAGCAGTAGGAGCTGGAGCCTGAGATGATCCATGAGTGAGCTAGGGACACTCGGCCTTCTGGTGGCCCATCTGGTTGCAGTGAAAGCAAACCGAAAACCCTTTGTGGTAGTCCCTTGCCATATGCCCCTCTTTGCCACATTTGTAGCAAATCCCTGCTCAGCAAGACCCCAGTAGGAGTTGTATGTTAGATGATTGTCTTTGTGATATCATCTAGGATTGCTACTACCTGATATGTTATATGCTGGCATGATATCTTATATGTGATAGTAGTAGAGTTCGGTTGTTAGGACCGAAGGGTAGTTCGGACACCCCAGATATGTCTGATAGTATGTTTATGTTATGATATATGTAATAGTAGCAGTAGGGCTGGAATAGTCCCCGAGGGTCGGTTGTTAGGACCGACGGGTAGGTCAGCACCCTAGAATGGCTTGACACGGGCAGGACGGCACGCCAGAATGGCCGTAATGGTAGGTCGGCAGCCCAGAATGGCTGTACGGGTAGGTCGGTGTGACATCCCCATTTTCACGGCCAGAAAAGACCGATTTTGTTTATGCTTTGTTTGAAAATCAGAGTAACATTTTAAATAAAAGTGTTGCGGAATTTGTCCAAAAACAAAATATGATAAAGATTTATCAAAAGCATTTCCATAGAAATGTATTTCATTAAAAGACTTGGGATGTCATGTTCATACAAATCAAAAGCATAAACAGTACAATATAAGCCTTACTACATTATTTCATATCTACAAGACTATATCCGTAATCCCTCGTCCAAACATCATATCTATGCTCAAGCGCCACTACCTGTAATACATAAAACTAAGTGGGTCAGGCTTGGGAGCCTGGTGAGCACATAGGGTTTTCAACCCACAATAAATAAGTTTATTAATTTCATCAATCAACAATAACCCGATTACTCGTTCCCGTTATCCTCACTTTACGTCCCTAAACACCTATCATAAGGGACCTAGCCTAAGGATCATCATCGGGACAGACACTACTGCTAAGGGGATTCCCCAGCAATAAATGTCCTGAAGGCAACCATGTGGGGGATGGAGTACACCGGTGAACACATCGTTCACAAACACCTACAGGTTACAAGCCTGCTAGCGTTCCACTAGACTGTCTAGAAGAGTCCGTGGTCGTCATCCATACTCCGCTAGATGACAGAATCAACAACATCAACATCGAGGCCTCTCATCATTTTATCACACATCACCTATTACATCTACCCATGTTTTACCCAAACATTTTCGTAGATATAAAATAGATATACAGTTTAAATCATTGAAAACATGTATAACAATGTTCATCCAGCATAGATAGCAAGTTTTTGGATAATATGCACACATAGCACGTAATTAATATAGAATACTTCATATCTATGTGTAAGCTAAAAGTAACTATGAACTCACCTAAAAGGTGGTGACTTAGCACTCGGACAGCGCTTCGATACTCTCAAAACGATTTTCCTTCGATAAAACCTAGTACCAATACCACTAGGGTTTAGTCTAACGATAACCGCGACAAATTAATTAGTCTGACTATTATTATTATTATTATTATTATATATGTGTTAATAACACTCAATATAACTCATAATAATAGCCCAAATAATTATTTTAAGGACCTAATAACATTCCTATAATTATTTGAAAGCTATATTAAAAATTACGTACGCGTAGCACACTTACAACGAATTTTATCGAAAACCGGAACTTATTTGGAGCAGCGTTTCGAAACCGAAAGACTCCTTTTTCTGGGGACTTCGGGAGCCTTGGGGCTTCCTTAGGGTGCTAGGGGTTTTTCTAAGGTTCAGGGGGGTTTGGGGTTGTAGAGAGAGAATGGAATTTGTTGTGAAAAATGAAGCTGCCATCGGCCCTTTATATAGCATGCGAGGCCTCGGTACGTTGGGCGTACCTCGGACCTACGCTGGGCGTAATGGCTCAGATAAGGCCTCCAGCTGTCTCGCACATGGCTCGATTTTAAATTTTATATTATTAACAGGCCGAGACAGGATTGGTCTGTTAAATCCTCATAACTTCTTCATCCAGCGTCCGTTTTCACCCATCGTTTTCTCGTTACGCTAATTTTAATGAGATCTTCGATTCTCGTTTAGGTCGTATCGGCTAAAAATCACTCGATCTAATATTCGAATTTCGAGCTGTACACTACTACTCCAAAACTTCGAAAAATCATAACTTCTTCATACGAAGTCAGATTTGGGCGTTCTTTTTATCGATGTTGTTAGTTTAACATATTCTACGAATTTCTTTTAGAGCGATAAGGCTAAATCTTGCTCTATCGTAAATTTACTATTTAAGCTTCCCGATATCGTGTCGGTTCTATCGCGAAACTTCGACGGGTCATAACTTATTCGTTATATCTCGGATTTCGGCGTTCCTTATATCCCCGGAATCCTTGTTTCGACCATTACAACTTTATGTAAAGATATCGAGCTTATCTCACACTTTAATTTTGACGCTTATTTTTATTCTTTATTAATTATACATTTATAATTAAATAATAAACACATAAACACACATAATTCACATAATACTCAAATATTTCATCTTTATTACTTCAAAAAGAGTTACAATAGTTGTCCTAGACTATTACATTGACAAATATGCTTAGCCCTGAAACCCGGGCGTTACAGACAACACCCCAGAATGGCTGTACCGGGTAGGTAGGGCACCCCAGAATTGTCAGGCAATATGTATGCTATGTGATTGTATGGTATGTACGATGGGGGAATCTCACTCAGCTTCATGCTTACAGTTTACAGTTTTTGTTTCAGGTACCTCTTCGGCGAAGGGGAAGGAGCTGGTGCAGTAGCGGCACATCATACGCACACTCTTTGTTTTCCGCACTATGGATATTCTGGGATTGTACTCTGACATGTTATTATTTTGTGACTTGGTTTTTCAGTCATGATACATTTTTTTATGAGACGATGTGATTTCACAGTATTTTCTTATGAATATTTTTATGAATTAGTTAATTTAAAAAGAAATTTATGGACTAAAAATTGGGTCGTTACAAGTTGGTATCAGAGCCCTAGTTTGAGGGATTCAGACACACCTCCGGGGGTGTCTGGACTCAACCCAAGGGATTAAAAGATTTTTACAAAGAAAATGATTTTTCATCTAAAAGCTAAGTAAAAGAGTTTTAAGAGATATCAAAGTGTGTGATGTGCGCAACCGGCCGAACTTAAGTAAGTATTCCCCAAAGTACACATACTAGTTTATATTATGTTTATCAGTTTCAGTAGAACAACATGCTAGAATAGGACTAAGGATATTGGAATGATGCCTTATGTGCTCGCTTTATGTGCTTCAGTTTATGAGAATTGTGTGCTAGTATTAAGTAGATAGTGATAGGATAGCCTGTTTAGGTTATGCCCGATAGTATGAGCTCAACATTGTATGCTAGTACAGTTTCTCAATATGAAAATAGATCTGCTTGAGTAGTTTTCCTGCGTCCGAATGATGCTTGCTTTGTGCTTGGTGGGACTCTGAATGATGGGGGTTAGCCATTAGGTGAATACGTTATGTCACATGTGATCAGGGTTGAATAATCTCATAGTGCTGGATTTAGCCCTATTGAGCAGCTCTCGTTTGAGTCTAACCATTGTAGGGATGAGTCTTTTACTCGAAGGATTATTCGAGCCTCATTACATGCGATGGTATTCAAGTAATGGATAATTGGCATTACAAGGAGGCCTTCAGCAGCTGAGGACCGGATCGGGTGGAGTCAGAGATTTTCTCTAGGTTGAACCTAGGATGAGGACAACAGAGATCAGCAGTGGTAAAAGGGACTTGGTGGAGTCTAGGCAGTCCTTGAGGAAGGTACGGATAGATGTGGAAGGTAGTATGGGTCGGTACTACTGAAAGCAGAGGATCCGTACCCGAATTGAGGAAGATTGAGACAAGACCGTGGAACTTGTAGTGGATGTGATTCCTCTAGATGTATCAATATCACCAACAGTTGTCATTATGCATTCCAGAATGGTGGTACTACGACAGAGGCCAGTAGTTGGTAGCTCAAGAGAGGGATTGGGTTCGGGTTCAGTCTCCGAACCAGTGGATGAGAGGCTACACGAGTTCATCGCGTCTGAGATCACCAGAGGCATCCTTGATGCGCCCCGGTCATATCTGGGTCGATCAAGGAAGGGATTGTTGAGCTGATGGAGGATCGCCTTAGGGCGTTCAGGAGTGACATGGCGACCAGCCAGTCGGGGTCCTGCACGCTGTCCTTTAAGGACTTCAGGGGCAGTGGTGTGCCCGATTTCCATGGGGAGAAGGACCCCATTGCTGCCAGACGATGGATTGCGGACATTGAGTTTGCACAGCTGACCAACTTCTGCCCGAGGGGTCGAAGGTGAGATATGCAGCAGGGTGTTTGAGAGACAGAGCTAGAGACTGGTGGGAGTCTTCGGTGACTCGTTGGGAGCCTCGGCTATTGAGGCTATGACCTGGTCAGACTTTGTGACCACATTCAGGGCGGAGTTTGCGCTAGCTGTAGAGCTTCAGCAGCTGGCCAGGGAGTTTCTGGACATGAGACAGACTACGGAGACTGTGGCGGAGATCTCCGCCAAGTTCCGGGAGAGGGCATTGTTGGTGCCCCAGTATGTGGGAGATGAGGATATGAGGAGGACTCGCTACCATGACATGTTGTGAGCCGACATTCGGGAGCATGTTAGTTTTTCAGCTTGCCCTACCCTAGATTCCATGATTGCCAGGGCAAGGGAGAGGGAGATCGATCTGGATCATGTCCGGAAGAGGAAGATAAAGGAGGGACAGACGACTAGGGCTTCGGGGAAGAAGCCCAAGGGATTAGATGGTAGGCCGAAAGGCCAGTCAGGATAGGGCCGTTGCAGGAAATGCGGTAGGCCACATGAAGGGATGTGTAGATTGGGATCGACGGGTTGCTACAAGTGCGGCAGGACGCGGCACTTCAGCCAGGATTGTACCGCCCCTGCACCTACTATTCAGACATCAGAGTTGCTGTGTTTCCACTGCAACCAGAGGGGCCACAAGAAGGTCAATTGTCCCCAGTTGATAGCAGCAGCAGCGCCAGTGAAGGCGCCAGCCCCAGCAACCCTACGGATTACTGATGACCGGCAGGGCAAAGCAGAGGCTCCAGTGGTGAGGATTCGGGCCTTCCGGTTGACTACCAAGGAGGCACGTGTCGCACCCGATGTGGTGACGGGTATGATTCTTTTCCCTGATCTGTGTATATGATATTATTGATGTTGATATGTACCCTGTGTATACATGTTTAGGATCGTTCCATGTGAACGGCATCCCGGTGCATGTGCTGTTTAATTCTGGTGCCACTCGATCTTTTGTTTCTCTTGCGCTGAGCAATAGGTTTTCTGAGCCTTCGGGCATGTTGGATTGCCCTTTAGAGGTAGAGATTGCTGATGACCAATCGGTGCGAGCATTGGCGGTATTCCGAGATTGTGTGCTGAGATTATTTGAGGAGCGCTACCTGGTAGACCTGGTTCCTATTCCATTGAGAGGGAACAAAGTGATTATAGGAATGGATTGGTTGAGCCCCAATGGGGCAGTGATAGATTGCATACAACAGCTGGTGCGGATCAAGACTCCAAGTAGGGGAGAGTTGGTAGTTCAGGGCGAGAGGCCACAACGAGGACCAGCTGTATGTTCAACAACGAGAGCTAGGCGTTACCTTCATCAGGGTTGCGTAGGATATGTCGCTTATGTTATTGACACCCGGGAGGCGGGTAAGGCAACAGTGGGCGATGTGCCCATGGTGCGAGAGTTTACGGACGTATTCCCCGAGGAGTTTCCTGGGATACCTCCAGAGAGGCAGGTGGAGTTTAGGATCAACCAAGTCCCTGGTGCGGCTCCGATAGCCAAGGCATCGTATCGGTTGGCTCCTCCTGAGATGTAGGAGTTGTCTACACGGCTTCAGGAGCTGTTAGACAAGGGATTCATTAGACCAAGTAATTCTCCTTGGGGAGCCCCAATTCTGTTTGTGAAGAAGAAGGACGGGTCGCATCGGATGTGTATAGATTATCGGGAGCTGAACAAGGTAACAGTGAAGAACCGTTACCCACTCCCGAGGATTGACGACCTCTTTGACCAGCTACAGGGAGCATCTTGGTTCTCCAAGATTGATCTACGTTTAGGATATCATCAGATGAGGGTCGGAGAGGAGGATGTACAGAAGACTGCGTTCCGGACGTGCTATGGCCATTACGAGTTTGTGGTGATGCTCTTCGGGCTCACCAATGCTCTTTCCGCATTCATGGACCTCATGAATCGCGTGTGCAGACCAATGTTAGACCGGTCGGTGATAGTGTTTATTGATGATATCTTGGTTTACTCCAAGACGTAGGAGGAGCACGAGGAGCACCTGCGGGAGGTGCTGGAGACTCTGAGGAGGGAGAACTTGTATGCTAAGTTCTCCAAGTGTGAGTTTTGGTTGTGCGAGGTGCAGTTCCTTGGGCACCTCGTCAACCAGAACGGGATTTCGGTCGATCCGGCCAAGGTGGAGGCCGTGATGAGGTGGGAGGTTCTGAGGTTTCCATCTGAGATTCGGAGTTTCCTAGGATTAGCCAGCTACTATCGTAGATTCATCCAGGATTTCTCCAAGATAGTCCTACCCCTGACCAGGCTAACAAGGAAGGTCGTGGTCTTTTGTTGGGGGCCTGAGCAGTAGGCTTCATTCGAGACACTGAGGTAGAGATTGTGCGAGGCGCCAATCTTAGCCCTGCCAGAGGGCATGGAGGATTTCGTCGTGTACTGTGACATGTCCATCTCAGGTTTGGGCATAGTATTGATGCAGAGAGGGCATGTCATTGCTTACGCTTCAAGGCAGCTGAAGCCTCACGAGGCGAACTACCCGACACATGATTTGGAGCTGGGGGCTGTTGTATTCGCCCTCAAGATTTGGCGTCATTACCTCTATGGGGTTCAATGTACCATCTACACGGACCACAAGAGTTTGAGGTACCTCATGGACCAGCCGAATTTGAACATGAGGCTGCGTCAGTGGTTGGACGTGGTGAAGGATTACGATTGTCAGATCCTTTACCATCTGAGGAAGTCCATGTGGTGGCCGACGCGCTTACTCGTAAGGCAGTGCCGATTAGGGATGTCTGTCTAAGGATGACAGTGGTGACTCCGTTGTTGGAGTGGATTCGGGAGGCCCAACAGGAGGCCAAGAAGGAGGAACATCGGAAGAGCAAGCGGATGGTGGGGTAAGTCTCCTCCTTCGACTATGACAGCGGAGGATTACTGACACTACACCGTAGGGTGTGGGTGCTGTACCACGGGGGTGTACGCCAGGTTCTGATGGAGGAGGTGCACCAATCCCGATTTTCCATTCATCCCGGGGCGACGAAGATGTGTAGGGACCTTCGTCTGGACTATTGGTGGCCCTGAATGAAGCGGGATGTGGCATGGTACGTGGAGCGGTGCTTGACCTGCAGGAAGGTCAAGGTCGAGCATCAAAGACCTCACGGCAAGATGTAGCCCTTGGATATTCCGCTGTGGAAATGGGAAGACATCACGATGGATTTTATCACAAAGCTTCCTAGGACCGCGTGAGGAGTGGATTCGATTTGGGTCATCGTTGATCGATTGACCAAGAGCGCCCATTTTATTCCGATTCAGGAGAGCATCTCGGTCGAGAAGTTAGCCGACATCTACATCAGGGAAGTGGTGGCGCGGCACGGGGTGCCATTTTCTGTGATTTCAGACAGGGATATGCGGTTCACTTCCAGGTTTTGGAAGAAGTTTCATGACGAGCTGGGTACTCGTCTACACTTTAGCACCGCCTTTCACCCGCAGACGGATGGTCAGAGCAAGAAGACCATCCAGACTCTGGAGGATATGCTACGAGCATGCGTGTTGGACTTCGGAGGTAGTTGGGATACCTACCTTCCATTGGCAGAGTTCTCCTACAACAATAGTTATCATACAAGCATTGACCGCCCTCCCTTCGAGATGCTGTTTGGGAGGAGGTGCAGGACCCCGATATGTTGGGGAGAGGTTAGCTAGAGGGTAATGGGGAGCACTGAAGTAGTGCTCAAGATGACAGAGAGGATTCAACAGGTCCAGAGCAGGCTTCAGACTGCTCAGATTCGGCAGAAAACTTATGCCGATAAGCGCCGATCAGACCTGGAATTCCAGGTCGGGGATATGGTTCTCCTGAAGGTGTCGCCATGGAAGGGCGTTATCCGATTCAGGAAACGGGGAAACTTCGGCCCCAGGTACATTGGGCCGTTCAAGGTGGCGTATAGGCTGGATCTGCCAGCCAAACTCAGTCAGATACACAACACTTTCCATGTTTCTCAGCTGTAAAAGTGTCTGGTGGACGACTTAGCAGTGGTACCCTTGGAGGACATTCAGGTTGATGACAGCCTGAATTACATCGAGTGGCCTATGACAATCCTCGACCGGAAGTCGGAGGATTTGAGGAACAAGAGGGTGGAGCTCGTGAAGGTGCAATGGCAGCACCGGAATGGCTCGGAATGGACTTGGGAGCCGGTGGACGAGATGATAGAGCATTACCCAGAGCTGTTTCAGGAACGAGCAGCAGACTTCAAGGACGAAGTCTAAAATAAGTGGGGGAGATTTGTAGCACCTAGATCTTGGTACGTATTTCTTTTATTTTATCTAAGTATTTTGCATTTTGGGCCTTGGACTCGGCGAGTTGAAGGACCAACTCGCCGAGTAGAAGCGGGATGGGACGCGGATTTTAAGCGGTGGACTCGACGAATAGACCCTGTCTGGACAAAAACCCTAATCCGAGGGCGTGCACCCTATTTAAACAATGTTATGTCAGCCACAATGTCCCTTATGCTCCCAAAACACCTCTCATTGAAACCCTAGCCGTTATTGAAGCAATCTAAGCCTTGTTGGTGGATTTTGGTGCTTGTGGCCTTAGGAAGGAAGGAGAAAAGCTTGAGGAAGCAAGTAAAGACCAAGGGAACCCAAGTTTGTGCACCTTCTACAGTTCATTGAAGGTAAAAAGTTGTAACCTTGCTCTTTCATTTGTTAGATCCCTTTTTGGGGCGATTTAGGGCTTTTATAAGTCGTTTTTGATGACCAACCATGATTGCAACATGGTTGGAGGTTGGGGCTTCTGAATCAAGTCATTACGGGAGTCATAAGGCAGTTGGGGGCTGCTTTTTCACCCATGAAAGGTCCCATGCATCATAAGAGCTTGTTTTATGTCTTTTTGAGCTCAAAGTCCCATGCAAGCACGTAAAGTTTGTAACTTTATGTGCTAGATTGATTGTAGAAGCTTGTATCTATCTTTTGATCAAATTTTGTATATTAGAAATCAAGGATTTAGAGTGTGGACGTGACCGACTCGGCGAGTCCGTTCCTGGGACTCGACGAGTCCAAGGCTTTGAGTCCCGTATCGGTCGAGGGTCAAAAGAACTCAGTTGAGTGTTAGAAGGGTTGTAGCCTGACAGAAAGAGTGACCCAACGCATTGGACGTAATTTTAGACCTGGAGTTCATGGGACTCGGCGAGTGCTAGAACAGACTCGGCGCGTCCAAGGCAATCTCCTTAAGAGTGAAGGTGAACTCGACGAGTTGTTCATACAACTCGGCGAGCCGGATGAAGGATCATTCAATGTTCTTATAGAAGAGGAACTCGTCGAGGCATCGCCAAACTCGACGAGTCGAGTCATGGATAAGGACGTGTAAAGGGTTAGGGACTCGACGAGTTGACGGCCCAACTCGGCGAGTCGAGTCAACTTGAAGTTGACTTTGACTTGGACTATATTGAGGGTAAAATAGTCATTTTACCCTAAGAGTAGATGTCAGTTTCTGACTAAGTGTTTTGTGGGGGTTGTAGCCGGAGGATTTCCGGAGCAGCAGCAGATAGAGACTTCCTACACGATTTATCAGCAACTACTTGTTCGAGGTGAGTTACCTTCCAGTAGCGGTGGGTCTACGGCCATAATGTCGTCCCACCAGTAGGAGTTGTATGTTAGATGATTGTCTTTGTGATATCATCTAGGATTGCTACTACCTGATATGTTATATGCTGGCATGATATGTTATATGTGATAGTGGTAGAGCTCGGTTGTTAGGACCGAAGGGTAGTTCGGACACCCCATATATGTATGATAGATGTTTATGTTATGATATATGTAATAGTAGCAGTAGGGGGAATAGTCCCTGAGGGTTGGTTGTTAGGACTGGCGAGTAGGTCAGCACCCCAGAATGGCTTGACATGAGTAGGACAGCACCCCAGAATGGCCGCAAGGGTAGGTCGGCATCCCAGAATGGCCGTATGGGTAGGTCGGCACCCCCAGAATTGCCTAGCAATATGTATGCTATGTGATTGTATGGTATGTGGTATGATGGGGGAATATCACTTAGCTTCATGCTTACAGTTTACAGTTTTTGATTCAGGTACCTCTTCGGCAAAGGGGAAGGAGCTGGCGCGGTAGCGGCACATCATACACACACTCTTTGTTTTCCGCACTATGGATATTCTGGGATTGTACTCTGACATGTTACTATTTTGTGACTTGGGTTTTCAGTCATGAAACATTGTTTTATGACACGATGTAATTTCATAGTATTTTTTATGAATGTTTTTATGAATCAGTTAATTTAAAAAGAAATTTTTGGACTAAAAATTGGGTCGTTACAAGTGGCTTCGTGTTGTTGAACTCACAGAACAACAATGAGTCACCTCCCTGTGGCCTAGCAGCAGCTATAGTCATGATGGCTACAACAACAGCAGCCCCCGTGACAGCAGCGTATCGCTCATCGAATGTCTCAATCAACATGGTCTTAATAGACCTGAACATCTCTGGTATGGCCTCTCTGATAGCTGCGACCACCTCCTCATGAGTGATCATGCGGATCTCCTCGCCACTGGTATCACGACTCCCAAGGTTGTTGCGGGTAATCACCATGGTGTCTCTAAAACACAAACACGAAAATCGTCAGAGACTAGCTCAAGCACTCACACTATTACCCACCCCTACATGCTCTTTAGTATCCTAAGGTTCTTACTTGGGTCACATAAAATCCGGTGCTTTCAGTAGTATGGGCCCAATACTACCTTCCACACCAACCTGTAGTCCTCCTCCTAGGATCCTAATTCACGAGTACTCTATCCCTCACGGATATCAAACTACTTTCTCGGTAGATTCCTCAATGCTCATCTAGTTATCTTTCCTAGATTACTCAAAACTCTCTCCTAAAGATTCCTGCTATGTATCCCTACTCAGTACACACACAGAGAAAATAGCATATAAGATTAGTCAATAGCATAACCTACGCTAAGGCATCATGAATCAGACAACTCTAGCTCTAAATTCTGAAATACCTAGCCTATCCTCTAGCACGTAGCTCTAATATCTCATAAATATCTCAAAATATAAACAAGTAAGGGATATTAGGAAATCACCGTTCGGGCTCTGGCTGATTGTACACACTGCTCCGTCTTGTTTTCTCTTAAAAGCTCTTACTCGTTTTAGAAAAATCATTTGTTTTTTTTTTTGAAAATTTTCTCAAATCCTCGGTTTGATTCTAGACAAACTCGAGAGTACATCCGAGTCCCTCAAACCAAGTCTCTGATACCAACTTGTAACACTCTAAATTCTCAAATAAAATTTTCATTTTTAAAATCACATAAAACCCAATATCACATTTCCAAAAACCTCAAAATGAATAAGTTTTCAAAACACAAGTCAACAATTGTTTGATAATATCCCAGAATCCTCAAAACAAACTCTCTAACTGGTGTGTACAATCAAGTTGGCGCCTTCCCACGATCCCAAGAGGTACCTGAAATACATATCACACAACACGGTAAGCAAGAAGCTTAGTGAGTTCCCCAAAATACCACATACACAAATAATAAGCATCTGATGGCTAGCTTAGCATGGACCCTCCGGTCATGCGTCTCGGTGAGGACCATTCGATCTTATGGCTCGGTGTGGACCCTCCGGTCATATGTCTTAGTGAATATCCGCCTATCTCATAGTTGGGGTTGGACCCTCCAATCCTGTATCTCAGTGAAGACCCTCCGGTCTCACAACTCGGTTTGGACCCTCCGGTCCTAACTCAGTAAGGCACAAAATAATATATAGCATAAATTACAAAGACAAAATGCATAATATCACACAACTCAATATAAGCACATAGGACTCTCCAGTCAATAACTCATTAAGACCCTCCGGTCACACAGTATTACCACTCGAGTAAGTATAGTGAGAAGACTCACCTAGTAAGCAAAGAAAGTAGGTCTCGTACTTGAAGATCGGTCTAGGCTTCGCCTACATATCATAATTATCTCTAATTAACACTTTGTAATAATAACTCTCAATATATTAAGCTAACCCCTTTACTAACTCTTAGAAAAGGTGAAAAGACAATTTTACCCCTCCATAGCCTCCAGATCCGTAACTTGACCAAACCCTAACACTCAATGGAAGTCAACACTCGAGTCAACACTCCATGTTGACCCAACACGTCAAGTGCATCTATGCGACTCGTCGAGTCCCTCCTGTTCTCAAAAACTCGGGAACACTCCCAATCAACTCGCCGAGTTGTCTCATTAACTCGTCGAGTTTGCACGTGTCCAGACTATAGGGGAAAACCCTAACCGACTCGTCGAGTTGGATCATCCACTCGTCGAGTCCCTTAAGTCCTCATTTTTCATTTAGATGATTTTAAGCAGAACTAAAGCCCCATACTCTAGATCTAGCCCCCCCAATGCTGAAATACCATGTAAAGCTACAAGCTTTACGTCCATGCGTGTCACCTAGGGCTCAAAATGCCAAAACAAATCTCTATAGAGGGTTTAATGTCAGAAACTTGGCAAATAGCTTGATAAAGCTTGAATCTTTAGGCCCAAGGGAACTGATACTGCCCAGATCTGAAGTTTCAACTTCATGGCATGATCAAATAACTCAAAGGCTCAAAAGGATGATGGAAATGGCCACAAACTCCCTAAAGAAAAGACCTAACCAAACAATGATCAGGGTGATAGCTTTTTACCTCCAAATAGCAGCTTCCACTGAAAGAACACTGGATCCAAGGGCTTCTTCTCATTCCAAGCCTTATGCTCTTCTATCTCCTTCCAAGAATGCACCAAATCGCACACTTTTAGTCTCTCTCTCTCTCTCTCTCTCTCTCTTTCTAACACAGATGATACCGACTCATTTAGGGTTTCTCTCAGGTTGTTAAAGTGATAAGGGAGGCGGAAATGAAGGCTTAAGGTCCTTTAAATAGGGCACAAACCCTGAAAATTAGGGTTTTCACACTCAGCTCCTACTCGTCGAGTTGTGGTCCTCCAACTCATCGAGTAGACTCTAAAAACCACTCGGCCATTAAATCCTCTACTCGGCGAGTTAGGGCCTCCAACGCTTCGAGTTGCTCTGACAACATGTACGCAAATTAATTAAATATTATACCTGGGAGTCAGGATATTACATAATATATTAACAAATCATTCATTTTGATTTCTAATTAATTTATTAATCATATAATAAATTTATAAATCATTCCTTCTCTCTAAAAGTTATCCTATTCAATTGCTATGTTTGAGGGCAATTCAAAAGGACTATGCTACTATCAATTCAAGTTTATACCAATTATAGTTATACACTTAGATACCTAATCCAACAAAATAGTCGGGGACTTAGGACCTTTCAGGGATGATTATGGGTCCCTAAGGTGGGTGGTGTTCGTGACACACTATTACAAGACACTTATATATATATATATATATATATATATATATATATATATATATATATATATATATATATATATATATATAAGTATTCAGTCCACCCAGGCACGACGAAGATGCATTGAGACTTGAAAGTCAATTATTGGTGGTCGACTATGAAGAGGGAGCTAGAAAAATATGTATTGGAGTGTGTGACTTATGCTCAGGTCAAGGCTGGTCACCGACGAATTTACAGAGAGTTGCAGTGGCCAGAGCTCCCCGAGTGGAAATTGGATAATATCACGATAGATTTCATCACAAAAGTACCGCAAACATAGTGGGGAAATGAAATGATTTGGGTAATTGTGGATCGGTTGACGAAAAGTGCCCACTTTTGGGAAACCAGGGAGAATGAGAAGTTGGAAAAATTGGCAAATATGTATGTGGAGAAGATCGTCACACGACATCGTCTACCATTATCTATCATTTCAGATCGTGATAACCTGTTTGCTTCGAGATTCTGGCAGAAATTATAGGAGGATCTGGGTATAAGAGTATATTTGAGCACATCTTATCATCCTCAGACTGATGGGAAGAGTGAGAGGACCATATAGACTCTTGAGGACATGTTACGAGTTTGTGTTATCGAATATGGTGGTAGTTGTGATACCCATTTACCTTTGGTGGAGTTTGCCTGCAGCAACACTTACCATTCCAGTATCGACATGACACCGTACGAGATGCTCGACAACATGTTACTAGCTTGTGTCATCGAATATGGTGAGAGTTGTGATACCCATTTAACCTTGGTGGTGTTCGCCAACAACAACACTTACCATTCCAGTATCGACATGGCACCATACAAGATGCTCTACGGGAGGAAATGTCGCACTCCTACTTGTTGGTTAGATCCAGGGGAGAAACAGTTTGCGAGTTTGTAAATTGTGCAAATTACTGAGGAGAAAGCAAAGATAACTCGTGATCGCTTGTAGGTGGTACGTGATAGGAAAGAGAAATAATCAGATCAGAAGTACCGACCCAATACCTTCGAGGTGGGCGAAAAAGTAATTCTGAAAGTCTCACCTTAGAAGGGGATCATTTATTTCA
Organism: Lactuca serriola; assembly: GCF_051521515.1. Classification (NCBI taxonomy): domain Eukaryota; kingdom Viridiplantae; phylum Streptophyta; class Magnoliopsida; order Asterales; family Asteraceae; genus Lactuca; species Lactuca serriola. Next base: position 2,463,563 of record NC_136408.1, read on the forward strand.
GCTAGCGAGGCAAGTTAGGACCTAGTTACATTTGTCCACTTATTGTGTTGGAGCATGTTGGTGATCTGGTGTAAATGTTGGAGTTACCACCAGGGCTAAAAGGAATCCATAATGTGTTCCATGTATGTTACCTACTAAATTGCTCAGTTGAGGAGACGAGCATTCTAACTTTGGATGAGTTGCCGATTGATGAGTCAAAAAGATTGGTGGAAGAACCTGAAGCAATCTTGGAACGTGAAAAAATGCAACTACATAAGAAGAGGGTGAAGCTCATGAAAGTCTTATGAAAGAACAAGCATGAAGGTGACATGACTTGGGAGCTTGAAGATGATATGAGGGGTTGTTATCCTTGTCTGTTCGTTTCAGTTCCTAATTCCTGGATGGAATCCTCTTAAGGAGGGGAGGATTGTAACCGCCTACACTTTCCTATTCCGTCATCGAGGTTAGTTTTCTGTTATCTACCCTTGTTAATTTACTTTTGGAATGGTTAGAGTTAACTTTTATGGATCAAAGTTCAAGAAAATGATACTTGATCATATACATGGGTCATAGAGTCATTTTCTCGCACTTAAGGGACCTAATTTGAAAGTTATGAAGTGTTAAGCAACCCTAACCCTAAAATCCTAGAATCATCTCTATTTGTAGCGAACAAACCCTACATATAGCCTCAATCATACTTGAGAGTGATTCCTAAGAGTGCTTGCCTTTGGTGGAGTGTGGGAGTGAAGAAAGTGTGAAGGAAGAAGCCATTTTGATCATTTTTTGGTGGTGTATTTGGGAGCCTTCTCTTCTAGAAATCCTCTTGGTGTCATTTCTGAATTTTCTAGAGGTATAATCTACTCATCTATGATTGTTTTCTTTCCATCTTGAATTCATGTTGAATTGGTAGGGTGGTGGCCATGTTCATGCACTCAAAGTAATGTTATTGACATGTTGGGGATGTTTTGGACACTCAAATGATTACCACAATGTATGAGACATATCTAGATATTCTTAGAAGCATTTTTCTAGTCAAAATCCATATATGGATGGTCATAAACTGAACTGGAACACCAAAGGTCGCACATACCGAAAGTTATTTGTTGCGTAAGAGCGGTGCGACTGACGAACGGAGCTGCGCAATTTTGTTATTTGATGTGTTTTCTGATCTGGGTCTTTATGCACTGTTGTAGGATTTTGTTTGATTGTTGTTAGGCTAACTTCCTTAGTTCCTAACTCGTTTCTTTTGGACTTGTGGTTAGTCATTTCTTGTGGTGGTTTAAGTACATGTATGGGAAATTTCATGCTCTAATACTTATGTATGGTCTATTTGATTGTACGAGGTGTTATAAGTTGAGATTATGTGATGTTTACAATATGATTTCGTGAAGTAATACAACAAAAAATGATTTAGGAAAGCTTTTGTATGCTAGAATCCTTAAAACGATCATTTTGTGCATAATAAATAGTGTTAGGATCATGTTATTAGTAAGGATTATTTATGTTTAGATGCTCGTACTCGGCACTCGGCGATCCGGATCCATTGGCGAGTATCGGAATCCCGGTCCCCTTATTACCTAGCATCATATGTATGTTTTTCGAAATATAATCTTCAGTAAAAGTTAAAGCAATATTTTTAATTTTTAATTCTCGATTTCAAAAATATTATAAAATCATGTTTGGTCACGATAGGATTATGTACTACAATATTTGAGCAAAAAAAAATGTCTAGCCTTTTATAAATGCCATTTAAAAGTTAGTTGTTTTTTCTTTATCACAAATCGGTCCTCAGCACTTGTTTCTAGTTCGGGCCACATTCGATAGATCTGAATTCGACAATACCGGCCGTGATCCGTATATATAAAAAATGATGGGTCCATATTTATAGAGATTGAAAAGACAAGAATGAGAAATACGAATAAATATTTGAAACGTTCTAAGAAGTAGCCCTACAAATGAGGTGTGACTGCAAGTACATTTCTGTATTTCACGAATTTAGTATGACTTTATTAAATAATATCTCAATGTAACTGAAATTGGACTTGAGTAAAAAAGTAAAAACAACAATTTCAATCATTTGTATGAAAAGTTAATTTGGGTTGTATTTTAGTTATATAGAGCCAATAGAATATTTCAGAAAAAAAAATCAACTACAAATGAAATGGCTGAAATAAGTTAAAACATGTTGAAAATTCAAAACTCCTTAAAAATAGTGTACAAGGTGTTAAATCATCTACTTTAATTAATAAATAAATAAAGATTTTTTTTATCGTATGTCAGATTTTCATTTATTTCGTCACGTATATTTTTTAGTTATAATATTTAAATGCAATAATAAATTAATATCAATTTTGTTATTGGGCTTTCCTTCTAATTCAAAATCACTAAATAAAAATCACATTAGTTTCTTTTGTTTATTTATTTAAATTATTTATTTAAATTTAGAATAGAAAAAAAAACACTTTAATTTTAATAATTTAATATTTTTTTCACTTTCTATAAACTAAACTTCTTAAATGTTTAGTATTTCATATTTAATTTTTCTTTTAAATAAATTCATATAATACATAGGTCTCACACCTCGTTTCTAATCACTATTAATTCTAAATATCGTTTTAAAAATCGAAAAGAAATTTAAAAAAAATGGTAACCCATTCAAACCCACACTTAAAGGTCACCTGTTTATACTCGAATGTGAGTTGCTGCAACTGTTAATTTCGAATAATTGTCAACAATTTCATAGTTGGTTATTATTTCCCTAAGTGGAGTCGTAACAATTTTTTTGAAAAGCTATTTAGATTAAATTTTCAACAAACTTATGAAGCATTTATAAAATTCTTCCATATATATCCTTTTATAAATTATAAAAATACATTCCCTGTAATTATCTAAACTTACAATTAAATGGTCAACAACTAATAATATCATATATCATATACTTCTCTTTAATATGATGGCATATATAGTAGCATCTATCTTTCCGTAATTTTTTTATGTGTCATATACCACATGATTTGAATTTTTGTAAAACAAAACTTGATGTTCACATAGAATTAAACTCATCGATATACTATAATAATGTTTAAAAGCGAAAATTATCAAGGATTGAATTTATTTTCATTTAAAAAATAATTTATCGTTATATATAATCTAAGGAAAATGACACATTAGCCAAGCAAAATATTTCGAATTTGTTCAATCGGTCCCTTAACTTATTTGCGTATTTTATGAGGGAATAAAGTTGTTTTTGTCGGGTCTAGGTGTTCCTTTTTTAATAAATGAATGGGTAAGTCGGTGCCTTCTTTGTCACCTCATTTAAGTTGTCGACGTGTAAGTGGTGACTGTATCTCGTTAGGTTTTTAATGAGACCAATACCGACAACACTTTATTCATCCTTTCTTCTTCGACTGTATACATTTCCTTCCACCATTTTCTTTCCTCAACCATGGTTTTCTACATCATTATGGGTGTGCACTTCCAAGATATCTTTGCCAAGTACCCCATACGATACACTGACTGTATTAATTAGAGGTTGGTGAACATTTATTTCACAAGCATGGATAAGGATAATTGTTACGCGTTCATAGAAAGATTCTCAGGAGGAAAATGTGAGCAACTCTATTATTGTTTTCCTGGTGTTGATTTTCCAAAATGTTTGAGGTTAATTAGGAATGAACTTGAGTATGCAGATTTTATAGCCATTGCTTATGAATGTGGTGCTAAAGTTCCAATGTATGTAGACCATTTGGTAATACTAACATGCAGGAGTGGTTGGATGAAGAAAGAGAGAAAATAGTAGATAATATCCAGGAAGAAGTAGTTGATGATATATAGGTTGATGCTGAAACGAGTGAGATAAGGCATAGGCATGAAAATATCAACCCTCGTTTTTTCAAAAAGGGTAATGCTCCAGATTATGAGATGGCTGAGAATGAATCTGAAGAAGCTGATGTTGCTGATGATTTGCCAAATATTTTCAATGAAGAGCAACACTGGAAGGACCATCATGTGTTAGGTATGAGGTTTGGGAATCCTAAATAATTGAAACACATGTTATATGATTATGTAGTTGCAAATGGTTATCAACTATGTTTTATGAAAAATGATAGTAGAAGGCTTTTATTTAAATGTTGTGATGGAAACTATACTTTTAGGATTTAGGGGTCATGGATGAGTGATGACCAGTCTTTCCATATCATGTCTCTTATAAGTGAGCATAATTATGCTAGGAATTTCAAATTTGGCTTAACTATCACTTATAGATGGATAGAATCCATTTCACTCAAGAATTTGTAAACTATCAGAAGATGAGTGTTCGACTGCTTAGTGTGACATCCCCAAATTCACGGCCAGAAAAGACCGGTTTCATTTATGCTTTTAAAAAAAATTCAGAGTAATCATTTGATTAAAAGAGTTGCGAAATTTGTTCCCAAAACGAAATATGATAAAATAAGATTTACCAAAGCATTTCTTAAAGAAATGTATTTTCATTATATAACAAAACTCGGGATGTCATGTTCCAATACATACCAAAATCATAACGGCACATTATAAGCCTTACAACAGTTATATACACAACATGCCTATAATCCAAAATATCTTGACAAGTCATCCAACTTAGGCTCTCGCGCCACTTCCTGTAATACAAAGAAAACTGGGTGGGTTAGGCCTGGGAGCCTTGTGAGCACATAGGGTTTTCAACCCACAATAAATATTTATATTAATTTCATCAACCAACAATAAACCAATTATTGTAACCACCCAAAAATTCAAGACAAATTTAAACTTTTAAAATCAACCCGAGTACCAATATTTATTACAAAAAGGTTTCCAAAATGGTTTCATATCAGAGTTTCCTAGAAATCATTATCATAAATCGAGGAAGTGTACGGTCACACCTTCGCCTTCCCACGATCATCATCTGCACCTGAAACAATAAACTGAAACTGTGAGCCAGAAAGCTTATTGAGTTACCCCCAAAATACGCATACACACAACAATACACATACAGTAACAAACAGCATACTATGGGCCCAATCATCCGTCGGGATGGAATACCCCAGGCCCCTCAACCATCCGGTTGGAATGCCAACATATTATGGGTCCAATCAACCATCGGGTTGGAATACCCCACATACTACGAGTCCAATCTGATGGGTTTTAAGCATTCTAACACTTCCTAAGTGTACATGCAACCCTAATAACCTTGGATCTATGCTTGTCTAATTATCATGCAAAGTTGAATTCCAAGGTTATATTCCTATCTAGCATACATGGGGAACAATTTTTAACTTGAATGAAAGATAGAATAACTTACCTTGTTGTTGCTTGTGTTCCTTGAAACCTTGTGATCCTAGCACCCCAAGTGTGATGCCTCAAATGCTTCACACAACACCAAATGCTCTTGGAAAGACTTTTGAGAGAACACACACTTCTTAAAATCGGCCTAGCCCTCTTGTTTCATATGTGTAGCCGATTTTGGTGGAGAATGGGACTCTTATATAGTGTTGATACGTCTAGGGTTACACCATGTAAACCATAATGTGTCATGACTCTTCATTTCCATGACCCATGGGTTTGTAACTCCCATGAAGCATCCTATGGGTGGAACCCAACTTGATAATCCATGGAGCCTCTTAGTCCACTATACAAGACATGGATGATTTACATAATCAACCCATATATTTAATTAGTTATCTTTTGATCACTTAATTAATTCTAAATTAATTCTTGATCAAACTAATCAAATAATATTATTAATATATTAGAACTTATAATATATTAATAATCTCCAAGCGTTATTTCTCTCATTTAGTCTATCCAAGTGCATGGTGCCATGCAACCCAAATGGACCATGCCGGGTCGGGTCAAGTACTTACCAGAAATAGTTATGGACATAGACACCTTATCCAACAGTCTCCCACTTGGATAAGTCTAATAACTATAACTGCAATACTTCAGGAACCGATCGGCAATCGCAGCTCTTTCAAGGTATCTTGGAACTGAGAAGATGTTGATACGTCATTTAAGATAAGTGATCATATAATCCTCTGTTCTGGATATCAGCCTGACAATTACATGGAACAATGTCTTACTTATTGTCCAACAGTTTGTTTCTCGATTCCTGATTTGCTTGACAAAGAACTTAATGTTGGATTAGTGTCTAAGTCCATAACTATTTTGGTATGTACTTGACCCGATGGTGCATGGTCCTTTTGGGTTGCCTTCACCGAAGCAACTTGATAGGATGAATTATGGAGAGAAAGGATTAAATATGATTTATTAATATATTATGAGAATAATATATTAAAGGAGAAATCATATTGTTTAATTAATATTAGTCAATAATTAATTGGTAATTAGTTTTGTAACTAAAAGATATTAATTAAACTTAAGGGACTGGAATTGTAATTATAAGATAATTGCAATTTGGGCCATGGATTGCCTTGTATCATAAGGTGGACGAATTCTATGGGGGAAGTCCATATGAAATCGTCCAAGGCCTTATGGAAAGGGCTCTATGGGTTGCTTAGGGCTTAAGCAACTAAATTAGGGTTTCCATGTTAGATAACCCTAATTGCCTCAATATATATAGATCCCTTAAGGACCAAAAACGTGGCTAAGCTTCTTGCTAGGGTTTTTACACGGTTTTGGCAGCCTCCATCCTCTCTCCTCTTCATCCTCTTGCTTATGGTGTTTGTGAGCCATTAGAGGAGTGACACTTGTGACTCTAAGCCTTCCAAAGTCAATTCAAGGAGGAATTGGGATTGTTATTGCTACATAACAATCAATGTAATATCTTAAACCTAATTATATGTTAATATTGATTTCCATATGCTAGAATTAGGGTTTATAGTCTTGGATTCAAAGCATGTACAATAGAGAAACCTAGATCCAAGCATTAGGGTTTGTATGAGCACATAGGATGTCTTATGACCAAAACCCATCAGTGGTATCAGAGCCTAGACTGGTTTCAATTGTATTGATGCATTGTATATATGAAAAATTCGATTTTTGGTGTTCTGGAGGCTGGACTCGCCGAGTCCATAGCTAAACTCGCCGAGTCCATGCAGACTCGACGAGTCCATGCTTGACTCGACGAGTCAACTCGTCAGATGGGGATATCTTCGCGATTTCTTGTTGTTTATGTTTATGGATAGTTACCTTATCATATTAGATCAATATAAATCCGATTTTATGATATATTTGACTATATTCTTGATCTAATTAATGATATTTATCAATTAATAAGATAATTGTTTCCTTATATGATAATTGATTAATTATTTTGACTAAATTGATAAATTGTTTTGCAAGAAATCATTAAATAAATCAAATATGGATAATTATGTGATTAATTGTTAATTTAGATTATTTGTTATTTGATCCTTGTTGTTATGAAAAGTTTCATATTTTCCCCTTAGGTTTTATAGTTTAAATTTGAACCCAAAAGTTTTGTTGTTTTGAAATTTAAATAGTTAAAATCCTAATGTTTTGAAAAGGGTTTCAAAAACTTGCCCTCAAGTTTTGGAATTTAAATTTTGATTAAATGGTTTAATTTTGATGTATATTTAAATTCTAAACCCTAATGTGTTGAAATGTTTCAAAACTTGCCCTCAAGTTTTGGAATTTAAAAGTTGATTAAAAGTTTAATTAGGAATGTTAAATTCTAAAACTCAAGTATAGCTTTGAAAAAGTTCAAATCAAACCCTTATGGTTTTATTAATTAATTAAGGAGTATAATTAAAAGAGTTTTAATAAATCCATAAAAGTTTTGGTTTAAAATTTAATTAAATTAAAAGTATAATTGTTAAATTTGACCACCTAATATTTTAAAAGTGTAAAATACACCCTATACTATATATATAACATTAAAAGTCTAACATTATATATATGTATGAGTAAAAGTCAGTCTTACCGTTAGTAGGCCTCATTCACGAAGCTGGTCTATAAGGGGTGTTTAAGGAAATTGCCTATAAAATGGCGATTGAATGGGTATCCACTCTTACCCACCGCACTCTTGACTAGTGGAGGGTCGTTAGCCGAACGGGTAGGATAGGACGAAACCTTCCATTATAAGCATAATGAATTATTAAAGTAACTAAATGTTTTCATAAAATTCCCAATCTTAGTTACTTAGGCAAAAGTGAATTGATGCAATTCCATGAAATTACACTTTGTGCCCTTGCAAAGACGTTAGTGGAGCGTGTGTGGTTTACCGACACACTAAATGGTTCTAAGCAAAGATAGCAAAGGGTGACTCAATGTTTGTCATAGTTCGGTGGAGCGTGTGTGGTTTACCGGCACATCGAATAGATGACTGTAACATGTGAGGGCACCATGTAAGTTTGCATGGTTATTCACACCCACTTTGTGATCCTCGGCATCCCAGTCACAAACTAGAGGGGCATATCGAGATTTAAACATGCCATTGAAAGTTCAATGAATCTCAAAGGATCTAGGAGTTTTCATAGATTTAAAACTTAAATTTCTTTTTCGTTTTTCGTGATGGAAATTAGTGAATCGTCATTCACTTACCTTCAAATGTTCTGCAATTTGGGTTACGACATCCCTCTCCTAAGTTGTAGAATATTGTGTTGGGTCCTAGCCTTAGTATCTCATTTGGGTGATTTGCTAAGGACTCATTCAATCAACTAACTTGAATTCATTTTCTCCCGTATTGTAGATGTCAAAGTTCGACAACTATGGTTTTCCCAAATTCCGTGGAACAAGCATTCCACATGAAGATGATATTCCACGATTCGATCAAGGAACAAGAAATCATGCTTCACTTCCTCCTCCCCCTACAATTATTCTCCCTAACCCACAAGTTCAAAGGCTTGAAAAGTTCAAGATCACTCAAGCCCTTTTGGCAAGTAAACATAAAGAAGGAAAGCCGGTGTGTGCACACGTCCTAGGGATAAAGTCACACATTGATAGGTTAAGAATGTTGGGATCCATTGTCTGTGAGGAGATGGCTGTTAACTGGGTTCTTCAGTCACTTCCTAACTCATATAGTGAGTTCGTAAGAGAGTACTATATGATGAACCGCGACGTGACCCTTATAGATCTCACCTATATGCTTATTGCTGTTGAATCAGCAATGGTTTGGCGCAATAGAAAAGCAAAGGTGATTGGTGAATCTTCCTTCAAGACCTCTATGGATATAGACAGTGGCAACGAAAGACATGCTATGATCGAAAAGTTTGATCATAAGAGAAAGGCAATGTCTGAAGTAGTTCCATGTGTTGTTCCAAAAGAGTCGATTTGCTTTTATTACCAAGAGAAGGGGCATTGGAGACGAAGCTGCCCCATTTACCTAAGAGATCTAAGAGATGGGAGAGTCGAAACGTATGGCTCTAATATAGGTAAAATCCATTAACTAACTCTTTTAAGCTTCTATTCTAGATTCTTAATACATAATGTGATAAGATTACAATTGATGTTTTGTAGGATCGAAGAAAAGAAAGGAAGCTTAAGGGAAGAAGTGAGCATAATCTAACCGTGAAGGAATGGATTTCGATCGCATTTCTCGAAGATTAGATTCTTGAGCTACTCTTAGAGTTAGAATTAGATTGCTAAGAAAGATGTATTAGCATAAGTTAGTCAATGAATTGCATTGTAAGGACAACATTTTTCCGCAATAAAATAAATTTTTATTTTATATTATTTATTTATCCTTGAAATGGCGTATATGAAAAATTGATGTTTGAATGTTTCTATTAGCAATAATGGAGTTGATTCTTAATTATGTTGTTTATGGAAATGTCGAGAATTTACCAAATAGGGAGAGTTTCTCATCGCCCAAGTTTCAACTGGACAGAAACTTGGAATCATGCAACTTGGTTGCACGATGAATGAGAAATTTCATATTTGAAAATTAGACTAATTCATTGACAAAGTGTCAAGTGAAGGACTAGGAGATCGAGTACACAAAGTTACGTGTTGATCAAGTTCACCATAAGAGTAACAAAGATATTCGTCATGATTTACTAAAGGTTTAGTAAATATGATTATACTTACAAGATTAAGTGTAATTTTGAATTGATTGAAAAAGTTTAAATCAATAGCAGAACGAATAAGAAGAATCAAGTAGGCAGAAAGATAAAAGTTTCTCCATTCTAAGAAGATGGGAGAGTACCTTTTATGCTTTATGATAGGTCTTAATGATTAAGAACCATATCTCAATTGATTCTCTAAGTGAGTCTTAGTACAATTGTATGTCTAAGAAGAGGAATCAAGAATTAAAGAAATGGTTAAATCAATAAGTCAATCATACTTCGTTCCAATAACAAGTCTTAAAGTTAAGATTGTGACATCGAGTGAAAAAAGTAAGGTTTATAACATTCATCAAATGTGGAAAGTTGTGATGTCTTGGATAAGACAAAGACCAACTAGGACCAATTTATGAAGTATTTTGATATGAGCTACACTAACTCTTGGATATTTGTTTGTCAAGAAATGGTTATTGACAAGAGAATCTTATATGTCAAGGAGTAAGTGGGAGTCTTAATGGTCTTGAAAGGTTTCAAGAACAAATCAAATAAACCTTATCGATAATCACTAGCACACGAGTTGAGGTTTACAACCTATCGTGTTGACATTATTTTGTTTCTGTGCTGTTCCAATTGAGTTAATTATGTGTATGAGTCCTATGAGTTCTCATTTGAATGCATAAGAGGCAAGGACCTTGATCAATGGAAAGTACATTGATAAGAAAAGGTGAGCTGCTTAACTACTTGGAAGACATGGTGGGCAGCTGTGCTACCATAAGGCAAGAAATCGAGATTAAGAAAGTTCGATCCATATGAGTTTGAATTTGTCATAAACTTTGGTTTTGACAAATTCACATGGATAGGAACAAATACACCGTTTAAATCTAAGTGTCATAAGATTTCCTCCTTCATGAAAATGATTGTGAGGAAATGCTTTCACTAAGAAATATTTTAAGAAGATAGTGATTGTAAAATTGCATTCTTGAATTCGATTATGGTTACGGTATCCCTTTCCATGATTTGAATTGTGAGGTTTGGCAATTAGTCTTAAGTGTTTAGACACACATATGAACTATCGAAGGCAAAGGTGTATAAGTTCAAGAAGCCTTGATAAAAGATTATCAAAGTACTAAGTATTAGAAACATCAACTTAAGAAATTCAATAAGCATTGTTTTTCTGAAAGTTAAGATGTTTATGAATACATGTCGAAGCTAGTGGGAGCATAAGTGTTATGTTTTATAGTAATCATCATGATAGTGGGAGCATAAAAGTTATGATTGTATGATTATTAAGGCACGTATTGCAAGTTAGCAATATTAATTATAGAAAACAAGAGTCATAGTTTGCAAAGTTGTAAGAGTTGAAAGGTTGTTTTGCTATAATTAAGGGAGAGAATATTATGCTTCATTTCAAATCTAAAGGCTTAGGTTGAGAAATGTTAATAAATTTAGTCAAGGGTACATAGTGTGTTCTTAAAATTTTGATTATGATTACGGCATTCCTCTTCACAATTTGAATTTTGAGAACATAGAAAATCAAACATTATGCGTCATGTCCCATACGCTTCGGGTATAGGATCGATTGAAAATGCTGTAATATTTGACCACTCTAAAATTTTCCAAATGTCTAGTGCATTTAGAGGGAAAAAGGACTAGAATTGGTTTTGACTAAAATAATTAAACAACTATCAAAGGACAATCCAAAGTTCGACGAGGATTGGTTGCTTGTGAGTAGTTGGAAGTATAGTATTGGAAAATATGAAAATGTTTCCATATTGGATGGACCATATCGACTTTATTATGAATAGAAAAGATTCTATTAAGAATGAGTTGTCATATGGAACATATGGAAGTGTGTCCACATTGGGAATTGAATATTGAGAAATCTATGACTAGATTAGAAACCTTTATGCAAAAGGATGTTCAAAGGAATGTACTTTGAGTGAGAGACATCATATCTAAGGAATTGTCTTGTAACAATCTCCAATAGAGGACTTTGTAATATCATTGGCAATAGTCTTTGTGACTTTGGTGCAGTGACATTACGAAAGGGTAGTTGCATAGAATGTTAGAATCTAGCATATTCTATAAGTAGCAAGGATTTGATATTCTTTCACTTATGGAAAAGGATTTGGAGTTGTGAAATGAGAAAGATTGGAAATGTGTTCAATTTGATCTATTTCACAAAGTAAGAACCATAGGTAAACATTGTGTGCATGCTAGGAGCATGGGACAAGTGTAATAATTCAAGTAAGAAGTTGATTACCCGAAACGAAAAATAATGAGTAATCGATATGGTGATAAATAAAAGGAGTTTTATTTATACTCAAAGGTTTGAGGCCATATGGGATTAGTATTATTCTTGTGTTTCACATTTGCATGTTTTGACTTCCAGAATAATTGAATTTATTAAGAATAATCGAATTATTCGAACGGGCCACAGTCATTCATATGTTGGAAGTAGATATGAATGAAGACTGTCGTGAATTGGTGTGTCGATTGTCTAAAAGAGTATTAGACATAAGCAAATGTTTGCTGCAATGTTCATGAGTGCTTATGAATATGATTTGAGCATTGGATTAAACCCACGCTCACTTGGATCACTCCATGGATTGTATCACGAGTGATTGATGAGACGATAACATCTTATATTCTTGAAACCGAGATGTGTGAGTTGTATCTTGCAAATTGGTTGCACATTGATAATATGTAAACGCACTAGTAACTTGGTGTTATAAAACATATTGTTGTGTGTGATTCGGTGAGTGAGTGCAAGCAAGCATTGTATCAAAGTTTATCCGTTCCTTTTATCCAAAGTAGGATAAAAGCGATATCTTTGGGCCCCTCGATGATTTAGTGATGACAAACGTAAATGCTCGGCCGGGCTAGGGTTAATTTGATTTGTTCAATTAGTCAGTCGTCATAAATCGGGAATCGAGATATAGTACAAAGAGAATGATTTGAAATCATATCTCATACGATATCTAGAATGGAGGAATATATGATCCCTTATCTTAAGGACACGCGTATCTAATAGGATCAGAGTTGACAGCGGCTTTGGAAAGCTATGATTGCATATTAGGATCTGAAGTCATACGCAGAATAGTTGTTAGACTTATCCAAGTGGGAGACTGTTGGATTAGTGTCTAAGTCCATAACTATTTTGGTATGTACTTGACCCGATGGCGCATGGTCCTTTTGGGTTGCCTTCACCAAAGCAACTTGATAGGATGAATTATGGAGAGAAAGGATTAAATATGATTTATTAATATATTATGAGAATAATATATATTAAAGGAGAAATCATATTGTTTAATTAATATTAGTCAATAATTAATTGGTAATTAGTTTTGTGACTAAAAGATATTAATTAAACTTAAGGGACTGGAATTGTAATTATAAGATAATTGCAATTTGGGCCATGGATTGCCTTGTATCATAAGGTGGACGAATTCTATGGGGGAAGTCCATATGAAATCGTCCAAGGCCTTATGGAAAGGGCTCTATGGGTTGCTTAGGGCTTAAGCAACTAAATTAGGGTTTCCATGTTAGATAACCCTAATTGCCTCAATATATATAGATCCCTTAAGGACCAAAAACGTGGCTAAGCTTCTTGCTAGGGTTTTTACATGGTTTTGGCAGCCTCCATCCTCTCTCCTCTTCATCCTCTTGCTTATGGTGTTTGTGAGCCATTAGAGGAATGACACTTGTGACTCTAAGCCTTCCAAAGTCAATTCAAGGAGGAATTGGGATTGTTATTGCTACATAACAATCAAGGTAATATCTTAAACCTAATTATATGTTAATATTGATTTCCATATGCTAGAATTAGGGTTTATAGTCTTGGATTCAAAGCATGTACAATAGAGAAACCTAGATCCAAGCATTAGGGTTTGTATGAGCACATAGGATGTCTTATGACCAAAACCCATCACTTAATTGAACACATCAACTTAGTTATGACCGGGTCCGGTACATAGGTCAAAACAAAATCATCGAGGGGCCCAGATATCAGCTTCTAATCCAAGAAGGAACAGATAAACTTCGAATCATATGTTTGTTCTACCACTCATTGAATTATACACAAAAGCATGTTTTATAACATCAAGTTACCAATGCGTTTTCGTACAATCAATGCATAATTAACCAACTCATAAGTAACAAATCATATCTCTAGGTTTGAAGACTTATATGATATTACCGTCTCACGATCACTCGAGATAAATTCCATGAAGTGATTCAAGTGAGCGTAGGTTGAGTCCAATTCTCAGAACTTATGAGCACTCATGATTATTGTAGCCATGTCCAACACCTTAGACCTCTGCAACCAATCATGACAGTCTTTATTCATACCTACTTCCAACATATGACCGACTGTGGATGTTTGAATAATATGATATACCAAACATAATTATTCTGGAAGTCAAAAAATGCAAAAGAAATATAGTAAACGATCAACAAGAGATAGCAACACTTTAATCATAAATAAAACACCTTTTATTCATCATCTAATGTCAATTACACTTTACAAATTTCGAGGTTATCTAACTACTAAATCTAATATCATCCTTCAGCCCTATGCTCCGAGCATGCTGGAGATGCTTAACCCGAGTCAGTCCCTTCGTGAGGGGATCTGCTGGATTCTCATCCGATGATACCCTCTTTGCCACGAGGAGTCCTTCTTCTATTCGATGTCTGATAAAATGGTATTTTCTGTCGATGTGTCTGGATCTCCCGTGATCCCTTGGTTCCTTGGCTAAGGCAACAGCGCTTTCACTATCACAGAAAATTTCCATTGGCTCTTTAATAGATGATACAACTCCAAGGTCTCCAATGAAGTTCTTCAGCCATATCGCCTCCTTTGCTGCCTCGCTAGCTGCAATATACTCTGATTCACAAGTTGAATCAGCCATTGTTTCTTGCTTGGAACTCTTCCAAGAAATTGCTTCTCCGTTTAGGGTAAAGACCCAACCTGACTGTGAGCGGAAATTATCCCTATCAGTCTGAAAGCTAGCATCACTATACCCTAAAACTCTCAAGTCATCACTCCCACCGAGGGTAAGGAACCAGTCCTTAGTCCTCCGTAGGTACTTGAGGATATTCTTTACCGCAGTCCAGTGTGCCTTTCCAGGGTTTCCCTGATACCTGCTAACCATGCTCAGGTCAAAGGCTACATCAGGTCGAGTACACGTCATAGCATACATGATCGATCCTACAGCCGAAGCATAAGGTATTCGACTCATTTCTTCTATCTCAGCCTCAGTGCTAGGGCTTTGTGTCTTACTCAATCTAGCGTTACTCTGGATGGGTAACTCTCCTTTCTTGGAGTCCTACATGCTGAATCTCTTCAGCACCTTATCCAAGTAGGTACTCTGACTAAGTCCAATTAGTCTTTTACTCCGGTCTCTCAAGATCCTTATCCCTAGAATATAGGTAGCTTCTCCTAGGTCCTTCATAGAGAAACACTTCCCAAGCCAGGACTTAACTTCCTACAAAGTTGGGATGTCATTTCCTATGAGTAGTATGTCATCTACATACAATACCAAAAATCCATTAAGGAAAGCGGTTTTGACATCCATTTGCCATATTTCATAGTCATGAAATGCAGCTATGGCTAACAGAACCCTAATAGACTTACTCTTGGCCACTGAAGAAAAGGTCTCATCATGTAACGCCCGTGTTTCTGGGCTTGCCATTTTTAGCAATGTAATAGTATAGGTTAACCTTTGTAACCCCAACTTGAAATAATAAAAATGTATTATTTGTGAATTATGTGAATTATGTGATTTACGTGTTTATTTTCTTAATTATTATAATGTAATGAATTAAGAATAAAATAAGCGTCAAAATTAAAGTATTAGATATGCCCGATATCTTTGCATAAAGTTGTAGTGGCCGAAATGAGGTTTCCGAATATATATAGAACGCCCAAATCTGACTTCGTATGAGGAAGTTATGATTTTCTGAAGTTTCGACTGGGCAGTATGCAGCCCGAATACTCGATTTGAGA
The DNA here is from genome assembly GCF_051521515.1 of Lactuca serriola. Lineage (NCBI taxonomy): Eukaryota > Viridiplantae > Streptophyta > Magnoliopsida > Asterales > Asteraceae > Lactuca > Lactuca serriola. The sequence continues at coordinate 2,479,547 of NC_136408.1, forward strand.
TCGAGCGGTGTTTAGCCGAAACAATCTAAACAAGAATCGAAGATCTCATTGTTAGTAGTGAAACGATGAAAAGTTAGGCGAGAACGGACGTCAGACGAAAAAGTTATGAATTTATAACGCAATTTTCTGTCCTGACCTCCTAAAAATAATTAATAAAAATAAAATTCAAAATTAGCCGACGGAGTCTAAACGAAAGTTGTAGAGCGTAGTCTCACCTTCGCGTGGATATAAAGAACGTCGAAAACGGAGTTCGTATAAAGGATATATGAATTTTTGAAGTTTATTAAATATTTAATATTTATTTTTAATTAAAAACCTTCGATGTTATCCGAAGAGGAGTCAGCCGGTCTATCCGAAGTACGCCCCGCGTACAACGAAGGATGACGAAGTCAGCACTCGAGTACCTCCGATGACGCAAGCGCTTACGATCCGAGGCGTACGCCCCGCGTAACCCCGAGGTTCAGCCCCTATAAAAGGCTTGCGAAGGCAGCCGATTTTCCTTTGCAAATTTCATCATTTTCTCTCTAGTTTTCCTTGATTTGCGTTCCGTTTGTACCCCGAAGCCCCGGTAATATTCCCGAGCCCCGAAGCGAGATCCGAAGCCCCGAAGATCCCGAAGAGCGTTATTCCCGACCCGAAGCCCTGCCCGCGAGGAGCCCGATTTTTTTTTTTTTTTTTTTGTGAAGATCTTCCAGATCTACGAAGAGACTCTACTTCTACAAGTCATAGTGTTGCCCGATCATCTTCCGATCAAGTGAGTGTATAGTCCCTTTTCAATACACAATATTATACAAGTAATTGCTGAATGTATGTGAGAATACGGGAAGTATTCTATATAAAATACATGCTATGTGTATATATTTTGCTGTTATATGTGTGAATGTATATTCATTCTCTTTTATCTCATAGATCTGATATATTCTCTATGAAATACGTGTTATGTGTGTATGCCTCATCTGTTATGTGGAATATGTATTGATTAAAGCATGCTATACAAGTTTTTTTAAATAATGTATAAAAATGTATATTTTTATCTACTAATACGTTGGGTAGAACATGGGTAGATAATTGGTGTAAAATAAACAGATGAGAGGCCTCGGTGTTATTGGTGTTATTCTAGTCATTCAGCAGAGTATGGATGATGACCACGGACTATTCTAGACTGTCCTGTGGAACACTAGCATGCTCATTACCTGTAGGTGTTGTGAACGACGTGTTCACCGGTGTACTCTATCCCCCACATGATTGCCTTTAGGGCACTTATTGTTGAGGAAGCCCCTCTGCAGTAATGTCCGTCCCAATGAAAATCCTGAATTAGGTTCCTTATAATAGAAGTTATTTTAGGGACGTAAAGTGAGGATAACGGGAATGGGTAATCGGGTTTTATTGTGGATTGGTGAAATTAAATATAATTATTTATTGTGGGTTGAAAACCCTATATGCTCACCAGGCTCCTAAGCCTGACCCACTCAGTTTATTTGTATTACAGGAAGTGGCGCAAGAGCTTAAGATGGGCGAATCATCAAGTTGTTTTGTTTACAAGTCTGTATATGTATATAATTGTTGAATGACTTGTAATGTTATCGTTTATGATTTATGATCTGTATCGGAACATGACATCCCGACTTTTGATTATGAAATGAAATCATATTTCTATATGAAATGTTTTGATAAATATCTATTTTATCATGTTTTGTTTTTGGGAACAAATTCCGCATCTCTTTTAAAATGAAACGGATTTACTCTGAAAATGTTTAAAAAGCATAAATGAAATCGGTCTTTTCTGGCCAAGATTTTGGGGATGTCACAGTTGGTATCAGAGCATTAGTTTAAGCGAACTAGGAATTGGTAGGATTTCTAGACTTAAACTTAAGATGCTAAGTGGAGATTGTGAGATGTGTGTCTGATAAATTTAGACACGAGCACTAGTTTATTTTAGGAGAGTTGCCTAAAATGCTTTTATGTGCTAAATGTTATATGTTGCCATATATGATATTATTTGTTCGGATCTACGGTTTGTTGCCAACCGAATCTCAAGGTTTATGTGTTTAGGATTCTAAGGGTATGTATACGATATTAGAACTAGCATGTAATCGTTTGGAGTAATAAGGTGAAATTATTCGGTGTGTAGATCAAAAATGGTGAGAACAAGAAGCGGAGTTGGAAATGCTGATGAAAACAGGAATCAGCCACCTGTAAATCAACAAGTACCTGTTATAGTTGTTGCACCTGAGCCGATAACAATGGCTGGTGTACAAATGATGATTCAAATGATGTTGGATCGTCAGATGGAAGAAACAAGACGCCTGCTTAGGCAGAATCGTGAAGAACCGTCAATTCAAGCGGAAGAGCCTGAGGAGAATGGAGGGCAGTCTGAAGGAGAAAACTTTAGTGGGATCATTGGTCAAGACGAACAACCAGTGGTTAGACGCAATAACCAGTATGGAGGAAATGATGGTCGTGGGTGTAAGTACAAGGATTTCATGGCGTCCAAACCACCATGTCTATCCGGAAGCCCGACGCCGGTGCAAGTTATGGACTGGGTCTCCGAAATGGAGACTATGTTTGAAAGTTGCGAATGTAGCAACAGGCAGAAGACCGCTCTTGCGATCCCTCTGATAAAATCTGGTGTGTTGAGTTGGTGGAAGCTGTTAGCTGACTCTATGCCCAAGGGAGAAGCAAGCAAAATGTCTTGGGAAGACTTTGTGGAACAACTAAAACTGCAATACTGCTCCGAGCAGGACCTTCTGGAAATCAGTAATGAGTTTCAGAATTTGAAGAAAGGGAAATTGAGCGTTACTGAATACGCTGCAAGTTTCACAGAAAAGATGAAGTTTATCCCATATTTGGTGCCTACAGAACTCTCTAAGGTCAACAAGTTTGCCCTTGGACTACCAGCGGACTATGGTCCAATGGTTAAGCAAGCAACCACATTGAAAGCCGCCATCTGGGCTGCTAGAAATGTTGAGACCCAGATCAGGGAAAAAGGTCTAGAAAGGTCAGAGGTTGGTGAGAAGAGGAAAATCGATGGATTTTCAGGGTCCAGCAAGAAAAGTAAATTCTCGAAGTCTAGTTCGAAGGGAAGTGGAAGAAAGGTAGAGGCGAAATGGTGCGACAAGTGCAAGAAGAAGCATCATGGGAAGTGTGGTGGGGAAACCACATGCTTCAAATATGGAAAGCTAGGGCATTATGCCAACGACTGCACCTTCACCAAGAATGTTTGTTATGGTTGTGGTGAGGAGGGGCACATCTCAAGGGATTGTCCGAAAAAGAAGGAAGCAGCAAGACCCAACATTCCGCCAAAGCCAAAGGCGAGGGCATTCCAGATGACACTGGAAGCTGCTAAAGATGAAGCTGATGTCGCTTCAGATACCTTTCTCGTTAACAAATTGTCTGCCCAAATTTTATTTGATTCTGGAGCCAACTACTCCTTTATATCGCATGAATTTGGTAGAAAACTAGTTTTGCCTGTTGATAGACTAGATAATGCCTTATTAGTCGAAGTTGCTAGTGGCAAGTTTGTACCTGTTAGCCATCGTATGGAAAACATCTTAATTGATCTGAATGGGAATAAGTTCCACAAGGAATTATTGCCTATCGAACTTAACGGTTTCGACATCGTTTTGGGAATGGATTGGCTTAGCGCCAATGATGCCGAAATTTTATGCAAGAAGAAAATAGTGAAAGTGAACCCGCCTGGGAAGGAATCGTTTATGGTGTACGGAGATAAACGCAGAGTAAATTCTGGAATCATTTCTCTAATGAAAGCTAGAAAATGTTTGACCAAGGGGTGTACATCATACTTAGCATTCGTGATCGATGCTAAGAAGGAAAAGAAGGTGATGCAAAATATTCCTGTTGTGTGTGATTATCCGGAAGTATTTCCCGAAGATCTTCCTGGATTACCGCCCGATCGACAAGTAGAATTTCGTATCGACTTGTTGCCCGGTACAACGCCAATTGCAAAAGCACCTTATCGATTAGCACCAACGGAGATGAAGGAGCTAATGATGCAACTTCAAGAGTTATTAGACAAAGGTTTCATTAGACCTAGTTCATCACCCTGGGGAGCTCCGGTGTTATTCGTAAAGAAGAAAGATGGAAGCATGAGGATGTGCATTGATTACCGAGAGCTGAATAAGGCAACAATAAAGAATAGATATCCGTTGCCGAGGATTGATGACCTATTCGATCAACTACAAGGTTCAAGTTATTTTTCAAAGATCGACTTGAGGTCAGGATATCATCAGCTGAAAGTAAGAGAGCAGGATATAGAGAAGACTGCATTCAGAACGCGATATGGACACTATGAGTTCTTGGTTATGTCATTTGGATTAACCAATGCTCCAGCAGCATTCATGGATTTAATGAACAGAGTTTGTAATCCGTTCCTTGATAAATCTGTGATAGTGTTCATAGATGACATTCTGATTTATTCAAAAAGCCAAGAAGAGCATGGCAAACAATTGTGAGAAGTGTTGGAAGTCTTGAAGAAGGAGAAGTTGTATGCGAAGTTCTCCAAATGTGATTTTTGGATTCGTGAAGTCCAATTCTTGGGTCATGTGGTCAACCAAGAAGGTATAATGGTTGATCCAGCAAAGATTGAAGCTGTAATGAAGTGGGAACAACCAAAAAGTCCCACAGAGATCTGAAGCTTTTTAGGATTAGCCGGATATTACCGAAGGTTTATCCAAGGCTTTTCTTCGATCACTAGTCCATTATCAGCTTTGACCCACAAAGGAGCTACTTATGCTTGGAGTGATAAGCATAAAGAAGCATTCGAGAAGCTAAAGAAGAAGTTATGCGAGGCACCGATTCTTTCTCTACCCGATGGAGTTGAAGACTTCGCTGTTTATAGCGATGCGTCTGGGGTTGGATTGGATTGTGTTTTGACCCAAAGAGAAAAGGTGATAGCATATGCGTCTCGACAGCTGAAAGAGCATGAAAAGAACTACCCGAATCATGATTTGGAGTTGGCAGCGGTAGTTTTCGCTCTGAAAATATGGAGGCATTACCCCTATGGCACGAAGTGCAAACTTTTCACTGATCATAAGAGTCTCCAATATCTCTTTAGTCAAAAGGAATTGAATATGAGACAACGACGCTGGCTAGAATTACTTAAAGACTATGACTGTGAGATACTTTACCACCCCGGTAAAGCCAATGTTGTTGCTGATGCTCTCAGTCGGAAAGTCAATCTTGAAAGGAGAAGGCCAAGAGCGTTGAGAATTGAAGTTGTCTCGACTATTTTGGAAAGTATAAAGAAAGCTCAAAGCGAAGCTTCTGAGAAGAATGACCGGAAGGAGGAACGTTTGGGCAAAACGTTGGTGTTCGGTGTAAACAGTCACGGACTGAGGGTGTTCCAAGATCGGATTTGGATACCTAAGACAGGAGGAGTCAGAGATCTTTTGATGGAAGAAGCTCACAAAACCATGTACTCGATTCATCCCGGTAGCACAAAAATGTATAGGGACCTGAAACCCTATTATTGGTGGCCGACGATGAAGCTCGACATTGCGAAGTATGTGGCCGAATGTGTGACTTGTGCAAGAGTCAAGGCACAACATCAGAAACCATACGGGAGTTTAGAACCATTACCTGTGCCTATGGGTAAGTGGGAAGACATTGCTATGGATTTTGTCACTAAACTACCCAGAACAAAAAGTGGTCATGACATGATTTGGGTGGTCGTTGATCGATTCACTAAGAGTGCGCATTTCATAGCAGCCAATGAGAAATGGTCTATGGAGAAGCTTGCGAATTCTTACGTGAAGGAAATTGTGAGGCTTCACGGTGTTCCGTTAACGATTGTGTCGGATCGTGATAGCCGTTTCACCTCAAGGTTTTGGAAAAGTCTACAAGAGGAATTGGATACCAAGTTGTGTTTAAGTACAGCTTACCATCCGCAGACTGATGGTCAGAGCGAACGGACGATACAAACACTTGAAGATTTGCTGAGAGCGTGTACCTTGGAATTCCTAGGTAATTGGGATGAACTTTTACGTTTGGTAGAATTTTCTTATAATAATAGTTTCCACTCGAGCATTAAGATGGCACCTTATCAAGCATTGTATGGACAGAAGTGTCGTACGCCGTTTTGTTGGCTTGAGGCTGGGGAAAAGCAGTTTATGGGGCTGGAGATAGTCCATCAAACTGCAGAAAAGTTGAAAATAATTAGGGAAAGAATGTTAGCAGCTCAGGACCGTCAAAAGAGCTACGCTGACAAAAAGCGAAGACCGATGACTTTTGAAGTTGGAGATTCGGTTTTGCTTAAAGTCTCGCTGTGGAAGGGACTTATAAGATTTGGTAAAAGGGGAAAATTGAGTCCAAGGTTTATTGGACCGTTTAAAGTTCTTCAGAGGATTGGGAACCAAGCTTACAAGCTCGAACTACCAGGAGAACTAAATGGAATTCATAACACTTTCCATGTGTGTTATTTGAGGAAGTTCACGGGAGAAGTTCCCGACATAATTCCACTTTCGGAGTTGAGGATCGATGAGAACAAAAGATTGATTGAGGAACCGGAGGCAATCGTTGACCGAAAGACTAAGAAATTGCGACGTAAGATGGTTGAGTTAGTGCTTGTCCGATGGAAACACACGAATGGGCCGAATCTCACCTGGGAGACGAAGAGTGACATGATGAGTCGCTATCCGCATTTGTTTGCTGGTGTGTGATTCCGGGGACGGAATCATTCTAAGGTGGGGAGAAGTGTAACGCCCGTGTTTCTGGGCTTGCCATTTTTAGCAATGTAATAGTCTAGGTTAACCTTTGTAACCCCAATTTGAAATAATAAAAATGTATTATTTGTGAATTATGTGAATTATGTGATTTACGTGTTTATTTTCTTAATTATTATAATGTAATGAATTAAGAATAAAATAAGCGTCAAAATTAAAGTATTATATATGCCCGATATCTTTGCATTAAGTTGTAGTGGCCGAAACGAGGTTTCCGAATATGTATAGAACGCCCAAATCTGACTTCGTATGAGGAAGTTATGATTTTCTGAAGTTTCGACTGGGCAGTATGCAGCCCGAATACTCGATTTGAGATGGAGCGGTTTTTAGCCGAAACAATCTAAACGAGAATTGAAGATATCGTTGTTAGTAGTGAAACGATGAAAAGTTAGGCGAGAACGGACGTCAGACGAAGAAGTTATGAATTTATAACGAAATTTTCTGTCCTGACCTCCTAAAAATAATTAATAAAAATAAAAGTCAAAATTAGCCGACGGAGTCTAAACGAAAGTTGTAGAACGTAGTCTCACCTTCGCGTGGATATAAAGAACGTCGAAAACGGAGTTCGTATGAAGGAGATATGAATTTTTGAAGTTTATTAAATATTAAATATTTATTTTTAATTAAAAACCTTCGATATTATCCGAAGAGGAGTCAGCCGGTCTATCCGAAGTACGCCCCGCGTACTAGTGAACGCCCCGCGTACAGCGAAGGATGACGAAGTCAGCACTCGAGTACCTCCGATGACGCAAGCACTTACGATCTGAGGCGTACGCCCCGCGTAACCCCGAGGTTCAACCCCTATGAAAGGCTTGCGAAGGCAGCCGATTTTCCTTTGCAAATTTCATCCTTTTCTCTCTAGTTTTCCTCGATTTGCGTGTCATTTGTACCCCGAAGCCCCGGTAATATTCCCGAGCCCCGAAGCGAGATCCGAAGCCCCGAAGATCCCGAAGAGCGTTATTCCCGAGTCGAAGCCCTGCCCGCGAGGAGCCCGGTTTTTTTTTTTGTGAAGATCTTCCAGATCTACGGAGAGACACTACTTCTGCAAGCCATAGTGCTGCCCGATCGTCTTCCGATCAAGTGAGTGTATAGTCCCTTTTCAATACATGATAGTATACAAGTAATTGTTGAATGTATTTGAGAATACGGGAAGTATTCTATATAAAATACGTGCTATGTGTATATATTTTGCTGTTATATGTGTGAATGTATATTCATTCTCTTTTATCTCATAGATTTGATATATTCTCTATGAAATACGTGTTATGTGTGTATGCCTCATCTGTTATGTGGAATATGTATTGATTAAAGCATGCTATACAGGTTTTTTAAATAATGTATAAAAATGTATATTTTTATCTACTAATATGTTGGGTAGAACATGGGTAGATAATTGGTGTGAAATAAACAGATGAGAGGCCTCGGTGTTATTGGTGTTATTCTAGTCATTCAGCAGAGTATGGATGACGACCACAGACTATTCTAGACTGTCATGTGGAACACTAGCAGGCTCATTACATGTAGGTGTTGTGAACGACGTGTTCACCGGTGTATTCTATCCCCCACATGGTTGCCTTTAGGGCACTTATTGTTGAGGAAGCCCCTCTGCAGTAATGTCCGTCCCGATGAAAATCCTGAATTAGGTTCCTTATAATAGAAGTTATTTTAGGGACGTAAAGTGAGGATAACGGGAATGGGTAATCGGGTTTTATTGTGGATTGGTGAAATTAAATATAATTATTTATTGTGGGTTGAAAACCCTATATGCTCACCAGGCTCCCAAGCCTGACCCACTCAGTTTATTTGTATTACAGGAAGTGGCGCAAGAGCTTAAGATGGGCGAATCATCAAGTTGTTTTGTTTACAAGTCTGTATATGTATATAATTGTTGAATGACTTGTAATGTTATCGTTTATGCTTTATGATTTGTATCGGAACATGACATCCCGACTTTTGATTATGAAATGAAATCATATTTCTATATGAAATGTTTTGATAAATATCTATTTTATCATGTTTTGTTTTTGGGAACAAATTTCGCATCTCTTTTAAAATCAAACGGATTTACTCTGAAAATGTTTAAAAAGCATAAATGAAATCGGTCTTTTCTGGCCGAGATTTTGGGGATGTCACACATCATAATCCACTCCAGGAGTTTGAGAGAAGCCCTTTGCAACCAGTCGTGCCTTAAAAGTGTGTACTTTACCATCCATGTTGGTCTTCTTCTTGAAGATCCATTTGCACCCTACTGTCCTACGACCTGGTACATTCTCAACCAAGTTCCAAACTTGATTGTCATACATGGACTCTATCTCGCTGTCCATTGCCTCTTTCCACTTGGATGACTCAGGGCCTGCCATGGCTTCCGCGTAACTATTAGGTTCATCCAGACCTATCAGTGTCTCATCACTGATAAGTGTATCACATTCTGCAGTAATATGGAATCCATAGTAATGCTCAGGTGCATTCCTAACCCTTGTGGAACGCCTTAAAGGTATAGACTTGTCAATTGGCTCAACATGAGTTTCCTCCTCAAGTTGAGTGCTAGGGTTTGAAGTTCCTTCACCACTTGACTCTTGAATTTCTTCAAGATCAACTTGCCTCCCACTGTTTCCTTGGCTTATGAACTCTCTCTCTCTAAAGAAATCCCTCCTAGCTACAAAGACCACATTTTCACTAGGTCTGTAGAAGAGGTAACCAAAGGATTGTTGTGGGTAGCCGATGAAAATACACCTCTCACTTCGAGGTTCGAGCTTATCATGAGTCTCGCGTCTCACGAAAGCCTCGCAACCCCAAATATTGATGTGGTCTAGTTTGGGTACTTTACCAGTCCACATCTCATGAGGAGTTTTGGAACCTTTTTTGTAGGGACTAGATTAAGGATATGGGCGGCAGTCTCAAAGGCATACCCCCAGAGTGATATTGGTAGCGAAGCTCGACTCATCATGGAACGAACCATATCAAACAAGGTTCGATTACGCCTCTCAGCCACACCATTCAACTGCGGTGTCCTGGGAGGTGTCAATTGTGAGACAATCCCACATTCCCTAAGATAGTTGAGGAACTCTGAACTAAGATACTCACCACCTCGATCGGATCGAAGCATCTTAATGTTCCTGCCCAATTGGTTCTCGACTTCCTGTTTAAATTCCTTAAACTTTTCGAAAGTCTCTGACTTATGCTTGATTAAGTAGACCATCGGTAAAAGTCAAATAATAACGATTAGCATCCCTTGTGGCATGTTTGAATGGCCCACACACATCCGTGTGTACAAGATCCAACAAACCTTCACCCCTCTCACAAGAACCTGTGAAGGGTGACTTTGTTATTTTTCCAAGTAAGCATGATTTGACACTATCATCTGACTTTAGGTCAAATGACTCCAAGACTCCATACTTTTGAAGTTGGCCTATGCGTTTCTTGCTTGTATGTCCAAGACGACAATGCCATAATGATGCTTTATCCAAGTTATTATTAACAAAATCAATACACAATACATTATTTCCTAAGTTATCAACCACAAATATTGTTTCATACACGCCATCACAAGGTAATGCTTTAAAATAAAGAACATTATTAAAGAAAGCATTAATAGAACCAACTGCATTATCAAATGAAAAGGCGAAACCTTGTTTGTACAATGCATGAAGGGAAATAATATTTCTTGCCATTTCTGGCAAATAGCAACACTTATTTAACTCTAAACTAAACCCACTACTTAGCGATAAAGAGTAAACTCCAATCTTGGTGACAGGTAAAGCTTTCCTATTCCCCATGATTAAGTTTATTCTTCCTTGCTCCACATTCTCACTTCTTCTTAGTCCCTGCAAATCAGAACAAATATGAATACCACAACCGATATCAAGGACCCAAGAGTTAGAATGGGGTGAGTTATTAGATAGGATAATGTAAATACCTGCATGGTTGGGTTTAACTTTCCCATCCTTCACATCTTGCTGGTATTTTGGGCAGTTTCGCTTCCAATGTGATTTTTCATGGCAATAGAAGCATTCAGCCTCTTTGGGGTCAGAAGAAGGAGTGACGAAACCTTTCTTGGTTCCACTTGAAGAAGAGCCATCAAGGGTCCTAGCCTTTGTACCCTTCGAAGAGCTCTTTCTCTTCTTCCCTCGACTTTTCCCGATTGCCAAAACCGGAGCGGAGTTTGGAGTAGGAGTGTTAACAACCGACTTCCCCTTAAGACCTGTTTCTGCGGTCTTGAGAGACCCTGAAGTTTGCTGAGTGTGACCTCTTCCTTATTCATGTGATATGTCATGCGGAATTGATCATAGAATGATGGTAAGGAGTGCAAAATAATATCTATTGCAAGCTCCTCAGGGAAGTTCACATTAAGCTTCAGCAACCGATCCACATACCTTTGCATTTTCTGCATGTGGCCCGTAACGGATTCCCCGTCCTTCATCATGGTTGTTATCATGGAGCAGATGATTTCATACCTCTCTTGTCGTGCACTTTGATGGTATCTTTCCATCAGATCCTGGTGCATTTCAAAAAGGGTAGAAGTCCTCATAGGACTTTTGGAGTTCCGCTGTCATCGTGGCCATCATGATGCATGCCACTTTGGTATCATCCCTTTCATGTGCCTGGAAGTTAGCGATCTCCTGGCGAGTTGCAGTGGTCTCATCAATCTCCTTAAGCTCCTTGTCGAGGACATATTCTTTGTCCTCGTAGCGGGTAATCATCCTGATGTTTCTGATCCATTCATTGAAGTTGGATCCATCAAAAGTGACTTTCCCACACAAGTTCATAAGGGTAAAGGAGCCATTAGGATTAGAGCCAGAAGCAGCATTGTTTGAAGACATCTGAAGGAAGAGGACAAGATTAGTTTAGATATTAAGAGAGTCCTTAATAAAACACCCAAATGTAATATTAAGGCTAGGATCCAATCACAATATATTATAACTTAGAAGAGGTATGCCGTAATCCAAGCTATAACATATTTGAAAGGTAGGTGAATGATGATTCACCAATTTCCACCACGAAAACCGAAATATTAAATATTAGGTTTTGATTGGTTCTTAGAAATTCCTAGATTCTTTTGAGATTCAATGAACTTTTCAAAGACATGTTTCAATCTCGAGTGTGCCCTCCAAGTTTTGTGACTGGGATACCGAGGATCACAAAACGTGGTGTGAAGTAACCATGCAAATCACTTGGTACCCTTAAAGTTTATCACTCAATCGATGTGCTGGTAAACCACACACACTCCACCGATACTATGATAAACCTTAATTCACCCTTTACCTACCTTGTTAAGTCCAAGTTAGTGTGCCAGTTAACCACACACGCTCCACCAACGACTTAAACAAAGTGTAAAGTGTAATTTCATGGATTAGCACCTTATTCACATTTTTCTTAAAGTAACTAAGATTGGGAATTTAAAAAAACATTTAGTTACTTTAATATTCATCATACTTTTAATGAGAATTTATAAGTCATTGTCCTACCCGTTCGGCTAACGACCCTCCACCAGTCAAGCAAGCGGTGGGTGAGAGTGGACACCCATTAAGTTGCCACTTTATAGGAAACAACCTTATACCCACCTTATAGACCGGCTTCGTGATTGAGGCGTACTAGCGGTAAGACGACTTTGATCTTATACACACACACACACACACACACATATATATATATATATATATATATATATATATATATATTAACTTATAATATTATAAGTATAAGGGTAGAGTTTTAACTTTTAAAATTCTAAGGGTTGGAACTAAAGTTTTAACATGACTTTACTTGTTCCAAAACTTGAGGGCAAGTTTTGTAAACTTTCAAAACTTTTCATTTCTTGTAACTTATGAGTTAATTAGGGTATTAAAAATGAAGACTCTTCATTTTTATAACCCATGTGTTCTTTTAATGGTTTTAAAGCAAAGTGACTTTTGGTTTTCCATAACTTGAGGACAAGTTATGGACTCCATTAAAACACATAATGATCAAGAATTAATCTACCACATAGGTTACAAACAATTCCTATGATCATCTAAACATCATAAGATCAAGAACATGAACATGAACACTTTAATGAATCAAAAATTACACTTAAAACTTTGTAATTTTGATAACTTGTTGTAAATGGATTAGCAAGAACATTACACCATCTAAAACAAGTTTTCAAGTACCAAAACAGTTTAGGGTAATGTTTCTAGTCCATTTCCAGCAACTAAAGTCAAAAATATGCATTCTGAGGTTCCTACTCGCCGAGTGCATGAACCTACTCGGAGAGTCCCCCCATGGACTCGGCGAGTTCATCAGGCAGATTGCACAAAATCAACTTTTTTCAACCATTTAGCACAAATAACAAACAAACAAGCCTAGGCTCTGATACCACTGATGGGTTTTGAGCATTCTAACACTTCCTAAGTGCACATGCAACCCTAATAACCTTGGATCTATGTTTGTCTAATTATCATGCAAAGTTGAAATCCAAGGTTATATTCCTATCTAGCATACATGGGGAACAATTTTTAACTTGAATGAAAGATAGAATAACTTACCTTGTTGTTGCTTATGTTCCTTGAAACCTTGTGAGCCTAGCACCCCAAGTGTGATGCCTCAAATGCTTCACACAACACCAAATTCTCTTGGAAATACTTTTGAGAGAACACACACTTCTTAAAATCGGCCTAGCCCTCTTGTTTCATATGTGTAGCCGATTTTGGTGGAGAATGGGACTCTTATATAGTGTTGATACGTCTAGGGTTACACCATGTAAACCATAATGTGTCATGACTCTTCATTTCCATGACCCATGGGTTTGTAACTCCCATGGAGCATCCTATGGGTGGAACCCAACTTGATAATCCATGGAGCCTCTTAGTCCACTATACAAGACATGGATGATTTACATAATCAACCCATATATTTAATTAGTTATCTTTTGATCACTTAATTAATTATAAATTAATTCTTGATCAAACTAATCAAATAATATTATTAATATATTAGAACTTATAATATATTGATAATCTCCAAGTGTTATTTCTCTCATTTAGTCTATCCAAGTGCATGGTGCCATGAAACCCAAATGGACCATGCCAGGTCGGGTCAAGTACTTACTAGAAATAGTTATGGACTTAGACACCTTATCCAACACAATCATCCTCGGGATGGAATACTCTCGGCCCACAACCATCGGGTTGGAATGCCCAAATAACCAATCAAACATGTATATCTATATAATTTAATCATATAACAATCTATAAAGGCAACATACTAGGGTCCTATCATCCTCGGGATGTAATACCCCACATAACCAGTCAAACATGTGCACCTATACATGATAATCGTATAATAGTCTATACAGATAACATACTAGGGTCCTATCATCCTCGGGATGGAATACCCAACAACTACCAAACAATCACGTGCACAAATAACAGGTGACTTCATACCAGCATACAGACAGTCAGGCCAACTATCGATCACTAAGCATAACCACTTCCAATCTACCAGGATACCGATCTAACAGATCATACTGACATATAACCATCCTATCTACCCGGATACCGAACTAACATATCACAACAATATCAATCCACATAACAATCAAAGGGCCGGCCTTGGTGCCTTAGACCCTTGAGTATAGTGAGGATAACTCATCTTGCAAAATGTTGAGCTGAAGAGATAAGATCAAATCCTCCGATCACAGCCACAAACTCCACCACCTAACACTTTAATTAAACCATATTTATAAGTTCCCAAATTACCAAAATACCCTTGGAAGTCAAACTGGTCAAAGTCAAAGTCCTGGTCAAAGTCAACCTTCCTGATTGACCCTACTCGCCGAGTCAACCTATTGACTCGCCGAGTTCATAAACTTAGAAACCCCACCATTTGCGACTCGACTCGCCGAGTCACCCCATGACTCGTCGAGTCCTTCAATCTCCGAGTCCTAGTCCTGTTCAACTCATTGAATCACCACTCAACTCACTGATCTGAGTCATAACCAGAAGAGGCTAGGGTTTTGCGACCCGACTTGCCGAGTGCATGAACTGACTCATCGAGTCCAGTTGTGTCATCCCCAATCTATCGATTACAGTCCATCCCATTGCTTCCAATTTGTGGATCTGGACTCCTAAGGCTAGATTTACAGGTAAACTTTCCAACTTTACGTGTATACAAGGTGTTATTGGCCCAAATCAAGCTAGAGGAAAGGTTTAAGGATAGAAATTATCACAAACATGCCAAGGGTTGATACTTTCCAACTACATGGACCAAGACAAGTCTAGATCTGAAGTTGCAATCTCAAATCTAGACCCAAAACCCGAAATGAACCCTAATCATGCTAAAATGGCCCCAAATCAACATCCAAGACTAGATCTACATGCAACAAGGTCAAGGTAACAACTTGATACCTTCAAACTGATGTCAATGGGCAGAGAAGTCGAATCCACCAGCTCTTCTTTGATCAAAATCTTCTTGAAATCCAAGCCTTCTTCTTATAATTTCTTCAAAACACTCCTTTCTTCCTTTACACAATCAAATATGGGTTTGGAATCGAGTAGAACAGCTTCTGGACGTCAAGGGGTGATAAGGAGGCTGGGGAAAGAAATTAAGGTCCTTTAAATAGGGTGCAAACCCTAGAAATTAGGGTTTTCTCTTCCCAACACCAACTCGTCGAGTCCAGCCGCCAACTCGGCGAGTTGGGTCGCTTAACACGTGATCAACACCCACTCCGATTCGATGAGTCAAAACACCTACTCGCCGAGTCGACTCTCTTAATTACACAAAGACCCCTGAAATTATACTTTTGAACTTGGGATGTTACAACTCTCCCCCACTTAAATTAGGCTTCGTCCTCGAAGCCTATTGCAACACATGATTTCGGATAACACCCCTACATTGCACCTCTGATTTTCCCCAACTACCCATGTCTCTTCAGACACTACTACTTCATCCTTTCAAAGATTACACCTTCCGGTGCAGGATCGCCACCGACCTCTTTTCCTTAATATCAGCACACTTCAATCTAAGTATCACCAGAAGACAATGTCACATTTCCGACACGTACATACTTTCGTGACTTATGAGAGTTGAATACTACTATATTCCATTGGGCTCTGACATAGCACTAAGTTATCTTTCCCCTGCCAAAACTGGGGACAACCCGGGTAACTTGAAACGTTGAAAACTCATCCTGATCCCTCCCGGAATCTAGTCCATTTTCATGCTGACAGGATAACACATCCTTCAGCTTCCAAGCACCTCCCATGAACAACCATCTATATCGCATAAACACTCATACCTGGCCCAATCAGTCTCGGGCTGGAATACCAGGTATGCCTACGACAGGTCCAGTCATCCATAGGATGGAATACCCTCGCATCCTTACACATGTTTGGCCCAATCAACCCTCGGGTTGGAATAACAAACACATCAGGTCCGAATAAATCATAGGGCCCGATCATCCTCATGATGGAATACCCTAGATTGGAATACCAATATTTACCTGACCCAGAACTATACCTATACTTGAAATCCAAGGATCTATTCGCGTATCACCTTCCAGCTCATTTGATTTAACACAACCGAGAATAATTCCACAATCTCAACAGACACCCAAATCGGATACGCT
This sequence comes from Lactuca serriola, assembly GCF_051521515.1. Lineage (NCBI taxonomy): Eukaryota > Viridiplantae > Streptophyta > Magnoliopsida > Asterales > Asteraceae > Lactuca > Lactuca serriola. Next base: position 2,495,891 of record NC_136408.1, read on the forward strand.
CCTACAAGGGACATAACTGGCACCATCTCAATGCCCACTGCCCATAACTGAAATACTTTCGATCATCCATCAACGCCACTGTCTTCATTTCAGTTTTCCATCACTCCTTCCTTGAGATACGTACCTTCCCCTCCCCATTCATTATCCAAGGAATTCTACTCAACGACCTTCACCACATCAACAAGTGTCACGTTGCTGAAACCTCACTCTACACTATCCATTTGTAGAACAAACTGCTACCCCATAACACATATATACTCAGAACCTGATCACATAACTAACAAGGCCCACACAAAGTTATCCACATGCCTAGTCTGCCTCAATCCAATCATTCTGAAAACCATCATCCGAACTTCGACATACCACTTCTCCCAAAGCCATCGTTCCATACGAGAATTCCTAATTCTCCCCCACTTAGAGTACTAACCACTGTTTGTTGGTGGCGAAGCTGATATGCGACTTAACCGTTCCAATACGAAGTGACAAACTTCAAAAGTATTCGAATTCCCGCTGATGGCCTCCGAATTTCTAGAAATACAACTGCTCGCCCCAAACTGGCGATTCTCTATCCTATCTCGTATCCTGAATACACCTCCAGATCCTAACCATCTACGATCCCCTCACTAAGAATTCTCCCTAGCATTTCCTATGCCCTAACAAGTCACGCAGAAAGAAATCGAAACCCATAATACATTCATAAACAGAAGATATGGAAAATACATACCGGTCACCACGTCTGGTACTATCCTGACCTCCTCGGCTGTAAGCTAAAAGGCACGACCCTGAGCCTTCGGAGGCTCTGCTCTGCCCTGACCCCCGCCAGTAATCCTCAGGGTAGTTGCTGTTGTGGCTTGCACTGGCCTGGCAGCCAGTAGGGGACATTAGGCCTTCATGTGGCCCACCTGCTCGCAATGATAACAAAGTCGGACTCCGACAGCTGGAGTCTGAAGTCTATAGTCCCTAGCGATATGACCTTCCCTACCACACTTGTGGCATCCAGAAGAAGACCAACAACCTCCACCGTGTACCTTGCCGCACTTCCCACAAGTGCGACCCCTCTGACTTCCCTGACGGAACTGAGTGGCCCTCAACCGTTTCGACGCAGGCTAAAACATCCCAAAAATACGACCCAAAAAATTTTCTTTTAAATAATAATAAAAGTCATAACACTGAATATCATATAATAAAAGCCATACATCGGGTAACTCAAAATCCATAATAAAAGTGTCGTATCAAAACTGTATCAAATCATATCTAAGTATCTGAACAAAACTCCCAAGAATAAAGCTGAAGTTGTGGTGTGTGCGATGCCATCATCCCGAGCTCTTCCCTTTACTTGCGGAAGTACCTGAAACAAAAACTGAAACTGTAAGCACAAAGCTTAGTGAGTTCGCCCAAACTACCACATACCATACAAACATATAAACAACTACTGGGCCCCGCCCAATGCATCGGACCGAAGTCCGGAAACTGCATCGGACCGAAGTCTACAATTAACCAGGGCCTTTCCCTCTGCATCGGACTGAAGTCCGGAACTAACTGCATCAGACCAAAGTCTGGAACTAACTGCATCGGACCGAAGTCCGGAACTGCTGAACATAACATAGCATACACGTATCAACTAGCATAACAACATAGACTGTATACTGAGTCGGGCCGTACCCGAAACACATAACACACAAAACCTGTCTGAGCCACGAAGGCATCAAACATACTAACTACTGCATCAGACCGAAGTCCGGAAACTACTGTTAACTAAACGGGCCGGCATTGTGGCCTTAGACCCGTTCCTATTGGAAGGAAACTCACCTCGTATGCTGGTTGGTAAATGAACTGCTCTGGAAACTGTCAGTTGCTGCTCCGGTATCTCCCCGGCTCAATTGACTCTGAAATAGATGCAAGGTCTTGGTTCTTCTCTTCTCCTTTAGATCTAGCCTTCCTCTTCTCTTCTAATCTTCAAACTTCACACAAAAATGCCCAAAATCACTCAAGATAGGTTAAGGTGTTGCTATGAAACGTTCTGAGGGTGAGGGAGGCCAGATTGGGTGCATAAGGGGGATTATATAGGGTGCAAAACCCGTGAATCTAGGGTTTCTTCCAGACTGGAGGACTCGCCGAGTCGCCAACTTAAACGTGCTCGAAATCTCGACTTTACTCGACGTGTCAGGCCACTGACTCGTCGAGTCCCTCTTGTAACCTGAACAAATAATAATAATAAATATCATACCAGAATTGGGGCGTTACAACTCTCCCCCACTTGTCTCAGACTTCGTCCTCGAAGTCTGCTGCTGCATCTGCGAACAACTCTGGGTAGTGCTCCCTCATTTCCTCCTCTACCTCCCACGTCCACTCAGACCCTTTCCGATGCTGCCACTACACCTTCACTAATTGATCCACCTTGTTCCTCAAGGTTTTCGTCTTCCGATCCATGATCGCTATGGGTCTCTCAATATAATTCAGGTTGCTATCAACCTGAATATCCTCCAAGGGTACTACTGCTGTCTCATCCACCAAGCACTTCCTCAACTGAGAAACATGGAAAGTGTTGTGGATCTGGCTGAGCTCTGCCGGAAGATCCAATCGATAAGCAACCCGACCCACCCGAGCCAAAACCCTAAAAGGACCGATGAACCTGGGGCCCAGCTTGCCCCTCTTCCGAAACCTGATTACACCCTTCCAGGGTGATACCTTCAGGAGGACCATATCGCCCACCAGGAACTACAAGTCTGAACGCCTCCTATCGGCGTAACTCTTCTGCCGACTCTGTGCAGTCTGCAGTCTGCTACGAACCTGCTGAATCAACTATGTCATCTTGAGCACCACTTCGGTGCTCCCAATGACTCACTGACCAACCTCGCCCCAACAAATTGGGGTCCTGCACTTCCTCCCATAGAGCATCTCGAAAGGAGGTTGATCAATACTCGCATGGTAACTGTTTTTATACGAAAATTCTGCTAACGGAAGATACGTATCCCAACTGCTACCGAAGTCTAGAACACACGCCCACAACATGTCCTCGAGAGTCTGAATCATTCTTTCGCTCTGCCCGTCCGTCTGAGGATGGAAAGCGGTGCTAAAATGGAGGCGAGTACCATCTCGTCGTGAAACCGCTTCCAGAATCTGGAAGTAAAACGGACATCTCGGTCTGACACCACTAAAACAGGTACTCCATGCCGTGCCACCACCTCTCTCACATAAATATCGGCTAGCTTCTCGGCCGATATACTCTCCTGGATCGGTATAAAATGAGCACTCTTCATCAAACGATCCACTATAACCCATATAGAATCCACTCCACGCGTAGTCTTGGGAAGCTTAGTGATGAAATTCATGGTGATATCCTCCCATTTCCACACTGGAATGTCTAGCGGCTGCATCTTGCCGTGGGGCCTCTGGTGCTCTGCCTTGACCTTCTTGCAGGTCAGGCATCTTTCTACGTACCAGGCGACATCCCGCTTCATGCAGGGCCACCAATAGTTGGGTCGAAGATCTCTATACATCTTCGTTGCCCCTGGATGGATGGAAAATCGACACTTATGAGCCTCATCCATCAACACTTGTCGTACTCCGCCCTAGTACGGCACCCAAACTCTCCCATGAAGGGTCAACAATCCTCTACTATCATAGTCAAAAGAAGCTACTCGGCCCACGATCCTCTCACACTTTTGCCTCTCCTCCTTGAGGCCCTCTACCTGCGCCTCCTTGATTTGCTCCAATAATGGAGTAATCACCATCATCCTCAAACAAATGTCTCTGATCGGGGCCGCTACTGCCTTGTGGCTCAGGGCGTCGGCCACTACGTTGGCCTTCCCTGGGTGATAAAGGATCTCACAGTCATAATCTTTCAACACATCTAACCATCGTCTCTGACTCGTGTTCAGATTAGGATGATCCATGAGGTACCTCAAGCTCCTGTGATCCGTGTAAATGGTACACCAGACCCCATAGAGGTAATGTCTCCAAATCTTGAGGGCAAACACCACTGCCCCCAGCTATAAATCATGCGTAGGATAGTTAGCCTCGTGACGCTTCAACTGTCTCGAGGCGTAAGCTATCACACGGCCTCGCTGCATCAACACCGCTCCCATACCTGTAATCGAGCCATCACAGTAGACTACGAAATCCTCTACTCCCTCTGGCAGGGTAAGAATCGGTGCCTCGCACAATCTCTGCCTGAGGGTCTCAAACGCTACCTGCTGCTCAGGACCCCAACGAAATGCCACCGAATTCTTGGTCAGTCAGGTGAGCGGTATTGCTATCTTGGAGAAATCCTAGATGAATCTCATGTAATACCCTGCCAAACCTTGAAAGCTCCGAATCCCGGATGGAGACTTCGGGACCTCCCACTGCATCACGGTCTCTATCTTGGCCGGATCTACCAAAATACCCTTCTGGTTGACGAGGTGACCAAGGAATTGCACCTCGCGCAACCAGAACTCGCACTTGGAGAACTTCGTGAAAAATCTCTCCCTCCTCAAAACCTCTAGCACCTCTCTCAGGTGCTCCTCATGCTGCTCCTGAGTCTTGGAATACACCAAGATATCATCTATGAGTACTATCACAGACCGATCCAGCATCGGCCTGCACACACGATTCATGAGGTCCATGAACGCGGCTGGAGCGTTGGTGAGCCCAAACGGCATCACCACAAACTCATAATGACCATACCTGGTCCTGAAAGCACTCTTCTGCACATCCTCGCCTCTGACCCGCATATGATGATATCCGGAGCGTAAATCGATCTTGGAGAACCAAGACGCTCCCTGAAGCTGATCAAACAAATCATATATCCTCGAAAGTGGGTAACGGTTCTTTACCGTTACCTTATTCAGATCCCGGTAATCTATACACATACGGTGCGACCTGTCCTTTTTCTTTACAAACGAAATCGGTGCACCCTAGGGCGAACTGCTCGGCCTGATAAAACCCTTGTCTAGCAACTCTGGCAGCTGCGTAGACAACTCCTGCATCTCATGATAACGGGCCTTCTTCGTTTCCTCATCAGCCACATACTGAGGAACGAGAAGCGCCCTCTCCCTGAACTTGGCGGTAATTTCCGCCACTGTCTCTATAGTCTGGGTCAAATCCTGAAACTCACGTGCTAACTGATGCACCTCAATAACCGGTGCGAACTCAGCTCTGAACCTGGTAGTAAAGTCTGCCCAGGTCATGGCATCCAGAGCTGCGTCATCACTGATGGCATGACCAACCTCCTCCCACCAATCTCGTGCCCTATCCTTCAGAAGACAGGACGCCAATCTGACCTTGTCCCCCTCGGGACATCTGCTCGTGCGGAATGCGTTGGCCACATCCGCCAACCATCTGGTACTCGCTATGGGGTCCCGTTCCACGCGGTAATCTGGAGCTCCACATGCCCTGAACTCCCTAAACGTAAGCGTGCGCGACCCCATCATGGCCGCCACCTCGGCACGGAAGGTGCCCAACCTCTCATCCATCAGCTCTAGGATACCCTCCTTGATCGAACCGAAAATCACAGGAGTCTGCTCAAGTATGATACGAGTAATCTCTGAAGAAAGAAACTCCCTGGTCTGCTCATCTAGTTGCTAGCCTCCTGAGCCCGATCCCTCTCCGGCACCTGAACCGTCGGCTGCTGGCCTAGGTCGTAAAACCACCATTCTGAAAACGCATCAAGACAACGTCTAAAACACTGATATATCTCGAGGGATCACTACTACTACAGGCCTTCCGGTCTCATATCAGCCTTCCTTGATTCAAGTACGGATCCTCTGCTTCCAGTAGTATGGGCCCCTACTACCTTCCACATCTATTCGTACTTTCCTCAAGAACTACTTCGACTCCACCAAACCACTACTACTGCTGCTGATCTCTACTACTCTCATCCTAGGCTTGCCCTAGGGAAATCCCTGACTCAACCCTACCAGTCCTCAGCTGCTGAAGGCCTCCTGATGATGCCAATTAGTCATTACTTGAATACCATCGCATGTGGCAAGGCTCAGATAATCCTTCGAGTAAAGAACTCATCCCCACAACGATTAGACTCAAACAAGAGCTGCGCAGCAGGGCCAAATCCAACACTCTGAGATTATTCAACCCTGTTCACATGTGATGTGGCGTATTCACGCAACGGCTAACTCCCATCACTCAAAGTCCCACAAAGCACTAAGCAAGTAGCATTCGGACATAGAAACTACTCAAGCAATTCTGTACTCATAATGAAAAACTGTACTAGCATAAAATGCTAAGCTCATGCTATCAGGCATAACCTAAGCAGGCTATCCTACTACTGACTACTCATTGCTAGCATGCAATTCTTATAAAGCTGAAACACATAAAGCAGGCACATAAGGCATCCTCCTAGATCCTTAGTCCTATGCTAGCATGTTGTTCTACTGAAACTGAAGCGGGAACTCAAACGTAAACTAAAACATACTATTGTATGAGTAATTTGGGAGTACTTGCTTGAGCTCGGCTGATCGCATGCACCACACCCTTTTCTCTTTTCAAAGTTCTTTTCTTTCTAAAAATTCTTTTTACTTTTCCAAAACTCTTTTCTTTTGAAAAACATTTTACCACTTCCTTAGTTTGAGTTCAGACACACCCAGAAGTGTGCCCGAATCCCTCAAACCAAGGCTCTGATACCAACTTCAAACATCCAAAAATACGACCCAAAATTTTTTGTTTTAAATAATAATAAAAGTCATAACACTAAATATCATATAATAAAAACCATACGTCGGGTAACTCAAAAGCCATAATAAAAGTGTCATATCAAAAACTATATCAAATCATATCTATGTATCTGAACAAAACTCCCAGGAATAAAGCTGAAGCTGTGGTGTGTGCGATGCCATCATCCCGAGCTCTTCCCTTTACTTGCGGAAGTACCTGAAACCAAAACTGAAACTGTAAGCACAAAGCTTAGTGAGTTCCCCCAAACTACCACATACCATACAAACATATAAACAACTACTGGGCCCCGCCCAATGCATCGAACCGAAGTCCAGAAACTGCATCGGACCGAAGTCCGGAACTAACCAGGGCCTTGCCCTCTACATCGGACCGAAGTCTGGAACTAACTGCATCGGACCAAAGTCCGGAACTAACTGCATCGGACCGAAGTCCGGAACTGATTGCATCGGACCGAAGTCCGGAACTTCTGAACATAACATAACATACACGTATCAACTAGCATAACAACATAGACTGCATACTGAGTCAGGCCGTACCTGAAACACATAACACACAAAACCTGTTTGAGCCACAAAGGCATCAAACATACTAACTACTGCATCAGACCGAAGTCCGGAAACTACTGTTAACTAAACGGGCTGGCATTGTGGCCTTAGACCCGTTCCTACTACAAGGAAACTCACCTCGTACGTTGGCTGGTAAATGAACTGCTCTGGAAACTGTATGCTGCTGCTCCGGTATCTCCCCGGCTCAATTGACTCTGAAATAAATGCAAGATCTTGGTTCTTCTCTTCTCCTTTGGATATAGCCTTCCTCTTCTCTTGTAATCTTCAAACTTCACACAAAAATGCCCAAAATCACTCAAGATAGGTTAACGTGTTGCTATGAAACGTTCTGAGGGTGAGGGAGGCCAGATTGGGCGCATAAGGGGGATTATATAGGGTGCAAAACTCGTGGATCTAGGGTTTCTTCCAGACTCGCAGACTCGCCGAGTCGCCAACTTAAACGTGCTCGAAATCTCGATTCTACTCGACAGTCAGGCCACTGACTCGTCGAGTCCCTCTTGCAACCTGAACAAATAATAATAATAAATATCATACCATAATTGGGGCGTTACACAGGCTGTGACTGCACCGGGGCCTACCTCTGCTCCCTCAACTGGAGCTCAATCTCTAACTCGCGCCGCCTGGCGGTCTTCTGCAACTCCAACAAGGTACTACACCTCTGCGTGGACATGAACTGCCTGATATCCGTCTTGAGCATGCTCAGATACCGGGTCATCTGAGCCTGCTCCGAAGCAAACTCAGGGCAAACCATCGCCCTCTCCGTAAACATCCTGGTGATCTCCGTTACCGACTCCGAATCTTGTCTCAACTCCAAAAACTCCTGAGCTAGTCTCTCCTGCTCAACCCACAGAACATAATGAGTACTAAACATATCCCAAAACTGGTCCCAAGTAACCGCAGCCTGTTGTGCATTATAGTATGATCCTGTAGTCAACCTCCACCAATCCTTTTCCCCGAGCCTTAAAAGGTTCAGAGCACACCTCACCCTCTGATCAGCAGGGCATGAACATGTGAAGAAACACCCCTCCACATCTGGCAACCATCTCATAGCAACGATCGGATCCTGAACCCCGTCGAAAGTAGGGGGTTTCGTATTATCAAACTCCCAATACTGGAAAGCCCGAACAGCTCCTACCCCCGCCGCTGCTACAGCCGCTGTAGCTACCGCGACAGCCACCTCAGAAAGGGCCACATAACTATCATCAAAATACTCCACCATAACGGTCTTGATAGACCCAAACATCTCCGGCAACTGAGCCCGGAATATAGCAGCAACCTCATCATGCAGGATCTCACGAATCCTGGCATCCAACTCATCCATACTCATCTGACCAATGACCTCGGGTGGTACTGATCCATCCTGGCCACCTTCTCCTGATCCTGATCCTGATCCGGATCCAGCCCTGAAACGCCTCGTAGCCACCATACTGAAAATATATACCAGAAAGAATATTAGATGCTCCTCATAACAACCTGGAAACCAACTTCCAACCCAAACCCTAGGGGTTGTGACTTCCTTGATGTGCGTATGGGTCATGTGCTTTCAGTAGTACGGGCCCATACTACCTTCCACATCTACCCATATTTGTACCAAGTATCACCATAAGACCCTAACAATAAACATATACATAGCGAACGCTCGATCCTCACTCCTAGAGGAAATGCTAAATATCTCATAACTAGCCTCCCGGCCTCGCACAACCCACTCATCCATGAAACTTCCACCAACCCCTGTAGTACTAGTGTATGCTAGTCATACATAACGCTGGACCCTATAGACTTTCGAATATCCAATCCTACCCTCAGCTCCCAATCAGACAAGAACATAACATAAGGTCAAATCAAACATTCTCAGGCTATAAGATCTTAATTATGTATAACTGTGATGCATGCACTAAATACCTATAGTAATGATGTCAATTTCATACAAAAGAATTCCCTAGGCTAGCAGTCATCATATAATCAGGCAATTCTATCATGCAATTCCTGAAGATCCCTATCCTAGTACTAGCATGTTGTTCTAACATATCATAATATCTAATAACTGTATGGTATTTTAGGGTCTACTTACTGGCTCCGGCTGATCGAAAACTTCGCATCCTCGTTTACTTATTTTAAAAACCATTTAAAAATCATTTTAGAGAAATCCTTCGTTGATTTGAGACTGGATTCACACGAGTGTACCTCCAATTCACTCAAACCAAGGCTCTGATACAAACTTGTAACCACCCAAAATTTCAAGACAAATTTAAACTTTTAAAATCAAACCAAGTACCAATAGTTATTACAAAAAGGTTTCCAAAGTGGTTTCATATCAGAGTTTCCTAGAAACCATTATCATAAATCGAGGAAGTGTACAGTTACGCCGTCGCCTTCCCACGATCATCTGTCGCACCTGAAACAATAAACTGAATCTGTAAGCCCCGAAAGCTTAGTGAATTACCCCAAAAATAACCATACACACAACAATACACATACAGTAACAAATAGCATACTATGGGCCCAATCATCCGTCGGGATGGAATACCCCAGGCCCCTCAGCCATCGGGATGGAATGCCAACATACTATGGGTCCAATCAACCATCGGGTTAGAATACCCACGCACCATACATACATAATAGATACTATGGGTCCAATCATCCATCCGGATGGAATACCCCAGGCCCCTCAACCATCGGGTTGGAATGCCAACGTACTATGGGTCCAATCAACCATTGGGTTGGAATACCCCACATACTACGAGTCCAATCATCCTCGGGATGAAATACTCTCGCCCACAACCATCGGGTTGGAATGCCCAAATAACCAATCAAACATGTATATCTATATCCGTTAATCATATAACAATATATAAAGGCAACATACTAGGGTTCTATCATCCTCGGGATGGAATACCCCACATAACCAGTCAAACATGTGCACCTATACCTGATAATCATATAACAGTCTATACAGATAACATACTAGGGCCCTATCATCCTCGAGATGGAATACCCCACAACTACCAAACAATCACGTGCACATATAACATGTGACTTCCTACCAGCATACAGACAGTCAGGCCAACTATCGATCACTAAGCATAACCACATCCAATCTACCAGGATACCGATCTAATAGATCACACTGACATATAACCATCCTATCTACCCGGATACCGAACTAATATATCACAACAATATCAATCCACATAACAACCAAAGGGCCGGCCTTGGTGCCTTAGACACTTGAGTATAGTGAGGAGAACTCACCTTGCAAAATGTCGAGCTGAAGAGATAAGATCAAATCCTCCGATCACAGCCACAAACTCCACCACCTAACACTTTAATTAAACCATATTTATAAGTGCCCAAATTACCAAAATACCCTTGGAAGTCAAACTGGTCAAAGTTAACCTTCCTGATTGACCCTACCCGTCGAGTCAACCTATTGACTCGTCGAGTTCATAAACTTAGAAACCCCACCATTCGCGACCCGACTCGCCGAGTCACCCCGTGACCCGTCGAGTCCTTCAATCTCCGAGTCTTAGTCCTGTCCAACTCACTGAGTCACCACTCAACTCACTGATCTGAGTAATAACCAGAAGAGGCTAGGGTTTTGTGACCCGACTCACCGAGTCCATGAACTGACTCGCCGAGTCCACTTGTGCCATCCCCAATCTGTCGATTACAATCCATCACATTGCTTCCAACTTGTATATCTCGACTCCTAAGGCTAGATTTACACGTAAATTTTCCAACTTTACGTGCATGCAAGGTGTTATTGGCCCAAATCAAGCTAGTGGAAAGGTTTAAGGCTAGAAATGATCACAAACAAGCCAAGGGTTGATACTTTCCAACTACATGGACCAAGACAAGTCTAGATTTGAAGTTGTAACCTCAGAGCTAGACCCAAAACCCGAAATGAACCTTAATCATGCTAAAATGGCCCCAAATCAACATCCAAGACTAGATCTAGATGCAACAAGGTCAAGGTAACAACTTGTTACCTTCAAACTGATGTCAATGTGCAAAGAAGTCGAATCCCCCAGCTCCTCTTTGATCAAATCTTCTAGAACTCCAAGCCTCCGTCTTACAATTTCTTCAAAACTGTAACGCCCGTAGATCCGGGCTAGTCAATTTAGAGGCAATAGGGGTCGAAAACAACTTTTCGACAAAAGATTATTTAGAATAAATAATCTTAACCAAGTTGTAGAGTATGTCACAAGGTTTCCGTACATGTAAGGAACGCCGAAATCCGAGTTATAACGAAGAAGTTATGGCCCGTCGAAGTTTTACGGCAAAACCGGCACGACACCGGGAAGCGTAAATAGTGAATTTACGATAGAGCGAGATTTAGCCTTAGCGATCTAAACGAAAGTCGTAGAATATGTTAAACTAAGAACATCGATAAAAAGAACGCCCAAATCTGACTTCGTATGAAGAAGTTATGATTTTTCGAAGTTTCGGAATAACAGTGTACAGCCCGAAATTCGAATATTAGATCGAGCAGTTTTTAGCCGACACGACCTGAACGAGAATCGAATATCTCGTTAAGAGTAGCGTAACGAGAAAAAGATGGGCGAAAACGGATGTCGGATGAAGAAGTTATGAGGATTTAACGAACCAATCGTGTCTCGGCCCGTTAATAATATAAAATTTAAAATCGAGCCAAAATTAGCCGACAAAGTCTAAACGAAAGTTGTAGAGTACGTTCCCACCTTCGCGTGGATATAAAGAACGTCGAAAACGGAGCTCGTATGCGAAAGTTATGATTTTTCTAAGTTCGGAGGCTGATACGCGATAGGGGGTGACGTGGCACCACCAGAAGGCCACCACATGGACCAACTCGGCGAGTCATGACTCAGACTCGACGAGTCCATCAGATTTTGCACTATAAATAGAGGTGCCGGGTCTAGCCTTCTCTTCACACCTCCCAAACTCACTTTCTCTCTCTAGTTTCTCTCTCTAAGCCTCCTTAAGCCCCTAAAGCCTAGGTAAACCCCCTAGCACCCGAAGGAAGCCCCGAGGCTCCCGGAGTTCCGAGAAAAGAGCCTTTCAGATCGGGAACGCTGCTCCAATTAAGTTCCGGTTTTCGATAAAATTCGTTGTAAGTGTGCTACGCTTACGCAATTTTTAATATAGCTTTCAAATAATTATAGGAATGTTATTAGGTCCTTAAAATAATTATTTGGGCTATTATTATGGGTTATATTGAGCGTTATTAACGCTTAATAATAGTCAGACTAATTAATTTGTCGCGGTTATCGTTAAACTAAACCCTAGTGGTATCGATACTAGGTTTTATCGAAGGAATATCGTTTTGAGAGTATCGAAGCGCTGTCCGGGTGCTGAGTCACCACCTACTCAGGTGAGTGCATGCTCCCTTTCATCTTACACATAGATATGAAGTATTTTAATATAAAGTACGTGCTATGTGTGCATATTGTTTGAATACTTGTTGTCTATGCTGGATGAATGATTTATACATGTTTTAAATGATTTAAACTGTATATTTATTTTATATCTACAAATATGTTGGGATAAAACATGGGTAGATGAAGTAGTTTGTAAGTGATGAAATAAAATTATGAGAGATAGGTGATGATAGGAAGGTGATGATAATTAGGTGAGGATAGATAGGTGATTATGAATCGGTGATGTAGGATACTACGACCTTGTCCGACAATATGGAGATGTAGTCATCTACCAGACTATAGATGGCAACCACGAACTATTATAGACAACCCCGTGGAAACACCAGCAGGCTAGTAACCTGTAGCTGATGAATTACGAGTTCAGGCGATGTTGTAACTACGTATTCATGCGATGATAGTCTAACCCTTATTATGATGTACGAGTCCAGGCGATGTTGCGGCTACGTATTCATGCGATGATAGACCAACCCTTATCATGATTTACAACTCCAGGTGATGTTGTGACTACGTAATCATGCGATGATACCCTAACACTTGCTAGACACATATTGAGGGAGTAATCCCCGGATTAGTATTGTCTATGCAATGTAGGCGATGATCCTTAGATAAAGTTCGTAGGAACAATCATATAAGGAAATACGATGTAAGGAGATGAGAAGTAAATATGATATAGGAGATGACCCTTGAGATAATATCTTTAGGGAAGACTAAAAGAAGATAATGGGGATGGGTAATTGGGTTGATTGTTTGATTGTTTGAACATAATAATTATATTATTGTAGGTTGAAAACCCTATGTACTCACCAGGTTTCCCAACCTGACCCACTCAGTTTATGTATATCACAGGTGACGAAGTGAAGTGACATTACACTGAGAGATTTAAAAGAGATGTAGATCACTAGTGTAAATAATTGTAAGTTCTGTTTATGCTTATGTTTCTGTATTAACAATGACATCCCAAACGTTTTAAAATGAAATAAATACGTTTCTTCAAAAATGTTTTAATAACGTATTTATCGTGTTTTTCTGGGAACAAATTCCGCAACATTTTTATAAAATGAAGTACTCTGATTTTTATAAAGCATAAACAAAATCGGTCTTTTCTGGCCGTGAAAATGGGGATGTCACAAAAACACTCCTTTCTTCCTTTACACACTCAAAAACGGGTTTGGAATCGAGTAGAACAGCTTATGGGCGTCAAGGGGTGATAAGGAGGTTGGGGAAAGGACTTAAGGTCCTTGGAATAGGGTGCAAACCTTAGAAATTAGGGTTTTCTCTTCCCAGCACCAACTCATCGAATCCAGTCGCCGACTCGGCGAGTTGGGTCACTTTACACGTGATCAACACCCGCTCCGACTCGACGAGTCAAGACACCTACTCGCCGAGTCAACTCCCTTAATTACACAAAGACCCCTGAACTTATACTCTTGAACTTGGGATGTTACAATTGCCCATTCCCATTATCCTCACTTCACGTCCCTAAAACAACTATCACATGGGACCTAGTCTCAGGATTTTCATCGGGGCGACAACACATACTTCGGGCGTTCCCCATCAATATATGTCAAACAAGGCAACCATGTGGGGGATGGAGCATAGCAAATGAACACCCAATTTCATTAACACCTACAGGTGGCGAGCCTGCCAGTGTTCCACTAGACTGTCTAGAAAAGTCCGCGGTCATCATCTAAACTCCGGTAGATAACTGGATCACAATAACATCGAGGCCTCTCATCAGTTTATCACACGTCAACTCTCTACCCATTTCTACCCAACATTTTTGTAGATAGCAACATGCATATTCATTCAGATTGAACTTATAAACTTGTTAAGATATACATTCAATACTCATTATATACACACATAGAACGTATTCAAATATGAGATACTTCATATTTATGTGTTATAAGAAAAGGGAAGATACCCTAACCCACAACATACACTTAATACATACAACAATACTTGTATTAACAATTGTGTATATGAAAGGGACTATGCACTCACTTGATAAGACGATGCTCTGACAGCACTACGGCTCTTAAAGTGGTATTCTTCGATGAAATTGTGATCTCTTCACACACCGGGCTTCTCGCGGGCAGAGCTTCGGCTCGGAAACTCTTTTCTTCTCGGGATCTTCGGAGCTTTGGGATTTGTTTCGGGTTTCTGGATGATACCCGGGCTTTGGGGGTATAACTTGCACGTAAACCGAGGTAGTATGGAGTGAGAGGAAATAAATTTGCAACCCTAAACGGCTGGCCTCACTTTCTATTTATAGGAGGCTGAAAAACTATGCTCACATCGTGAGCCACTAATGCTCACGTCATGAGCTCGATTGTTCACCGCGTTCGTCATGGCCACTTGCCCTGGAAGGTGTCCATCACCTGCTCACTCCGCGAACACTGTGCTCACATTGTGAACTCTGACACAGGGGTTGAAGTTCGTGCCCCGAACTTCAGAAATTCATATCTTTCGCATACGAGCTTCGTTTTCGACGTTCTTTATAACCACGCGTAGGTGAGATTATGCTCTACAACTCTCGTTTAGATTTCGTCGACTAATTTTAAATTTAAATTTTATTATATTATTTTTAGTAGGCCGGGACAGGTAAACTCCGTTAGAAATTCATAACTTCTTCATCTGATGTCCGTTTTCATCAGTCTTTTTTCCGTTGCATTACTATCGAAGACGTCTTCGATTCTCGTTTAGATTGTTACAGCTAGAAATCACTCGATCTCATATTCGAACTTTGGGCTGCATACCGCTAAGTCGAAACTTCAAAAAATCATAACTTCCTCATACGAAGTCAGATTTAGACGTTCTATTTATGTACGCTCTCGGTTTAACGTATTCTACGACTTCCGTTTAGATCACTAAGGCTAAATATATCTCTATCGTAAACTCACTATTTACGTCATGCAGTGCCGTACCGGTTCTGTCGCGAAACTTCGACAAGTCATAACTTCTTCGTAGATATTGGGCTTATCTAATATTTTATTATTACGCTTTATTTTTATTCTTAATTCATTTAAGCTACACATTTAAGCATGAAACATATAATACTCAGATAATACATTTCTATTATTTCAAAATGAGTTACAAAGGTTAACCTAGACTATTACATCAATATTAATGCCTAGCCTAGAAACACGGGCGTTACAATTCTCTACCGCTTAGGATGATTCCGTCCCCGGAATCACACATCAATAAACAAATGCGGGTAGCAACTCATCATGTCACTCTCCGTCTCCCAGGTGAGATTTGGCCCATTCGTATGTTTCCAACGGACAAGCACTAATTCGACCATCTTGTGTCGCAACTTCTTAGTCTTACGGTCAATGATTGCCTCTGGTTCTTCAACTAACCTCTTATTTTCATCAATTATTAATTCTGAAAGTGGAATCATGTCGGGAACTTCTCTCATGAACTTTCTTAGATAACACACATGGAAAGTGATATGAATTCCATTCAGTTCTTCGGGTAATTCGAGCTTGTAAGCTTGGTTCCCAATCCTCTGAAGAACTTTAAACGGTCCAATAAACCTTGGACTTAACTTTCCCCTTTTACCAAATCTTATAAGTCCCTTCCACGGCGAAGCTTTAAGCAAAACTGAATCTCAACTTCAAAATTCATCAGTCGTCTTTTCTTGTCAGCATAGTTCTTTTGACGATCCTGAGCTACTAACATTCTCTCCCTAATCACTTTCAACTTTTTAGCAGTCTGATGGGCTATCTTAGGTCCCATAAACTGCTTTTCCCCAACCTCAAGCCAACAAGATGGCGTACGACATTTTTGTCCGTACATAGCTTGATAAGGTGCCATCTTTATGCTCGAGTGGAAACTATTATTGTAGGAGAATTATACCAAAGGTAAATGTTCATCCCAGTTACCTTGGAATTCCAGGGTACATGCTCTCAGCATATCTTCAAGCGTTTGTATCCTTCGTTCGCTCTGACCATCAGTCTGTGGATGGTAAGATGTACTCAAACACTACTTGGTACCAAATTCCTCTTGTAGACTTCTCCAAAATCGCGAGGTGAAACGACTATCACGATCTGATACAATCGTTAGTGGAACACTGTGAAGCCTCACAATTTCCTTCACGTAAGAATTCACAAGCTCATCCATAGACCATTTCTCAATGGTTTCTATGAAATGCGCACTCTTAGTGAAGCGATCAACGACCACCCAAATCATGTCGTGACCATTCTTTGTTCTAGGCAGTTTAGTGACAAAGTCCATAACAATGTCTTCCCATTTACACATAGGCACATGTAAAGGTTCTAAACTCTCGTATGGTTTCTGATTTTGTGCCTTGACCCGTGCACATGTCACACACTCCACCACGCACTTTGCAATATCAAGCTTCATCATCGGCCACCAATAATAGGGTTTTAGGTCCTTATACATTTTAGTGCTGCCAGGATGAATCGAGTACACGGTTTTGTTAGCTTCTTCCATCAGAAGATCTCTTATTCCTCCGGATTTATGTACCCAAATCCGATCTTGGAACACCTTCAGTCAGTGACTGTTTATACCCGACACTAACGTTTTACCCAAACATTCCTCCTTTCAGTTATTCTTCTCTAAAGCTTCTTCTTGAGCTTTCTTTATGCACTCCACAATTGTTGAGACAACTTCTATTCTCAACACCCTTGGCCTTTTTCTTTCAAGATTGACTTTCCGACTGAGAGCATCAGCGACAACATTTGCTTTATCGGGGTGGTAAAGTATCTCACAGTCATATTCCTTAAGTAGTTCTAGCCATCTTTGCTGCCTCATATTTAATTCTTTCTGAATAAAGAGATGTTGGAGACTCTTATGATCAGTGAAAAGTTTGCACTTCGTGCCATAGAGGTAATGCCTCCATATCTTCAGAGCGAAAACTACCGCTGCCAGCTCCAAAGCGTGAGTGGGGTAGTTCTTTTCATGCTCCCTCAGTTGTCGAGACGCATATGCTATAACCTTTTCTCTTTGGGTCAAAACACAACCAAACCCAACCCCAGATGCATTGCTATAGACAGTGAAGTCTTCAGCTCCATCGGGTAGAGAAAGAATCGGTGCCTCACATAGCTTCTTCTTTAGCAGCTCGAATGCTTCTATGTGCTTATCGCTCCAAGCATAAGTAGCTCATTTGTGGGTCAAAGTTGTTAAAGGAATAGCGATCAAAGAAAATCCTTGGATAAACCTTCAATGATATCTAGCTAATCCAAAAAAGCTTCGGATCTCCGTGGGACTTTTCGGTTGTTCCCACTTCATTACAGCTTCAATCTTTGCTGATCAACCATTATCCCTTCTTGGTTGACTACGTGACCCAAGAATTGGACTTCTCGAATCCAAAAATCACATTTGGAGAACTTGGCATATAGCTTCTCCTTCCTCAAGACTTTCAACACTTCTCGCAAGTGTCTGCCATGCTCCTCTTGTCTTTTCGAGTAAATCAAAATGTCAACTATGAACAGTATCACAGATTTAACAAGGAACGGTTTACAAACCCTGTTCATTAAATCCATGAATACTGTTGGAGCATTGGTTACTCCAAACGACATAACCAAAAACTCGTAGTGTCCATATCGTGTTCTGAATGCAGTCTTTTCGATATTCTGCTCTCTCACCTTCAGCTGATGATATCCTGACCTTAGGTCGATCTTTGAAAAATAAATTGAACCTTGTAGTTGATCGATCAGGTCATCAATCCTCGGCAACGAATATCTATTATTTATTTTTGCCTTGTTCAGCTCTCTGTAATCGATGCACATTCTCATACTTCCATCTTTCTTCATCACGAATAACACCGGAGCTCCCCAGGGTGATGAACTAGGTCTAATGAAACCGTTGTCCAACAACTCCTAAAGTTGCATCATCAGCTCCTTCATCTCCGTTGGTGCTAATCGATAAGGTGTTTTTGCTATTGGCGTGCTTCCTGGTAACAAGTTTATTTTGAACTCCACTTGTCTATCAGACGGTAATCCGGGAAGATCTTTGGGAAATACTTTCGGATAATCACACACCACAGGAATGCTCTGCATCTCCTTTTTCTCCTTCTTAGCATCGATCACGAATGCGAAATATGATGTACATCCTTTGGACAAACACTTTCTGGCTTTCATTAGGGAAATAATCCCAGAACTTACTCTGCGTTTGTCCACATACACCATAAATGACTCCTTCCTAGGGGGATTTACCCTTACTATCTTCTTTCGGCACAATATTTTGGCATCACTGGCGCTAAGCCAATCCATTCCTAGCACGATGTCGAAACCATTTAGTTCAATAGGCAAAAGTTCCTCGTGGAACTTATTCCCATTCAAATCAATGAAGATGTTTTTCATACGATGGCTAACAGGTATAAAATTTCCACTAGCAACCTCGACTATTAAAGCATTATCCAGTCTATCGACAGGAAAAGCTAGTTTTCTACCAAATTCATGCGAAATAAAGGAGTAGTTGGCTCCAGA